>NC_138748.1:51411871-52011871 GCF_965113315.1 Podarcis vaucheri
TAAGTTAGCTGAACTGAGTTACCACTGAAAGCAATGGAACGTAAGTCGTGATTAGCTTGTGCCATTGACTTTAAGTTAGTCTGGGTGCAACCCATTATTGTCATCTTTGAAAGGATGTGCAAGTACAGAATATGCAGCAAATTTCCTCGTTGTAACATCAGCAGAAACTAGTGTGCACTAAGGCACACTACTGCAGCCTTGCCCAGTTGCTCACCAGCATGGGTGCCAACTTGCCCCCCACATTTGAGGGGGCCCAGCATCACATGATATCATATGCATGCCATGCACAATCTGGGGGAGGGGGAGTGTGAATCAGGCACCCCCCACAAAGATCCCCATTGTGCCCTGCCAGCAGCAGGGGCTGGAGAGCACAGAGAATAAACATCACCCTCCGCTTCCCTTTGGGGGCAAAGGGAGTATGGAGTATGGAGGGAGTGTTTGCTGATAGGAGGCCAATCTGATTGGAGTCCCCTCAATATTGGGGGGCTCGGTCCCCTGCCCACAAATATTGAGGGGGCCAAAGCCCCTTCCGCCCCCTTTAGTTGGCACCCCTGCTCACCGAAAATGCTAAATCTGCCTTGCAAGATTATTTTGCCAAATGCAAAAACCACTCCAGTGTTGGACAGGTGGCAGGACAGTCATTTGCAATGAACCTTTACACGGAACATAAGGGGTTATGGCTTGGTGGTGTTCTGCTTCTCTTTCCTCCCCCCCCCCCCAAAGAAGCAGCTTCCAAAGGGCATGGAATTTCAGACCTCATCAGCAGTGGCACTGAAGGCTTACTTAGTGCAGGAGACCATCTTGCAATGCCATAGGAAACAGATGAGATGTGATGTATTGTACTGCTGCTATAGATCTTGCTCCAGAGAAAGTAGGCTCTGTTGCTGTGCAGTGGAGCAGATTGCACAATTCATTTATTCGCTTATAATTTCATCGCATCTGGGGTTTTAAACTAACAAAGGTAAAAGCAACAACACTGCAGATTTTTGTTGTTGTTGTTTTTGTTACATCAGTGAAACTAGCTATGTTATTTGGGTTTTTATCCTGTAACAATAACTATGGTAGAGACACATAAGTTAATCGCAACATTGCTTTTTCAATATGCATACAAGCTTTCCACTGTTTCACAATCACACAGCCAACACTGTCCACCAGGGTCAGGGGTAGAAGTTGGCACCACTGGGCACCTGCTTAGGCCCACTTTGCGCCAGGGGTCCCACTGCCAACACCCAGAGCATGCGGGCTCTGCTCCCCCACTTCCGGGTTGCTGCTGCTTGTTCACATGCCTTCTTGCAGCATGTGGCAAAAGCAAGGAGAAGCTTAACAGCAATACAGTGGTACCTTGGTTTACGAACTTAATCCATTCTGAAAGTCTGTTCTTAAACCGAAACCATTCTTAAACCAAGGCACACTTTCCCTAATGAGGCCTCCTGCCGCTGGTGCCCTTCCACTGTTCAGATTCCGTTCTTAGACCAAGGTAAAGTTCTCAAACTGGGACATTACTTGCGGTTTTGGGGAGTTCGTAAACCGAATCGTTCGTAAACAGGACTGTTCTTAAACAGAGGTACCACTGTATCTGGACACATTCAGGAAGCCTCGCTACTCCACCTGAGGTCATATTGTCCAAGAGCACCCTCCTCCAAACTCCTAGAACTGTCACTACTGTCAATTATCAAGAGACAGGAAACTGTCACCTAAACAAAAGACTAATCCCATTCTCTCTCCTTTTGTAAAAGCCTTTGTTACTAGCAAGCCTTGCCAACCCTCTGGATGACCTAGGAAGGAACACAGAAAGTTGCCTTATATAGAGTCAAGAGTTATTGGTCCATCTAACTCAGTGGCGTCTGCACTTACAGGCAGTGGCAATCCAGACATGGGACATTCCTAGCCCTGCCTGGAGACACCAAGGATTGAACCTGGAGCCTTCGGCCTGCAGTGCAGATGCTCTGCCACTGATGCTCTACACCAGAGGTTCCCAAACTTATTTGGCCTACTGGCCCCTTTTTGGCGGGGGTGGGGGGTGGGGTACTCTGCATCTCCCTGGAAATCTACCTTTTTTTAAGTGAACAAACAGAAAGATGCAGGGATGAATTTCCGTTCTTTTATGTATCTATATTTCTACCTATGTCCTACTCAATTTGCCATTGGCCAAATAGGCAGGCAAGCTGCGATCCACTTCCCGGGCCTGGGTGAAGCCGAGGCCAAGCCCAGGAAAACCTCTCACCTCCAGTATGACTGCCAGATCCACAACGGCACCCGACCTGGCAATAAGCATCATTACACAACAGATGAAACATGTACAAACGGTTTTTCAAAATTCTCTTCTTCATGTTTCCTCGGGAACCTCCTTTTTATTCAACGCCCTCCAATTGCACCTGAGCCTACTACTGCCCCCCACCCCAGATCATTCCAGCGCCCTCTGGCTCTACACTATAATCCTCATGATGCATTTTTTATTTTATTAAACCGAGCAAAGTGCTGCCACAACCACTGGTTAGGTGCTCCATGAAGATGCTGCTGCCGCCACAATAACAACAGGAGCCCAGTATTCTTTATCAGCATCAAGAGCTGTACTCAGATTGAAAGATGACTCATATTTAGCAGGGGTGGGGGGTGGGATGCCAACCATGCACAAGGCAAGTTGTTGATACCATGCGGCAGCCTCTACTTGATGGGAAATGAAAGGGCACACGGCCCTTTTGTCAACTCTTAATAATGTTTAAATATCATAAGGTCAACAAATTAGAGGCACAGGATCCCCACACAAAGGATTTAGTGTCAAGTTATCCAGGGTACTGAAGCAGGAGGACAGAAGGGAATAAAGCAGCTACAGTAAAAACCAAAAATTGCAGCTAAAATGACAGCCTTTTAAAAAAAAGAACCTGACCCACCAGCTCAATAGAAGCCAGAATTTCCTGCTTGTCTCTGGTTGTTGGTTTCACAGGAAACTACAGAACAGAGCAAGCGTCCTTGGAGAGCTGATAAATAAAGATAAGTGCTCTGAACAATGGGATATTTAAGTCTAAATAATTTCCTGGGATTGAAAAGCAATGGGACAACTGTTTCTTATTCATAAGCTTTCTATGAAACTCACATGGTATAAAATATGACTTCATCTCATTAAGAAACACTACAAAATCTTCTCCCTGCCACATTCTTTGCTCACAAAGGTATGAAATCTTCCTACTCTGCCCCTACTTCCTTGCAATAATACCCACTTGCTGGTAGCCTATATTGAATGTTTACCTTACCTGCCATCCCATTGAGCTGGCCCAATATTTGCTTGCCTTTTGTGAGAACTGGACATTTTTGTTTTCTGAAACAAGACACTTAGCCACGTTTATTTGAAACTGAAAGTAGACTCATTAGAAGCCCCCCTCCTGGACATATGGAAGAAGAGAGGAGGGAGAAAGCATACAGTGGTACCTCAGGTTACAAACGCTTCGGGTTACAAATGCTTCGGGTTACAAACTCCGCTAACCCAGAAGTAGTTGCTCTGGGTTGCAAACTTTGCCCCAGGATGACAACAGAAATTGCGAGGCCGAGGCGGCGACAGCGTGAGGCCCCATTAGCAAAAGCGCCTCAGGTTAAGAATGTTTTCGGGATAAGAATGGCCCTCCGGAACGAATTAAGTTTGTAACCTGAGGTACCACTGTACAAGTCCAGCGTTTTTATTGGGCTGAGTTAGCACTAAACCATGGTTTAATGTGACATACAAACCAGCCCATTATGTACACCCACCGACTAAGCTCAGTAAGACTTATTTCTTGAGTAAATATACACAGGGCTGGGCTATCCATTTTTTAAAGCAGTTTTCATGTGTAAGGTTCAAAGCTATCATTATAAACATCTGTACTTTGAAGTAAGTCTAAATGACTACACTGTCTGCAATGAAGATCTGATTCAAAACTGGCCCACTGATACTTTGGTTTGGCTTAGTGTTATGCCCAAACCCATCCTTATGGTCTGTCTCACTCCAGACAAACCATGATCTGTATAGCCTGTTTGTTCTTGGCTCACTGTTTGTCTGGAGGAGACAAACCACAAACCCGGGGTTTGGCTGTAATGCTAAGTCAAACCATGGCTTAGTCCTGGGTAGCACAGCACCAGCAAGACTGGGGAAGAAATGAAGTTGCTTCCATATGTTTGCTATGGCTTCTGAGCCAGAGTGTTCTTTGTGCTGTATGCGAAAATGTCCTAAAGAGAAACCCTATAGTTGCCTTCTTTGGAATGCAAAATAAATGCATGTTAAAATTACCAACTTTTCTCATCCTCGCCCCAACTAACCAGGAGGACACTTGTGCAGAAAAGCCCACAACACTTCCTCCTTTCCAGTTGAAATCCTCATCTTGAAAAGGTTACTGAGCACATATAGTTTCCATTTGCTTTCAGTGGGAGTTGTAGGCATTCAGAACAGTGGAAGATTAATTTCATATCAGGCAGGGACTTTTAAAAATATCTTTACATCCTGGTGGATTAATGTAATGGTGTATGAGTAACCATATGCAATTTTTAAAACCCTATAATTTAGGGACTACAGCTGGGAATGGGACACATTTGCCTAATTTTTTCAATGGCGGTTTAATTTTAAAACAAGCAAGAACAACAAAAAGACCCTATTAAAAAAAAATTAAACCCACTTCCATAAAATAGTTATCCAAAGTTGCAATCATTATCCACTTTTAGAATGTCACAAAAAGCATGCCATTAAAACACGTGTGCAGAGAGATGAGTTATAGCTGTTTATGTACTTTGAGACAGGAACCCTCCCCTTTACATCTTTTTTTTTCTTCCCATGAAGAATAATTTTAATTATGTTCCCTTGGCAGGAAGCCAATTTTGATTACCAAGGAAAGAAAAGAAAATGACAACTGTCTGAGCTTATTTAAACTTCCTGCTCAAAGTCACTTCTTTCATTCAACTAAACTACTAAGCTAAATCATGAAAGAGGGAAAAGGTGAAATGTTGTATGAATCAGTAATAATAATAATAATAATAATAATAGCTGTAATCAGTTGTATCTAGTGATTTATTACTCAGAAAACTGATGGCACAGAAAGCAGACATAATTAAAAAATTTAGGAGTACCTCAAATAGGATGTCAAGGGAAGAATTTATGTTCAGCAAATAGAACAGCTGTAACTTAACCCTAAAACAACTCAGAAACACATGGTTCTTACTTGACAGCCTGATTTTCCATGGGCATAGAAATGAACTGTGTTGCGTTGTGAGATCAAGGACAAATTTGGGTGTAACATATTTGGGGGCAGTATGTTTTAGACAAAATGGTTCATGCTTTAGCTGAATGCTATTTAGCTAAATGAAGGAAGTGAATGTGAGCAGGAAGTTTATATGCTTGGACAGCATCCTTTCTTTATTTCTCTGGTAATTAAAATCTTGTCCAAAATATACAACTCCTGGGGCCTTAGCCACACTGTGTCCAAGATGGTGCCACCCCAGCAATGCACTTTTGCCAGAGGATACATTTGAACAACATACTCGCCACGTGGATTTGCACATTTGGTGCAATGTATTCACCATGCGGAACTGTGCATAGCACATTTCACACAAATTAGCTGTAAGTCTCTAAGTAAAAAATACCCAAATGGCATCACAAAGGAAATATGGGTCCTGGTGGTCCAGAACCTATATTATTTGAACCCAGAGAAAGACCCTTTCACTTCTCAGCCAGTGTAGAAAGCCCAGTAGGTAGTGCAGTCTTCCCAGTCTGACAGCCTGCAGATAGAGGAGCCAACTCCTAGGGGCTGAGGTTCCTTCGCTCCATCCCCCCCCCATAAAATATTTCAGGGGGCCACCCCCAAAGTTGATGGGCACTGTCATTCAAATAGTGTGCATGTGCCGTGTCATGTGATTATGTAAGGTGGGGCTTATCTGCCGCCAGCCCCCCCCATATTTTATTCAAGTTGGCACCCCTACCTGCAGATGTTTTGGGTTACAATTTCTATCAGCCCCAGACAGCCTAGGTATTGTTGGCAATTAAAATGTTGGCTGGTTTGCAGCCCCAGCATGGGGACTCAGCACAGGAACATCAACAGCAGTGGGACTCTGCTGTGGTCCTGGCAGTTGCCCCAAAATGCCAGCTCTATCATGTCCCCTCTCTGTATATTTTTATTTATTATTTTTGCTATGAAGTCTCAGATACTTTGGGGTATCTGCTCTCCTGACTTTTCTTAGGCTTTGGATCCTGAGCACAAGCCTTTGGCTATATTTCATTTTTCAGCTGCAGTTGTGCACCTCTCTTCCAGACAAGCCGTTCAGTATTTAATAGAGCATTGTTACTGAGATTATGAATTCAGTTACTTCTTAATTCTCTTTTGATTAAAAAAAAATCAAGCTGTATGATGTTAGGCCTGGTTAATATAGGAAATCCTTTTGGTACCTGACATACAATGCCAGTACAGTGGTACCTCGGGTTACACATGCTTCAGGTTACACACGCTTCAGGTTACAGACTCCGCTAACCCAGAAATAGTACCTTGGGTTAAGAACTTTGCTTCAGGATGAGAACAGAAATCGTGCTCCGGCGGCACGGCGGCAGCAGGAGGCCCCATTAGCTAAAGTGGTGCTTCAGGTTAAGAACAGACTTCCAGAACAAATTAAGTTCTTAACCCAAGGTACCACTGTATAAAAAATCCCACTATTGACAGCTTCCTCACAAAAACCCTATGTTGATTCTCCCCTTCCATCATTTATTTTTTTACTCTCTCTCTCTCTCTGTGTGTGTGTTTTCTAAAAGGGGGGAAATGAGATTACTGGATTCTTTAATTTGGAATCTTTACCAGTACAGTATGGTCATTTTGCCAACAATGCCTTTGCAATCATGAAGGCTAGAACTGCTAAAAATAATAATAATAAAGTTCATTTTTAGCACTCGTTATATTCCAGAAAACAGAGCTAGCTCAATCCTAGCTTTCCCTAGAAATAACCCCTTTAATATATATTACAAAAAAAGGAGTTCCAATGAGAGCAGAAAGCAAATACCTTGCTTGTGCCTCAACCATGGAAGAACTCAAAAGCTATTGTCAGTGCAGAGAAGAATGTAGTTTAGCCCCATTGTCTGGAGGAGCAACACCACTCAGTCTCCCAGCTCAATATATTCTGCTGCCTGAGGCAATGGACATGATGCCTCCTTCATCCCATGTACATGATTCTAACTCCAAAACAGTCCGTGGAACTGAGTCATCTGCTACACCTCCATGTCATGCCAGCTGTCTTGAGACAACCCTTGAATCTCCCACTCCTACTCACAGGACTGACCTAAATTCTCCTCCATCTTTCTACACTCTTGACTGCTGGCCTACACTGTCACAGCTCAGGTCACTGAGGGGAAGGGTTGCTATTCCTCATCCTAAAAACTACCACTGGCCACAGTCTGGAGCTAGCAGGGAAGGGGGAATATAGGCTACATTCACTTGGATATAATCTCTGTTGGATTTAGTGGGATTTATAGGAGTGCCTTGTTAAGTCTTACCATCAACACAGAAGTGGGATTACTATACTATGATTGGTGTTTTCTTTGTCTTGCTGGTATGAGAAGATGGTTGGTAGAGGAACTGCACGATTACAATTGGTTTGCTGGTGATGGTGTATATTTTCTGTGCTTTTTATGTCTTGGGTGATTTGGCTATGATTGCTTCCCTTTGCATGGTAGGAAGTCAGAATGAGAGCACATCCCTACTCAGCCATTAAGCTGAGCTTGGGCATGCCAGTACAGTGGTACCTCAGGTTAAGTACTTAATTCGTTCTGGAGGTCCGTTCTTAACCTGAAACTGTTTTTAACCTGAAGCACCACTTTAGCTAATAGGGCCTTCTGCTGCCACCGCGCCGCCGAAGCACGATTTCTGTTCTCATCCTGAAGCAAGGTTCTTAACCCGAGGTAGTATTTCTGGGTTAGCGGAGTCTGTAACCTGAAGCGTATGTAACCTGAAGCGTATGTAACCCGAGGTACCACTGTATCTCCCTCTTTTTCCCAGCCTAACCTACCTCACAGAATGAGGATAAAATGTGGGATGGACAGAGTCATGTACACTGCCTTGAGCTCCTTGGAGGAATGTGACAAAAAATGTGCTCTATGTGGGCTACCTCTGAAAGTAACTCAGAAACCACAACTAATCCAGAATGCTGCAGGTAGACTGGTGACTAGGAGTGGCTGCCAGGACCATATAACACCATCTTCATTGGCTCCCAGTACGTTTCCGAGCACAATTCAAAGTGTTGGTCCTGACCTTTAACGGGCTTGGCCCAGTATACCTGAAGGAGCGTCTCCACCCGCATTGTTCAGCCCAGACACTGAGGTCCTCCTCCGAGGGTGTTCTGCTGGTTCCCTCACTGTGAGAAGTGAAGTTACAGGGAACCAGGCAGAGGGCCTTCTC
The DNA here is from genome assembly GCF_965113315.1 of Podarcis vaucheri. Taxonomy (NCBI): domain Eukaryota; kingdom Metazoa; phylum Chordata; class Lepidosauria; order Squamata; family Lacertidae; genus Podarcis; species Podarcis vaucheri. Next base: position 51,420,265 of record NC_138748.1, read on the forward strand.
GGTAGTGGCACCCTCCCTGTGGAACACCCTCCCTCCAGATGTCAAGGAGCTAAAGAATGACAGTACATAACTTTTAGAACACATCTGAAGGCAGTCCTGTATTGGGAAGTTTTTTATGTTTGGTGCTTTATTATGTTTCAATATATGCTGTAGCTGAGGAAACCCAGCTAGATAGGCGGGATATGTATGTATGTATAAATAATATAATTATTATATCACTGCTGGGTAAGTATAGGATCCTGATTATCTTTCACTCGGGCAAGTATTTTACTACAGTATTATTTATTCCTATTATCACTATTACTGTTGTTGTTCACCAGCAGGTGCCAGGACAGGCTACAACAATTTAAATTTCAGCACTGAAAACAGCTAAAGCAAATTACAGGCACAGGGTGGGTCCTGAAAACACACTTCTCAGGTGTCAAGGGCCAGAGTGTTTGCCAAAAGCTGTACTGTGCAAGCCCCAGACACACTTCTGTGGGTTGAGAATTCCACAACTTAGATGCCACCACAGAGAATGGTGTCTCACCAGCTGCTACTTCTGATAGCAATGGAACTCCCAAGCAGGCCACACCTGAGGGGGTCTGTAGGGAGGGAAGGAATAGTAGCAGATCTCTCAAGAAGATCACAGGATTAGGCTGCCCAGAGGTCATAGACCTGGACATGGGGGATCCTACCATTGCAACGTTTCTGGGCATTTGCAAACCAAGATAGCTCACAAAAATGGAAGGTTCCCTCCCTTTTGTTTTTTAAAACACTTCAGGTTTCTATTTGTACCTGCCTTATCGCTTCAGGAACTAGAGGCATTATTGGGGGGGGGAGTGCTGCTGCTTGATACATGATAAAATCAAGACTGTTTCCAACACTCGAGATGGGAGTGAGGTGATGAAATGGCTGAAGAATGAAGGCAGGCAGAAAACTATGGGGAGCATTTTGTTTGTGTAAAAGCAAAAGGGGGGGGGGGAGTCCATCCTCTGATAATATAAGCAGCCTCTCTTTGCTGAGGCAGCAAGGCACAGAGCTTGCTGGAATGTCTGCTTTCATTTCACAAAGGAATTAAAAGGTCACTGGCACCAGTCTTTGAACAGGCGACTGACTGCTTGTCTACGTTGCTGAGACTAGTACTCTGTGGTGCCAGTGGCTTTCCCTTCCACCTCCCTCCCACTTCTCCTCTTGTTTTTCTAAAGGTGCCTTCCTCTGACCTCAATTTGGGACTGTGACCACTTAATCCTGAAGCCAGGGTCACTTGGACTCCTTTAGGCCACATCAAGTATTAATAGCCTTGCCAGGGTGTGCGCATTTGGCCAGTTGTAGTGCATTTTTTTAAAAAAAAAATCATACAGGAGTTTATAATTGGATATTTGAAGGCATGAATAATGCTTCTAATATCTGAAATTGTGTATACCATTGATCATTTATTTTTCAGAGAGTGTGTTTTCGGTGTATGTACAAATTGTTATGTGTTCCCTACATCAGCAGGATATGAAGGTTTCAGATGTAGCACAACCCACATATTCCTGCTTTGCAGGGGGTTGGAAAAGATGACCCTTGGTTTTCTTCCAACTCTACAATTCTATAAGAGAGCACTGATGGCTATTTTATTTTTATTGCTCTTCCTCCAAAAGCAGCCAAGAGTGATGCACAACAGAAGTGTAACACAACAAAATGACACCCAAAATTAACACACATAAATACCTATAAGCAAAAAACCATAGCACAATCACAAAATCAGTGTGCTTTCATTCTGCAAAGGCTCCAGCCTTATGGAGTTGTTCTAATATTTCTTCACATACAAATATATTAATGGAGCATACATTGAGGCAAAGAGGGACTCCTTTAGGCATTCTCTCATACTGTTATCCAAAAAGTCCTGTTTTCACATGGCTGTGTGTTTGCATGTGTGCATACATACACCCCTCTACACTGGAAGCTACACTCCAAGCTCTGATGGCTATCTCCTTCAAAAACACTCAGGAGAGACCTCCAGCTACCAGGAGACCATCTCCTGTTGTTATATCTTGTTGAGGGAGCATCAAGCAACCACTCCAGTCTATGACAAAGAAATAGTATTCCAGCAGCTATAACACAATACACTGACACAACACACACATACAGCTGTGTGGCCTGGTTGTTGTTTTTTAAAACATCTGAAGATAGTCATAAATATCACAGAATTCACACATGTTCTGACATGCAAGGTGTAAAGGCAGATCCATGCTGCATGCAGCACACAATTGTTGTGTGTACACCAGTGTTTTGGACATGTAAGTTGTGAACAACAGACACATCTTTAAATAGCATAAATACAGCAATTGTCTTATTAAGTGTGGAGCCCACTATAATTCTACTGGAGTGGAGCAACGATCAGCTCAAAGAAAGTCAAGAGTAGACTTTTGTGTGCGTGCAGTACCTCACTGGGGGTTTGGGTTCAAATTTAAAGCCAAAGCACACATCCAGAGACTATGTTCGAACAGTGCAGTAAGCCGTAAACCATGGCTTACTGTGCGTGCGTCTACTGCATTCGTTTTGCTCCTCCCTACTAGGACTTGGGAGAAATGAAGCACAATCCCTGGGCTGAGTTTCATGCTAAACTAACCATAATGATAAGCTGAGGTTCATACTTACCAGTTGTAGTTTGTTTGAGCAAAACAAACCAGGGATTGTGGTTTGTTTCCCCACAGTGCAAGTGGGAAGATACAGTGGGCTCATGTACTGTAAACCTATGGTTAACTATGTTTTAACATGACATGCAAACTGGGACACATGGTGCTGCAGTCCTGAGCTGGACTCTATCAGCTTAGAGGACTACATGTCTTAATACTCCCCAAGTAAAAACAAAACAAAAAACCCTCCCCAATAAACCATTATCCATGAACACACAAAAAAACTTACTAGAATACTGTGGAGAAGGGAAGGGTAGAATCCTTCCACTTATGTCACTGTAGATTTCAATTTGGTTTTAAGGGGTACAAAAATATTGTTAAAAAGCAAGGACAAAATAAAATTTACAAGGTGAGAGTAATATATTATAAGCAATCCCTTATGTGAGGGGAACCCCAATAAAGAATTAATGGAGGGAAGTGGGCAGGCTGGGACTGGCGAGGGGAGTTAATGGAAGTCCTGCTTTTTTTGCATCTGTGTATTAACCTTGGCATTTTTAAAGCAGAAAACACTCTCTTTTCCAACTTAAAAGGCTCTGCCTAAAGCACTGCATATATACGTGTATCACTTCTGTTGCTCTGTAAAGTTGAGGCACAGGAAACTATAAACCAGCCTGCAGTCACCTCAGGAACACAAAGACCTTTTTTCAAAAAAAAAAAAAAAGAAAAGAAAAGAAAAGAAAAAGCAGGCAACTACATCAAGGATGGGGAAGAAGAATTGCAGAACTAAAATAAAGCACAAATCCAGTTAAGTAAGTATGTGTGTCTCATTTTTTCCTTAGGAAACTGCAACATCTCTTTTCATTTAATTCTCCTGCCTCTTCTTTGCAAATCAAGTGCAATCCATTCTCAGAAAGGGGCACAATAGAATCTCCTTCAGGAAAGCAAACTCTGGTGATGGTGTGTTTTTATTTCCACCTGAAAAACAGTGGGTATAAAGGTGTACTCCTCCGTAGGGTGAAATCTCTCAACTGTTTACCTAGCACAGAAACCTTGAGAAGCCAAACAAGATTTCTTTACAGCAGCTCGAGCAATAAACCCAACACAGCCAGGCATTCAGTTATGGATTTATGATCTGTCTTTTTTTTCTGACAGCAAGTTTTTGCTTTCCTGATGTTAATACAGTAGAAACCCCTTTATCCAAATTTCAAGTTCTATTATCTAAATGAGTTGTGTTCACCCTCCTAGAGTGTTCTGCAATATATTACTTCAATGAGATACAATATTTATTCAAATTTACCCAACCATCTTGGACAGTTTGCAGCACTCTATGGTCTAAACATGGAATCTAATATCTCAAATGGAATTTGGTAGCAAGAGAACTTTCAGAGAAATGACTGGAATTTTTGGAGAAGGTTTATAATTGAAAGCTGAATAGGGCTTCCATTTGTTAATGGCAGAAATATCAGGGTATGTTTCTCTTTGTTCTTTGCCAACAAGACTACAACTGTACATTGAATTCCTGGTGCCCTGCCATGTGGTCACCAAACACAAGTTTTCATTGCAACTACATGGAACTTGCAGACTCAGTTCAAAGACCCAGTAAATTCCAATATGTTGGCCATTACATCTACTGTCGTGTGTGTGTGTGTGTGAGAGAGAGAGAGAGAGAGAGAGAGAGAGAGAGAGAGTCAAATGTTGTTGACAAAGGACAGCTGGGCATATAAAGGGCCCCATTACCTTCAGTAGCTTAGGGCCTCATCAAACCTAATTCCAGCCCTGGTTACCACACACTTTCCAATGTGTTTTCTCATCACTTTTCTTCTTGCAAAAGGTATAAATGGGGTGTGTGCAAAAGTTTACTTTACCCTGCACAAACTGAATTTGCTGAATCCCACCTGAGAATACTGATGGTCCAGAAGGGCCCTAAGTCAACAGTTTCACTGTGTTGTCTCCCACGGATTTATATGTCAGGCCCAGGGCAAAACTGAATACACAGCCTTGCTGTTCAAAGGCATACTTCAACTGCCAGTTTTTTTCACTAAAAACTGAGGGAATGGAGGTGGGGGAGCAGGGAGTGGAGAAGCAAAGATTTTAAACAAAATTCCCAGGCATATTTGCCTTAAATCAAACGGGGTTCTAATAACATAATAATCATAACGATAGTTTTTAGGGGCAGATGTCCGCAATCTGACCTTGCAGCTCTGTTCAGAATCAATAAGTGTGGCGTTTCACAGAAAGGAAAAGAAAAAAAGAAAGAAAGGAGCAGAGGGATAAACAAGCCTTGGCAACTGCAGGAAGCTCCCTCGTAATTCTGAGATAATGAAATGCTTCTAACCAGGCCTGACTGCTGAATATTACAAGAGCCATCATCTTGTGTGAGTTGCATGTGGCTTTATTTTGTGCTTCCCTGCATGGAGTGAATATGGTTCACAGTGGAGTTGCAAGAAACAGTCATTACTATTTATTCGGAGAGACATGAGTGACTGTTCTAAATAGCATCAAACAGCAGCACCTGAAAGGGCCTACTGTACTTTTTCTCCCTTTTTCTAAATTAAATTCCATTTTTGCCAAACACTTCCCCCGCCACACACACCTTCCTGCCTAACTCACCTCACACCTCAGTTCAATGCTAGCAATACAACTATAGGAAGTAGGATTCAAAGTGAGATAAATTTACAGGTTGCTCACCATTTTAGTGCTCCAAATGTGTGCAACTTAAAAGCACAGTTGTTTATTCTGTAGCTCCGGTGGAAACAGAGCATCAGAGTGAATTGACATCAGCTTGCTTCCTGGGTGGTACATCCTGGAATCTTAAGCATGTTTCCTAAAATTGTGGCTCCCCGCCCCCACCGCCCTGCTATCTCTACAACAGAGTCAACTATCCTGTTCTAGCCAGCCAAAACTCGCTCTGCTCATTTTTACGCTCCTCTAAGTTGGTCCCAATTGCTTTTTCAGAGTAGATCTTCTCATTCCAAGAAGCAGCTCATACATTATAGTGCCACATGTGTCCATTTATCTTTGGCTACGCAGAAGAGCAAGCAACTCATTCCTGTGATCATGGCAGCTTGCCTGCTTCCTTGCAGGTTAGTGGAGCTCCCAGGAATTTGTGCTGTAGTGGTGAACTATCAGAATGTAGCTCTGGAAAAATGAATTTGTTGGTTACTGCTTTTGGCACAGGCATCCAGTTTTCGACTGCTCTCTTGACCCCATTTTAGTTTTTGCTGATAAAAAACAAACACCCTCCCTCATGTTAGCCTCCCCATAACCCTGTGAGGGTTAGTGTGTGGCTAAATTGCTAATGTGAGCTCCATATAGAGAGGGCAGGAAATAGACTATCACTATGATGAATTATATGCCACAAGCTTGAAGATCTTGAGGCTTTGCAATAGTGTAGTGGTAAATTTTGCACAACAGTTCCTATAGCTATGGAGTCCAAAACTGCAGTCAACTGTTCTGATCCATTCATTACACCCAAATCCACACCCACAGAACTGTAGTACCGGTATATAGCATAACACCTGAATTATGAGGCTCAGCTGACAGGTCATGAAATAATGCTGACCTTATCCTCTGGTTTCCTCTATGCTAATATGTCACAAACAAAAAGTAAACTTGAAAGCCTTATTATCACCTCCTTCCTTGGAAGCCAATGCAGGTACACTATGCTTGCAGCACCAAGCCCCAGTTGGCAATGGGGCTAATGAATTCTGCACCAGTTGTACTTTCTGGATGTCCCATGCAGCAATCCCATGCACATTGCTGCCTGAATATAAATTCACCCTCTGTTTCAATCCTAGAAAAAACACTTCTAAGCTGTCATTCCTGACATCATGGAAGAAATTAATGCTCCACTGATTCTCTCTGAAGGGGGAAGGGGTGGGGAGCCTTAAATCTCCAGGGCTATCTATCACTTGAGCTCTAACTTTTGGGTGTTAAAAGGGAGGGGGGAAAGGCAATTTTTATTTCACTTATTAATGACAGCTGCTCCACTGTGAAGGGTGGCTTTCCAATATGTGTGCAACTCAAGCAGAGATGGCAGTCAGATACTCTCCCCTGCCCCCAACTTCTAAAACATATGTATATTTATGTGGCTAATTAACAACTTTCTGGAATCTATTTGCAAAATGGAGAAAGGGTAGATTTCTTTCAGTAATACCAGAATGTAAATAAGGAAAGGGCAATTATTTGCATACTGCATAAAATTTGCATGTGAGAATTTATATGTACTCTACAGTTTACGCCTCCCTCTAACAGGTATGTGGAAGTTAAATCTGAGTGGGGGGGCGGATGTGTCATGACTGTAGAGCACAGGCATGTTAAAAAAACACCACCACCAATAGACACAAAATGCCAAGTTATGGTTTTCTTTCTTTTCCCTCCTTGAAATAGCCACAGATCCAGATCATAAGCATTACTGAATGTGTTCAAGCCATTTCAGAGCCAGTCTCAGTGGCTGGTGTCACTGGGCATTTGCAGAAGCCCACACCCTACCACCAAATCTTTCGATAAAAACATTTTTTTGAAAATTGTATCTGCCAGATATATGACTCATCATTGAAACAGGAATACTTTATGTAAAAGGGCAACTGTTTAAGTCCTGAGGATTCATTGTAAATCCATTGGGCTCTACATTCTAGCAGAATCAGTGCATGGCTTCACCAGCTATGTAGCAATGTGTCGGTCACTTATCTGATGAGCCTGAGTGATTTGAGCAGTAGAGAAAATGCAGAACAAGGAGAACGTCAGGAGTCGAGATAGGACATAGGAATCCACTGAGGCAGTCACCTTGTCACTGCCACATCAGTTTATGCAGTTTATACACTTCAGCAGGTATCCTGTGCAAAGCTAACAGGTGAGAGCAACTGTCCATCTTCTAGCCTAGTATTCTGGCAGGAAGAGAGAGGTTTTCCCACCACCTGCTTATTCTTTTTAATGGAAATGCCAGGGACCGAACTTGGAGCTTTCCTCTTCCTTTGTCAAGTCACCCTCCTACCCAAAGGGTGGCACAGGGATCTAAAGAGTGCTCTTTCTGATTATACTAATACTCCTTCTGTAACAGCTCCTTTAACAGTCCTATAGATGTGGATTTTTCCCCATCCACAGAGGTGCAGTGACGGGGCAGAAGACGGAACATTAACACCACATTCCTGAGACAAAGCTACATAGCCATGTAGCTGTGTGCTATAATAGAGATTTAGAGGTGCTATCTTCCTTCCACAAAGAACAGACACAGCTTCTTATTGAAGAACTTCAACCATTTGCTTTACGATAAAAATACAGTTGAGGCCCAGCACTTTCTAACTCCAATAGAATGCATTGCTTTTTTAAAAAGAGGAACTTTGTCACACAGAAAAAAGGGCAGAGATCTGCATATATACATTTAGACACGGTGACTGCATTTTTCTTAAAAGCAGCTATGCATCCATATAATTTCTCCCATAAGTGGAAAAGCATCTGGGGATGGATTCTGAACAGATAAAAAACTGGAGGGTTAAGCCACCCTCCCTCTCCCCACACACCTCCCCCCTGGCTTCCAACTGCTGATTTTCATTAAAAAAATAAAATAAAACTGAGAGACTGTTACATAGTCATTGGCTATGCACCATCTAACTTGGCCATCTGTAACCTTTTGCATGTTTAGGGAGTTTGAATGTGCGTAACATCAGAGAAAGTGTGGAGAGAATGGCTTCTTTTCCCTGGAATGGCATTTTTGACAGGAGAGAATTGCATTTTTCTCTTCCTCAACTCTACTTCCCACTTTGCTACGGATGCAGTCTTCCTATTAAATGGATGTTTAAATATTTAACAATCTGAAATATTCACAGAAGGGAAAATTGTTATTACAATTTGTTAAATGTCTTGGGACTATCCGCAGAGATGACAAAATGTTCTGTTTCCACACCTGCCATCAGGCATCCAGGATTTATAATAATGCTAATAACACCTGTTATTTTATTCACAAAGCTTTTTACCCACAGGATATCCTACCTAGCACAGATACATAGGCACATAAATAACTTGGGTGTGGGAATAACTGGAGCTAGGAATGAGACAGTTGGCAGAGATGTTAAGGGCTGATCCTATAGGCTTGCTACTACCCAGAACTAGTCTACTGACAGCAGAATATGCAGAAGAGTGGGTTGTTCATATGGCATGTGAGATATCATCTTTGAAGAGGAGAGCGAAACAAAAGTCCTTGGAAGCAGCAAAGTAGTACCTGGTCTGCAGCTCAGTGGTAGAACTTCTGCTTTGGATGCAGGAAATCTCAGGTTCAATCCTCACCATCTTAAGGTTGGGCTGGGTATGTGCCATGCAGACAATCAGCACAGCCAGTACTAAGCTGGATGGACTAATGGTCTGACTCAGTGTAAAGCAGCTTCCTATGTTCCTAACAGGAAAAGATTTGGGTTATGTCAAGAGCTACCAGGGGTACAACCACTGAATGTCAGCTCTCTGTGCCGCTGCCCTGTATGGTTAGGGCACCTTTCTGGCACTGAAATGTTTTCAGTTTCTGGACTGAGCTGACCCACCCAGATTGATCATTGGGCAGGCCTACACAGGAAGGGCCTAAAAGACATCCTATTTGGGCTGGGACTTTGCCCAAGCAACAATGGTCTTCCTGGTTCTGAGTGTGTTCCTTTGCACTCCTTGGCTTAACTCCTGGGGAGCATTCAAAAGCCTGCTCTAGATTCAAAGACTGAAGTAGGACTACCACCACAGCTTCGTCACCTCATAGCCACTACACTCCCAAGAGTGATTCTGTCCTTTTAATACAATGGAAGCACATCCACGTCTCCTGTGAAACTGCTGTGGAAGCAATACCTGTCTAGCTCCTCTCTGCCCTGCAGCTATTAAAACACAGCCCTTGGCCAGCTGTTGTCCTTATATAAACCTTGCTTAAGATATATAATATATACTTGCTGACATATACCGGTTTTATAGCCATTTCCTCTTCACATGAACTCACAGAACTGGCTTGTCAGGGATGTCTAACAGAATTCTCAGTTCTCTCAACAAACCTTTTAATTCACAGGATTGGGGGTAGGGCATGAGAGTCAAGCCAATATAAAACACTGGGTTTGCTGTGGAGCAACTGAGTGGCAAGGGAAATCTTAATAGTACCTGCCAGCAGAAGACAGAGATGGAGGCACAGGGGATCCCAGTCAACGCCACGCAAACATGGCAGGTGAGTGAGGGCACCTAGCCCATCAGCAAACAAACACTTCTACAGTGCCAGTCGAAGTGCCCCTATTGTCTCATCTGCATGATTCCTGGTAAGGATGGTGATTCCTCTTCCCTTCAGTTGCCCTACAAGTTATGATTTTAAAGGTGCTTTGCTAATATAATTATCAACTAAGACCATCAAAGGGACTGTACATGAGCAAAATCTGTTGCCTCATCCAACTTATAGGTTAAAGGAAGAAACAAATTCAAAGCTTAACTTCCAGTTGAATAATCTTGACAATGCCAGTGGAGTCAGTTCAACATAGCTACCCTAATATTACTTCTTTGTGGGGCTTTGTGTCATAGGCAACTTGGAGGACGCCAGCCAGGAAACGAGACAAGAATTTATTTGTCTCTTCCAACAAGAACTGAATACAATCTGTACAATATTTTTCAGTAGATTTTAATCCCGCTACCAAGATGCTAAGTGGTTCCTATCTGCCCTCCTGGGCTGAGTTACTGACCAACTGACTGACCTTGAGGGGAAATTTTCTAATAATAATAAAAAAGGTAACTATCCATTTACAGCATTAAAAAGTGATAACCTGAGAAGGCCCTGAATTGATAAAATCAATGGTTTATATGAGGTAAATCTAATGACTATGCTCAATGCAGTGCTGGTTCCAGGTTTCAAGGGGTCCTTGGGTAAGAAGCCCCCAGGGGGACCTTTACTTGAGTGGGTCCACCTTCTCCTTGCCACCATTACAACTGTTCATTGACTTGCAGTGATGGCCACCAACATGGATGTCTTCTTAAAAAGGATTGGACAAGATCTTGGTGGATAAGGCTGTCAATAGTACTAGCCATATGCTGGTCTATTATATATTGTCCTATCTTGTGGACTCAGGGTAGTTTACAGGATTTCATTAATATTAATATTTGCAAAGGGCACCATGTGGAAATACTTTGCTTTTCTGTGTTTTTTTTCTTTTCTTTTCGAAAAAGGGTTATGCACGTATACAAACACATACAGATTAAAGTCACATGTATGTTTTAGATACATATGCGTGCACACAAAATGTAACTATGTTAGTGTTTGTACACCTGCAGTTAAAATAACAATAAAGTGGTACCTGGGGTTAAGTACTTAATTCGTTGCAGAGGTCTGTTCTTAACCTGAAACTGTTCTTAACCTGAAGCACCACTTTAGCTAATGGGGCCTCCTGCTGCTGCCGCGCCGCCGGAGCACAATTTCTGTTCTCATCCTGAAGCAAAGTTCTTAACCCAAAGTACTATTTCTGGATTAGTGGAGTCTGTAACCTGAAGCGTATGTAACCTGAAGCGTATGTAACCCGAGGTACCACTGTATATGTTATACTGAATACAATTCGCATTAAGTGGTGAAGCACTTTTAAGCTTGGAAGTTACTTAAGGTTAATATTTCATTAGTTGCATTATTCAGGTGTCATTCTACTGTTAGTGATATTAAGGATGATTAAGAAGCCCCTTTCAAAGCAGCGGACCACATTGGACCGTATTACCATAAGACATTGCACTGGAGACTGATGAGAACATTGCAATGAACGCAGAATCCTATGAGTAAGCATCAGTTGGAAAGAAAATAAACCACCGTAAGCTCAGCTGCGAGTACATAGAATAAGCAGCCACTAGGCTTGGAGCAAGTCTTCTAAATTATAAATTAAGGACTCCTGCAGTATTTAATGTTATACTGGTAATTCTAAAAAGCTACGTTGATTTCATATTCACACACACACACACACACACACACACACACACACACACATATAATTTGATAGCCCATAACTTTTATCTGTTTATTGATTTCTTCAGTTTTGGGACCCACACTTTTCTCTTTTGTGTGTGTCTTTAGACACGTATTTATCATACATACAGTGCAATCCTATGCACCTTTACCCAGAAGTAAATTCCACTATGTTCAATGGTGCTTCCTGCTCACTAAGAGTGCCTAGGGCTGCAGCCTTACAGTTTACTCACTGGGGCAGGGGAAGTCCTTGACAATGTTATCATCAGATTGAAGCAACAGATAAACAAATCATCATGAATAATCAGGTCCTGTCTGTGGACCATGAAGGGGTAATTACTGCTTTGCCAAAAGGTAAATGTCTTTCTCTGAAGGCAACCTCTGTGAAAACAGCCAGGACCCCATCATCTGCTCTTGAACTACATCCAACTTACTATTCATGGAGAAACATGCTAAGCATTAGAAAAGTGTGTGGGAAATGCCTTACAGTTTAGAACTGATACTTAAAGGTCGGAAACATGCAATTAGAATCCAATCAAAATGGCAGGATTTAAGAAAAGAGGTGAAAATGTAATTCTTATCACCTGTAGGAGGAAAAGTACCTTCTTTTCTCTGGGAAAAGAGGAGAGAAAACCTTTAGATGCACAGAAGTGTACTTTATTAGGATCAATGTATTTCATATGAGGCTCTTTTTCAGGGAAATTCTCAAACACATCCCATCTTTCTCTTAAGTTTCCAGTGACTCTGTTGCAAAGTAGTTCTTGGTGATTTAAGCAGGGTAGGTTTTTTAAATGTAGACTGCCCTGACAGTACTTCCAAGAGCTGTATTGCTACAGAGACATAATTCAGACAACACACTAAAGCTATGGGTTGGCTTAGCTCAACATGACACATCAGCAAATCAAGCGGGGAGGAGAGAAGCAGCTAGGAACTCTTCTCTAGGAGCCTACAATCTTGCGTGTTTGTACTAAGCCGTGGTTTGACTTAGTGTGTTATGCAATGTGGACCACAGTCACTGGAGACTAAAGAGATTGGTTGGGAACTCACTCTATCAGCTGCAGGCCCTGCACATCTAAGCAGTCCAACAAAAAGATATTGGCTTCTCCCATGGATATGGAGCCATATACAGTGTCTGGGTTATTTAGATCCCTTACATCATCTTCCCAAACATCCTGAAAATTATACACAGTGCTATAAAATGCACATAAGCCCTATGCCACAGTGACACTAGCATCAGATTACACATCTAAATTCAAAGCTCAAAGACTGCTTCTTGGTTGTTTCATCATTATTATTTTTAACTTGTTCCTTAATTGTATTTTCTGCCTCAGCTTCTAAGGTGTGGAAGGCTCCATTCCCTGACTCACCAATGTAGCACCTTGTAAGCTGCCCAGGATACAGGTAGAACTAATCTGAAATGATGCCTAGTAAATGCAACATGTAATTTCAGACTCAAGGCACCAATTTCCCAGTCAGTTTGTAGTGACACTGTAGTGTGACTGTAACAGGCTTTCTGCACAATTATCATCACACATTAGTAAGCTATTCATTTTGGAGAAAGGAGAAGATGAAGAAGTGTGATAAAAAAAATATTGTTTCCATAATAAAGAAGGGCTCCCCTCCATACAAACCTTTCAAAGTGAGGCTAGCTAAATCAAGGGAAATATATTTTCTGCAGAAAATGGTAAGATCACTGGAACTTTGACAAGACAAAAAGAGAATGCTGCCCCACGTTCAGCATTTCAAATCAATGGAAATATTTATTTGTGAAAACATTTATGCGGGCAATCTGCTCACAGGGATATAAAGAAGTCACATATCAGGCAACAGACTTTAGATTAGTTTGGGTCTCACCTACCAGCAAGTGTTCACTCTTATCCTTAACAAAAATTGGTACAGCATGAAGAAAACTAAGATGATTATTAATTCTTTTTGGCTTTTAATCTTTCGGAAGGGCAGCGCTCTGGGCCCTTCTGTAGTTTAAGAAATTAACATAAGAATCTCAGCTAGTTGTGTGCTACCTCCTAGCAATCATTCTTTTGGAACACAACGGCATATTTATAGTGGTGAATAAAAATCTAGACTGCCTACTTCTAAATGAACTTGCCCCCCAAAAGTTAACCAACAAACTCAAACTAGCATGGGGACATGCTGTATATAAGACTCCTTCACCCCAGTGTGGCTCCCCTTTATTACATACGCAGACCTATCCCCTCCAACAGCATACAAATCAATACAAATGACCTGACCCAACAACCTAGCTCGCTCCCCCTCACACAAATAAGTCACACTGCAACCAACTGAACACAACCAACCAAACGAAGGAAGCCCTAACCTCTTGCAACATCAATAAAAATAAATAAATATACAAAGGACCCACCCATGTGATGCTGACACACACACCCTACACTAATAAGAAGCAATAGAACAAAATAACAATATCTCCATCTCTCTCCCCCCTGCAACTGCAAGAGGTCTATGGCAAAAGTGTCTCTCACCAAATGTAAACAAACTGTGAAAAACACTATGAATCCAAAGTGGAGAAAATAGTTGTACCTTTTCCTGTTTATCTGTTTGCTTTGTAGCACAAAAATAAAAAGTATTTTAAAAAAACCAACTTGCCCAAACACTGAGGTCACCCAAGGAGGCCTTCTCTGTGTATCCCAGCTACACAGGTGAGGCAAATGGTGTCAGAAAAAGGAAATTTTCCAGGGATGGCATCCTATATCTGTCCCCAGCCAGGCTCACCTGTAACAACCCTTCTGCTTTTCCGCTCTAAGGTAAATAAACTCTTTACACAGGCAATGTCGCTTTTAGTCAGCTCATGATGTTGCTTTCTGCTATTCTAATTAATATATTTTAAATAGACTGTGTAAATTATTGCATTTTTACTGCTTTACAGTGGTACCTCAGGTTACATACGCTTCAGGTTACAGACTCTGCTAACCCAGAAATATTACCTCGGGTTAAGAACTTTGCTTCAGGATGAGAACAGAAATTGGGCTCTGGCGGTGCGGCAGCAGCAGGAGGCCCCATTAGCTAAAGTGGTGCTTCAGGTTAAGAACAGTTTCAGGTTAAGTACAGACCTCCGGAACGAATTAAGTACTTAACCTGAGGTATCACTGTATTGTAAATTGCTGTGGGCAGGATGCTAAACTTATCTGAGCGTATGCCCTGAGGTCTCAGAACACGCCTCCCAACAATCCCCCCCCCCATTTCCTATATCTAGAACAGTGATGGGGGATCCTGTGGCCCTCCAGATACTCCTGGTCTACAACTTCCAGCATCACTGGAGTTGGGGTTGGGCTGATGGGAGCTGAGTCCTACAACATCTAGAAGGCCACTGGTTACCTAGCCCAGCTCTAGAAAATAAAGATGAGCCTAAGCTGAATCAGGCTCATCTAGTCCAGCGTCCTGTTCTCACAGTGGCCAGCAGGTGCCTGTGGGAAGCCTGCAAGCACAGCACAGCAGGAGTCTCCCCGTCTGTATTTCCCAGCAACTGGCATTCAGAAGCATGATGCTTCTGACAATGGAGGTAGAACATCGCCATTGTGGTTAGTAGCCAGCTGAAAGCCTCGTCTTCCAAGAATTTAT
This sequence comes from Podarcis vaucheri, assembly GCF_965113315.1. Lineage (NCBI taxonomy): Eukaryota > Metazoa > Chordata > Lepidosauria > Squamata > Lacertidae > Podarcis > Podarcis vaucheri. Next base: position 51,435,409 of record NC_138748.1, read on the forward strand.
CTAAGCCTCTTTTAAAGCCATCCAAGTTGGTGACTGTCACCATGTCTTGTGAGAGCAAGTTCTGTAGTATGTGCTATGTGAAGATCCAAATGTTGATCTGCACAGGCACAGAACCCATATAGAAAAGAAAGGTGATGTTGACTCTATTCACAATCTATTCACTTGGAACAGGGCTACTGGATATTGCAGAAAACACCAGAGGTTCCTTCTGTTTTCCACTCCCATTGAGGAGAAATAAAAACATGTAGAAAACAATGTTGCTTTGTAGAAGTCCAATTACCCCCATGATCAATTGCCTAATTATTCCAGCTCTACAGGTTTTTGTTTTTAACATTCTCCCCCCCTCCCTTTTCCACACAGCTACGATCTGCCAAAGAAGCAAGCTTGAGTTTGCTAATTAGAGACGAGAAAAGTATCGAGTCAAAAGAAGTACGTTTACCAAATCCATCTTATATAGTTATTCTCTCACATCAAGGAGAGGGAAACAAAATTAATCTTTTATTCAGCAGTAGCTCTTCTAAAAAAAGAAACGCTCTCCTTGGAACCCACCATAATGTTAACATATTTCAACGCAGGCTTGTACATTGCTCTGGAGTAACCATAGGACTAAATCCCCACTGAGTTGGAATAACACCCTAAGATTAACTACACCATTTACTTAAATCAAGCTATTAGAAGCATGCCTCCTGCTTGCAGACCATCTTTATCACACAGCAGATCATTTATACAGAAGGATCCAACTGAAAAAAATAACTTTGCTTCTATAGCAAATGGGTTGGGGTGGCTAACTTATGCCACCCCAGATATTGTTGGTTTCCAGATGCTATCAGCCCCAACCAGCATGGCCACTGGTCAGGATGATGGGAGCTGTGGTTCAGCAACATCTGGAGGGCCACAGGTTAGCCACCCCCAGATTTACATATGCATCATTCGCATCTAATGTCTCCTGCGCTTGACAAAGCATTGGGACAAGTCATCTAACTGAAGCACAAGGCAAAATGGCTGGTCTGAGTCGCAGGGTGAAGCCAGAGACAGTACAGATGGGTGTGACAAGTGTGGAGAGAGGAGCAGGAAGTGGATTGAGCAGGACTATGGAATCAGGAAAAAGGTTGTCAGATTCAAGGAAATGTACTGCTAATAGGCATGTCAATAACTTAGGCACTCATAACTATCTGAGGGTGTGATGACCACAGGAAAATCCTATGCATGGTTTCATTTCCAACATTTTTTGTATAGTCACCAAGTGAACAGGTGGCTTTGTATGAATATATCTTTAAAGGACAGGTTTTGATGAAGGAGAACCAATATGGCTTCTGCAAGGGTAGGTGTTGCTTTTAGAATTCTTTGAGAGTGTCAATAAGCATATGAATAGATGTTGTTGTTATTATTATTATTATTATTATTATTATTATTATTATTATTATTATATCCCGCACTTGCTCCCAAAGCAGCCCAGGGCAGTTAAAAACTTTCTTAAAAGTGTTAAAAACAGCCACATGTGTCAGCCAATGGTTTCAGGCTTGCCAGGGACAGTATCTTTCAGTCGTTAAATGCCTGTGTGAACAGGAATGTTTTCAAATTAATCCTGAAGGTCAGTGAGAGAGACTGATGCACCTTACAAAGGAGGGCATACCACAAACAGGGAACCATGACTGAGAAGGTCCTCTCACAGGTCCTGCCAACCTAGTGGCAGCAACACCACCAAGCCCTCATCTGCCTGAGATAGGATGATCCAGCAGACATTGTGCACTTAGACTTTCAAATAGTTCCCTCACTAATGATTCATAAGTAAACTTAGCAGTCCTGGGATCAGTAACCATCAAAAGAATGGGAAGCAGACAGTAGGAATAAGTGAACAGTTCTCACACTTAAGGGCTGTAAACAGTGGAATCTCCAAAGGATCAGTATTGAGACCTGTGTTGTTCCCCAGCAACTAGTAGTCAAGAGTGTACTGTCTCGAATCCTGGAAGTAGTAGACAATTACCATGACTAGCAGTCTTCTCCTCCATAAATCTGTATAAATGCCTCTTAGTCATCCATGTTCATAGGAGTCAACTCCTAGGGGACTGAGGTCCCTTCAGCCCCCCAATAAAATGTTTGAGGGGGCTGATCCCCTAAGTTGATGGGCATTGCCATTCAAATGATGGGTGTAGGCCACATCTTGTGATTATGTGGGGTGGGACTTACCTGCCCCCCCATATTTTATTCAAGTTGGCACCTCTGTTATATTGATGCCAAACTCTAAACCTTGTGGCAGCAAATTCCATAGTTTTACTATGTACTGTGTAACTAAATACTTCATTTGGTCTGTCCTAAAGTACATCCTTTGGATGACCCCAGGTTCTAGTATTATGAAAATGAGAGAAAAACATATTCATCTATTTCCCCCCACAAAGCACATAATTTTATACAGTTCTATCATGGCGTATAAATGTTTCTTGCCTTTCTTCAAAAGTGAAACTCATAGGGGGGTTTCCAACCTAGCCCGTATAATTCTGATTTCCCTTCTCTGCACTTTTCACAGATCTACAATAGCCTTTTTGATGTTGCACAACTAGAACTACACACAATATGCCAAGTGTGGTTGCACCATAGATTTCTGTTAAGTCACAATAGGCGTTATATTACAGACTTGTAGAATGTCACAATGGGCATAATGGCATCGGCAGTTTTATTTTCAATCCCTTTTCTAATGGTTCATAATCCTTTTGGATTTGAGGTATCCACATGCAAATTACATCCTTCCCAAATAAAAAGAAACCCCCAACATTGAACCATAATTATTTTCTGTATGCAGCATTTTAGATGGAACATGCATTACAAATGCTTCCTGCTGCTTTGTATTATTGGATGGATAAAACTATTAAGACACACACTCACAATTCAAATATGTCAGCATCATCAGCCAGAGAGGATGGGGCACAGAAGAAAATGGAAAGAAAAAGAAATTCACTTCACTAAAGGTGAAGTTATGCTTTACATAACCATCAAATGTAAATGAGCTATCAAGCTTTCTGGCATCTGGTCATTCAGTTTCCATTCTGCACAATTATGGACAAATAAATGGGATTGGTTGATTTCTATTAATGCTCCCCTAATTTATGTACATTCCTGGAGGTAAAATTCCATTCTGACCCAACACTCATAACAACTCAGATCATTTTTTAAGCTACAACAACATTAAATAGGAGTTTAATTCCATCACCGATCGCTCCTGGGGATTTAATATTTCTTAATAAATTAGACAAGCATTCGCAACTCATCAGCATTCAGATCTTAGAAGTAGAATGTGCATAATTTAGCAGTTGGTTTTTTAGGTTATAGAGTAACTTTCTTTTCTTTTCTTACTCTTGCATACTCTCTCACACACATGAATGGAAGAATGTGTTATCATCCCTTAAAAAGAAAAAAAAATAATAAGTCAACTCAAGAGAAGACACCTGTTTTTCTTAAGTCTCAAATGCCCACGAGTATATTTGCCAGGAAAGGAGCTACTTGTAATGATTTTTTACTCCATCTTTTCCTGATACCTATAAGATGACATCTTAAAATAAGAGGAATTGATGGTAATACACAAAACAGACTGCACTGCCACAGCTGAAGAGCACTCTTCCTCCCCAAGGAACTGGATGATTAATGGGGCTGTGGTGGTGATGGGGGGGGGGAATTAGAGGGACTTTCTCTTACATGAAGAATAATATTCAAACTAAGCAGTCACCTTGTACAACATGCTCCTTGCTTTCCAATGTTTATGCCAGTTAGTGTTGCGCAATCCTACTGAGTTCTCTTGCCAGAGAATGATTGGTTCTTTAACGTTATACCATTTAAGTAAAAATGCTTGGTTCTGGCTGGCAGATTAATTTGCTCACTAACTCATTTGGGTATCAACAATGTCATACTACATCTACATGCCTTGGAAAACTGAAGAACCATGACTACTACAAAAATCTGAAAACAGGACATTAGTATTTATCATACTAAAATGGGTGACTCAAAAGTTGTTCTGTACCATCAGGAAAGTTTAAAATTTTAATTCATGTAGCCCAAGATTCCCTTGACAACCAAACATGTCTGAAAAAAAGACATTTGCTCACTTCAAAAAGGAGGGAATACAATATAAAATATCTATGTTCCTAAACATCTGAGATAATTGTACTGATATTGAAGAAAACTAAGTACCATTGAAAACAGTGAGATATACTTCTATGAAATATGCATAGAATCAGTCTACTAATGTGTATTTAGCAATACCCTCCCTGTCTCAATTTCTTTGATAATGAGCATACATTTTATTGAAAGCAGCATTGCCTATTTCACAGGCGCCTCTTGTTTCCTAGCTCTGAGGAACGGGAGGGAATGTATTTGGATAGTACTGGAAAGAGAAAATGCTACAGCAAGTGTACAACTGTGCAAGGTGAAGAGAAGGTGATACTAGGAATATCTGTCAGTCAAAAACGATCTTTTGAGGCTTCTATTCATCTCAACAGACAGAATATACTTCCCTACTGCCGATAAGACTAGAGGGTTACTAGGGCTAGATATTTTTCTTCTCCTGTTCCAGCTGTCTTCACCTTGAAATGTAAACTTTCCAAGTGATGCAGACAAATATTTAAATGCTGCTATCCAGTGATCTCACTAGGAAAGGAGAGATCAGCATTTATTTACCCCGTAAAAGGATTATTTTGTTTTTAAGTCATAGAACTTCTTACTGATACCAGCAGCTCTGAAGTGTACTTCCTCTGCACAAATAGAGAAATCAAAGTGCCTTAGTCTTTGTTTTGCTTTTTGACAGCATTGACAGCAAAATGATTTCCATTGGCAGTGCTTGTTTTCAGTATGTGCGTGTGGGCACATAGGATTCATGTGCAATAGCATCTTTCACCTGTGGAATTATTCTTCCAAAGTCTATTTACGCTGCAGTCTCTCTTGATAAATGCAAGCTTTCTCCGTCAGCATATTTGCTCGGCAAAGCTTAGCATCTGTAGTTGCCAGCTTCTGAGTGTAAAGTGCCTTGAGAGACTGCATGAAAGGCACCAAATACATGCAAATTGTTGTGGGTAGTTCCTTGACAGCAGTGTCTCTGCAACTATCACTTCCATTTTCTCTAATGCTCAGAGAAAGCAGCGTCTGGGGCTAAGGGGATTGATTCCATAAAAACAGTTTAAAATATAAAGTATTTGATTACGTGAGCAGATGCACCCAAATAAATCCTTCTGCCTCTCGCAAGTTGTCTGGAAACTGTGGATGTGAAAGAACTCTTCTTTAAGGAATTTACTCTGGGAATCAATACCTGTGTTGTACTCAGGACTGGCGCCACCCTCAGGAAGAATAAAGCCACAGATGCTGGGCATATGGTGGGTGGCAGACCCTCCCTGTCATTCCTCATGAGCCACCCAGCCAATCCTTTCTCTCAGAGGACAGAGCTGTACGAACCACGCAGCCTGGTTTGTGCACATTAAGATAGCTTGCGGCCCTCAGATGTTGTGAAAGCTACCATTTTAGTACCAGGATGTCTCTCTGACACAGGGCAGAGAGGAGAGAGTCAGCAGCAATGTTGCCACACACTCTCCTCAGCTGGGATGCAGCGCACATGGAGGCAGCTTTCTTGTGCCCGGCCACAGCTCCACCCCCAAGTCAGGCCTATCTCAGGGATGCAGGATGCTCCCTCCCACCTGCCCCTGTGCACAGGAGCATACGCTCTGCTGCTCCTGTTTTGCACTCTCATTGTGGGTTTGGGGGGGGGGGCGGGTTGCCTGGATGGAACGTCTTCTTGAATACTGATAATTGCTTGGATGAAGGACAGAGAAGTGTGTGCGCATATGAAGTAGAAACTATTGACTACTGTATGAAGGTAAAATTCACGTGTTTTCTCCTGGCCCTGCCCATCACTGGTATGTGGCCCCCTGAAGGCTGCCAGAAGAGAGTGTGGCCCTTGGGCTCAAAATGATTCCCCATCCCTACTCTGCACACTCTTGAAAGGCTTATTAAAGACCAGTAGACTAATTAATATGCCAAACTTACTGATACGTCTTGCAAGTACAACTGCTACATTTCCCGTGCATATTGCGTTGCACTTCATTCCAGGGCCATTTGAGTTTTGGTACTTTTCAATAAGCAATGCTATTTGCTTAGAATCAGTAAACCTTTGCAAATCTGACCACTGTCTCCGAGATCACTGATTTGCTGTTTTAATTCATGCCATATCCGAATCTTCAGAACCAAGGAGCTCATATTTATTACAAATAGATCCACACTGCAGTGGGGAAGATGTGAAGGATAAAAGATGGGAGATTATAGGTGAAGGGGATGGACCAGAACAGGTCTAACAAGACACACTCAAAGCTGATGAGGAACACAACAGAAGTGGGAGGGTTCTGAGGGTTCCTTGGATATCACTGATTACATATTTACTCAAATTCCATTAAATGTAATACAGAATTCTATATTGAGAAAATGGAGAAATTCCTATACAGCTACTGACAATCCAGAGAGAAACAAGCATGGAGTACCAGATCCCTGCCTTCGTGATTGCCAGAACAACAGGAACATAGGAAGCTGACTGAGACTGAGAATATTAGTACATCCCTCTTGAGTTTAAGACAGGCATCCTTCCCAGCTCTTCCCGGATCCAATGCAAGGTGGATGCTACAGTCTTCCCTAATGACAATGAATGCTACTACTTGTAAATATTTCTGGAACACACTCAAACAGTGAAATGGCTGCTGAATGATACTGATGACTTCGTAACTTATAAAATAGCACTATATGCGTTGACAGCTAAGAAGATCAGGAGAAAAGAACTAGATAAAATAGCGGTCAATTGCAAAGGTGATTCAGACATTTTAGCTGGCACATTCTACCTGAGAATCCCTTGCTATTATATCATATGCAACAAATAATTTTTAGGAGATGTGATTGTGGTTTATTGTATCTGCAGTGCCTGATGTTTTTATGGTTTTAATGGTTATTGTTGCTTTTCTTTTTGTTCCCATTGTGAATGATGCCATGGCCTTTGGCTAGTGCAATAAAGTTTATGATGATGATGGTGAGGGTGATGATGAGTGGGGAGGTATGTAAAAAAATATGCAAAGAAATAGGAATATACCAGCCCTGGTTTGACAGGTGGCTTTGAGAAGCATTTGATTTTTGACGTGAATCTTTGCATTATATTAAATGTCACACTAGTGCGTAATTCCTGTTTTAGATAACCCGCTTCAGTTGACTCTGTCAAGTACATTCTGCTCTCTTTGGCTGAAGACATCCCTACCCCCACCCCTTATGAAAGCAGAAAAATCAAGCAAAGGGCCTACTTACATGTTTTGAAAAGAATTCGTCCACTTCTCGGAGCAGCTTTTCCTGGCACTCAGGATGGGTGGCCAACAGGTAAGTGGCAAAGGAGAGGGCGCTGTTGGTGGTTTCATAGCCAGCGATCAGGAATAAGGAGGCCTGACCAGCTATTTCATCATCACTCAACGTTTTTGGATTTTGCTTCTGAGGCCGGGCTTTGCTGGCAGATGTCTCATTTTCCTGAATGCAAACATCGGCTTGGCTGACCGTGTCAAAATGTTCCACGGTGATGTCATTAGCAGAGCTTCGGGCATCAAGCATCAGCTGGAGGAAATCCCTGCGTCTCTGCAAAATGCACAGTGAAAACATTAAGTCAGGGAACAAGCATGTGGACGTACATTCACGCTAATACAGCTATACGATATCTCTTTTCTCCAAGGGACGAGCCTTGTTTTTGGCGTTGCCTAACAATTACTCATACTGTATTGTAAAGGCTGGATGGTGTGATTCTTTTCTTTTTAGCTTCTTTTTTAAAGTAACCTGAAATTGGGAACAAATGATGAGTTAGGCGAGGGGCTGCTCAATTCGTCTCTTTCCTTCTTCTTGTCCTACCGTCTTTCCCCGAAAGTAAGACATCCCCCCAAAATAAGACCTAGTTCCAGTTTTGCCTCTCGCTGTAATATAAGGCATCCCCCCGAAAATAAGACCTCCCCGATAATAAGGCCTCCCCCGAACATAAGGCCTCCCCGGAATATAAGGCCCCCGAAGCTACTGTAAGGTGTCTGACTCCTCTGGACCATAGTGACGGGCGCTGCCACACAACTCACTGATTGGCCGCAGCGCAGCCGGAGCTGTTCAGGCAGTGCGAGGTCTCTTTAAACCAGAGAGCCCGTGCTGCCACCAGGACAATCTGCCGCCTGCTGCTCGCTCTGCCCCAACGGAGTCTGGCTGACTCACAATTAGACAATAAATGTGTACCGTATTCTTCTTCATGGAAAAATAAGACATCCCCTGAAAATAAGACCTAGTGCATCTTTGGGAGCAAAAAATTAATATAAGACACTGTCTTATTTTGGGGAAAACAGGGTATCACCATCTCCCCAGTTGCTGGGACCTCAGATCTTTTCTTGCACCGGAAAAAATAAAAGCAGCGGAGTCGGGTGGTTTTAAGCAGATACATGGAAGGAAGGGAAAGGATTAGGCAGCCCCTCTCCTCAATGGCTCTCTACCCGATTTCAGTCTCCAGTGGCAACTGTTCCTTGAAAAAAAAAAAGCCAGGGGAAAGAATCATGTAACTGCCTGACGTGTAGCTTGGTGTTCAATGGAGTCTTTGCTTTGCACTGATGACATGGAACAATAAATGGGGTGTTGCAGTAGGGTTTTTTTTGGAAGAGGAGAATAGAGCTAGGGATGTCAGTAAATTCAGATTTTGTGTAACTGCATTTAAGAGCAATCACGATCACTGCCAAATAATCACTGCATCAGTTGATTTGGGGTAGCCACTTACAATCAAATTAATTACTTGAAAATCAAATTTAATCAATGAATTTTAAACAATTTATTCCAGTCGATCAACTTAACTTCATTTTTTAAAAAACCAGTCCTGATCTGAATCGCAGTAAGTGCAAAGCAGATTAGAACATGAGGAGAAAAAGCACACTGAAGGGTGCAGAAGTAACCCTTTGTTAGCTCTTTTTGCTGTGAAGCCCTAGTGCCCACAGAACTACCAACATTCATCCCAAGTCTGGAATGGAAATCAATTCAGAAAATACTATCAGTATTCACCGTTGTTGTTGTTGTTTGTTTGTTTGTTTGTTTGTTTGTTTCAGTCCACAAATGATAAGTGGTGATCCCCCCCCAACCCCAAATTTGTATTGTGTTTCCTTTGTGTTGAAATGAATTACCTTTGAACTAAAATGAATGTTGTGGAATAATAAATAATTATGGAACAGTGCTGCATATGACTAACACAGGTCAGAATGCAAATCAATGCCTTTTTATAGCCCTAGATAGAGCTGACTTAAGGGAACATGAAATTATAATTTTAAAAGTGACTCCTGGTTTTTTTGTTTTTGTTTTACTAGGTAGGCATATTACGGATTGTGCCAATATTAGTGGATGGGACAGGACAAAAAGCAAAACCCTTGTCTCATTACAGAGGTTTTTAGCCTATGGGCAAAGACAGTCCTGGGCACATTTCTCATGTAACATTGCCTAAAATGTTGGCTACAATCCAAAGAGCTTGGGTATTCCCCTTGGGTGATTTTAAGATTCCTGTGCCATGTCACAAGCTACTTTTGACTGTCCTCTCAGTTTCAAAAGAAGTTTGCCATCTGGAATTTGGGGCAGGGGGCTATCTAAACCCCACTTGGGCACATGGAACTAGTTCCACAGGTCCTTTGATCCAGGTCATTGCTTCAAATATGTCACATTCTGCCTATATCCTATGCTTACTGAGAATCTGTCACCTCATATTTCCACCACCAGAGTGTAAGCGCAACACACTATTGTGCTCTCATGCTGTAGAGTTCTGAAAGCATCAAGAATAAGCCCTTGAAAATAGTGACTTTTGGCAGGGGTCTACTTAACACCACTCCATTAAAGCTGGTTTGGGCATGCTGTCTCTTTTGCAATCCATTGTTAAATGCATTATGGCATTGCATTTATTTTCAGTTCCTCAAACACCAGCATAATCTGTCAGAGCAAAAAAAAGGGGGGTGCAGAAGCAGTTGCAGAGCTTGACTTTTGAGATGCTGCAGACTGGGGAGGAAAAGCAAGGCTGGAATGCTTTTCAAAAATAATTTAATCTGCTTTACTTTTTTTTTAAGATCAAGGGAGAGCTTTTAAATTATATTCTTGGAGCCATGATGGGAAATAAAATTGAGGGAGAGGAGCAGGCACAGGAAAAGGGCAAATGAGATAAGGGCACAAAAGGAATCATTCATTATATATGTCACAGGACTTTTATCAGATCACTGACATGGGAATGGTGAGAAACAAAGAAGCAGAAATACTTAACATACTGTGCTTTGGCTTTCGCAGTCAGCTAAGTGCTATGACCCGGTAAGAAGAAAAGGACATCCAAAAAGTGTACTGAGGTTCAACAAAACCAACTGTGGGCTTTAAATCTAAATTGTGGGGAATTAATTGGCTTGGCCATCCCCGAGCCCTGTAAAATCTTTCACCAAATGAACTGCATTCTCTACAAGCGTCCTGTGTGGGTATTACATTGTGATGAAGTAAGCCAATGACATTTTACTGTATCCTGCACCGGCTGGAGAATGTTCTATCACTGTAGAAGCAAGATTGAGTATTACGGTACATTTCTGCAGCTGTCTCTCTTTTTTAAAAAAATAAAGAAAGAGAGGAGGTGATCAACTAATTAGATATTTTGCTTAATCTCCATTGCAGTGTTCAAAACCACTACAGGTGGGGTTGTGTGGCAACAACTGTAAATGGTTTAGTTTAGAAGATATTTCAATTTTGTATCTGCCTAGGAAGCCCCTTCCCTCCTCCCTTCTCACTGTGATTAAAAATTGGGAGCCTTTAATTTACCATAGTTCCCCATAACATCTGAACCAGTAAACTGTGGCTGAAGATCCTGGCTTGTTCTGAATTGGTAGCCATAGTTTCCTGGTTTGAACAAAATGGAAAACTATGTTAGTTGAAGACTTGTGGGTTTAATTGTGGTTTGCCAAAAGGGGGGGGGATAGAAAGTGATGCATGTATAGACAGAAGGTTTGTTCATATCTTAGATTCAATGAACACAAGCATAGGACTAGATAGGGTATATTTCCCATGCACACCCTCCCCCCTTCTGTCCTAGCAAATTGTCAAAAAGTATATGGTAGCCCAAGATGCAACTCAGAGAGGTTATTCCACAGCCTGGGAGCCACCACAGAGGAGGCTCTCTCATGTACTACTGTCCCTCAAACCACGGAAGGCGGTATCACTGCCAACAAGGCCTCAATTGCTGATCTTAGCAACCAGGCAGCTAAATGTGTGAGGAGGCACTTCAGATATTAGACTTGCATCACTTGGGCATTAAAATCTGAATTATACAAATTCATATTTATATAGCCCTGTAATCATGTAAACTCATCCTTACTAACTCAAAGACTGCAATATCCAAACATTTTGGCTTCGCTTAAGAATGGGCTGTAAAGTGCATGTTATTAGAATACCTTTCTAAGGCTAGAGACAGAGAACCACTTCTTTCAGAGCATTGAATGTGGATTGACAGAGGCATGATCGCTCACATATGAACTTTCATCTCACTATTATCATTGTTAACCAGGTACTTATAATGCCTTAAAAACATGCAAAACCTGTTTAAACAGAGGTGACAGTGGGGCAAAAGAAATGCACCATGGGAAACAATATCATGTTCTTTAAAACTATCATTTCTAGCCTTAGGGCACAATTCAGACAAAATTAAATGAAATCAATTGGATATAAGCACTCTAACTGGTGTGCTAATGTTCCATTGATTTCAATAGGGCTTAAGTGCACTTAGCTTTCTCTGAACCCTGCTTTTAATAGTTTGTTCAGAAGCTGTTTGAAGCCCTTGAAATAAATCCCTGAAGACTTGGGAAGTGTGTCAGTGGAAGGAAGGAAGACCTACATTTTTGTAGGGTAATTATGAAAGGGGGGGGGGAATCTTCCTGGTTTAATTCTCATGAGCAATGCTTCAGGTTTTAAAACCTTTCCAAAGTTCAAACAACAGGAGAGGACAGCACAGAACAGGGAGCAATATTAAGACCAGTCTTCTTAAATGAAAAGGATGATAATGATCAGGCTATATTAGGAGCGCCCAAAACAGGGGTCAGCAAACTTTTTCAGCAGGGGGCCGGTCTACTGTCCCTCAAACCTTGTGGGGGGCCGGACTAATTTTTTTTTTGGGGGGGGGGGATGAATGAATTCCTATGCCCCACAAATAACCCAGAGATGCATTTTAAATAAAAGCATACATTCTACTCATGTAAAAACACACAGATTCCCGGACCATCCGCGGGCCGGATTTAGAAGGAGATTGGGCCGGATCCGGCCCCCGGGCCTTAGCTTGCCTACCCATGGCCCAAACCAACCACAGACCCCTGCTGTGGTCTGATACCCACATTACACAATCTCAGAGTTATAACATCTTCTGTAAGCTTATAAAAGACCATATTCTGTGACTGTAAAAGAAGGAAAGGAAAGAGAAGAAGCACTATTACATGTGAGGTGGCTGAAAGAGGCGTTTCTTCTTTTTCCCCCCAGCACTGGGAGACATTTTACAATGAAGTCTGAGTAATAATGAAATATTGGTGTGAGAGGAATGAAGATGGATTATTGGCAGGTGTAAAAACCTACAAAAACCAATTCAATAAGTATATCAAGCAATCAGATTCAACTGTCTCTCAGGCTCAAAAGGTTGCATTAGGATGAAATGGATAACTCCTCACATAAGGCATTTTGAGTACTTTGAAGAAAAGGTGGGATGCAAATGAGACAGACAGTCAGGCAGAGAGACATCATATCTGGCACCTGGGTCGGCCTTCCCAAATGTTTCCCTCATTGCAAACAGACACCTGCACTTCATACTCTGCTCAGCTTTGCTTAGCTGCAGAATAATTGAGTTGCAGGAAAATGCTACACCAGCAGCAAACTGAAAGACGCATCAGCAAGATGGACACTTGCTTTATATTATATATTCTTTTTCCATTTTTTTAAAAAAAGTATTTTTATTTTTTTGCACAACAAAGCATCTATCAGAAAACCAAATGGTGATGCTGTCAGAGTAGCTGTGTGAAAGACTCCTTGCCTGACGAAATTTTGCAAAAGGACAGAAGCCTAACTTTGTGGATGCTGTAGGTAAGAGACTCTTCTAGTCTGTCCAAGACAGACGCCTTCCATTATAGGTTGTGACACGGGTGCTGTGAGCCATGCCTTTTCCAGTTCGTTAAGCCTTCTTAAACACTGCCTGGTCATTCAGGGAAGCAATTTTGCATGGAAGTAGCAAGCTTTGTGTCACACATTGGAAGAATGAATACAAGCCATACAGTGCAAGATATATTCAACTACATTAATAATCCTTCTTTAAATCCTCATTTCTAAGCTTCACAACCATCCAATATAGTGTACGAATATGAAACCTGAGCACGTAATGCAACCCAATTCTTCTCCCCAAGGTCAAACATATTGAGTGTCAGTCTCAATTTCTTTCCTGAAACTGAATTCTGATATCTATCTTTAATTGAAAGTACTGAACACACTTTTAACAAATGAATCCCCAACTTCCAGGCCCTAGTGTCCATTTTTGGTACAATATCAGCTGAAGCATTCAGAAAAATGACTGAGAAATATATGATTAATGAGACATCACTGCTGGGACTATACTGAAAATGTATCTGTGGCAGGTCACAATGATTAAATTATTCAGGATAAAGGGTTCCTTTTTTGTTGTTGCTTGAAGCAACAAACCAGGACAAAGAAGAATCACTGAATTCAATAAAGGTTAAGTGTCTTGCTTATTTCTTAGTGGTTTTAATGCAATTTAAGCATTCACAGCTGTGACTATAATTTATGTGGTAAGATTTTTTCCCCCCTTTTGCTTTGGTCAACGGAAAGTCAGGTTCAAATCCTGGTTCAGTTGTGAGGTGAGGCTCACTCGATAAGTCACTATCACTATCCCCTCAGCCTAATCCATTTCACTGTAAAGACATAGTTGTGCACTGAGTATCTTAGCAGAAGGGCTGGGGTTATAAATATAAAATATAAATTTAAAAATATTTAAAAATCAGAATGATATATACAAACAGTGCTTGAAGTGGGGAATGGCAGGGGGACAAACCAGAATAGGAAATCAGGATCTGATCCAAAGACTGCACATATGTTTTCACAGAAGGCAGAGAAAACAGTGCTCACTTCATAACCAAAATATCTACACACACTCTTGTTCTCATGTACATCTGCATGCACCCTAATTCTGTCTTTCAAGCATTTAATCTTCCTCTCTGCCTCTTTCAAGTACAGACACTGAAAGCTTCTACTGTGCTTGAACTGACAGACTCTAGAATTGCACATAACTGAGGTTGAGGGCAGCATTTTCTCAGCTCTGGAATTTACTCCCTAGACTTCAAGTTTATTAAACTCCAGGCCATGTTTCAGTATCTTGTGTTAGCTCAGGCTCTTTCTGAAATGCTTGTTTGGGGATTTGGCTTGGCGTTCAAGTTGCTTTGTTTGCTAACATCTACAGCTGGCTGATGTTTGGTGGTGGTGGGGTTATATACAGTATATACTGAAAACAGGATGAGGCTCCAATGATAGCTTACTTATTTAATAAACAAACAAACAAATTACTATATTATATGCAATGGGACGTGGGTGGCACTGTGGGTTAAACCACAGAGCCTAGGGCTTGCCGATCAGAAGGTTGGCGGTTCGAATCCCCGCAACAGGGTGAGCTCCCATTGCTTGGTCCCTGCTCCTGCCAACCTAGCAGTTTGAAAGCACATCAAAGTGCAAGTAGATAAATAGGTACCGCTCCAGTGGGAAGGTAAACTGCATTTCCATGCGCTGCTCTGGTTTGCCAGAAGCGGCTTAGTCATGCTGGCCCATGACCTGGAATCTGTACGCCGCAACCACAGAGTCGTCCGCGACTAGACCTCATGGTCAGGGGTCCCTTTAGCTTTTTATATTATTTGCAGTATTTTGATGCAGAAAACTGAGCAGGTTCATTTGTTAAATCAAAGGAATCTTGTGACACCTATTATCTCATCAGCTGCGGTGGTGGGGGGATACACTGGGGTGGGGGACATTAGACGAAGGTGCATAGGCATGCACCAAAAACCTTTAAAATACGGAAGAATTGATGCTTTTGAATTCTGGCGCTGGAGGAGACTCTTGAGAGTCCCATGGAATGCAAGATCAAACCTATCCATTCTTAAGGAAATCAGCCCTGAGTGCTCACTGGATGGACAGATCCTGATTGAGGGCACAAGGAGAAGGCGACGGGAGAGGACGAGATGGTTGGAAAGTGTTCTCTAAGCTACTAACATGAGTTCGAACAAACTGCAGTAGGCAATGGAAGACAGGAGTGCCTGGCGTGCTCTGGTCCATGGGGTCATGAAGAGTCGGACACGACTAAACAACAACAATGTATGCATGGAGAAACATGCATTCTTTAGATCAGGCATGTCCAAAGTCCGTTTCAGGGGCCTAATCCGGCCCATTGATCGGTTTAATCTGGCCCCTGTGGCAGTTTATTTCCTGGAGTAAAACTGTAAAAAACCCTCAACAACTTCAATTCTAAAAGAAGCTTAACAACTTCAATCCTAAAAAAAGGGCAACAATTTTGGTTGGCCCTTCAGTCGGCCCCCACAGTCCTTCACTTCATCAAATCTGGCCCTCTTTGAAAAAAGTTTGGACACCGCTGCTTTAGATGGTACGACTACTCATAAAAAACCCTACCCTGGACCAATTGGCCGGTGATAGTGTCTGATAATTTGCTACTACAATGGTACCTTGGTTCTCAAACACCTTGGTATACTCAAACGTCTCGGTTCCCAAACGCCAAAAACCCAGAAGTAAGTGTTCCTGTTTTCGAATGTTTTTCAGAAGCTGAACATCCGATGCTGCTGTTGGCTATTGTTTCCGGGGCGCCTGCACCAATCAAAAGCTGCGCCTTGGTTTTTGAACATTCTGGAAGTCAAACGGACTTCCAGAACAGATTAAGTTGGGCACTTTTGTTTCTGCTATTTATTTTGCGTTTTTGTTTTTGAGGCTTTTTCGGTTAACTTGTTTTTGTGACTGTATGGAACCCAGTTCAGCTACTGATTAATTGACTGATTGTGTGACTGCAGAAATGGATAAAAGCCCCCCATCCAAATAGTGACTATCAGTGCAGGTAATAAAAAATAATAATTGTAATTTTTATCATCTACAATTCTGTCTTATTTATTTTATAGTACAGTACATTGACTATTGCTTTCATTTTATGGATCAATGGTCTCGTTAGATAATAAAATTCATGTTAAATTGCTGTTTTAGGGGTTGTTTTTAAAAGTCTGGAACAGATTAATCCGTTTTGCATTACTTTCTATGGGAAAGCACGCCTTGGTTTTCGAATGCTTTGGTTTTGGAACAGACTTCCGGAACGGATTAAGTTTGTGAACCAAGGTACCACTGTACACCTTTTATTGGGAAAATGATTTAGTGGCTTGTGGCAGAGCAGCTACAGACGTTCTTGGATTAACTGATGATCAAGTTGCACCTCTGTCCGAATTCAGACCTGGGTCTTGGTTACCTAGATAGATAACCTTTTTCACAAGAGTGACAAGAAGAGTGAGGCCTTCTCCTCTGTCTCTCTGTGACTTTTGATATCTACTTCTGATACTCTGAAGTGGTTTCATTGTTAACACAGCTTGTAATCCGTTGCATTTTATAGTCTTATCTTATTTAACTGTGCACCGCTTAGTGTTTTCATAACTTTTTGTTGCAAAACTCTTAAATAAATCTGCAAATAAATAAACAAAACAAAAACACAACCCCTAAACCAAGGAGACTAGTAACTGCACAACCTTTAGAAGACATCCCTGTATAGGGAAGTTTTTTTAAAAAAAAAATGTTTAATGTTTTTTATTATTTTATATGTGTTGGAAACTGCCCAGAGTGACTGGGGAAACCCAACTGGATGGGCATGGTATAAATAATGAAATTATTATTAGTATTATTGATATTATTATTATTATTATTATTATTATTATTATTATTATGGAATAGAACACCCCTGTTTTCATTGGATAAATGTTGGAGGGTATGTTGCTGTGGAAGGAAAAGTTGAACCTGTGGAGGACTGAACAATCTCCAAAACCTGGGCTGGAAACTGACACAAAACATAGCACAACAGGGCTTTCGAAAGAGGCTTACAAACACTACAGTATTCATTAAGATATTAATAAAGGGTTGCAGCACAAAACCAATTACTCACATTTCTATTTTAATTAAAATCACAGAACATTCTCTGGACTCTGTCTCTTTAATAGACTTGTGGAGGTTGGCTTTTAATTGACACATTTTTCATTCAGGTGACACACTTTCCAAGGGAGCACATTGGGAGGAAAAATAAGAGGATACATAAATTATTAGTCTTTTAAATCCAGTTATAGCGGGGGGGGGGGACGGGACACAGCTTCCCTGTCTGGATTTAAAAAGTAGCTGAAATATTTAGGATTGCAGCCCAAGCACATGCCTTTAAATGAGGAGTGCCTGAGGAATTTGACTTCTGTCAAGTCCAATGTGAAAGGACTTGATCCACGGCTCTAAAGTGCAGGCAGGAATGAAATTATCCTTCAGACTGCACTTCTCCAAATTTTGCAATAGTTTTTGCCTCAAAATATAGCAAAATGTGTTTTGAAATGCCTATTTAGGACAGGAGTGGGAACCCATTTTCAGCCCGCAGGCTATATTTCCTGGCTGTTGGTGAGCAGGTCCAGAGGCAAAGATGGGCAGAGCAACTATATAAATTTTACTTTTGTGCAGTAGGCTAGTGGTTTCACCCATTCATACACCTCTCTCTATCCTCTAGCCAAACAAGCAAAGAGGCATAGGCCTGAGAAGCCAAACGCCCAGGCTGAGAAGCAGGGGCACTGACAATGTGTGGCGTGAGGAGAATTCTGGGAGCCAGATAAGAGGTGGCCCTCGCCCCTCTTTTCAGTCAAAGCATGTTTAGAATTTCATATACTGAGCTATATATATTTGTGTTTGTTTTTTTAATGGCAGATTAATGTGAGAACAGGATGGGCGGTGGGGAAGAACTTATGAAGACTGAAGCTTGTCCATTCCTCCCTTATATACTGTTTACTACAGCATGAGGCAAGGCGGCTGCCATTTTGCCTCACGTTCCTGAACGGGTCGCATCATCCATGCCGTTTCCCTGCCTGCTGTAAAAAGGAAGACTAAACATGTGCCACACAGTAGGTGCTTGGCAGGGGGTTGGACTCGATGGCCCTTGTGGTCTCTTCCAACTCTAGGATTCTATGATTCTATGATTCTAGGTCAGGAGAGGAGATGCATAAACAAGGGTCAAAGAAAAGCCAAGCCCCAAGTCCCAAGCCCGAAGTATAGTTAAGTGTAAGACACATTCCATTATGTGATTTGTAGGCGTCTTGCTTCCTGCAAAAGCGTATGTTACAATAAGCTGCTGAAATTCGGAGAGGGCCTTAACCGTTTTTTGAGCCTCCCTTAACTCTTCTTCCTCTGATGGAGAGTCACAGCAAAAGAGCCGATTAATCTAAGTTCTGGCCTATGTGATTTGGCGATTCTGCAAAGGAAGAAGATTCATACCTCCATTTTAGCCCCCTTAAAAAAAAAAACAACCCCACTCAGATGAAAATGACATTGTGGTCAATTTTCCTCGAGGGCTGATTCAAGAACAATGAATTATTAATCCACATGACAGTTTTCATGATAGGAAGCAGCGGAAAAAACTGAGGAGGAATTGTGTGTTTTAGAAATTCCCTGTTTGGGCAGGTTTACGTTTAGTTGTAGCTTTTATGAAACTCATTTAAAATTTATTACAACCCACATCTGACAATCCTTTCTATTTATCTGCCTTCAGGATTAACCAAACGTGTAAAAAAACCACACACACAAAAACACCCACCTTTAAAATGAAGCCCAAAGTGCTTTGTACTATTATTATTGTTGTTGTGGAATATCATTTCTGCTTGAATTATTTTCTTTTTAAAAAATCACTGGACAATCTTATGGCAATGGGTAGATAAGGATTCTTACAAAGAAATAAATCAGGGTGCAACACATCTGAACACAAAGTGGAAGACTAGTATTAAAACAGCCACCCACTCATCTAAACAATCAGTAAGAATGCATGTAGAATTTTGCTTTGTTCAAGGTGAAACTCAACAGTGTACTGAGGTAAACAAAAACAACAGAAATACAAAGCATTTATCTTGAACCCTACTTATCAGCTCAAAAGCCATCTGCATTAGTGCAAAGAGCTTTGAAACATAAAAAGGAGGCTCTCCATGTTGCCAGTCTCCTTGTACAATTCTGATGAGGTACATAGGGCATTTCTGAAGCATGGACCTAAAACATCCCAGTAGGAGAAGATATCTATAGTTTTGCCGGTGTCAGAAAGTTACCTACATTTAAATGGTGGCAGAAAGACCATATGCAATTGAGAGCAAATGGTATGGGATAAGAGGAAATGACATCACAGGGCTCAATCTAAATTACAAACTTGAAACAGTTGAAATAAATCAATATTTTAGTGTGATGGCACCTACATTTTGGATCTCACTGTCTACTGACATCAGGCAAGCACCTTTGCTGTATTCCTTTTGGTTCCTGCCTCAAACATTTTTGTTTAGGCAAGCCTAGCCAGATACATAGATGTTAGCATGTTTTAATCTCTTTTTCTACTGTTAATTTTAATTATTTTTTTAAAAATTGACAATTTTGATATTTCTTGTAAACTACTTAGAGGCTTACTAAAATTAAACAGTACATAGATTTTGTTAATTAAATATTTCTAAAACGTCCCATAATTATTCTTACCTTCCCACTGTACAATTATTTTCTAGCATACAAGGAAGGCCTTTATTTAATATGAATATTTAAAATAAACATCATTTTCCCCACTTAAGCTATTTGACTTTTTTTACCTGCAGCAACTTCACCACTGATCCAAATTTAGTTCTTTCCATGCTTTCACAATATTTACAATATTTGCACAAGATTATATTTAGTATGTGCTCAGTTTGTAAGATATTCGTTAATTAATATTCTTTATTTCTGCAGGTCTGGAATTTGGAAACTTGAACCCTGTATTGGAATCTGATGGGTAATCGGAGCACTTACATACAAATTTAGTTAGCAGATTTGAAGGGCTCTTGTTTTCTTTTATTTGCTAACTTACAAAACAGGAAATACAATGTGGTCTACAAGGATATTTTAACAAGTGCTATTATAATCAGAGGCTAAGACCTTATTCACACTTTTGCCAAGAAAGCACGGGTCCTAGAGGTTTTCTGCTAGAAGGCACAGGTCTGAGCAGTTATTCATTTGCCCCACAGTTTTATCCAGGAAAACCCGCTCGGAAGAAACATCAATCCCCAGAAAAGCCAACTACAGTGGATGCTCAGGTTGCAAACGTGATCTGTGTGGGATGCATGTTTGCAACCCACAGTGTTCACAACCCGCAGTGGAACGTCTGTGGATGTGCAGGTTGCGATTCGACACTTCTGCGCATGTGCAAAGTGCGATTCAGTCTTCTGCGCATGCGCGCCCCGAAACCCAGAAGTAACCCGTTCCGGTACTTCCGGGTTTTGGCGGGTCCATAACGTGAAAAAACACGACCTGAAGCGTCTGTAACCTGAGGTATGGCTGTAATGTTTGTTGCAATTCAGCGGTAAACAGTGGGTTTTCCAGAAGGAAAGCAGTGGGAAATTATCTCACAATGGAAAAATGAAACCTAAAACTGGCCAACCAAAAATTTGTTGTCACAAGGGCTTCCTCCTGCAGGGGGAAGGGCGTTGGCTTTGAGCTTGTGCTAAGTCTCAAAACACAGCATGAGGTTACTGGAAAATCTGTTCCTCTTTCCAGCTCTAAGTTTGGACCAGGGGTGGGGTGGGAGTGGGGAGTAGCAGAAAACAAGCTCAGAGCTGGAGGTGCAAACCTAATGGGCACTGCCAACCCCCGAGTGCCCCTTAGGCACAGAGGCAAGCCCACAGGACTGTCTCATGTCTCCATTTCCAAGTTGAGGAGAGGGTGCAGTCATGTAGATTTGATTTGGTGTGTAGCTTCGGCCTTAGACTCTTTTCACTTTCCAGAGCTTGGCTTCCCTTTCACCATAGCAAAGAGAGCAAGACTATTGAACCCTTAATATGCACAAATGGTGTTGTATGTATTTATGGTTCATTTCAGCTGGGGATGGAGATGAAGGAGATTAAACTAAAGGCTTCATGGAAGAAATGAGGTTTGAGCTGTGGCCTGAAGGATGTGACGCCGGGTGTTCCAGCACCAAAGGTATGATGAAGGATGAAAGTGACAAAAGGGAAAGAGATATCTATAATAACATAGAGAAAAGAGCCAAAAGAAAGAAAGAGAAAGAGAGCCAAAAAAAAAAAATATTACAAATGGTTTTTTAAAAACCCAGACTGGAAGAAATGTCATGCTTTTAAATGGATAAAATTACTGGGTTGGAAATTTTTGCAAGTTCTAAGTGCAATTTTCAATACTAGTTTTAATAAGAACATATAAGTCACCAGAAAAGTGAACTTTCTGTACCCTTTTCACAGCTCCAGTTGCAATGTACATCAAGAAGTGCAAAAACATGTAGAAGTCAAGAGCAAAATAATCAGCCAAATTGTTGAACACATTAAAGCAGACAGAGTTTGCAATTTGGACTGAGGCCTTTGCTGCGTTTGATATCATCTCTACAGTTAGCAGAGACACTATAATTCTGAAGTATGCTGGATGCTGGGAGTGAAAAATTAGGCAAAGGCTACTGCCATTGTGCCTTGCTTAAGGGCTTTCTAGAGCAGGCATGTCCAAATCCCAAGAGACTGCAATCTACTCCCAGTATAAAAAAAAACCTGGCAGTGATCTACCCATTGTCAATGGATGGTTGAGCTTTTTGGGGGGAGGATTGCCCAGAGTTGGTGAGCTTTTTTTAAGAAAATCACAGTTGACCCGTTGAACATGTCTATCCTTAAAAAAAAGGAAAGGACCCCTGACAGTTAAGTCCAGTCATGGACGACTCTGGGGTTGCAGCGCCCATCTTGCTTTACTGGCCGAGCGAGCCAACGTTTGTCTGCAGACCGTTTTTCCAGGTCATGTGGCCAGCATGACTAAGCCGCTTCTGGCAAACCAGAGCAGTGCACGGAAACACCGTTTACCTTCCCACCGGAGCGGTACCTATTTATCTACTTGCACTTTGACGTGCTTTCGGACTGCTAGGTTGGCAGGAGCAGGGACCGAGCAACGGGAGCTCACCCCGTCACGCAAATTCGAACCGCCAACCTTCCGATCGGCAAGCCCTAGGCTCTGTGGTTTAGACCACAGCGCCACCAGCATCCCATGTCTGTCCTAGAGGCAACAAATTAATCACTGTAGGAAGCAGTGGACTAAATGCACACAATTTGGTTGGGTCATGAATGGCTTTTCCTACCATAAAGAAGTCTTACCTCATTTGGGTCTTGCTGGTCTCTCAAAGCAATCATATTCTTAATGGCATTGATAAAAAATCCATTCACCTCATCTCGTTTCTTATTTGGCAAAATCTGAAGCAGGGGGACCATTACGAACGGAAATGCAACTTTAAGAGAGTTTCAAAAAAAAACAAACCATCATTAGCTATTAATGCAAATATCCACAACCCCTATGTATATGGATTTCCTTTCCTTTCAGAGTTTTTAAAATAAAAAATACTACTGCTTTCTTATGTTGTCATTGTTGACTAGAGGGTCGCATATACTTTCTCAGATTACTCCGATTACTGAGATGAACACATGGTTGTAGGACGCATCTCATACATTTCTCTAATTTACAATATTAGAGCTAGGCAATGGGAGTTGAAGTCCAAAATCATTTGGAGGGCATTAGGTTGGGGAAGGCTGTTCTACAGAGAAATAGGATTCAATGTGTGTTCAGGGTTCTGCAACATTGCAATGTATGCCACAGCACACTTAATTCATTATGAGGCTTTTAAAAACACACATACACTTTACAAACCAACCTGCAAGGTAAGACAGCTCTGAGAATGTGACTGGAAGGTTACATTAATTCAATTTCCATCATCCCTTTTCATTCTGGAAAGCAGGGTGCCTCATTTAATGCCCTATTAAAGCTTATATATACTTCTCCAAAGAGACTAACTGCAGCAAACTGTATTTACAGACTCTTGAGACAATCACAAGGTTTGTCTCGGGGCTGCAGGAAGTTTTGTGTAAATGTACCCTTTAACTAAGTGAACCATTAAATAGAAGGTCACTAAATGTTTCTAGTGTGTTTTTTTTCAAATGAGGAATTTGCCCCGAAGTATTTTTCCCTTCATAGGAACTACCTTGCTGCATAATATTCATAAAGCTTGAGTTGTGTGCATGGCACAAATCTGAGACTTGATCAATTGATTCCTAAAGAGAACAACAACTACCAGGCTTTTAGAAGACATCTGAAGGCAGCCCTGTTTCGGGAAGCTTTTAATGTTTGATGTATTATAGTATTTTAATATTCTTTTGGAAGCCGCCCAGAGTGGCTGGGGAAGCCCAGCCAGATGGGCGGGGTATAAATAATAAATTATTATTATTATTATTATTATTATTATTATTATTATTATTATTAACCGGTAACTGCCTTAAACTGGAGAACAATAAATTCCAATTCTACACACTGAGTGGCTATTGTTATAAACAATTAAACGGACTAACGTGCTAGATTGGTGTGTCAAATGGAGAGAGAGAAACTCCATCTACACAGAAAGGTGGAGTGCAGCAGAATTCTATGACTGTGTGATTGGACGGACCTTGGGTTCATCTTTCTGGATACCCAGAAGCCAAGCAGGGTTGGGTGGAGTTAAAAATTAGACCCTGTAGTTAACCTGTCAGGTAGTGCTTGGTAAGAGTCAGGATTAGATTTAGCAATGGTTTACCAAGGGATTACCTGGGTGGTTAGGGGTTTGCTAGGCAGGGCAAGTCAGTTTATTTCCTTGAGGGAAAAGAAAAGATCCTACAAGGGGCTGTAAGCGTTTTTACTGGTTTAGTAGAACAAATACCCATTTTAGGAGGAATCAGTTTAATCAGAAACAGGTTTAAAGTGGAGGTCTTAAGTAAAGTTATTGATTTAATTCTGTAAAGTGATTGTGACTGAAACAAAGTAATCTGCCTCATCCAAGTATCCATTAAGTTTTAACCCTCATAGACTGCATATAAATAAAATTCTTCTTTTGTTTCCAACATGCCTCATCATTACTTTGATATTGTTAAGGGATAAGCAGTCACAGGTTTTGCTTTCACATTTTAGTAAATGCTACCACATAAAGAGAATTTCAGCCCTCTCAAGTGTTACTGACAGGGAGCACCTAACTCCCTTTTTAAAACAACCCAAACCTGGCCACGCTACACTGCTGGTGGTAAGAGTGCATAGGATTGTAGCCCTTGCTTATTGTTATCACTGTTATGGTTAGTTACGTCAAAAACAAAAATAATTGAAACTAATCTTATTGAACTCCACTGCTCTTTACAATTTATGGGGGGTAGGATCACTACCATAAATGTCTTAAGGAGTAGCAAATAAATTATAACATGAATACATTATCTGTTTTAACCATTTTTCCAGTCAATGCCTACCTGAACGTCAAGATCCTCTTCTGAAGCCCTGCTACAGGCGCCCCCAGTACTGAATGATTGCCACCCTGGATAACCACCAGAGAAAGGACCTTTTAAATCCCAGCACCTCAGTTGTGGAGCAGGCTTCCCAAGCATGACTGCCTGGGGTGATCCTTCTTGTGTTTCTGGTGCCTAGTGAATACCTTTTTGTTCACACAAGGCCTCTTAAATAACTATGTCATTTTGGCCTCCATTTTTCAATCTGTGTTCAGTTTGGGGGTGCAGTGAGTTTTTGTTTTCTTGTGGTACTTTAGTAATTTTTAATCTGACGTATTTGTGACTATTCTGTATTTAAATTATTTTTACTTACTGTAAACTGCCCAGAAAATTTAATATGAGGTGACACACAAATGCCACACACAAATAAACAAGCTCATTTTTTTAATCTACTTAGGCTGAAATCCTGTACCCACTAACCTAGGAATGGGCCCTATTGAATTCAATGGGCATATCTCTAGCTCTGCATGACCTAAACCCAGGCACTAATTAAGAATTCACTGTGTAGTTACAGTACACACATCTATTCAGAAGCCTCTTTGTATTTAAAGGGGTTTACTCTCTAGTAAGTGGGTTCACAACCTAATCTTTGGTTTAGGGTTGGCAATGGGGGGCAGGTTAAGCATTTTCTAGTTGGAAATTTATGGGGGAAATGTCACCATGACTGTATTATCACATTTCATGTTATACACTGGTCTCATGCTCTCTCAATATTTGCATAGTGCCCACTAGTCCCAAAAAGGTGTGTGACCCTTAATTTAACTGTATTAATACATTCTTCTTTTACACATGTTTGAGGCCCTTGCATAATCTTTCTTCTTCCCTGTTGCATTCTAAACCACTGTCATGGACAACTTTTGGTTTGTAACAAACAACTGTTTAAAGAAAAAAATAGGAACAGTTGGAACGTGTACAGAGCACTGTGATGTTATACTTACTGGCTAGGATTAAGATGGGTTTAAATAATGAAAGTTCAAAGAATCTTCTGGTGTTCTTAACAAAAGCATCCTCAGGATTCTTCTGGGAGTCCACATGGGTACCAAAAGCCACACTAGCAACAACATCCAGGGTAAAGCTACTGTAATTCCTGTAAAAGATTTAAGAAGGTTGCTGTTAAACTGCAGTGTTTGTCATCCCACATTTCTGTTTCTGCCTTTGTTGCAAAACTGTCTCCTAGGGTTTATTTTTCTGAGCCTATTTAAGACAATTTGAGTTTTTATATGTGCCAAACCTTTTAAAGATTCATTTCAGGATGATATGTCAGGAGATATTTATAAAATGAAAAACTAAGCACATTATCTTCTGAAGTTGATTGTGAATAATATTTATACCTTTCATTTTTGCAAATGGTAAAGAAGTTGTACTTTTAAACTACAAAATTGAATGTATACTTGCTAATAACTCTAAACACAACAAACTCCCCATTTTCTGAATCTGAGTTTTGCAAAAGTTCTGGGGCTGGTTCACACATAGGTGTTTATCTGATGATGACTGCAACATCAAGTGATAATTGCATTTGTGAATGGGCCAATGTAAAAATCTTCAGTGGCAGATCTTACACAGAACCTAAAATGGCACACATTATGATGTAATCAGTCTACAATTAAGCTGCCAGTCGCCAGGCATACAGTACTGAGTACAGAGAAATAAAAATATATAAATACATACATAACACACATTCACTTGGTTGTGTTTTCACTCTTCACTCCCACCATGTAGCATCATGTCAGTGCTGACATAGGAAAATGGAAGTCAGATTTATGCTAAGTAAGAACACAATCCTAACTACCTGAGTAGTAGAGCTGGCGGGGGTATCAGCAGAAGTGTTTCTCTGCTGGGCTCTGCAGCTATGGAGACCCTTGCTGAATCCACCAAAAGTGAGAGCAAGCAAGAAGCTATGCTGGCAGTGTTACTGGTGGTGCTGCATCTTAGACTGGACCTTTCCTGAAGAGGGGCTTGATTGGGGTTTCTCTGCTGCTGCAGCCTGGAGCTAGCACAGCAAAAAGAAAAATGCCCCACTTTCTGCCCTGGCCAGCAGGAACTGGCAGGGCTCAGATGTGACAGAGGATCACCTATTCCATGGCTCCCCAGCCACTCTTAGGACTGCTCTGTTATATACTAGCTTATCAGGACCTGCATCTGGAAACTGAATGAATATCATAAAATCTTTTCTCAACCACAATCTTTTTCCCAACCACAGTCAACAAGCAGCAATAAAAGAGGCAGAATCTGCAAAAGGAAGCTTTCAATTAACACTGGAAAGGATCTTTGTCAAACGGGTCTGAGTTATGAAGATGGATTGCTTCAAGAAACCATAGTTAAAGATGGACCACAGTTTAGGGTTCAGATCACAATGGCTGGATGCAGCCACTAAGAACATTCTCCCCCTGCCCCCCACGGATGTTACAGGCAGCTACAGATTAGATACTCCACTACAATTACTTTTGCTTGTAATTGCTACTGTTAAAATATTGTGCTGTAGTAAAAACAAGAGGGGGGCAGATATAATCATTTGAAAGTGGCAATGTCCACATCAAGACAGAAAAATTAAAAACTCCATTTGTAAAATAATTGCATACTTAGAATAGCTTGGCAAATCAAGTACCTGTAAAAACTTCCCTCGCTTCTAATTTATTAAAGTACCTTTGGATGTCAAAAGCTGTGCCAGAATCTGCATAGACCTTTAAGTTACTCAGCAGGATGTCACATGCCTGGTTGATTAGCGGCACCATCTAAAAAGGAGCACATGCACACGGTGTAATTAAAAAACACACAATACATTTCTCTACATTAATTGCATACTGCAGGAGGTAAGTGCTCTCAGGAGCTCCTGAATCAGTGGATAAAGTCATTTTCTTAGGGAGGTTTTACACACACGCAAACGCGCACACACACACGAACAAATACACGTTCCAGTGATAACATGCTCTCTGTCCAAGACTGATGGCCACAGGAGATGGTTCCCCTGCTTTCTTGTTTCTGTTGTGGCTGCTCACTGCTCTTGGACGAGAGAATAGGCTGGGACATTCGTGACAAATGGAACCTGTAACTGTAGTGTTGTACAATCTGTTTACTCCAAGCTGGAAGGGGCAACTGCCATAGGAAATGAGAAGCCTCTAGGAGTGTGTGTGTGTGCGTGCACAGTGGCTGCTATATTGCCAGAGTTTGTTATGTGGCATGGAGATGCAGGGCTCTACGTGCACTTGGCACAGATCTGCCCTCTGTCGATCAGCACAAAGACAAGAGCATGCACAGCTTATCTTCTGCCACCTTTGAAGAGGAAGGAAGGAAGAGATCCCTTTGCATGAAAGCGAGAGCAGGCTCTGCCGCTTGTGTTCTCAACTAGGATCAATTGCTTACACTAAGCAAGCAGCTGACTGGCCGTTGCTAAGCCTGCACCAAAACTCATATGGTCAGAACACTGCTAATTTGTCTACTAGCTTACCAGCGACAAGTGCTAAGTTGCCTTTAGCTAGCCTGTGGCACGATCACTGAGAACATCTGGAAACTGAAATGGATATCCCCCAAAGCTTCATTTGCATAGCTCAAATTATGACTTTCAAAAGGAGGAACTGTGGACTCCCTCCTCAGCTCAGCCAAGCAGGTTTTCTTATAGAGTGATACCTCGGGTTACATACGCTTCAGGTTACATACGCTTCAGGTTACAGACTCCGCTAACCCAGAAATAGTGCTTCAGGTTAAGAACTTTGCTTCAGGACGAGAACAGAAATTGTGCTGCGGTGGCAGCTGGAGGCCCCATTAGTTAAAGTGGTGCTTCAGGTTAAGAACAGTTTCAGGTTTAGAATGGACCTCCGGAACGAATTAAGTACTTAACCCGAGGTACCACTGTTTTTAATACACCTTGTTTAGACCTTCTAGAAGCTTATAAGGGGCCAATGACAGCCCCCTCCCAGCCACCCTCCGTCCATCCATCTGAGGGAAAGGATTTCTCTGCTAACATAAGAGTGTACTCCTCTGCTCAACCGCACCCCCACCCCAATATAAACAACTTGCTGCCTCCAGATAAAGGGAGGGAATTTTTCTACAAGGCTGCCCTGTTATCTATCAACCTTTGCTGGGTAACTTTTTACACCACAAATGTTCTGGTTTGTTTATTTGTTTGTTGTTTTGTCCTGCCTTTGTTTTGCTATAGCCCCTCCAGACAGCAATAAAATGGCACCATTGGGAAAGGTGGTGGTTGAGTATCTTAGATGGCTTTAAAAAATGGAATTAGGGAAAACAGTTTTGAGGTCTTTTTAAAATGAAATAAATTAAATAATTTTTAAAAACCATGGCATATAAAGCTATCAATGGGTACAAATCATGATGGTTCAGAGTAAGCAATCACCAGCTAATAGGGAACAGCGGTGAGAGAAGTCTGTCACCCTTATCTCCCGCTTGTGACTTTTACAGAGGCATCTGACTGGTAGCAGCTGGAAAACAAAATGTTCCACTAAACAGGCCTTTGGTCTGTTCCATCAGGCTCTTATGGAGTTCTTAACACAGAGAGGAGAAGGATCACACTCATCGCTCCATCTTCTGCACTTTGATCAGTTATTTGCGTACAAAGGAACATGCATTATACCAAGTCAAGCCATTGGTCCATGTATCTCTGTATTGTCTACACTGACTGCATCTCTCCAGAATTTCAGGCAGTGGCCTCTGCCAGCCCTACCAATCCCAGCCAGGGGCTGAACCTCAGAACTTCGGCATACACCGTCAATGCTCTCCCAGTAAGCTATGGGACTTTTCCATAGATACATAATTGAGAACCCTGCTAAAAGCAGGGTCACCCAATCATGCTGAGGAGCCTAGGCACATATATATGATTAATATTAGTGTTATTTTCACGTATAGACCACCCTTCATCAAAAAACCCTAGGGCAGTGAACAATCCATAATAAAATTATAAAATACAAAATGCCATTATTATAACTTATAAAAACCTAAAACATCAAAATGACAAATTTACGTTTCACAATAATGATCCGGCGGCTGGTAACTTGGTGCAGTAGTATAACTCAAAGGCCTGTGTTATAAGTGTGTAGAGTTTGTGCACACGGGCCAATGGGTTGTGGGATGAAGGAGTAGTGCTGTGTATTAATCTGCTCCTTGATTTGTTGGTTTAGCCAATGCGCAACCCCTTATTCTTCTACAGGCTTTCAGGTCCTTTGCGCCTCTTCCTTGTGGACCTTGCAACACCCCGCTGCCTCAAATGATTCTGCTCTTTCCCCATCATTTTAATTTGCCTGCCACCCACAGTAGCATGCTGCTAGCTTACTGTTTTTCTTTTGTTTTAGTTATCCTTGCCCTGGTTCTCTTCCAGCTGACCCCTTTTAAACATTTCCATAATCATCCCTTTTCATCTGCCAGTCATGTCTTCCTGGCAAAGATGCCTATCCTACAGTGCTCCCTGACAGCTCAAGAATTACTCGCAGTCAATCTCATTTCCAGAACAGGAAACAATCATAATTTACTTTTTAAGAAGAAAGGGGGGTGGGGAGAAAGATGGTAGGATATCAAATTTCACAAGAATCATCTTGCTTGACAAACACTTCAACAGACGGAAAGCTCGCATGCTGTCACTAACAGGACCAGGACAGTCCAAAAATGATGTCATTGTTACCTATTGTGCATTTCCCGTTTTAGACCTTGGGTTTTGCCAAGCAGCATGCAGGAGTCAAATAACCTGTCCATGGAGGGGAAATGATCTCAACTTCTGGGCATTTGGATTGGCTGTTTATGACATAACAAAATCAAACATAAGCAATATGCTCACTGCAAATATTTGATCTGCCAATTATCTCATGTCACTGCTGTCTCGGCACCAAAGTTCTGCCAAACAAGACTGCAGGAGTCTGTTGGTGTCAAAAACATTATGGCATAATCCTGCCAGTACATGCCTTGGCACTTCATTCTTCATATGGGCATTTTACAGGAGTGCTTGTTTATGCCACTCTAATGTCAGCACCATGATCTTCTAATCAAATGTTGTTTTAATTCTAAAAATGGTTATCTACAAAACTGTGCTGTGATTGTTAATAACAGAATAAAATTGCTACCTTTGAGTATAATGCCCAGATCAAGGAAGTAATAGTACCATTTTATTCTATCATGGACAGACCCAAACTGGAGTGCTGTGCCCAGTTTTGGGCACCACAGTTTAAGAAGGATATTGAAAAGCAGAGGAGGGCAAGCAATAAAATAACAGTCAGGAAACCAAGCCTTATGAGGAATGATTGAGGGAGTTGGACACGTTTAGTCTGGAGAAGAGGGAAAATATTCACAAAGTTTATTTCCAGCAAATTCTATTTCCACAGTTACGCCCACCCCTCTTTTGCATTTGTGTGGGTAGCTGATACTCCTTAGGGTCTCCATGTGTCCCCTAGACTTTCAGCTGATGATACTGTTACATGCCACCCCAATCTCTGAGATGTGAGAGACTCCAGGGGTTCTGGGCTTAGGACTCAATACAATGGTGCCCCACAAGACGAATGCCTCGCAAGACGGAAAACTCGCTAGACGAAAGGGTTTTCTGTTTTTTGAGCTGCTTCGCAAGACGAATTTCCCTATGGGCTTGCTTCGCAAGACGAAAACGTCTTGCAAATTTGTTTCCTTTTTCTTAACACCGTTAATCCAGTTGCGACTTGACTTCGAGGAGCAACTCATAGAACGCAGTGTACATAGTAGCCTTTTTTGAGGTTTTTAAAGACTTTGGTGATTTTTGAAGCTTTTCCAAAACTTCTTTTGCCGCCATTTGGTAAGTTAAGCTTTTAAAACTTTTTGGGGGGGTTTTGGATTTTGGGTTGGGGTGTTTGGAATTCAAGGACTTGGTGTTGGGGAGGGGTTTGCAAGAATCTGGAAGCTTGTGGGTTTTTTCTGCATTTTTATGATTTTCTGTGACCATTGGGCCACTCTGCTGTTTTTTTAAAAAAATTCTGGATTTGAATTTCTGTGTGCTGGGTGGCTGGGGGAACAGTTGGGGAGGGGTTTGCAAGAATCTGGAAGCTTGTGGTTTTTTTCCTGCATTTTTATGATTTTCTGTGACCATTGGGCAACTCTGCTGTTTTTTAAAAAAAATTCTGGGTTTGAATTTTGAAATGCTCTTTACAGTATGTGTGACTTTAAAGAGCACTTAATAAACTCTTGTTGTACCAAATTTGGCTTTGTTTGGACTTTTTTTGACCATAGGAACGCATTAATTGATTTTCAATGCATTCCTATGGGAAACCGTGCTTCGCAAGACGAAAAATTCACTAGACGAAAAAATTCGCGGAACGAATTAATTTCGTCTTGCGAGGCACCACTGTATCCTGGTCACGAAGGTCATTGCGGAGAGATGTATTTGGGATGTATGGTTTTATTCACACCCATTTGCTTCTATAGCATAGAGCAAATTATTTGCATAGGCTAAATCATAGAAATCATGATACTTAGTTGCCGACCAAAGCCACTACCTTGACAGGTTTCCTCTTATACCTTCTACCATCACAGGTACAGGATCACAGGTTCTGGAAGGGGACCCAGTGGTGTAGCATGGGCTGCCAGCATCCGGGACTGCGTGGAGGGGTGGGCAGGAGGGAGAGTAACAGAAGGAAAACATATGCACATTCAACTGCCTAACAGAGTCTGTCACCTAGAAGATCACAGCCGCAGAGATATGAAGAGTCATTCCATTGTCTGGAGAGGTCACTTCCTGGTTTGCATGGAGTAGCTGTTTTCAGCGGAGCCCAGTGATGGAAGTGTGCAGCTATATTGAGACAGTGCTGGGTGTTGAATTTTTTGCTCCTAACAATTTTATGCCTGGGCTTACTGCCCTGTGGGCTGCCCCCATCCCACTACGGCACTGAGTGGACCCAATGTTTCATCCAAGCTGACCGAACTCACAGCAATACATTGCACTTGTTCTTGGCAGGAATAGCTCATGTTGTGTGATCAAGGGAGAGGAATCCCCACCCTATTAAATGCCAGGAAGCAACAGGGGTGGCAGGAGGTACAGTGGCTAACTAAGTAGCCACCCTTACTGATGCCAGCAACCTGCATCCGTGCCAGTGGTAGAAATCCAGCCAATGAGCTTGCATTTGCACAGTACAGTGCAAGGCCACCTGGCACTTATAGGTAAAGGTGGAAATTCCTCCCTTCCCCTTGACAGCCCTACAGCAGCATCTCACTGTTTCAGGTAGTGGCTAGTTAATATCTACGAGTTTTGCAATTGGATTTCTGTGAATAAAACTATCATGGCTGAGTCTGCCCTTAAGGTAGTATCTGGCCAGAGCCTTGGAATGCTAATAGGTTGGGATATTCAGGTGATGGCCCTAAATGGGAGCTAATATTTAGACGATTGCTTCCAGAGAAGGGGATAGCAAGAATACATTTTCTTCCTCCCTCCTAGCTATGAACAATGCAATCCAGTTCTCTGTGTGTGTCCACAAATGGGAACAAATGAATCAGACTGCAGTTAAGAGTTCAGGAAGAAAGAGAGAGGGATAGTTAAGCTGAGTTTAGGGGGCTCTGTAAACTAACAGCATCTAGGAATGCAGAAGATTTGGCGTACAGCAAACCTGCTTGAGTGTTTTAAGCTGCCAGCCTCAAATTATGCGAAACCTGCATACTTGAAAATAAACACCAATACTACAAAATGCCTTTTGTTGACTTCTGTGACCTCCTTCTAAAATAAACCAACCCTGGATAAGCAGCATTGCACCCTGGAACTTCTAACCACTTGGGGGGGGGAGAGAATGGCCGTAACTACATCATGTGCGAAATAATTTGAATTATGTGGTCCTACAGTATTCAAATTACCTGCAATCCTCTGGCTAAGGATAATACATTTCCAAATGAGCCCTCCCCTCCACCATGCGAAACAAATTGCTCACCTCTTTCCTAACTTAAGAGCCATTCCTGAGCATCTTCTAAATTTTTATTTGTTCCGGTAAATGCAAATGAATGAAGCAAATGTGTTGATTCTTTTTCCCCCTTTTCCTTAAAGTGTTTTTTCTCTTTAGTTAATACATTACACATTGAGCTCCCTAACCCCCTTCAGGTAGAAGAATGAAAACAGCCATTTGCACCAACCGCTTAGGACTGTGCAAGGTTCACTGTACATTTTTTGCTTTCAGAAGAGAGTACCAGGGAGGGCTACCCACAGAGGGAGGGAGGGAGAGAGATAAGAGGTGACAAGAGCACAGCAGCACTATCAGGAGAAATAAAAATCAATAGTCTTTGGATGGTGTCAGCTGAAAAGGGGAACAAAGTTATTTATCAAACCTGACAAGGGTTCTAGAGCTACAGAATCTTCCCAGTTGTATTTTTTTCTCTTCTCTCTCACAACGCTAGACAGAGCAACCCTGTAGCTTGGTACAATGTAATCAAACATTCATTCTTAAACACACTTTCTTGCAGGGTTTGAAGTATGTTGGCAAACACTTACATGAGGACACTGTGGAATATGCAAGTACATTTTATCCGAACATCTCAAAGTAACTTCACTCCCAGAAACCTTTCAGGGGGCAGGGGTGGGCATTGCTATCTGTACTGGAAACCCAACAGATTAACATTTTCAAATACGCTTATGTACGCCTGAGAGCCTAACTTTAATGCGGAGATTTGGTGAGAGGATTTTCTGCTTCAGGTGCCAAGTATCTTGGTCAGCCTTGGGACTATGAACCCTGACTGGGAGCAGGAGGGGTTACCAACTACTGCTTCTCCTCCTCAGACAGTGAAATTTCTTCAGCTAGCTCTGACAGGGAATGTCGTCGTCCGTCCCCCCCCCCCCCCTTTAAGGCCTACTTCATTCTGTCACAGATTCAGTTTATTTTATTTATTTATCCTCACCATAACTGGACGTTGTACAATAAAAACAAAGAACAAAGCAAAAACCCACCTTGGATAAAGTTCCAACAATCACAATTAAAAGTGCGGGGTGGTGGTCACATATAGTATATAAAACCACAGATCCTTAGGACTACAAATCCTTAAAAATAGCACAGTGGGGTACCTATCTCCAAGACTAGTAGCCTAGGTTTTTACCAGGTGCCAAAATAAGGGAGAGAAGAGACAGTTCCGCACACCTTATGCCTACAACCCATTTGTGGAAATCCAAGTATCGAGGCCACGGAAGACATACGGTAAACTTACCCATCACTCTGCTCTGAATATTTTGCGCCATAACTATATTATGCACTGAACTGTCAACAGTACTGCTGCCCAGGTTTATGCGTACTGAAATGTGGCCGGTGTGACTTAATTTTCTGCAGCTGTACTGGCTGAATTTATGAATATATTATCAACAGTATTTCCTTCCATTTCTAACATTGCAATATTTTAGTAATAGGTTACAGTTAGTAGGTTGCAGTTAGATATTAATCTAATCGTTAACGTCCAGTTTTATTTTACAAGTTTGCAGAGAGATAGGGGGTGGTAGAAGCATATGTGTTTTGTGACCTTGGGAAAGCCACTACCTTTATTATCTTAAGACCCCCTAAAAAATTGTGACACAGGGATAATCATGTGACTTAACTCACCCAGCAGTTGTAAGGGTTATTGTGATACTGTATGTAAAGTGTAGTGGCACCTGCCCTTTGGAATGCCTTCCCATTAAATATTAGACAGGCACAGTCTCTACTGTCTTCCTGGCGCCTCATAAAGACCTTCCTTTTTCAATAAGTCTTTTAAGCAGAGATCTCTATCCCAGTCTGCATGTCCACTGGAATTGTTTTCCCCTTTTTACATACACATATTTACATATACGGAATTGATTTTAGACATTTTAAATTGCATTACTTTAGCACTGATATGCTTGCCATCCTGGGCTTCTTTAACAGGAAGGGCAGGATATAAATTTTAAAAAAGTGCTCTGAGGACTGATGCTGATGATGGTGCTTCAGTGGGGACCAGGAAGTAGGCTTTCTTCACACTGGTGTCCTGGCTTTGCAATGCCCCCCTCTTTGCAATGCCTGGGACTACATGTTGTTGTTGTTTAGTCGTTTAGTCGTGTCCGACTCTTTGTGACCCCATGGACCAGAGCGCGCCAGGCACTCCTGTCTTCCACTGCCTCCCGCAGTTTAGTCAAACTCATGCTGGTAGCTTCGAGAACACTGTCCAACCATCTCGTCCTCTCTCGTCCGCTTCTCCTTGTGCCCTCCATCTTTCCCAACATCAGGGTCTTTTCCAGGGAGTCTTCTCTTCTCATGAGGTGGCCAAAGTATTGGAGCCTCAGCTTCACGATCTGTCCTTCCAGTGAGCACTCAGGGCTGATTTCTTTAAGAATGGATAGGTTTGATCTTCTTGCAGTCCATGGGACTCTCAAGAGTCTCCTCCAGCACCATAATTCAAAAGCATCCATTCTTTTTATTTTATTTTATTTTTTTATAATAATTTTTATTACATTTTTTCCAGATTACAGATAAAACAGAAAAAAGAAAGAACATAAAGAATAGAAAGAAAGAAAAAAAACAGAAAGTCACAACCATTTCAACGACTTGTTTCAGATTTCTATCGGACTTCCCCGCATCTCCCACACAGTGCATTCTTAACAATAAAGTTATCAGCAAATTATAACCTTATTTCGTGTGTTTCTTTGTATTTTCAATTGCAGTTTAAGTTTAAATTCTTATTTTCCATTTACTCTAAAGATATAACATATTGTCATTTTTACCCATTTAAACTTTGATTCTTTCATAAATATTATCCAATTTCATATATAATCAACTTTCGTTGCTGGGGCTAGCCTTCCAAGTCATACGGCATCTTAAGATTCATATAACTTATAATATTTTTGCAAATAGTCTTTGAATTTTTTCCAGTCCTCCTCCATTGCCTCTTCTCCCAAATCTCGGATCCTTGCAGTCATCTCGGCTAATTCCATGTAGTTCATCAGTTGCGTCTGCCAGTCCTCCAGTGTGGGTAAATCTTGGGTCTTCCAGTGCTTGGCGATAAGGATTCTTGCTGCTGTTGTAGCATACATAAAAAAGGTTCTATCCTTTTTTAACACCTTCTGGCCGACAATGCCCAGAAGAAAGGCCTCCGGTTTCTTGGGAAAGGTGTATTTAAACACCTTTTTTAACTCATTATAGATCATTTCCCAGAAAGCCTTCACTCTTGGGCAGGTCCACCAAAGATGAAAAAATGTCCCTTCAGCCTCCTTACATTTCCAACATTTATTGTCGGACAAATGGTAAATCTTAGCAAGCTTGACTGGGGTCATGTACCACCTGTATACCATTTTCATAATATTTTCTTTCAAGGCATTACATGCCGTAAACTTCATACCGGTGGTCCATAACCTTTCCCAGTCCTCAGACATAATGTTATAACCAATGTCCTGAGCCCATTTTATCATGGCTGATTTAACTGTCTCATCCTGAGTGTTCCATTTAAGCAGCAAGTTATACATTCTCGATAATAACTTAGTCTTTGGTTCTAACAACTCTGTCTCGAGTTTCGATTTTTCCACCTGGAATCCTGTTTTTTTGTCTAACTTAAAAACCTCATTGATTTGGGCATAATGTAGCCAATCTTGCACCTTACCTTTTAACTTTTCAAAGCTCTGCAACCTCCAACAAAAGCATCCATTCTTTGGTGATCAGCCTTCTTTATGGGACTGCGTAGGATTGCCATATTTTGAAGAGCAAAAAAGAGGACACATTTGCCGACTTCTACTTTTAACTATGGATTGTTATGACGACTCTACCCATGAAAAAGAGGTTGTGTCCTGGAAAAAGAGGACATATGGCAACCCCGCACAGACATGCACTCTGAAGTCTTAGGTGCCATGTAAAATAACATTTTATTTCCTTAGGCTTTTAAACTCAGAAACTGTGTTATTTGTATCTTCCTGCTGCTTCTAGGATTGCATTTTTGATTCCTTTTTAATTCTTTTTCAAGCAGCTCATATATTTGTGTTTTTAATGCTGGTTATTTTATTGCCTGAACCATGATGGGAAGGAATTACTGATAAGGTAGTGAATAAATTAAGGGTAGGGAAGAGTTGGACTACACCTCCCATCATTGCTGAACATGCTGGCTAGGGCTGAAGGAAACTGGAATCCAACAACATCTGGGGGGCCACAAGTTCCCCACCCTTCATATGAATATAGATCCAACAAATAAATACTCCTCTATCTCTTCATAAGCTTATCTTCCTTCTAACGCTTTGAAATCCTTGGGAAAGTTTGGAAGATAAATATTATTTGCTTTGCAAAGCCAACATGCCTAATCGTTCCTGTTACGAAGGTTGCTCAACTTTTCACATACACAATTCGCTGTTTTCTGTTCCCCCATGTTATTGTCAAACTTTAACCTTTCTGGTTGAAACTTTCCATGCTTGGCTTCTGCCAGTACTTGTTTTTAACCCAACAGCAAAGGAAGTAAAATTCCACAAGCATGTTTTGTGGATTTCCTAGTAACAGCATGCCCTTGCGGAGGCTGTGGCAGGGTGTGCGGGGAGAAGCAAGATGGGGGGCCTTTAGGATCTGCCAACTTGAGGCTCTAAACAAAATATCTCCTACGCCCACAGAAGATTCTACCTGCTTGGCAACACAGCTTCAGTTGATTTCTATCATAGAAAGCTACATTTGTGCAACAGTGATGACTGGCTGGTTCACAGAGTAGTGAGGAAATGTTTCTATGTTTTAAACCAAGCAAGCTGCTTAACTGCCTCAGCCCTACCCTGTCAAGGAAAAAAAAGGGGGGGGAATGAGTTTCAAGAAGGATAGTTATAGACCATATTGCCAGGGTATGTGTTGGTTGCATAGTCTGGATGCTCAAGAAACAGCGTACCCCCCTCAAATTTTCTTTGTTCGTGTCAAAATCATTGCACACATGAACCTGTTCTGAAAAAAACACATCAATTAGTGTGGCAGACGGGCTTCTGCCTTCTTAAGTGAGGTGGCAAGGCCGAAAAAAGAAAGATTGGGCAGCATAAATAGAACTCATAAGTACATTTTGGTTTGC
Organism: Podarcis vaucheri; assembly: GCF_965113315.1. Classification (NCBI taxonomy): domain Eukaryota; kingdom Metazoa; phylum Chordata; class Lepidosauria; order Squamata; family Lacertidae; genus Podarcis; species Podarcis vaucheri. The sequence goes on from NC_138748.1 coordinate 51,474,033, forward strand.
AGAATTTCATGTTTGTTTGTTTGCACCCCAAACTCTAAACTCCATGTAGCATTTAATCATGCTTCGACTGGGATTTGTTCAGTCTGTTTAGTCTGAAGGTGCAACAGTCTGGTGTTGCGTTGCACGTTGCCACAACACAAAATGGTGAAAAGTGGCAGTGCATGGAGCACTGAAAAGCAGGGCAGAATGCTGCCCCTCTCTCCCCCCAGTTGTTCTATACGGTACAAAAGCAAGAATTGCTAAGTGAGAAAAGGGCTTTATGATGCTGTTTAACTGCCTTGTGCAATTTCAAGAGCTGGCATAAGGAACAGCCTGCCCCCCTGAACCACAGAATGTACTGTATTGAACCCAAGCCATGGAACGTACTGAGCCAAGCATTTAACACTTTCACACCATCCATAAAATAAACCGCCACCCCATGTCACTTGAGTTCTTTTGACCAAGATAGGTAGGAAGGAGTAAAAGCTGATTGCACCAATTCATAAGTACGAGCACTGAGAACAAAAACACTAATTTTTAAGCGTGTGTGTGAGAAAGATAGACATAAGCACTTCATCAGTTTTGTAGAACTTAGTTTAGCTACAGCAGGAGCGATGCTAAGAAGAAAGTTTAGTATTTCTGTCAATGGAGATGCTCTGAGCGTATCGTTGACAGCAAGAGGATAAAAGAGAGGGGAGGAATTACAGAAATGGGCAAATATTGATTTTGGGGGAGAAATTTGGGTTGGCTTCTAAACCAAGTAGTGGCCAGGCAAAATGAGAGGAGTTAAAGCTCCTCAAACCACAACCCTCAGCTATACTTCTGCTTTAGGACACATCGTAGTGTTTCACGTTGCCAAAAATGTGTACGTATAAATGCAGATCATAAGAGGTGAGTTTCTTGGTTCATATAAACAGGAAAATACTCATACCCTGTGACAGATCAGTTCATATTTAATCTTCATGTATTTTTTAAATAGAAAAATTTCATTTAGAAAAAGTTTTAGATAGGTGGGACTATCAACAAATTGTGGCAGTGTGGAGTGCTGCTATGCAGTGCTCAAGCCAGCCAGACATGCCTTCCTTTGTGTTGTTCTTTAGTCGTTTAGTCATGACCGATTCTTCGTGACCCCATGGACCAGAGCACACCAGGCACTCCTGTCTTCCACTGCCTCCCACAGTTTGGTCAAACTCATGCTGGTAGCTTCGAGAACACTGTCCAACCATCTCGTCCTCTGTCGTCCCCTTCTCCTTGTTCCCTCCATCAGGGCCTTTTCCAGGGAGTCTTCTCTTTTCATGAGGTGGCCAAAGTATTGGAGCCTCAGCTTCAGGATCTGTCCTTCCAGTGAGCACTCAGGGCCAATTTCCTTAAGAATGGAGAGGTTTGATCTTATTGCAGTCCATAGGACACTCAAGAGTTTCTTCCAACACCATAATTCAAAAGCATCAATTCTTTGGCGATCAGCCTTTTTTATGGTCCAGCTCTCACTTCCCGATCAGCCTTCTTTATGCCTTCTTTTAGGATAACTCCTTTTAACTTCCCCATATCCCCCCATTTCTCATGCCCCTTCACCAATAGATGCAGCATTTAGTGGCTTCTGAGGATGCTCGGTCCTCATAGGGGTGTTTTTTGCAAGATATTTTTGTCCTACAGATTTGGGGAGGGGAGGGAGGAGTGTACTTCTGTAAAGTTCAGAGTATCCCTGAGTCTGCTGATGCCACCCTCTTACATGTGTGGATGCTGCCATCACTTCAACAAGGCAATGATCATTATGTGGTGATGAGCACCAACTTATAAGGCTTTAAAAGGGAAATTAACAGAGATAAGGCTATCCATGGCTCAAGGTCATGATGGCTATATTCTACCTCCAGGATCAGAGGCAGTCTATTTCTGATTCTGAATACCAGTTGCTGGGAAAGGATGGTGGGTTATTTCAGCCAAGTCTGGGCCTTTGACCTAACCCAGCAGGGCTCTACCTATAGAGATGGACTTAGGCAATATGGCACCCTGTGCAAGGACAACATTTGCCCCCTATCCTAGCGATGCCTCACTTCTCCTCCACTCAACAATGCCCCCTTTGGCTTGGCGCCTCTGCTTCTTACATCTAATGTTCTTGTCACTCAAATAAGCACTACTGCTATACAGGACAGTGTTTTTAGACAGAGGGCTCCTTTCAAGAACAGGCAATAATATCACCTGAATTTAAAAGGCAAAGGCTGTTTCCCTCATGCAGCATTAGCACTATTAAAAAGTTCCTTAAACCTGCAAATGTAAAAAAATGAAAATGCATTTTAGAAAACAGAAAAAATTGGGGGGGGATACAAAAAGGAGGAGAAATCATGTTTAGAGTCGCTTCAGCATAGGTGAGTACCAGTCTCACTCATGTTGGCATTAGAAGAGGAAGAAGAGTTTGGATTTGATATCCCGCTTTATCACTACCCGAAGGAGTCTCAAAGCGGCTAACATTCTCCTTTCCCTTCCTCCCCCACAACAAACACTCTGTGAGGTGAGTGGGGCTGAGAGACTTCAGAGAAGTGTGACTGACCCAAGGTCACCCAGCAGCTGCAGGTGGAGGAGCGGGGAAGCGAACCCAGTTCACCAGATTACAAGTCCACCACTCTTAACCACTGCACCACACTGGCTCTCCAGAATAAAAGTAGTGGTTACTTGTGGGGACTTTCTGCATGGGGAATTGAATGCTTCTGAAAAGAAGAAGAAAATGGCACATCAGATATACTTTGGTGTGTGCTTGAATCACTGTTTTGGTTTCTCCATTCTCTTGCCAGTATTTACGGCAAAAGGGAGGGGGAGACCCCCATTTGCCACAAACTAGAATATCCTGTTGACAGGCAAAATATACAGAATTGGGGAATGGGGCAATAGCTCAATGGCAGAGTATCTACCACTTTGCATGCAAGAGATTCCAGCTCCAATCCTCAACATCTCCAGGTAGGCCTGGTGTAGACCCCTGCCTGAAACCCTAGACAGCCACTGCCAGTCAGTGTAAGCAATACAGAGCTAGATGAACCCAGAGTCTGAATGAGTATAAAGCAGCTTCCTCTATTCCTAATTTAAAACAGGGAGCTAAGAACAGAACTGTTACCATAACAAAACAACAACAACCACAACAAGAACAAAACCCAAACTGTTTACAGAGAGGGAGCTGTGTTAGCTCGTGGCAGCAACACCGAGAAAGAGTCCTGTGGCACCTTGAAGACTAACACATTTATTATGGCATAAGGTTTCATGAACTAGAGTGTTTGCTGCATCTGATGCAGTGGACTCCAGTTCACCAAAGCTTATGCTATAATAAATATTGAAGTGCCGCAAGACTCTGCTGTTGTCACTGCTGCTTGTTTTAACAGTTTGCTGTTGCCATGTACGAGTCTCTGCTCTCTCTCCCTTGCTAGCAGTTGGTACTGCCCCTTAACAGCCATACAGCATGAGACCCAACAGTGTGCGCTCCCTTCTCTCCTTTAAATAATTAACTCAGTAAACACAGACATCCATCCCTGCAAAGCACAATGTCCAAGGAACCATTTGTGCAGCTAAAGTATGTCTGACTCATGCCGGCAGGGGTTGCTCTGCACAAACCAGGGGCCTTATCTTTCGTTAGGTATAAAAACAGAAGTAAAACTAGAGGATTTTCCCTGTGCCAATGATGACCCACAGTAAGGGAGATTAATTTCTGCCAAGGCAAAGCAAAACTCTCTCTTTCGGTTCCCTCAGCCTCATTTACTGAAGAGGCCTTTGGATTTATTGTTCACACACCCAAACACATTCACACACCCTTAAAATCCTAAGGATTTATTAAATTTGCTATCAAATGTGGGGGGGGGGGGACAGAGTCAGTTGTCTAGGTGCATAACCAATGATATTGTCAGTTCTGATTAATCAGGAGTCCGTGCCAGGCTTATGGCCAATTAGAATTTACCATAATAAGGAGGTGACAGCTGGTGTTGCTAAGCAACAGCTGTCTATAGAGCTAAAGGAGCCAGACACATTTAGATGCTACTGTGGATTTCGACAGCAGCATGTCAAAACAACACAGGCTTCTGACCAGTGGAAAATTTTTACAACCGAAGAACAGGCACTGGAATGAGGAACGTGTTTACTTTTTGAGCCTAAAATTATAAAAGACGAGAATTCCACCTTCCTTTCAGGGATGAATTTTGAGGCATTACACTGGATTTTAATCAAGAGTTGCTGGAAGTTGGTCGCAGTCTAAATTGAGTCTCGCACTGCTTGAAAAAGGTATGGAGAAATCAGCCGCGCTGGAATACTAATATAACTCCTGTCCAGTCTGAAGAATCTGCCTTGCAGCTCTGTTATATTCTAGCAGCTTATTGCTATTAGAATAAAAAATAACAACTATCAAACACAAACATGCCCTCTGCTTCAGTGCTGCGTGCATTATATGTGCAAGAGAGCTCATAGCTCTGCAATGATCAGTAAGGGAGACAGCAAAGACTTTTTTTCCCTGTGGCAGGCAATGGTTAAGGTTAGGTTACTCATGAAAGCAAAAATAAATTACCAGCACTGCCCAGGACTCCACTTATGCCAGAAAGGTGCATTTCCTATTAGCATTCCTGTGTTGGTATGAATAAAATAGGTATTGAGCCAACGGAACTGTACCAGGGTACATGCAAGCTATAACCATGGCTACTGTGTTCGTTTGAAGCTGCAAGTTGCAATCCAGAGCCCTCTGCATGCAGCAGATGGAGCCCCACAATCATATGGGGAAACAGCCACTCTGCCACAGCTGAAAAAGAAAAAGCTCAGCTGGCATGCATGAAGCTGCTACACTGTCTGGACTGGTCATGTGCTAGACGGTGGGTGGGCAGACTTCATGCTTCTCAGATCTATTTTGGTTTTGCTTTCTTACAAGAACAAGATCTGCCAACCAGAGCCTTGTGCAAAAGACATGCAGTTCAAATTAAAGAACAGGGTTTCTTTAAATGAACACGTTTTCAGTCCCAGGATTTAACTGAGCTCACAGTCCTTTCAAACGAAAATCGACTCCTGGTTCAATTCCTTCATTTCAGCAACTTAATTTGGGTGCATAAGGTCCTATTGCTGCTGCTATTGTTAAACATCTGGAATCCCAGAACTGTTGCCCATCTACCAAAAATCACCCAGAGACCTAACAGTAGACCCTGATAGATCTACTTTCATGAGTACACACTGGCACAGATGATGAGATACAAGACAATGAGAAAGTGAACGTATTATTTTTAAAAGTAGCATGAGGAGAACAATAATATACCAAGTAGTTCACAGGGGCTGTCTAGCTGCCATCCTTACAACAACCCTGTAGTAATATTAGTGTTACTGACACTTACTGTAGTAATATCAGTGCTAATAATAATTATTATTATTTATTTATTTATTTATTTATTTATCCATCCATCCATCACCCACCCATCTGGCTGGGTTGCCTCAGCCATTCTGGGTGGCTTCCAATACATAATAAAACATCAAACATTAATAGTAACAATCTGATCCAATATTTTTTTTTTAAAATCACAATAACTTTAAAATAAACAACTTATATATTATATAATAGTATATTATAGTATGTTATAATAGTAATATTAGTGTAATGAGTTTGCAGGTGCAAGTCACCCTAAAGTTCTAGGTCCATCATGTGTTAGAATTTAATCAATGCTTGAAGTGTGAAAACTGGGTTGACAGACCAATGTGTTATTAAGCCAGACCCTGTGCATTAGGCTGTGTACTAGACACTTCTAAATCCTCTGGAAATAACATGTGTGAAGAGCTAACCAAGCTAGGCAAAATTTCCTATGTCCAGGATATAGCCTGGGGTGATGAGCCATTAGGAAAGCCAATGGATCAAAGGAACTCTGTGTGATACAGCAAATGGCTAGGACCCCTCCCTCCACCACCACTGTCCCTGCTGTGTCTCATTTCCAAGAGGAAACACAGCTGGAACCCCTGGAATCTTGCACCGTTGAGAGATGGGGATGGCGTGCAACAACAGGTAAGCACCCCTGCCCCACCCACTACTGGAAAGAATCCCCTCTGCTTGAGGCCCTAAAGCAGCTGTCAATCAGAGCAGACCAATCTGGAGGAGATGGACCTTTATTCATTTTGCCAAATAATTGTTCCTTGACCTCCCACACATGCTATTGACGTGGTATGCTAAATTACATTAAATGAAGTACCTCCCAAACCAGTCACCGCTGCCTGCTCTCACACAATTGCATTCTTGAACGGTCATATAAAAACAAACGACAGACCCCCAAAAATGCAGGCAATGAGAGAAATCTCACCATCAAGTTCTAACCAAGACAATCCAGGAATGCTAAATAAATATTGCTATCCCAACCATGCAGTGTAATTTTATTTTACATAACTTGCTCTCTGATTGCAAACTGCCCTAGTTTTCCAGCTCTTGTACCCTCGGGAGATTTCCAGGTTTCCAGTGTCACAAAATTTGCTCATTTGCAATCTGTAGAGACGTCAGGAGCCAAAGTTTACTGGGTTCTTGGAGAGCACAGACCGGGCACCCCCAAACTCAGCCCTCTGGATATTTTGGGACTACAACTCCCATCATCCCTAGCTAACAAGACTAGTGGTCAGGGATGATGGGAACTGTAGTCCCCAAACATCCAGAGGGCCGAGTTGGGGGATGCCTGGCGTTGACAAATGAGACAAAGAATTCAGAAAAGAAAACTCACACTTGGTTCTCTGATAAGCAGCCTGATAAACAAAACGAAACAAAAACCCTTCTGCCCCCCAAAAAGCAATGACTTTACATAGGCAGAGCAGCGAGGCATTAAACAGTTTGTCAGCGGATGACTGACAGCCATTAATTACGCAGTCATCTAAACATCACACACTTGGGAAACATCCAGCAAGAGGAAAAAGAAAAGCTTCTTGTACTGTACATGGAATCACAGCACCTGCTTCCTGCATCTTACCTCTTTCGTCTTTGCGGCGCTGAAGACTGGGGTCAAGAGGCTTCGGACATCTTGCCACCTCTTGTCACGCAGCATGAGAAGGCTGTCTGCAACAGGCTTAGAAGCCAAGACTGGAGTCTGATTGAAGGAAGAGACAGACAAGTACATTTAAAAACAAAAATCCATCTCTTTGTAATAGAAATTGAACTGTTTATCACCGGAAAAGACAAAAGCAGTTCAATAGTGAAAAACTAAGATAACATTCAGATTCCAGCACTCTTAGAGTGTCTACATGGCATTCTCTGCAAAACTCAGTATGGTGCATGTTGCTGGAAAAGGCACCACAGAAAGACAGGTATATCTTTCCCAGGGACACTCCAGTACACCTGAAAGCCAGCCAAGAAGCTTCCATCCCTCGTTGGAAGGGACCACGAGGGCCATCTGGTCCAACCCTCTGAAATGCAGGAACCTTTTGCCTAAGGTGGAGCTTGAACCCATAACCTTGAGATTTACCAACTGAGCTACATGCAGCTGGTCAAGAGATTAGCTCAGATTAGACTCATTGTATCTGCAGGGATCTGGCGCACGTTGGTTGAACATTCAAGAACACTCCAAGTGCCTGTGGAACAAAAGTGTGCTCTACAACCAGCAGGTGTAAGTCTTCAGAGAGCCCCTGGAACAGTGGCACTGATGTCCTCCGAAATCACACTCGTCAACTCCTAATGTGGCCACACAATACTTCTTCTCCCATTCAAAAGTTGCACTGCTGCTCACCTGCTGACAGAGCAGCAGCAAAGGGGGGAAGGGCAGTGTGTGGCAGCACAACTGGACCAGCTAGGAGAGCATGTGTGGCTGGAGAAGGGTGCAGCTTGGAGAAGGGCCCAGATAGAGAGGGGCCCAAAGGGCCACATCTGACCCACAGCCCGAAAATACCCACCCCTGATCTAAGAGGTCCACCCAGAATCCTTTGCAATGCTACAGAGAAAATGCCGATCTCAAGTCATGCCCACATGTGATCCAGTAGCTGCACCTGAGCATCCTTTGCAATATAGGCATACTTACATGGGAGGCAGGGATGCGGGTGGCGCTGTGGGTTAAACCACAGAGCCTAGGACTTGCCGATCAGAAGGTCGGCAGTTCAAATACCCACAACAGGGTGAGCTCCCGTTGCTCGGTCCCTGCTCCTGCCAACCTAGCAGTTCGAAAGCACGTCAAAGTGCAAGTAGATAAATAGGAACCGCTCCTGCGGGAAGGTAAACGGTGTTTCCGTGCGCTTCTCTGGTTTGCCAGAAGCGGCTTAGTCATGCTGGCCACATGACCCAGAAGCTGTATGCTGGCTCCCTCGGCCAATAAAGCGAGATGAGCGCCGGAACCCCAGAGTCGGCCGCGACTGGACCTAATGGTCGGGGTCCCTTTACCTTTTTACATGGGAGGCACATTCCGCCCCCTGTGTGTGTAAGTGAAATTGTGTGAAGTTGGGAGCACCCTCTAAAAAGCTTCTAAATGCCTATTCCCCGCCCTGGTCTCCCGATCTTTCTCCCGCTCTCTCTTCAATCCAAACCAAAACTGGCTGCAAGCTAGAGGATGCGTGAGAAAGTGAGTTCTACCCTGCACATCAGCTGTTAATAGGGGAGACTGAGCAGCCTAAACAAAGCCCCACTGTGCCTCAAGTCTCTTCGGGGTTTCCTCTGCCCTCACCGACATTCTCTTCGGGCTCTGGAGAGGGTCTCCTTGTGAGCCACGAGGTCCCTACAGCTCTCTCTCCCCATTTCCTGGTATGATTCTATTTGTTTATCAATTTCCCAGCACCATGTCCAGTCATGTGCAAGTAGAACACACATAAGTGTGTGTGGGGGGGGAGATGCCTGGACTGCAATGGATCCTGTGATGCGCCTTTTATAAGTGGTTTCAGTGCCACCCCTCAAATAACTTGACATCTTAGCTGGGCTAGCCCTGAACTAGGCTTCTTTGAAGGACAGAGCCCACAGACCTGATACCACACTGAATACTGCACTTGTCAAGATTTCCTTATCTCACCACAAACACTTTTGCTGTTCATTGCATAATGTGTGTTATTGCTTCACACAGGCCAGGACAGAACTGAGCTCAGTGCAGGGATAAGTGCCTCAGTGCAGGATGAATTGAAGTGCCTTCTCTTCCACAGAGGAGAGAGAGAAATATAAAATGCTTTAAGTGAGCATTTCTGAACACATGAAAGCGACCACAAATTATCAGAATCGGTGCTCTGCCACTTCTTTTTCTCCCCACTTCTTTCAAGTCACCTGCAGTCAGGTGATTATTCTGATTTATCGGCTGAATATTCTATAACTGCTCATTCCCATCAAATCCCTCATCAAAGCCCATCTTTTCTGTGAAGGCTTTAGGAAAAAGTCCTACGTCTCCATATCCTACTGTAAGTAACTCAAAGGATGTTTAATGAAAATAAACACATATTTTTCGCCAGTTTATCTCTGTCTCCATCTCGTTCCTCTTCCACTGTTGCCTCCCCTCTGTCAAATGTTAGATTGTGAGTTCCTTGAAAGAAAGACTAAAGGTGCTATAGCAGTAACAACAACAAATTAATAAGTGAAACGTGTAACAAAATGCTCCTTCCTAACAGGAGCGATCCTATTCAGGGTTCCAGCCAGCCACACCCTTTTCTAGGGTACCCTCTATTGCATTCCCCTAATTTTCCATTCTTCTTTTCCACACCATTCAATGTCCCATCATTACCAAGAGAGTGCTAATAAGTTACTTTCATGTCCCATCAAGATGAGCCCTTATGTCTATATAATATAGCAATGCCACAAGAGGCAAGAGTCCAGCAGTAAATGGCATACATAAGGTTTGTAAGAGATGATTGAAAAGAAGAATTAGGAGCATTTGCTGCTACAATGAACCAGAGGGCTGGACAGAATGCAAAAGTTCATTTTCTGTATTTGATCCCCACACTTGTTTTGCAAAACCAAAGACGCAAACCACGTTTTACAAAATACAATAGCATACTTCATCAATTAATAATTAGTGTAGAGTGGTGGGTATTGTTGGACATGAGCCAGAGAAACCTGAAACCCCTGCTCTGGGGGGGGGGGAGAAGCCATCTCAGGGCACATGAGACCACCATGTTCTCGAAGCCAAGCAGGTCAGATCAGTTCTTCTCATTTCTACAGCAATTTGAGGCTTGTTTTAAATCCTCATGAAAGCTCTTCAGCATTTCAGAATTTATCCTAATAAGCACTGTTTTATATGCAGTTTTGACTAATGCACATATTTTTGCAAGCAATTTCTTCTTTTGTATGCTATCTTCAGTACAATGTACTTATTTTATGCATATTTTAACCTAATAATAATACTGTTTTTCTAAACATTGGTTGGTTGGAGAACTGCATTGCAAAATTTGGCCAGTTTCAAAGGATGGCTGTCGTTGTTTTGAAAACTGCGAATTTGATAGATACAATTTGTGATCTGAATCAGATTTCTCACCATCCCTGGAGGCTGACACCACTACTTATCAACTGTAAGGCAGGGTAAGGCCAGACCCAAAGGGCAGACATCATGGTCTGCCTGCTCAGTGATCCCTGAAGCTCACATAAACCCATTATGTCATCGGTTTGTGCCAGTCTTAGTTGAACACACTGCAGGTGCACCATGAGGGTAGCTGCATTAGGCAGTCCAGTTTAACCTCCATCCACACCTGCCATCAAACAGTAAACCTTGAAATGCAATCAATCCCATCCCATCCTCTTCAGTTGCCACTCACTGATTGTGGATGAAGAGTGTAGTCCTCCCACCCTATACGTGTGCCTGCCAAGTGCCCTAGAAAAAAAATGTGACATCCCTTTCTTTGCACAAAATCGTGCCGGCCATTTTGGCTGATGTGCTCTTACGCTATGAATCTCCCAGGTCCATGATCTTCGGTGCTGCGTGAGATCTGCCCCCCCAAAAAATGGTTTTGGGGGGGCGAGAGCGAGGCGTGGGTCACATGACTCACCTGGGCGTGCATCCCAGAAGAGGCACATCCTGGTCTGAAAACGCTGAAATGCATGTATATACTGTCACTGGAGCAAAGTGGGGCTGGAGCTCAACAGCTAGGATACAATGGTGTTTGTGATAAAGAGGTGGAATGGAGGTGTGCTTGGTTCAGTTAATGTTTTAGCTGAAATAGTTTACATATACATTTAGGACGGATGTCCAAAGTAATACACATACACACAAAGAATCATCACAAAACTGTGGAAACACAGGGGAAGCAGATGGGGAAAAAACTTCAGGTGCTTGAACAAAGATTTATGTCAGGCCCTTGGCAATTTGGAATAATCAATTGGAGTTGCTATTGTGGTTTATTTACTTGATAGAAATTGCTATACAAAATGTGCCCCCAAAGAAGAATTATTTCAAAACACATCAGGCCTGAAATAAATCTTTCTTCAAACAGCTGAAGTTCTTTCCTCTTTCCTTCCCAAAGTAATACCCGACCAACATAATAGAAGTATGTATACAGTGTATTGTTCACTAGCCCATTAATAAAGATACCTGATTTACAAAAAAAAAGTTTACTAAATTCCAACAGAGATAGAACTTTGTATTAGCTGAGGCAAAAAAATAAATATGGTAATACTACCCTCTGCCTCACTAATTTCTGCTGAATTCCATCAGCAGCTAAATCTTCACAAGATTGGAGAGGAATTAAAAAGGGGGAAGGGTGTGTTGCTTAAGACTCTGACTATTAAATTATAGAGATGATATGGCTCTAAACTAGTACACCAAACGCATAACTATCAACCCATCCCCTACAGTTAGCTATTCAATGCAGACATAAACTGAAAAGCAGTAAATGACACTGGAGTACTGGTTGGGTGGTTGCCATCCATCTGTCTTGGGAGACACTAGAAGACTTTGGGGTGAAGTCAAACCATTGGAGAATTACAGCGCCTGATGTGGCTGTAGAAACCAATACTGGAGAGACATGCTTTGATGCAGCTGGGGTAGATGAAGGTGTCTGGTTGTGCTGATGCAGATGTACCATGCCTGAAGCCAGCCCCCTGTTGAGCACGTCCTTGGGGATCCTGCCGTCTTTCATTCTGTGGACATGACTAAGCCAGAGTAGACGTCACTGAGACAGGGTGTGCACACTGAGACAGGAGTGCAAACATGCTTGGAATGTGGGCTTGGGAGAGCACATCTTTGTTTGAGACTCTGTCCTTTCATGTGATGCCCACTGAGGTGTTACTCCTGGTGTGTGTAAGCTGCCTATGTCTCACTACCATTAAGCAGCGTGCTCAACACGCAAGCCTGGTAGACCTTCATCTTGGTATTGGTCATTAGCATCACATTCTCCTATACCTTCGGAGAGATGAGCCATTGTCATAGCTACCTTGCCAATATGCTTGTCCAGCTCAGCATCAATGGAGAGGTTGTTGGTTATGGTGGAGCCCAGGGAGACAATATCATCTATCACCTCAAGTGTGTGGTCACCACTGCTAATGCATGGAGTGCTGGCCATGTCCTGACCCAAGATGTTGGTCTTCATCAGGCTGATGGTAAGGCTGAACTCCCTGCAGGCTGGGGCCGTATGGCTGATGAGTCTCTGTAGAGCTTCCTTGAAGTGTGCTGTCAAGGCTGTATCATCTGCAAACAATGTCTTTTAGATAAGGACCCACCACACTTTTGTCTTGGTTGAACAGACCCCCGTCGCTCCTTGAATGGATGTACACACCATCTTCAATCAAGCTGAAGGCATATAATAGCAATAGAGAGAAGAATATGCCAAAGAGAGTTGGGGAAAGAACACAGTCCTGAAGCTACTCTAGAGTAACTGCAGTATAATTTGGTGGAAGCATCCCTGAAGCCTTTCCTAACCGAGTGTCTTCCAGATGTTTTGAACTACAACATCCATCTGGCTGTTGGTTGTCAGCCGTGACTCCCGCTAATTGATTTGCGAACCTCAATTAGCGATTTATGGCCGCCCGGCACACTTCCGCTCGCAGCTCTCCGTCACGGCTTAGCAGAGTTTCGCACAGCGGTGTAAAACTGTCACGCAGCTTGGCTCAGCTTACAGACAAACACACAGAGCACCGGTTTGTCTATTTACAGCTGTTTATTCCAACATTTCCTCAGAAATCTCCAGGACGTCTCGCAGCCATTATGGGACTGCTCTTTTCCCCTCACAGCATAGAGTGAGAATGGCAAATTCCTCCCAAGCTCCTCCCAAGCTTCGAACTGAAAAATTAAATGAGCTATGCCAGGCTGTGTAAGATACGGACACTAATAGAGTAGAAAAGTTGAGTAAAGAATTATACATTAATGTCAAGATTTTCAAAGAAGAGCGCCTAACCTTTTTAATTCATACTTAGGAATTCACAAAAGGTGTCCATGTTTCAGATGAATTAAATTTAATGGGAGTCGCAGTACTTAATTAGCAAAGTCTAATGATTCAAAAAAGTTTTGGTTTAAAATCAAGTTCAATTAAGACCTTTCAGCTCCCTTGGCCTCAACAGGTGTGAAAAGGATCTAAGCCAAGTCAATAAGGCCTGTTGTAATCTTCTGTATGGTACAAGTCAACAGTCTTTACAGATCAGACAAAACCTAAATGTTCACTGCCTCAGCTTAGAGGAGTTTTGTCTGGAGTTAGGGTAAGCACACCATAACACATGACTATGGCTTTTAAGGAAAAGTTTAAAGTAAAACACCAAAATGGCCAGGCAAACTTCTGATTGTAATATATTCCATTGTGTTGGTGTCACCATGGAAAATGCCTAGAGGTCTGGTCATTCTTGATGACTAGGCCCATGCCATGATAGCTAACAAACATGGCAGCCCATAACTTGTGGTCTAGTCCTCCTCATGTATTCAAATAATCAAAAATAAACTCCTTTTCATCTGATGGCATATACTCAAATATGCTACGCAGGGCACTGAAAACCTTGTCTCTGCCTTTAAGTGACGAGAGTTACAACAGGGCCTCCAATAGCTGATAAATGAAGTGAGGTAATCTTCCCAAGTAATTCCACTGGAGTTTCAATGTTTCATAAGTATATGTTGCTTCCCAGAAGGCCTACACACCACATTCGCAATGCTCACCAGCACTGTTCCTGTGCCTATAAAAAGTACACTTGGCCTCATTCAGGCAGCCCAGTTTGTCAGCCAGCACGTTCCCCTGTAATGCTGCAGTAATGATGTTAACTTTGTGCAGCTCATGATCAGCAGCTTGTCTTGCAAATATTCTCAGTCACTCAACTCGCAGGTCTTCATCTATTCTGAAATACATCAACCTGACACTCCAGCTCCCCAGCTTGGAAGTTTTATAAATAGAGACAGTGTTCCTTCTTTCATATTCCTTCCCCAATAGGAAGAAGTAATTCACAGTGCTTCAATGAAACACATTGTTTCTCATCATTATAATCCAGGCTGCAAATGCTGGAAAGATTTATGCCACGTCTCCTTGTCAAAAGATGTTTGTAGCAGTGGCACTGTTACACTAGTGTGCATGGGTTGCCAGTATGGTGCCCTCAGGCACACCAGCAGAGATGCTGCCTGGCACCTGCAAAGCCCCATCTTCCTGCCCGTTCTGCTGCTGAAATGAGGTTTGGAAGAAGCCTCCTACTGTTCTAGGCTTCCTCTGCCCCTCCAAAATTGTCCCACTCCTGCTGCAATTAGGCTTGAAAAAGCCTTTTATTGGACTTCATAGCTGTATTCTCCAGAAAGTTCACCCAAGCCTAATTGCTGGAAGAGGGTTAAGAGGTAGGGCTAGGTGTGTGTGTGTGTGTGTGTGTGTGTGTGTGCGTGTGTGTGTGTGTGTGGTCCATGAATGGTGTCCACAACTGTTTCTCCCATTTGCAGATATGCCTGCAGGCCCAAAACACATTGCCAAGCCTTGCGCCAGTCCACCAAGCAGTCTCCCCATCCTTTCCAATGGTCAACACCATCTGATGCTAGACAATAATAATAGTGCACACTTTTGTACAATATTTACGAGGGTGGGGAGGGGGATATGTACTGTAGAAATGTCACACTGAAGAGGAAACTGCATGAGCTACCACAGAAGGAAAGTAACAATCCTGCTTCAGAGAGTAATGGCTTAGTATGTCAGGGTGATTTATTGACTAGGCAGTTGCTCAGTGTCTTTCTCTAAAATATCTGCCATCCACTTCCCCTGAAGGACCACAAAAAAGAATCCTACCACAAGCATGTCTCTCCGCCTTTTCCTTACAGATTCCTCTCTCCCCTAAAACAGCGGTGATCATATGAGGATAGCAGGCTGTTCTAGAGCTTTTATGCAGCAACTTAACTCACATCCACACCATACCATTAGAGCAAATCCAATGCACATCTAAACCACTTCCCCCAAAGAATCCTGGGAACTGTAGTTTGTAAAGGGTGCTGGGCATTGTAGCTCTGTGAAGATGAACAACAGTTCCTAGGATTCTTTGAAGGAAGCCATGCACATTAAATGTGCTTTAAAAATATGATTTGGGTATGACCTTAATCCAGTCTTATAGGTGATGAGAGAAAGGTGCTCATGTACTCAGCAGAATGTGTTTGAATCAGAGCCGGCTGGCTTATGAGATGAAGAGCCCACCTCAGGCAACAGAAGTGCACAAGGTGGTGCTCTGCCCATCCCACTGTTTCCGCTGATGCCGGCAAGAGGGAGGCATCTTCCCTGCTCCTAGGAGCAGAAGCCAAACAGCAACACTTTGTGGAACGACCCAGCTGCAGACGTGCCATCAACTTGTTCTGGGTTCCTAGACTTCCGTACCGTCTGTTCTGAATTCCTGCTCCTAACCAAGCTCCTTCCCACCCACCCTAAAAGGATGTTGTGGGTCCAGTGGCGAAAAGACTTTGAACATTGATTGTGCGCTCTATATTCAGACTGTTCTTGTTTCTGGGGTATGTTTTGTCTGACGGCCTTGAGGCTGGACTGTGCCAGCCAATGTCTTATTTGCAATTCAACCCCCCTCTCCAAACAAATCTGCTTTGCTTTGTTTTGCCGCCGACTAATTTTGATCACTTCCTAGGAGCTGATGTTTCACAGGCTTGCTCAGTTTCAAAAGGCAGTATAATTTTGTGCAGCTGCATCCCAAGTATTTCTGATCTAACTTGTACTTGATCCGACTTGCCATTGAAAGGGAGCTTTGCACACACTGCCAGCCACTATTATTAGCACCATTCAGTGTCTAATCCATCTGATGTTCTTAGGTCCAGTTATCAGCAGGCATCAACTGCTTGTGGTTAGGACAGAAAAGGTGATTTGCCTCAGCGAGGAAAAATCTTGACGCTATTCTTTACATTCTTTATCGAGTTCTCAGTTTTGCTTTACTTAGTTATCCAACATTGGCTGGGGTTACATTTCTATCTCACATAATCCCTGTTTTAAAACAGCTGCACTACTTCGCAGTTCATTTCCAGACCCAATTTAAGATGCTCATGTTAGTGTTGTTTAGGGCTTTAAACAAATCATGCCCCAAATACCTGAAATAGCTCCTCATTCCCTTCTTGGGTTGTGGCCCACAAGGCTGCATTCTTTGCAGCAGGCTTCAAGTTGTGGTAAAAAAGGTAAAGGTAAAGGACCCCTGGGCGGTGACTATGGGATGCGGTGCTCATTTCGCTTCAGGCCGAGGTTTGTCCACAGACATTTCTCCAGGTCATGGGGCTGGCATGACTAAACCACTTCTGGTGCAACGGGACGACATGATGGAAGCCAGAGCGCATGGAAATGCTGTTTACCTTCCCGCCGCAGTGGTACCTATTCATCTGCTTGCACTGGTGTGCTTTCGATCTGCTAGGTTGGCAGGAGCTGGGACAGAGCAATGGGAGCTCACCCCATCGCGGGGATTCGAACCGCCAACCTTCCAATCGGCAAGCCCAAGAGGCTCAGTGGTTTAGACTACAGCGCCACCCGCGTCCCTGAAAGTTGTGGTACTCCCTCCTCACAGAGCTTGTAATACTTGAGAGATATATTTTTGGGACCCATCTTATTTCTGTGGTTGTTAAGTTGCTTTAAACTGTTCTTAATGTTGTGTTTTAATTTTTGTAACCCGCCCTGGGACCTTGGGGTGAAAGGCAGGTAAAATACATGGGCTCATATGACAGTGACACAAAACCAAGCCAAAACCAAGCCTTCAGTGGTATCAGTCCAGATTTGTGGAATGCTCCTCCAACAGAGATTCAGTAGGCATCTTCAGTATTAATTTTTAACCTTTTCTATGCTGCCAGGCTCACAGAGACAATTCAAGGGGGGGAACCCTGTTACAGTAATCTGTGATCTGTGATTTCCCATTTTATGTGGTTTTCGTTTTATATATAATTTGTTGTACACTGGCTTGATTGTTGTTGTTTTTAAACGAAACTACGGCATATAAATGTTTTTGTAAAAAAACAAAACAAAACAGGGCACCCATAGTTTAAGCTCCAAGAATCCTTAGCATTCCTGCAGTTCCCCCCCCCAACCTGCCAGCTCAATGGGAAAACTGTTTTCAACAGAGCAGGTTTTGTAAGCTGTGGACCTTTGCAGAGGCTATCCTGATGTTGTTCTTAAGCAGCCCGCTCCATACCTCTTAGCTGCCATAACAATCAATAAACTTATCGGGTGGCCTCTTCAGTTAATGCACCCCAGATGAGACTTTAAAGATCTCAACCCACCTGCAGAGCAAACACTTTTGAGAAAGCGAGGCAAACAGCCAACACACAATAGAAGCTAAATGTCAGATAAAGGTTTCCGCTTTGAATCGGGGAACCCTTCCAACGCTCCCCCACTGACTAGGCTATTTTCTCATGCAGAAAAATACCAACAGATTTCTAACCGCATCTAGCCAACTTTTTGTATTTGTGCAATCTCTATTGGTCTTGAAAGGGAAGGATTAATGAGTCTATCTACTGTAAACAGCCAAGTAAGGCTAGAAAGTGAAATCAGTAGCATTGATTTTAAATGGCACCAGTAGCATATATTGTAAAAGCATACAATGATATTATTGATTCTAAAACAAACCTTATTTTTTAAAAGGGGCGAATGTTAGTGGATTCATATATACCAGAGTGGTAAAGTGGCTGAATTTGTCAGACTAGGAAAACAGAGGCCCAAGCTGAGAGCCTCACTTAGGCATGTAGACATTGGGTCACTCACTAGCTGCACCCAGGCTGGCTGAAAGGATAAAATGGGATTGGGCAAGATATCCAGGCATGCAGCCCTAAACGCCATGGAGGAAGGGTGAGAGGAAAATGCAGTAAAATAAATGGATGAATGTACTTTTAAATTAGTATCGTTTATCATTTCCCATGAAACATATTGAAACGATTAACAGTGTCAACATCAGAGAGAGATATAATATAGGGGAGGGGAGGGAGGGGGAGTGTTTTGGCCCTGTAATACTGAAGGAGAATCTCCACCCCTATCCTATCGTTCAGCTGAGATCTAGCTCTGAGGGTCTTCTGGCAGTTCCCTCATTGCACGAAGTGAAGTTACAGGAAGCCAAGCAGAGCGCCTTCTTGGAAGTCGGGCCCACCCAGTGGAACGCCCTCCCATCAGATGTCAAAGAGATAAACAAGTATCTGACTTTTAGAAGACAGATAGGCAGCCCTCTATAGGGAAGTTTTTAATATTAGATGTTTGACTGTGGTTTTATAATTTGTTGGAAGCCAGCCAGAGTAGCTGGGGCAACCCATGTCTGATGGACGGAGTATAAATAGTAAATTGTTGGTTTTGGTCCAATGTACATGAAGAGTAGCTGGGATAACAGTCTCCTGGTTACCCTAAGTTTCTTTTGTTTCAGCAGCCTTATTTAAGGAAATAAGAGGGCACATTTGCTAACTTCTATTTTTTACTATGGATCGTTATGATGACTCTACCCATGAAAAAGAGGATGTATCCTGGAAAAAGAGGACATATGACAACCCTAATAAAATGTGAATTTTGTTGGGATTTAGAAACCCTTGCTAATCTATTCCACATCACCCAGGAATCTATCAGTCTACTTTGTGTCCACCTCTGAAATAGGCTAGCTGTATATTCCCTTGACTTAAATGGATCATATTTCCATTAACCACAGTCTAAGGGAGACAAATCATTGCTGTACCTTCCAAGGCTAGCAAAACGCTTTTGGTTCTAATTTGAAATTTTGAAATTGGACGTGTATGAATTTTTCAGCACAATGAATCTGTGAATCCTTGCTTTGTCCACCTAATAATAGTTGTAGGTTCTCTGGGTATGGACCGTGTCCCAACGCCTGGACAGTACCTAGAACACTGACAGCACTAGATAAATATAAAATCCTAATTTACTAACAGAAGTAAATGCAACCATATAAGCAATGCGTAGAAACTCCAAAATCCAAACCGGAAAGTTCTTGTTCAAGTTCACTAGATGTCTCTCTTGAGACCATAAGGCAATGTAAACATCACTCCCATACCTCTGATTACCCAGATGTTTTGGGTGTCCTCCGGGCCATTCAGGCAAATGAAGTTGAACTGTACATGCTTCGCTTTAAACAAATCTCCATGCCCTACTGAAACTAATGGAACTTAAGCACATAATTAAAGTGCTTTTCTAACGAGGGTTTCCCCTCAGAAGTCTGCTTATAAGCCTTTGTTTGAATAACTTGCTGACATTCTCATAGTAAAGAGTGTGGTGCAGCCAAAAATAATTTAACATCAAGGCATTTCTTTCTCTTCTTGAGAGCGGGAAGGCCAGCTGGCTCCCAGGATATGCCTGCTCCATGATGATACTGCTTCTTCTGCCACAACTTTCATATAATGCAATCCCAAACTACAGCCAAATATTATAGCCAAGCATTTTTAATCACTCAAAAAATAACATTCACATTGTACAGGAAATATACCGGGTGTTATTGTGAACACATGACGGGTTAGGAGAGTTGACAGAGATAGCATGCCATCCCTAATTATGCCTTCAGATCAGTAGCATCTTTATTGAAATTAGGACTTTCAGGGCAAATGGTGGGACTTGCTGGATTGTGCCCCCCCCCCACTGGAGTCCACTATCCTGTGAAGGACACACAGACCACTCTGATCCATGTTGAAAATAGTGCAGATGGGTATCTGAGTCGAGCTCTATCTTAAACAGGCATTTTATTACTGAGTGTAAACATTCTTGTTTTAACAGATTTACTGTTTTGATTACTGCTTGCATTGTGCATTGCTTAGGGTGGCCATGTGTCCTACTATGCAGAGTACAGTCCTCTATTTGAAGGCTTGACTGGTCCAAGTCCAATTCCAAGAACTCTAAAAGGGGAGATCAGATGAGGGCTCTGAAGCTGCGCATCAACAGGGAGTACATGAACAGCAGGTGCATGGAGCAGCCACACAGGTCACCTGCTTACAGTCTTCCCCATTAGGGAGAGATGCATATTATCAAAGTAATTATTTCTAACTTTGCATCTATGGAATTTGACATAAGGAAGACAAGAGAGGAAGGAGAAGGAAATGGAAACAATGGAAGACTATGCCTTGATTTCAGCCACACTTGTTTAGGCTAAATTGCAATGGGGTAGGGTGAGTTAAGGCTGGAATCCTATGCCTACTTACTTAGGAGTGAGTCCCACTGAGCACAGGGCTTTCTCCCCCTATTGCATTGGCTGCACTCCTATGTATGCTTACTCAGAACTCAGTCCCGTTGCATTCAAAAATGGGAGTCGAGGAGGATTTTGCTGTAAGAGAGGTCATATTTGTTTGCAATATGCATATGAGTAGCATCAGCAGTGTAGAGTTATTAAGCCCTTTTTGTATGCCCGGTGCTACTCACAATCTAAGCGGTTAAAGAACGGTTCAAGGGCTGGATTCCTATCTACCCTTTCAGTAAATGCTTATGGCACAAGTGGACACAGGAAGCTGCCTTAGATTGAATCAGGCCCTTGGTATCTCCAGATCAGTATCATCTGATTGGCAGCAGGTCTCCAGAGTTTCAGACAGGGAATGTTCCCAATTCAACCTACCAAAATCCTGTTCCTAGGATGCCTGGGGGAAACCTGCAAGCAGGACCCAAGAAGGAGGAGGAGGAGGAGGAGAGTTTGGACTTGATATCCTGCCTTTCACTCCCCTTAAGGAGTCTCAAAGCAGCTAACAATCTCCTTTCCCTTCCTCCCCCACAACAAACACTCTGTGAGATGAGTGGGGCTGAGAGACTTCAAAGAAGTGTGACTGGCCCAAGGTCACCCAGCAGCTGCATGTGGAGGAGCAGGGAAGCAAACCTGGTTCACCAGATTACAAGTCCACTGCTCTTAACCACTACACCACACAAGAGCACTCTCCCCTCCTGTAGTTTCCAGCAACTGGTGTTCAGAAGCCTTATTGCCTCCGGCCGTGTAGGCAGAGCATAGCCACAATGGCTAGTAGCCATGTTTGCAACAGTGTTTGTGAACTGCAATAATTCCTGCCTGCATCTGAGATCTAAGAGCTACCCAGCTTGCTGGAGGAAACAATGTGCACGAGGAACAAAAGCAGCCCCTATAGCAAGTGGGGAGCTGCGCTTTTCACACGTGCATTGTCTCCTTAAGCACCTCAAGGTGCCGGATTTACGTATAAGCTAAATAAACTATAGCTTAGGGCCCCACTCTCTTGGGGGCCCCCCAAAAAAATTAAAGGGACAAAACTGGATGTACATTTCCAAAATATAAGATAAAAAACAAATAAAACAAAACCTACATACAGCAACAGTGTTTTGTGTTGTGTAGGCTCCTATGATGTAAGAAATGGGCCCCGCCTGCTAGCTTGCTCCCTAAAATATCACTGGTTTGCTCATTTCTATATATAGGGTGCCTACATTCTGCATGGACTGGTTGCATACAATTTATTAGGTACATAAATTACCATATAGCATATATTCAATACAAAAACAGTGACAATTTGTTGTTGACAAAGGACAGCTGGACATATACCTTCAGTAGCTTAGGGCCTCATCAAACCTAAATCCAGCCCTTCTACAAACCATTTACGAATGTCATTGACATCCCCTTGGCTCCCCCTTAAAGATGGTGAAATGTTAAGGGTGTTTCCAGCAAAACAGCTTAGGTAATGATATTGTTACATGGCTTCACCCAAGCATCTCACCTGTAAGAGGTTTTGTGCAAAAGCAAGAAGATTCCTAAGGCAACCTGGGCAACAATTCTCTTTCGCTCTGAACTGCAGAGGTTTATTCCTCTGAATCATATTTCAAATATTAGATTACCCTGCTTTTTAATATAGATTACCTGCTTTTGACTACTGTTTCAAAAACCCTGCCATCTGGTGTGTGTCGGTTTTCTCACATACAGCTCCAAGTTACTGGTTGTTCAAGGAAGGGATACTTTACGCTGTTGCAACAGCAGCTCCCTGGGAATGTAGGAGTCTGGCTGTGTGAGCCAGATCTGAATGCAGATGACTCACAGGGGAAGCTGGCCCCCACTCTCAGCCCAGTGACCAAGGTCAAGCTCAAGAAAAGAAAAGAAAAAGTGCAAGCAAAGAAGCAGCAGAGGCATATCCCATCGCTCTGTTGGTTAGGGCATGGTGCTGATAATGCCAAGGTTTTGGGGGTTGGGCTAGATGATATTCAGGGTTCCTTCCACCCCTACAATTCTATGATTCTATAGAAACGGGGCCTTTCCTGTGGTGGTGCCATGGCTCTGGAATATTTCTCAATCAAGATCCATCAGGCCCTCTCTTTTGCATTACCAACTGAAAATATTTTTATTTTTACAGGGTTTTAATGTGTAATTTTAGATCTTGCTGCTGCTTGATGTTGCTGTTTTAAATGCTATTTTTAGTTAATAGCTTAGTTTACTTTCAATTTATTGTTACTGTTTTTTATTTATGCTGGGTTTGTGTAGCTGGTCGGGCTTCACCCCCCCCCCAATATCTCTGCAGTCATAACCCCAAATAATAGATAACAGAGGGCAAGGAAGAATCGAAGCCTGCATTTTTGAAACACGGTTTTTTAGGTACCACCTTAAGACGTTATCATTCAACCAGGTCATTTCAGGATAGCATTGTTGCATGTTGTTCCTGTTGGTTTTTCAGACAGATTTAATGTAATTTTGTTGTTTTAGCCTTGTTCTTTTGTTTTCATTTCTGCTTTGTACATATTCTGGGTATACGGTATTTTTAACAGTGGACAATTTGTAGATTATTTAAATAAATAAATAAATAAACTGTGGTTGGGATCACCCGCTAGTTCATATGAACTTCTGAACGCAACCACGTACAGGTTGGCTGAATCGCTGTTCAAGCAAGCAAACTCTGGGCCGAAAATGAGTAGACAAAGAGTTATTTTTGTTTTTCAAGCTATTTCTCAAGTTATTAACAAAGCTTTATAGCTGTAACCCAGGACTAAAGCATTTGTGAACATATCTCTTGAGTTCATGAATTTAATTCTTCTCTTCCACTTTTGGACAGATTCCAATCTGAGGTTCTGGATGGAGCTCTGTCTACAGTGTGGCTATTTGCTTACACAAGTAATCCTTTCTGAAACTTCATTCCAGTGGTCAGATTAACATAGATTAAATAGTATTTACCCTTGCCTGAGGGCATCAACTCACCGATCTGTGTTCCTTCTGATTAGTTTAGATGGCAGAACATTGGGCTCAATTTACAATTTGAATTGCATTCTACCTAACCACCAGATAGGTCTTTTGCCTATTCTTAACACATTTAAATTTATGCTCAATATAGAAAGCCAGATTCTTTAAACAAAGGTCTTGTGGCACTTAGAATACCCAACAGATTTATTGTGCCAAATGCTTTTGTGGACTAGATGCATCTGAAGAAGTGAGCTCCTGGTACACAAAAGTAGCTGTCACAATAAATCAGTATCAGCACAATCCTATAGTCTCTGGGAGGGCGTCCCAGGGGTGATAGGATTCTGAAATTCCCCCCTTTGCCGACAGACAGGGCGATCCGTGGACAAGAAGGGAGGTCTGCCCACGGAAGCTTACAGGTTGCAGCTGAAGAGCTCAGTAGCTGCCCCACTTCTGATGCTGGTGGTCCTATGGCGGTAGGAGGGTGAAAGGGGCAGATCCTGTGTGGATCCTAGGAAGATTTTGGATCTGCTGGATCCATTTCCCTGAAACAGCCCTACACGGGGCAGAAAAAATATGATCCCTCAAAGATGCTGGGGGTGGATTTCTAATGCCACAGGAAACAAGGAAATGCGTATTTAATTTTTATTTTAATGATTTTCATAACACAGTGGTACCTCAGGTTACATACGCTTCAGGTTACATACGCTTCGGGTTACAGACTCTGCGAACCCAAAAATCGTGCTTCAGGTTAAGATGAGAACAGAAATCGTGCTCCAGCGGCGCGGCAACAGCAGGAGGCCCCATTAGTTAAAGTGGTGCTTCAGGTTAAGAACAGTTTCAGGTTAAGAACGGACCTCCGGAACAAATTAAGTACTTAACCCGAGGTACCACTGTATAGTAAAATAATATCTAGAACAGATAGAATCAAAAAGACAAGAAAAAGAGGAGGGAGAGAAAGGGAACAAAAAAGAAAGAAGGGAAAGGAAAGAGAGTAATAAGAAACATTAAAGATGCCAAGGAGTGTGGTGGAGTCTCCTTCTTTGGAGGTCTTTAAGCAGAGGCTTGACAACCATATGTCAGGAGTGCTCTGATAGTGTTTCCTGCTTGGCAGGGGGTTGGACTCGATGGCCCTTGTGGTCTAGTCCAACTCTATGATTCTATGATAAATGGGGGGAGATTCTGATTTTCCATCTGCCAATTACATTATTTAAGTCATTCAATCCATGTTCTCTACTTTCTGTTAAACCACATTTCTTTTTAGTCTAAGTGTCACTGTGTCAATCATTTCTTCTTCCCACGATAGGTCCAAGGGGGAATCCCAAATTGTTGTTATTCTTAATAATTAGCTGTACCTCTGTTAGTTCCCATCAGCATTCCTCTGCATTGGCTAATAGTAGGTTCTTCCAGCCTACATTTCTCCACTCTGGTCACATATTGGACCAATATTCCATACCCCCCCCCCGCCACCTTAACATATATCCTTTAATTCATACCCAGTTCCTTATGCTCAAATTCCAGGAAATACAGAATTATTTTAATGTATTGTATTTTTTAAAAAAGAAGTATTACTTTTGTAGCTATTTAAAACCCAACAGGGTACCTGATGGAACACCTGCACTCATAGCAGCCTATACTGGTATCTTGGTTCAGAGACTCGTCTCTGGGTGTGCCTCTGTAATGGCCACTCAAAATCACAGAATTGTAGAGTTGTAAGGGACCCCTGAGGATCACCTAGTCCAACCCCCTGCAGCACAGGAATCTTTTACCCAACATGGGGCTCCTAAGGCCCTTAGAATCAGTGCAATGCTGAATCCACTTTTGCAGAAGTCTTGCCTCCCTGAAAAAGAGGCACCATTTTTTCTGCCCCTCACAGAGCGCAGAAAAACAGCAGCAAGCATTTGGAGGGCGGAATCCATTCAAAATATTCCATATACAGCGGTACCTCGGGTTAAGTACTTAACTTGTTCCGGAGGTCCGTACTTAACCTGAAACTGTTCTTAACCTGAAGCACCACTTTAGCTAATGGGGCCTCCTGCTGCTGCCGCGCTGCTGGAGCATGATTTCTGTTCTCATCCTGAAGCAAAGTTCTTAACCTGAAGCACTATTTCTGGGTTAGTGGAGTCTGTAACCTGAAGCGTATGTAACCTGAAGCGTATGTAACCTGAAGCGTATGTAACCCGAGGTATCACTGTATGGTCTTTCAGGAATCTTTGGCACAAGCTATTGGGGGCTGATGCATTATGTCGTAGGGGAATAGGCAACTTATACAAGCAATAGATGGATGAGGTATGTTCAGTTCTAGGGCAGTAGTTCTAAGGAATGGGCTTGCCCAGTTTGTCACTCACATGACTAAGAATACTGCAGCATTCTGTATGACAATTTTCCCTGAATGTCATACCTCCTACAGGCAATGTTCTCTGTTGTTTTTGCTGTCTATTCTAGTGAACTCTAATGCAGATTTGTAGTGGTAAATTTCATACTTTCTGGAAATCTACCAGAAGTGTGGAGCTCAGTTCCACGTTGAAATCCACTTGCGATCCCATTAACCCGGAACATGGATCAGGCCATGTGATGAAATCTGGGGCGGTATTGTGGGATACAGTTGTTTCCTAGGTGAATGTTTTTTTTGGGGGGGGGGCAAAAGCACAAATGAGCATAAAGGGTGGCAACATGTCCAGTGAAACTTGCTGGTGTCCACTGGTGTGAATGAAATTTAGCTTGACATGGTGGTATATTGATGAAAAAGCCACAGTGCCATTATCCAACAAGCCATGTATAAAAGCCATGTATCCAACAAGCCATGTATAAAACGAACATTGGAAATGAGGAGCATTATAACCAGGAAACCTAATGCAGCAATCCCCAGCTCTGAATGAACCCTTAGAGTAGCCCCCCACCCACATATAAATGTGTGTGTGTGTGTGTGTGTGTGTGTGTGTGTGTGTGTTGTTTTTCTTTTGGTGAGGGCTACTGTAATATATATACTCTCTATATATAATTTGAGTGGGAAGGCAGTCTAGTGTGGTAAGAGTTAAGCTTTAAGTTGCACCCATCTCCCCTCCCTCCTTCATCGGGAATGAACGAAACTGTCTAGTTGTGCTTTGACTATGCCAGATTTTCAAGGAAATCTCTTTTGAACGTTCTTCAAAAGAGTGTTTTAGGCTTTCCTCCCACTCTAATGATTTTTTGGAGCCGCTTATTAATAATTCTTTGTGCTGTGTTTGCAGCAAGAATGTGAGGTGGTTTTGGATCCAAACTGCAATGAGGTTCCCTGCTGGCGTATCCACTTTATAAAGGCGAACAAATATAGCAAACCCAGTGTTAATTTCCTGCAGGGCTAAATATATTTCATTTTTACCCATGTAATCACTAGGTAGGCAGTAATGACCTCATATTTTTCCACTTAATATACACTTGGCTAAACTGAATGCTGGACCCATATTTTTATTTTATGTTAATTAATGTAGAGTTGAACCTTGAAACACATCCAGTTCTTGGGGACAAAGTAAGAATTAGTGCATAGACCTCATTCCAACAAAGCAAGGCATTGATTTTAATTTAGATTAACACAAACATTTGCTGTGAATCATAGCTGTCTATTCAAGCCTCGTTCACCTGTTAGTAGTTTGTGTTCTGTGTGGCTCAGAGCGTTTTAGTTGCTTAGAGCATTGAATTTCCTGCATGTGTGCGTGTGTGTTTAGTTACCAGAGACTGTTTCATTTATAACTCCTGCTCCTTTCAAGAATCTATATGGTTAGGTTGAACACTTAGGCAGCAATAAAAAGAGGGGTGCAGATTTGCACATTTTTTCCATATATGTATTGATGCTATTGCTATAATATAATATATCTCACCATTATGGGGAAGACTGTGCAGGTGGCCTAAATGCCTGCTCAGTATCCAGAAACTCAGTGTTGACAGGCAACATCAAGACCTCTGTTGCTCTTTCACCTTATGGCTCTTTAAGTTTAAACTGGACCTGGACCGAACAGCCCTTCAAATAGAGGACTGTCCCCTGTAAAGCAGCACACATGACCACACTTCGTATGTGTGAAAAAAGACAACACTAAACAATTAGCATTGCTTCCCCCTTTAGTTCTCCTTTCCAAGTCATGAGTTATTCCAAAACCAGTTTTCTAAAGGCCAGGTATAGTTATCATAGCCACTGTTAGCTTCTGGAGCTCTCAAGAACTAAATAACTCAAGCAGAGGCGGATTTAGAGCAGCGCGACTGGTTTCCCTGCACTGGGCATCAAACCCAGGGGGCGTAAAAGCCATCCTAGAAATCTGTAAAGGAATGTGTCAGAAAGACAACATAAACTTGTCTCCCAAAGCTGCCTCCACCTCAAGTAGGCTGCTGAGATTTCCCAGGGGCGACTGGGCTCCCAGAGTTGCAACTACATCAGCCTTTGGCCCCAAATCGTGGCCCTGCGTGCTTCTGCCGCCTCTGGTTCAGAGATGGATCTGCAGTGCTTCTCTCTCTCTCTCTCTCTCTCTCTCTCTTTCTCTCTCTCTCGTCCTCCACTGCCATCCCATTCTGCTCTACTTGCATCAGCCTGGCCTGGCAGCGCCAGCAGCTGCTCCCCCTTCTCTCTCTCTGTGTGAGTGACTGTCAAATTTGGTTGGAACTATAACGTTGGATGGAGAGGATTTACCCTTTCACCTAAACTGCTTCATCCATTATTTCCCCACGTGCAATTTTCCACATGGGGTCAAACTTTTATGTCTGACTGGCAGACTGTGTGTGTTGTAACTGAGGAAACATGTTCCCTCAGCACCATAGTCCTAATTTGTGCGTATTGTCTCTCATTCTCTCTCTCTCTCTCTCTCTCTCTCTCTCTCTCTCTCACACACACACACACACACACACTCTCTCTCTCTCTCTCTCTCTCTGCTGCTATTAAATTAACACCAAAAAATGATGGTCAATCCTCATCATAGAACGCCTCCCATCACATCTAATTTGGCCATTTGGAAATACATTCATTGTTTGTGGAAGGGGGGATGCTTTAAGCTTGTGCTTAGGTCTCCTGTCAAGATCAGCGAGCAAAATCTAACAAAAATGAGTTGTGGCTAAGTGTGACTGAAAACAATGGGATGAGCTACACCTCCCAATCCTGTGTATGTTTCTTTGGATCCAAGTCTCACATTGGGTCTTACTCCAGGACTGCAACCATACTGTTTCACTATGAATCCTCTTGCTTTCGGTTGGGCCTAGTCTCTGCTCAGTTTTGCCCCAAGGTGCTCTCTTAACGCTGGCTGGATCGTGCCCCGTTACAGGCAAAGTCACACCACACTTTTAGGATAAGGTGTAAATGCCAGTGAGCAAGGCAAAACTGAGCAACTCTTGTCCTAATTGCCAGCATCCTTAACTCTATGCGGTGGCAGGAGATCGTAAAGAGAACATTCCCATAAACTATTCATTAATTGGACACCATCATTAAATTTCAGAAATGATTAAATAAAATCATAGTTTTAAAGTACCTGATATATCTTCAGCCCTGCTGTCCCCAGAATATTAATTAGGTGGATGTTAAGCAGAATAAAATATACATCTTTACAACCAAATAGTGATTCAAGGCATGTAGTATAAAACAAATCTTTTAAAGAAAGCAAACCAGTCTTTACATGTTTCGAGGTTTTCCCTTCTAAGGCTCAAGCTTCCCAGACATTATTGAGAAGTTTTTGCCATCATCTTCCGCCCTGCACCCCTGCTGCTTAAGATTAATTTTCTGATTAGACTTTAGAATATGAGAAGGTCTGTGGCTCAATGAGAGAATGCATGTTTTAGCACGCAGAAGCTCTCTAGTTCAGCCTGCCACTTCCCATTTAAAAAGGATCTGATAGCTGCTGATGGGAAAGGGTTCTTTTTTGGACCCTGGGGAGCAGCTGCCAGTCAAAGCAAACAGTGCTGGGTTATGGAGATGTTGCGCAATCATAAGATGAGCACAGGAATTGCAGCCGACTTGGAAACTTTGGGAAGAAGTGCCCTGAACACAAATGCTATCAACAGACCACATGGTACAGTGGTACCTCGGGTTACATACACTTCAGGTTACATACGCTTCAGGTTACAGACTCCGCTAACCAGGAAATACTACCTCGGGTTAAGAACTTTGCTTCAGGATGAGAACAGAAATCGTGCTCCGGCGGCACGACAGCAGCGGGAGGCCCCATTAGCTAAAGTGGTGCTTCAGGTTAAGAACAGTTTCAGGTTAAGAACGGACCTCCGGAACAAATTAAATATTTAACCTGAGGTACCACTGTATATTTTAACTGTATAACTTTTAAAAATAACTTTTAAAAATGCATAAATAAGAACGTAAGATGAGCCTGCTGGCAGGCCAATGGTTCATCCAGTCTAGCATCCTGTCCTCACAGGTGCCTATGGGAAGCCCACAGGCAGGATTTGAGCACAACAGCACTCTCCTCTTCTGCAGTTTCCAGTAACAGGTATTTAGAAGCATTATTGCCTTTGACCATGGAGTCAGAGCATAGCCATTATGGCAAATATAACCCAGTGACTCTTGCTATCTTTCCTAGCTCTCCTTGGCTGACTATTCAAACATTTAAATTCTCTATAAGGTGTTCTTTCAAAATAATAAAAATCTTCTGTTAATCATAGGAACATAGGAAGCTGCATTATATTTAATCCGTCACGATTGTCTGCAATGACAGGCAAAGCTCTCTCCCAGCCTTACTTAGAGATGCCAGGGATTGAACTTGCTCTGCAACTGAGATGTTCCACCACTGAGCTGTGGCCCTCCTTCATTGCCAAGAAATAGAAAGTTCTTCCTGGAAAATCCTGGCTAAGCTCCACAACTTTGCTCCACATGGAATCTGCTCTTCCCTTTTCCTTCCTAACCACCAAATTGCTCTTTCAGGTAGTAAACCAATCAGAATCTTCCGAGAACCCGACCATCCAATTAAACTAAACTGATTTCTTCTGAATAACCTTCCAGCAAACAAGGTATTCTGGCGAGTGCACATTTTATCAGATTAAGGTCATTCTTCTCATGAACACACCAAGGCCTGACTCCCGATTACAGACGGCTTTGATTTTTTTTAAAAAAAACAAACATTTTAGAGAGGTTCACTGTATCTATGAACCGACTAGTAAGCAGAAATCTCATAGAAAACAACTAGAAGAAGAAGAAGAAGAAGAAGAAGAAGAAGAAGAAGAAGAAGAAGAAGAAGAATTTGGATTTGATATCCCGCCTTTCACTCCCTTTAAGGAGTCTCAAAGCGGCTAACATTCTCCTTCCCCTTCCTCCCCCACAACAAACACTCTGTGAGGTGAGTGGGGCTGAGAAACTTCAAAGAAGTGTGACTGGCCCAAGGTCACCCAGCAGCTGCATGTGGAGGAGCGGAGACGTGAACCCGGTTCCCCAGATTACGAGACTACCGCTCTTAACTACTACACCACACCAAACAACAACAACCAAATATATCTTTGTTCAAAATATATTTGCTAAATGCCATGGAAGTTTTCTGAGCAAGGAAAGGGTCAAAGAGTTCCAATAAGGGTATTCTCCACTTTTAATATCCTGGCTCCTTTGAGCCACCCCAATCCCAGATCCCGTCACCCAGCACATCCTAGCTCCCCTCACCCTCACACACAAATCACCTCCAACTGTCCCCTTAAGCAAAGATGGGTCCTCTTCCCTAGTCCTTGTACATGATAGATCACTGTCCTTATTCCATCCTTATTTTGCCCTTTGGGGATACCTTGTTAGTGTTGTCATAGTGCTTAGTACAGTGGTACCTCTGGATGTGAACGGGATCCGTTCCGGAGCCCCGTTCGCATCCTGAAGCGAACGCAACCCGCATCCGCGCGTCTGGCGATTCGCCGCTTCCGCGCATGCGCATGACATCATTTTGAGTGTCTGCACATGCGTGAGCGGCGACACCCGGAAGTAACGCACTCCATTACTTCCAGGTCGCCGTGGAGCACAACCCAAAAAGGCTTAACCTGAAGCGACTTCAACCCAAGGTATTACTGTACTGTATAGTCATTTCCTCCAGGGTCTCTAGAAGTCAAAGGTAGGGTGTGGGTGTATGTGATTGTACAGACTTATGCACCTTGTCTATATGCACATATGTGAGCACTAAAGCTCCATACTTTTGGTCCTTAGTATGAAAGGTTTTTAAGTATTTGTGGCCTCTTTTTGGGTGGGTCAGGATCTGCTAGACCTGTCTTTTATTAACATGGACGTGTGTTTGTTTTTTAGGTTTTCATCAATTGTGTTTATTGCAATTGGTCTTATTACTTCAATGAGTTTTGTAAGTCGCTTTTACTTTAATGAGTAAAGCGAATAAATATTAACAACAACAACAACAACAACAACAGCAACAACAACATAGTGCACAGCCAGTCATTTCACAGGCTGCAACTGCTGAGGCATGTTTTGAGCTTTCGCAAGCCTATTTTAGGACAATTATATTTTTCTAGCATATCATTATCAAAAGAACTTGCACTGTAAACTAGTGGGAGGGAGGGCTATTTAGGAATGAACGGATACAACAGACAGAGTATGGTGATGCAGCTAAGCAATTTTACTTCGAAATGTGGTATGCTAGTTCTGAATATCTCCTGTGGGGGGACCCTCCTGCTATGTGGGGCCCTGGACTTCTGCCCCAAAGGCCTGACAGCACCACTAGTGGAGCGGAGCCTTGAGCAATAAGTAACAAGGATGCTGTGATCCTTGGTTTTCAAGACCCATTTCAGTGGCTGGGATGTTTTAGTCCTGCCTCTTAAAACAAAGTCATGAGTTTTAGATTTTATTCTGTTTTAGTTTTATGCTGGTTTTAAAGTATGTGTTATTGTTATAGATTTGGGGGGGACCCCCTAAACCCTATAAATTAATAAATTACTTGTTTGCACTGCTGAAGGGGAAATTGCAGGCCAGTGGAAAAATACAGGCTAAGCTTCCTTTCCAAGCCAGTGCCTCACCTGGGATAGAGGTGTTTAACTACACCTCAGTTAAAATAGTTGAGAGGGTGTTTTTTGTTTTTGTTTTTAAAGAACAACTTCTGCCATGTCATCAATTCTCCAAAGGGTCACAGATACTGGTAGAGTGCCTAGACCCTCCTGGAATCTAGCTACCGCTCGGCTGAGAGTGGGGGTGTGCCCAACTTTTGTTACATTATAAGTTGCTTTGACTTACATTTTTAGGAGGGGAAGCAATTACCGTATTTTTTGCTCCATAAGACGCACCAGACCATAAGACGCACCTAGTTTTTGGAAGAGGAAAACAAGAAAAAAAAGATTCTGAATCCCAGAAGCCAGGACAGCAAGAGGGATCGCTGCGCAGTGACCCCGCTTGCTGTCCTGGCTTATGGGATAGCCGCACGCAGCCTCTCCTGGGTAAGGGGAGCCGTCATCCCCCTGCCCGGGAGAGGCTGCACGCGGCTAAGGCTCCCCCAAGAGCTGCGCCCCCTTTAAAAAGCGTGTGGAGTGTGTGTGCGGCTCTTTAAAGGGAGTGCTGAGCAGAGCCTCCTGCCAGCATTCGCACACACATTTCCCTTACTTTTTAGGAGGGGAAAGGTGCATCTTATAGAGCGAAAAATACAGTAATAAGTTTAAGAAAATATAACAACAACAACAACAACAACAACAACAACAACAACAACAACAAATTAATAAATAGGTTCTATGAAACGGTGTATTTCTAAATGAAAAACATGTATTTTGTGGTTTTATATTTTTTATTTTATTCTGTGAACTGCCCTGAGACCTTCCAGGTATAGGGCAGAATAATAATAATAATAATAATAATAATAATAATAATAATAATAACAACAGAAAGTTTTCTATCCCACTCCTCTTATGGCCAGCAATAGTTAATGCCAGAGTTGGAAGCTGCTGCCAATGCATCCCTAAATATGTCCCCCTAAATTCCTACTGTCACTGCACCCCTAAGGATGTCCCCCCCCCCAGTTCATTTATGGAAGCATGAGCTAAACATCAGATCGACAATTTTGTGACTGCTGCTTTAATTGTAAAAACAGCAGCTGCCCTCAATCTCTTTTAGAAAAAGTCCTGGCGTAAGAGCAGCAGGGATGTTCCAGCTCAGGAATGAGCTGTATTATCATAGCTTTGTGGTCAGCATTTATTCTGAAAAGCCGAACGCTTTATTCTCTCAGTTTCATCAGCATAGCATTAGGGGCAGCAAGGGGGTGCGGGGGAGAGAGAGGACATGATGGAGCGGTGGTTTCTTAATTTTTTGCACAGTATACTGTACTCTTGCAACCAGAATTTCTAAATAAAAGCAGAGAAAGGGCTTGCTCAGAGTAATTTTCAAAGCTTTAGATTCACATTTATTAAAAGCCACATAGAAATACTTCTGCTTAATAGCCAGAGTGCGCTTGTCTCTCCCTCCATGTTCTCTGCCACACACAGTTACGATTTGTAGACTTTTGCTTGTATTTATACAAAGCAATTGGATGGGGTGTGATGTTCTCTAACGTTGTCATTTTGGGCCAAGCAAGTAATGTGAGAGACTAGGCATGCCATTATGCAACTTATTTCTCATGTAGGCCCTTCTAAATTTAAACTATATTCTGGTCCCTCCCTCCAACTTTCCGCTTCATAGATGAAATAACATCTCCATTGCACACAATGGAGTGAGATAGAGAAACCACAGAGAGAGCTCTCAGAACCAGAAGTGCTATTTCCAGGCAAATTCAGGGCATTTGGGTATGGACTGGATTGCCGTAGGGAGGGAGGTTGAGTTAGGTGACGGTGACAGCGATTCCGTGTCAATGTCAAGGCAGTTTTAGACATTATTTATTGCTCAGGCAGGAGGGCAGTCAAAGGCTCAGAGTTACGGGCAGAGACGCTTTCTGCTGCTGACTCAACAAAAGGCTACAGCCCTTCAAACATACAACTCCTTCAGAGCAAAGAATGCAGCAAACTGACTCTGTGGCACACAGCATAGTTCCTGTCCCGACAAATTACCAGGGCAGCTGAATCAAAGTTAAATGGCAGGAACAGAACTATATTGCATCTTCGAGAAACAAGAGGGTGGAAACAAATGTAGGATTCACCCCACTCCCACTCGAAGCCAAGTCTGCCGAAAGTGAGGGCTCGCCCAAACTTCTGCTCGTCTCGCTGCTTTCTCTTGAGGAAACCTGCTCTTTACCACTGAATAAAAAAAACCCATCAGTTGGGTTTCCCACAGATTGATGTTCGTTCCGATTCAGCAGTAAAGAGCACAAATTCCTGGGGAAAGCAACATGGCCAACAGACCTGGGCTTAGAAAGCACAGAACAAACAGAAAATCTCTCAGCCTCGTGCTTTCTAAACTAGAAGCAAATGGAAGTACAGTGGTACCTCGGTTAACATACGCTTCAGGTTACATACGCTTCAGGTTACAGACTCCGCTAACCCAGAAATAGCACCTCGGGTTAAGAACTTTGCTTCAGGGTGAGAACAGAAATCGTGCGGCGCGGCGGCAGCAGTGGGAGGCCCCATTAGCTAAAGTGGTGCCTCAGGTTAAGAACAGTTTCAGGTTAAGAACGGACCTCCGGGGTGGGGTGGCTGGAGGTCCGTTCTTAACCTGAAACATGACCCCAGTCAAACTGGCAAAAATCTACCATTTGCCCGATAATAAATGTTGGAAATGTAGAGAGACCGAAGGTACCTTTTACCACCTCTGGTGGACGTGCCCGAAGATTAAGGCTTTCTGGGAAATGATCTATAATGAAATGAAAAAGGTACTTAAATGTACTTTTCCTAAAAAGCCAGAGGCCTTTCTCTTGGGCATTGTCGGCCAATTGGTGTCTAAAGGGGATAGAACTTTTTTTTTGTATGCCACAACAGCAGCAAGAATACTTATCGCGAAGTATTGGAAGACACAAGATCTACCCACTTTGGAAGAATGGCAGATGAAAGTGATGGACTATATGACATCGGCTGAGATGACAGGCAGAATCCGTGACCAACGAAAGGAGACAGTGGAAGAAGAATGGAGAAAATTCAAAAGTTATCTTAAGGACTATTATAAACTCAATGAATGTTAAAGTGTTGCGGTTTTCAGAGACAAAGGGATACAGTGATATAAGGTCAGAATATAGAAAAGATTAAGATGACAGAGGTTCGAAGTAACAATTGGGAGTTGCTAAAAAAAAATAATGGACATTGGGATGCAGAAAGGGGGGGGGAGGGGAAGTCCAAGAAAAGAGGTTTATGAAAATATGCTATGAAACTATACGTGTATGTTTGTCTTTTTAAGTGTTTGTTTGTTATTTAAAAACTTTGTAAAACCAATAAAAATTTTATATATAAAAAAAAAAGAACGGACCTCCGGAATGAATTAAGTACGTGACCAGAGGTACCACTGTATGGATGAGGCCATGCAACCTGATGTCTACTACTGACTGGGAAAAAGCAAGCGCTAATCAGAACCAGCATCAGGGGTTGGCATGGCTTAGCACCTGCCATGGGCCTCAGGGCTCGGTAGAGCCCCACCAGGGTCCTGATCCGTATCACACACATACCACCCCCCATAATGCTAATTGTATAAATGGTGTCTTGTCTAGCTTGGCCCTGAAGCAACCCAGTGCAGTTGTGGCTGAGGCACAAATGCTCATTGCTCATGAGCAATTGCTCTGACTTCTTAGCCATTGCATGGTACCAGCTGTGGAGCGTCTCCTGCCCTGGCCCAAATAGTGGTGGGTCAGTGCCAGAGCAGTCCTTACACAGTACTGCGAAGGAACTGCCTCATACTCTGAAAGGCAACCCAATGTACTTTTGGGAGGCTTTCTTGTTCTTTCTAGAAGAACAACAAACCTTAGCATTTGTAAGAAGAGCTACTTACCATTCTGTTAGTAAAGTTTCCGAAATTATCTGCCAAGATATGCTTGATCATCTCTGGCTCAGATACCACAATGTACATACGACGACCCATGTAATACCTGCACATGAAATGGAGAATTGTATTAATAATGAACAGAATTGTGCTTGGCTATCTGTTTAGAAAGGCTACCATTTCAGACAGGTCCACCTCCCTAACTGATAAGATGGGCTTATTCAAATATTGCTCTATTTCCTCAATAGTTGTCCTGTTTTCAATCATCCACAAAGGGTTCTCTTTTAGGAACATAGAAAGCTACTGGGCCAGACCACAGGTCCATCTATATCAGTATTTCCTACACTGACTGGCAGCAGCTCTCCAAGGTTTCAAGTAGGGTTTTTCTCCCTGTTCTACCTGGTGATGCCAGAGATGCTGGTTTTTAGAGTGAGGATCAAACTTATCCATTCTTAAGGAAATCAGCCTTGAATGCTCACTGGAAGGACATATCCTGAAGCTGAGGCTGCAATACTTTGGCCACCTCATGAGAAGAGAAGACTCCCTGGAAAAGGCCCTGATGTTGGGAAAGTTTGAGGGCACCAGGAGAAGGGGACGACAGAGGATGAGATGGTTGGACAGTGTTCTCGAAGCTACCAGCATGAGTTTGACCAAACTGCAGAAGGCAGTGGAAGACAGGAGTGCCTGGCGTGCTCTGGTCCATGGGGTCACGAAGAGTCAGATTGAACAGTATACCAACTCATGACATAGACAAACACACAAAGGACTCTACTAAATAAACAAGACTTCAACATAGTACAACACCCCCTCCCAAATTCTAGCAAGATTAAAATTAGGGCTACATGAGGAAATGCGGCAATAATTTGCACCCAATACACTCTCACACTACAGTCAGTGGGTGGAAATATTAATCTGCCACAGATGCTCCCTTAGCAGCATTTCAGAGGGATGAAATTAACTTTAACGGACAACATAAAATGAAACTCTTTATGAAAACCTGAATCACATTATGTTTATTTGGATCAAAATGTATTGGAACTAGCAAATTGGTTGCACATTTCCACTCATCGCCCGTAATAGATCTTTCTGAGGACGGTGACAGCCTACAATGAAGTTAAAAGCTATTCTGTTGTACTTGAGTCATAGGATCTTCCAGTGTCATCATGATGAATTCAGTTATTTAACAGGAAGGTGTTGAGTTTGTGGGAGGGGGGGGGATAAGGATGAAAACAGAAAACCCACTGAAGCACAAATGAATTAAAAATATACAGGTAAAACCAGTGAAATTGCTTTTATGCAAGGTTTGATCTTCATTTGAGGAAAGATGTATTGGGGGAATCCAAAAACATAAGGTAGCAAGCACTCTCTTTCACCTCCAACGATGACTGCTTCTCCAATTTCTCTGTTATGTGTATTTACATTTTCCCTTCCCTTAACAGAAAATTAAAAAGCAGCTGAGATGCAGAAAGCGTTTGGGGAGAAAATCCAGACAGAGTCATCATGACCTTGATTTTTTTGGAGAGTGTTTTTTGGGTGATCCCCCCTCCCCTCTGCATCTCCCCCCACCCCAAATATGTTTCAGAAGGTTTGGGGATGCTCTTGCAGATTTAGCAGGACGACAAGGGGAGGGGAGCCTCAGAATAGAGGGGGGCTTGTTAAGAAATGCTTCCCTCCCCTTACTGCCAACTAAGCCATACCACTGGATCCAACTCCAGATGTTCATATTTACTTTTTCTGTAATTTCGAATAAGTATCATTCCAAACCAGTTTGTTGTAAAGTAATATTCAATTTATTTATTTACATATTAGTAATTCCAAAAAAAGTGGGATTCCCCCCCAAAAAAGAACACAACACACTTCTGCTGCAATTAAGAAGTTTTATTTATTCATATCCTGCTCTTCAAGGGGCTCATATATACTGATTCTTTCTCCCCCTGCCCCCCAATATTACTGCCTTTAGGAAACACACTGTGTTTCTGTAGAATTGGAAGATATGGATTTGAGTGTGAATTAATGACTGTACAATAAGCAAGTAATTCTGGATCAATGACTTAATACATAATCACAGTGAAAAAGCTCTTAGGGGAATAAGGACAGAATGTTTCTTAATGATGTTGGACTGGAAGAAGACTATGGTTGACTTTAATTCATAATAATAGTAATAATTGGGGGGGTAGGTGGGCCCCCACCAGGCGCGCAGGCAAGGGCGGGGGCACAAAATCGGCTAAAAATATGTCCATAAATAGGTCTGTAAATAAAAATATTGATTATTGCCTCATAAGAAAAAGTTATAAATAGAGGGTGAATTGAATGGGGCGGGGGGGAAGGGAAGATGCAGAAAGAAGAGCTAATTTGTCAGTGGCTAGGGGGCCCAATATGAACAGTTCTACCAGGGGCGCAAGTTCACCTAGCTACGGCTCTGATTGTGAAAGGCCTTGATAAAATCTTATTTAAGAATGCATAGATAGATAGATAGATAGATAGATAGATAGATAGATAGGACACACAGCCTGTTTCACGGCTGAGGAAATATTTAGGGAACCTCCATCACTTTCTCTCTCTCTCTTCCTAACTATAAAAGCATAGAAAGAGCCTGCTGTATCAGGCTAGTGACCCCATCTATTTCAGCACCCAGTGATCTCACATTGTCATTCCACATAGAGAACCAGCCAATCGGCCAACAATGTGTGAAACATAGGAGGAAATGGCTGGTTTGGACACCTGGAACTCTTGGTGGTAGAAGATGCAAGGCCATTGAGATCTGCACTGCTGTGGCTGAGATCTATGAAAGACCATTCAGTTAACACACACACACACACACACACACACGTCAAATTAAACAATGATGCAAGGAGGATGCCGAAATTGTTCTAATTTAGGGCAATAGCCCCAAACTGTTGTGATATATAAAAGCAAAAGTGTTTGTATACAGAGCTTTAAGCCTAAAAAGCCAGAGGGGCCTTTGAGCTCACCAGTTCTTTCTCTTCGGCTCTAGAGGGAGCCAAAGAGATTTTGTTCCCACAAACCAGATTGCTGGGATAGCTTTCTTGTGGGTAAAGCTGTTCGAGGGCTTCAAATAGATGCAGCTTCATCATACAAACTCCCAACTGTCCCTGTTTACCAGGGCGAGTACCAAACAGGTGCTCTGAGCCACCACCACCCCCAATATCCTTATACCTGTCCCTCCCTGGGTGACCACTATGCATACTTTTGCCACGTGGTGATCATTCTCAAATTTAGTGCAGCTTGCTCCAGCTGTCCGAAGTTCCTTCCTCAGGGTCGTCTTGAAGCTAAAACCTCCGCATAAGGAGGGATTATACCTTATGTTCGATGCCAGCACGTGTGAACGAACACACTAATGCCAGGCCTCACTCAGATGAACAGTTAAATAACCTATTATAAGGCAATTGTGTTTTTCCTAATATATCTTTAAACAAAAGTTTAAGCAGCCTCCGATGCTTTAAAACTGGTGGCAGATAGCCAGTGGCAGACTCCATGAGTTCAGCAGCCTAGGCCAACCTGTAGTTTTTGGACTACAAATCCGATCAGCTCCAGCTCTGGCTAGGGTTGGCAAGAATTGTGGTCTAACTACATCTGGAAAGCACCAAGCTCGAAAAAGCTGTTGTACATCATACAAAAGACACAGAAGATCTTTAGAAATGTGTGTGATGTGAGGGTGGGGGATGGGGAGGAGGTTTGGTATGAGAATTAGGGCGTTGAAGTGTATGTCCCTACTATCATCTGCGAAATATTAAAGGGAATGTTATTATTGCAAAAAAAAAAAAAGTGTATGTTTTAATGTTTTCAATAATGTTTCAAAGGTAGCCCAGAGGCTTCAGGCAACGTATTACACCGGATCGCCGGATAAGTAAGGAAATCTCATTTTAATAAAATTGTATTAAGATTTTCCATTTAGTCCTTTTTTTCTAGAAAATCAGTTGCTGTTTTCATGCAGCAGTGATATTTGCTACAGTTCGGCCTTTCCCAGTTTGTGCTCAACTCAAAAGCTCTTCTCCCAAACCTTTGCTTTTAGGGGGCTTCGGTGGGCTGGAGCTGGGGGTGGACATCTCAGGGGTCAGAACTGAATGTGCCGCCTCTGCTAGGGTTCCTGCCTTTTTCTCTCTCCCCTTATTGCAAGCAAGCTGATGGAGAAACTGTCCTCTCCATTGACTTACATCTACACAGGTGTGCAGATGCATGGTATGAAGGTGATTTTTAAAGAAATGGACTCTTCAAGCACCATCTGCTTCCCATACTGTGTGATAAAGAAATATGTTACAGTACACATTAAGACCCTCCCACTTTTTATTACACTTCACAGTTGCATGTAGCATGCAACAAGGGAGATAACGGTGCTGTGTTCCATGGAATTGCATACAATTGTGACTCACAAATGAAAAGGGCTTCAGCGCAGATTGCACCACAGTGTAAGTGCAGCACACCCACCAAATCTAGCCCAACACCCATCGTGTTGATGCAAATAGTTATATATTTTAAATTACATGTCTGCTAATCAGTTGTCATTCTCCAGTAAATTTATCTAATAAGACTTCAAGGGCCAAAAACGCTGTCCACCTCCTCTGTGATGTATTGTGCTTTTACAAAACACATACAGTTTAAATAAGCATTCATCCAACTAGTTATCATTCGTCATTTTCCAATGCAAACCATTATTTCCTTGCATAGACTAGTCTGTGCTACAAATTATAAATTTCTTTTTCTGTGTTGTTCCACAGTTGCACAATCCAGTGTATTTGATTATGCTAATAATAATCATAGTAACAATTAGCATTTGTATATAGGGTGTTTAAAACGCTATATGCAAATTGTTTTAGCAAGTGAGGGGCAGACATTGTAACGCAATGCACTGCCAAAGGCCACTTATTGGGAATGTGGTAAAAATATGAATTGGGTGCTTCCTTATCCACAGGTCAGCCTCTTCATTGCACTACTACACAAAGTCTCCTTTGCATATTGTGTAATGTTTTGGATATTTTTCCTGCCTCTGGTGCGCGTAAAGGGCATTGACCATTTTGCAAGCAATCGCTTTTTAAACAACCATCTCCCTTTTGCATTAGATTGGGACTCACCTGTGCTAGGTCCAAAACTTGCAAGCAATGGCCTTTCTAACATCTCCTGTCATTCATCAACACACCATTAGAGGCCAAAGCTTGAGACAATGTACATTAACGCAGTAGGATGGTCTCCATTCAGATTTTGCTTCGCTTCACAGGACAAGTACTACATAAAGGGCTGTTTTTGTTCAATATGGCATCTGTGTGGGAAAACACCTGTGCCCCATTCACTCTGTTTACAGCCGGTCCATCAACTTGCAGAAGGCTTTGATCTGCCTATCTGTTATCAGCTCTGTGCCCAATTCAAACACATTGCTTGGAACATAATGGAAAGAAAAACGGGGAGGGGGATGCAGAGGGGGGTTGAAAACAAGGCTTTTCTTTATTTCTTTAGTAGATGCCTGGTAAAGCCAAGCAGAGATCATCTGAAAATCCAAATGCAATGGAAAATGATATTATCTTTTATCTGGCTAAGAGAGAAGGAAACTACACTGAGAAAAGCAAGGGTGGGTGTCTATTAAAAGACTGCGGGATATAAACATGCTGAAGGAAAATGCTACTTTCTTAAGTGTCATTCATTTCTAAAGAATACAGAGGAACAACCTAAGCCATTCTGTTCCCTATTTTTAGATACGTTCATTGACAGCAGGTAGGTAAAAAACACAGAGAAAGTAAAGCACAAATGTTTACTCATTTAAAAATAGACACCAGACCTTCACCACTTGCTTAATTATTTCAGGGCTCAGCAAAATGACCTGCTGCAAATAAAACCCAGGTCCACTTGCAATGCATAATGTTGACTCTTTGGCACAAAAGTAGCGTGTGACGCACAGCCCAGATGCACTTTTTACAAAAACAGCGGTTCCAAACCTGAGGTGTTTGTGTGCATCTTTAAAAGAACAGCACAGTTGCATGCTTATTTTTATGTCAGCATTTGCATTCTCCAGTAGGTTTCCAAGATTATTACATAGACAAAGACTCCGTTTCAGAATTCAGAAGGTGGGGTTGGGGGCAGAAAGGTTTTCTTAGCAAAGGATAAAGGGCTGTTCTTGGATACATT
Source organism: Podarcis vaucheri (assembly GCF_965113315.1). Classification (NCBI taxonomy): domain Eukaryota; kingdom Metazoa; phylum Chordata; class Lepidosauria; order Squamata; family Lacertidae; genus Podarcis; species Podarcis vaucheri. The sequence continues at coordinate 51,516,383 of NC_138748.1, forward strand.
CAAAATTAGACTGAAAAGAGGAAGTGTATTTTAAGGGCACTCACTATTATTTTTAGTAACTCTTCATAAATATAGCAACATTAAGCAACAAAAGCTGCTCGCTTTCCTTTTTTTTAAAGTGAAGTGCACTGTATCTTTGGTATGTCTATCTAACACCTAGTGTCATCCAATTGTTCGTAATGATAGTTAACTCAGTGTAAAATACAGGTGGGTTGCTCTAGCTCGCCTGGTTTATCACATTTCTGTGTTTGCATCTAAAACAGGGATGAAGAGGGATCCAGTCTTCACATAAAGTAAGAATTTGGGGGGTAAGGAGTGCAAGCCACCCCCTACCCCCTCCTTGCCTGACTCTACGGCTTTAAGCAATCTTCTCCCAGCCCATCTTGCTTCCAGTATTAGAGCCAGATTTTGGGAGGGGGGCTGCTTAAAGGAACAGAGTGCAGTAGGACACGGCAGAGAAGGCGGCACTCCTCATTTTCCATACACCCTTTGCACATAAAAAATAGACCTCCTCAACCCTACTTTATATACAAAAGGGTCAACACATTAACAGCTGCCCTGTCACGTCTAGTTTGGTCTTTGGTGTGTAGGAACACTAAGCTGGCCAGAAAATATAGGTGCTTGTCACCTTGTCAACAAGATGGCATCCTAGCACCTGTGTGCTACAGTGATAGGGACAACTGGGACGCCATGTTTTAATCACGCCTTGCATCATACTCCTTGGAATGGGAAACTCTACATAAACCTTCCAGCATTTCCTCTGGGACTCATTTCGAGGTTTGCTAGATCAATCTGTTATCTTTTATTTGGATGATGTCATCATACTTTCTGGCATTTCAGGGACCAATGAGCTCCACGTCTGTCAGATCTATTAGGAAAAACAACAACCGAAGAAAGCTCTGCCATGTAATAGCATGTTAAAGTATGAATTTCCATGCAAGGCCATTGTATGCTTGGGCGATTTGCCTGTCCAGAGAAGCCAACCTGGGCCAGATGCAAAGGAGAACAGAGTTCCTGCCACTTCTATACAGCTGTCAAGGATGCAGGAACCCTGTCCTCTTTCGCACCAGGAACATTTACTTTTTAAAGAGGTTTTAGTACCTCCTCCAGCCCTTCCCTCTCTTTTGTTCTGTTAATAATAATAATAATAATAATAATTTATTATTTGTACCCCGCCCATCTGGCTGGGTTTCCCCAGCCACTCTGGGCGGCTTCCACAGAAACCAAAAAAAACATTAAAATATCATACATTAAAAGCTTCCCTGAATAGGGCCGCCTTAAGATGTTTTCTGAATGTCAGGTAGTTTTCCATCACCTTGACATCCGATGGGAGGGCATTCCACAGGGCGGGCGCCACCACCGAAAAGGCCCTCTGCCTGGTTCCCTGTAGCTTCGCTTCTCGCAATGAGGGAACCGCCAGAAGGCCCTCGGCGCTGGACCTCAGTGTCCGGGCAGAACGATGGGGGTGGAGACGTTAGCGGCTGCTGCAATCCTGAATGCATTTGCTATCTCGGGAGCCAGAGCTTAGCATTTGAAGAATATTAAAATAGCCAGATTGCAAATCGAGAAACGGCAAATGGCATGCAGCAGACTATTTAGGACATACATACCCTTGCCCCTCATTTTGTAATGAATAAAAAAACGGCATTCTCATAAAAGCCTTTTTTTTCTGCAGTATGATGCCCATGCAGCTTGATACTATGCATGCTTAAGTCCCACTAAGATAAAGAGGGCTTTCTCCAAAGTAAGAATGCATAAAACTGAATGTATGGTTATTTAGGACCAGATGACCTCCCCAGGTTTAACCATGTTGGCTTAATAGCGTTCATATGTTAGATTTGGACATACTATATAGAAACAGTAACGACCGGGGAAAATCTGGGAAAATAATAATCCCATTTATCCAGTCCTCTCTCCTGTTCTTTTCCTTCCTGGTAATGAAACCAGACAAGGCTGCAACAACAGTTTTACATGAGATTACACACAGGCAGCTATTCTTTCAACTCCCCGCTGTAAATGTCACACTCAAGTGTTCCATACACTATATGCATCAGCAAACTTTTCACTACATCATTTCCTCCATAAACTCTAGCCTTGAAAGTGCTGTCTACTCTACTGTAAAAAATGAAAAAAAGGAAAATATAGTCTCTATGCCATTCCACATCCCCATACTGTACAAAAAACATTCTTAGCGTGAGCTGCATAAAAAGCATTGAGAAAAGAGAAGTTTAAGGAGTTTAAGTACAGGGCATTGCTAAAGCAAATCCTCAATAAATGCTACATTTACAGTTTCTCCAAAAACAGTTTTCCCAAAAGAGTCTTAAAAAAATAAAAATCCCTGCTTCTCTTAAGGGTCAGCAAGCGACCGCCTGGCGTATGAGAGCTGCTAATTCAAGGACGCTGACGCACAGAGGCCTTTAATTGTTACTCTTCTGTAAGCTTCATGCAGACATGTAACTGACTTTCCACTCTTTGGTGGGTTAAGTGTTGTTGTTTTTTATGTGTATATCCCATATGTTCCAAGTAGCTGTGTGGGCAGGAAAGCAAAATTGCACCGAAACGTGCCATTTTAACAATGTGTTTGGGTTTGTAAAATCACTTTTAAAATTTGCACTAGAATGCTTTTTTTAAAAAATGCTATTGCGTAAATATTTAAATATTTTTATTTTATGTAAGCCACACTGGGCTGTAAGTTTTACACTTGGTCATTTCCGCTCATACACCTGCAACACAAGTGTCTCCGGTGCTTTTTTTCAAAAAGTAAAATGAAATTCATATTGAAATACTGCCCCTCAATGAGGCCAAACTAAGATTCACAAAATGTTTAGGGATATGCGTACCCCTGCATACACCCCCCCCAAAAGCACTGACCCTACTTCATGTTCTATGCTTTTAGAAGCAGAAGAGGATGAGCAAAAGAGGGAGGCCTGTCTGGCCTTTGGGAAGGCAGTGAAAAAAACCTCAGGAAAATCTTTTGAACCCTGGGGCTGCTTTTATTTTATTTTTAAATACATAATTATTTTATAATGATGCTGCTTTCAATTTGTCTTTCTACTAATTTTATATGTGCCCTCCTTGGTTGCACTTTTTTTATTCTGTTGTATTTTCTCCGTGTTGTTATTGTTGTTTATCCACAAGCCACTTGGGGGTCCTTTATGTTATTTATTTCATAAAATTTATATACTGCTTGACTGTAAAAAACCTCAAAGTGGTTAAATAACCCCAAAGCGGTTTCACAAACCCAGTATGCATGCTGAAGAAGGCTATTATTGTTATTTATTTAACAATAATAGGGGCAATATTAATAGAGGTTGTTAAATTAAATTACAAAATAATAAACATAGTTTCCCTCAATGTGCATACTGGGTTGTTGAGCCAAGAGTTATAAACCAAGCAGTATACAAGTAGTGAATTAATAGTAGTAAATTGTATATTACTTGTAAAGCATATGCTGTACATGCAAAAAAAAAAAAAAAAAACAACCCAGCTTCAATCCCTCACATCTCCAGTTAAGGCATCAGGTGGTGCAAAATACACATCTCTGACTGGCAACCTGGAAAGGCACTGCCAGTCAGAGTAGCCAATATGAGGTACATTGGACACAAAGTCCAACAGGACTTTCCTGTGTTCCTATTACTCAAACACCTCCACACATAAAATCTATGCAGATGTGAAAAGCCCCTACTCTTCCACCCGTTTTCACATTCAAGTTTCTATACGTGACGTGGGAGTTTTTTGAGAAACCAGGACTTTCCCTCCACAATATGGAGAGTACCAAAACTACGTATGTATTGGCCAATATTCCGTAACACCCCAGTTTGATTTTGTGAATTGTTTCTGGGGGACTGTCAAAGAGCTAACCTCTACAACACAGCTGAAAAACGTTTATTGGGATAAGACTATGAAATGCGCCTCTATCAGTGACAGGTTCAGAGGATGTGGGGCCTTAGGATCCCACGGTTATATATATATATATTGGCTTCTTTTCAGCCTAACAAGTTGACATGATTACATGTGAGCATTTGTCATATATGGCTGGTGATGATTAGCTGAAGCAGTATTTCATTTCATTAACACACCATGAAAGCTGTTAATAGGATTGTGCTTCTTTACTACTCCATTTGGACAGGAATGTGATCCTAATAAGATACGAGGTCAGCTCCCCTGCTTGGGAGAGAATGAAACTGTCTGCAGTACTTTATCTTGGCAAACACTGGCAAGCAGAGGGTTTCCAAATGCTTTTCCCACCAAGCTGCTATTGTATTTGCCCACATTTTATTACCCATGCTTCGGCTGTGACATTTTCACTCAGTTGAACCGGAGTTTGTTTTGTCTGCATTTTTTAAAACATAGTGTATGCCTGACTGACCTCTCTGTGATGTTGTGGCTGACATTCCTTGAGTGGTTCAGCCCATTACTATTATCAGCTTCTCAGTGGAACTGGGAATACAGAGCCATGTTTTTTCAAGCTGCTATGAAGCTGCACTCCCCTTTTACAATTTCCAGAGGGGCAGCCGTGTCTGTTGCAGCAAACATGGCAAAGAGCCCTGTGGCACCTTAAAGACTAACCCATTAAGTTCTCCTAGGATACAGTCCACTTCATCTGATGCACCTCCTTTTACAGTTACAAAATCTTCTCCGTGAATTCTCTACTCTTAGAAAAATGTAACTTGGGTCAACTATATAACAGTACCTTACATTTCTGCATGGATGAAATTTCTTTGAAACACTGAGTTTCCCCCATGAGGATTTGATAATGATGGGGCTAAACAGAGCAAGGCATTCATTGTCTCAGAGTTAGGGATGTAGAACCTCAAAACAAACAGTATTTATAAAATGAAACCTCCCCTCTATTACTGATAGAATTCAAATTATGGGTTTAAAATGACAGAATATTAAATCTTCCCAAATATGAGGGTGCTTTAATATTATGTAGGTTCAGTAATTTACTTTCTGAACTGTTCCAAGGAAAATTTTAGGGTACCCCTTCTGAAATATGCATGTGTCCTTGCGGAATTGGAGAAGCCGAGTCTACCACACGTCTTGATATTCTGTCGTATGCAGAGACAGAATACAAAAGTCAACATTTTGTGACTTAAGGAAATGCTTGAATGAGTATATTTGTCATGAACAGGCAGGGTTTTGGGGAGGAGGAAGAGGATCCCGGTGAGGGGTGCTGCTGGGAGTGGGTTACATGGGAGCAAGCTGGAGATGGGGAAGGAGAGGTTGTTGTAGACAATACTCACAGGGTGACAGAGGAGGACAGAGGGGCTAGTGCACAGGAAGCCAAGGAGCGGGACCCCTCACCAGAGAGGACTCCGTCCCACGAACACGGCAGGTCCTAAGGCATAGGGAACAGCGGGCAGAGCACTCCCCAAAGCAAAGGCAGGTCAGGGCCTGCAGCCTGGTTCACTAGCTGGCCAGGTGGGGAAGGAGGCATGTGACTCCTCAGCTGGGGCAAGCTGAGAGCAGGTGAGGGTCACCTGCCTCATCAAGCCCAGATGCTGCAATCAGCAGTCACAGTTATAAGGTAGCAGCAGAGCTGAGGTACTATGTCTGCTCAGTTGCCCATGTTGAGGGACCTCACCTGGGATTCTCCTTGGGTTTTGAGATTGGCTGCTGAACTACTATTTTGGTTTACTTGGACCACATGGATTGGCTTCTGGACTTGGAACTTCGTCTTGGCACCCTGTCTGCCAGGTCAGGACAATATTGGACATTTTATTTCTGCAGAAGGAAACACTGTTCACACATTTTGTGTAAGGGCGCACACAGTCTACAGTACACATGTACAATGATCAATGAATATAATCAAGATAGGGGGGGTTTCAGCCGGAACTCACCAAACCTCTCAAGTGGGCACCATTGCCATTATAAGAAAACAAGGGAGGCGATCATGGTGAGTCCTGGCACCTCTTTTTCTAGAAAAGTAACACTGAACATGAACATTCTCAGCTTCCAGTTTTTGTGCTTCCACTCCACATGAGGACAACTACTTCTCCTGTCACATCTCCCCCCTCACCCCTTACACAGCTTCTTCAGCTGGGCTCAGAGCTGTCCATTAGGTTGCCAGCTAACATTTGTCTGCATGGCCTTTTATTTAATCTCTTACCCAATTGGCAGATTTTTGTTTTGTTTTGTTGATGCAGACAGAACTTTAAAGAGAGTTGTGTTCTCCCTCAATATCTCCAGCCCACGTGCAAAAAAAAGACATGCAAAATAGATTACACTGACCCTACTGGTGTCCAACACTCCTCTAGGGCATATGCTCACTCACTTTGACACAGTCTCTCTCATGCTTAGCCTGTTTACACATAATTCTAAATTACACAAACTCTCACTGTTTTCTGGAAGAAAACACTATTATATATCTGATCCCAAGACAAATGAAGAAAGGCCAGAGATGGGAGCGATCAAGAGACCACTGTTCTATGAATTTTCAGTTTGTTTCCATTCGCTCTCATAAAGTGATTATTTGTTTCTCTTACATTGGTTGAACATTTTGTTGCTCCTGCTTCAAACAATGTCAGTCCTTGTTATTGGAGTGCTAACCAGCCTGAACTGGTCAAATTGTGCTGAGTTGAGGGGGAGATACTGGGATCTCAAAAGCCAGCCAGCTCCAGAATCTGTCCTATGGCACCCCAAACCCTCTGGACCATCCTGGTTCCATCTTGGCCTGTCCCTGCCCTCACAGCCCACAATCCAAGGAGGCCAGGGTGGGTGGAGGTTGAAAATCAAAAGTTGTTAGCCCTATTTTGGTGGAATGGGTAGGCTCCTGTCCTGGTCAAATACAGTGTGACATTGTCCCTCTCATTCCATCAACTATTATTATTATTATTAGGCTGAATTAGCATCCTATGGTTTTTTAAGTGTGTTTGTGGGAGGGGGTTATTGGTTAGTTTTTGTTTTATTATGCATTTTGAGTATTGGGTGCTGGTTCTCACAAGTGGGGAATAACTGTTGGACCCAAATCCTGGGATCTGCTCTAGGTTAAGCACTGGAATCCCCGCAGTTTCTCACTGCTTGGAGATTGGGGTGTGTGCAACAATGCTGCTATATCAAGAAAGAAACCCAAGGGCGATGAATAAGAAGAAGAATAGAGGGACTGCTTCCACCAGCAACTTGCCAGACATCTCTGAGAGTTCATAGGCAGGGCATAAAGGTGAACAACCCCCTGTTTGTCCCTGGCATCTGGTATTCAGAATATGCTGCCTCTGCACAGAGAGATTCCATAAAGCTAATACAGATATATATATTTAAAAACCCTCTCTAAAGCTACGTTATTAAGGTCATCTGCAGGGTGACAGAAAGTAGAAGATGAAGGGATTACGGCTCAGTCTTCTGGGAACCTGCACACAAGTCTCTGCCTGAAACTCATTTAGTAGTTCCAAGACTAAGAGACCTGTGGCACTGTACAGGATAGGTCTGAGATCTGCAAAGAACTGCAACATTTCTTGGCTAACATTGACATGTAGGAGAGACCCAATTGGCTTTTTTTTGTTTTGTTTAAAAACAATTTATACTTATAACAGTTGCAGAGAGGAGGACCCTTTGCACTGGCAATGGGGGAGAGGGAGTTAATTCTTTCCCTCATTCCCCCAAAGCCAATCTTTGCCTTTGTCTCAGACACATTTAACTTTGCAGCTTTAATAGCTACGGGAGAGAGAGAAATACAGGTTAAACAGGTATCTTATTTTCCCCCAACAGTTGAGTGGGGGGGCAATTTCCATCTGGAGGGGGCATTCAGCTGCTCTGAAGGATAACTACATAAAAGACAGCTGATCACATTAAGCTTGGTCCTAGGTTCTACAAGCAAAAGAGTGATTTGACCATCTTGTTTCCTGAATAATAACATAGCAACCCAATTTTTAAACTGGTGGATTTTCAAAAGTAGACAGAAATATAGCATAAAGCCTGCTTTTTGAAGAGCAGGTGAAGGAACTATCTGTTAAAAGGTTTACTGATTTTCTTTGTTTTTAATAATGATAGTTCTATATATATACTTAATAAAGATAGTTTTATGTATATATTTACTTTCAAGTGTGGATTCTAACATTGTTTATTATCTTCAATTTTATTGTACAGATTTTTCAGTCAAGCAGTTTTGAAGTCTTGGGGATTTGAGGAAGGGCTGTGCTTCAGTGGGAGAAGGTCCCGGGTTCAAAGCCCAACATCTCCCAGGTAGAGCTGGGAGTATCCCTTACCTGAAACCCTTGAGAGTCGCTGCCAGTCAGTGTAGACAACACTGAGCTAGATGGACCAGTGTCTGACTCAGAAAAAAGCATCTTCCTATGTTCCCAGAGGCATGTGCTGGACCCAGACCATTTAGGGCTATACATTACCACTGCTTTCATGTTTCACATCCCAACTCTCTGCATGTGTCCATTGCCTTTTCTGTATCATTGGACTTCAATTTACTTGTAGCCAAGTGAAGTGCAAGCACATTAATGGATGCTACTGCGCTAAAGCTAAAGCTCAGACCTCCCAAACACACAAAGGACAGTGCTCATAGCATCAAGCTATAATTACACAAACCTAAAAGGTGATTTAATCCTCCCTCTCCCAGCAAAGAGAGAGGAAAAGGTGAAGGGATATTTCTTCGTTTAGCTAATACAATGCAGCTGCACAAAATTGATTCTGGGACCAGAAAGATTTGGGCAGAGGGGGGAGTGAAATCTAAAACCTATATATGAGCAGGAAAACAACCCTATAAAGTAGTAATGAAGAAATTTATTGACATACATAAAAAATGGAATGTTATTTCTAAAACGTCAGTTGAACTTATTGTATTCAGCTCAGCGCAATGTGGATATTACAATGAAGAGATGCTTTCTAAAAATAATAATAAACCCCCAATCCACAACAGATGTTAAAGGAGCCATTTCCCCCCATAGCAAGAAAACATTAACATGAAGAACAGCCCCTGTTGCCTTGTGAGATGCAATTAGTTGTGGGCGATCTCCTTTTGGAGATAACACGCACTGTTCGTTTCAGTTCGAAGGCTGAGTGATCCTCTTTTCAAAAGGTCAAGCAGCTGATTATTTGGAGGGGGGATTCTTAGATCCTACTCTCTTAACTTTAATTTCCCACATGGCAGGGAGTTGTTACGAGGCTTTTGTATCAGTTTCAATACAAAATTTCCGAAGCAGTGTACAATATAAAAAAAGGCCCCATAACAATCAAATCATGAGAGAGCATAGGTATCCTAAAATAATTAAGAACGAAAAATGCAATAAAAAAAGCAAAGGCCCTCAACACCATGAACATAGCAGCAAAGACACGCATATAAGCAAGCAAAAGGGAGGTCTTAACCTGCTCAGAAAAGGATAGCAGAGTGGGAACTCTAGAAACCTTTGGCAGGAGGGTGTTCAGAATGCCAGGTTTACACCTGAAAAGGCCCTGTGTCTCCTGTGAGCTACTTGGGCCTCTATCCAAAATGGCGCCAAGTTACTTGCACAAGGATTTCTGCCTGTGCATTAGAATTTTCTCTTCTCCTCCTGCCATGCCCCCCATAAATTTATTTGCATGCATTTCTGTCTATTTTCAAGATATTGTATTTCTTGAATTTGATTGGCATTTACCTTTTGTATCCCTTTTTAAAAATTCTGCTTCTTTTACTTATATGTATGCTACAGATCAGTTTTGACGTGTCCCAAACCACTGAAGTTGTCATTAATCTTTTTTAAAAACACCAGGAGCCTCTCTGTAGTAAAAAAATTATTAATAATAATATCCAGTGGTCTAATTTCCAATAAAGATTTAAATTTGTGTACTCCCCGTTGTATTCTGGTGATAAGAGGCACTGTCCAATATATTAAGAAGACCATTCTCTAAGTTGTTAACCTGATTAATCAGAGCTTCTATGATTAATAAATTCAATATGACATAATTTTTATTCCTTGCTGAAATATGTGTACAGTTTCTTAGCTCTGGATTGGCTATGCATCAAGCATCAAAATAAATGTGTTCATGTAATACATTGTAGAAGGATGTTTTAAAAGAGGGTGCATGGGGTGTGCGGAAGGTGAGACGTTCTGTTTTTACCAAAATAATAAATAAGTACAAGATTTAAGTCACCACCTATCACCACTTTCGCCTTACTGAAATGAGCGCAGTAATGTAAAAGTTTCATCCAGAAATTGTTCTTGTTGGGTATTAGGTACATAAATAGAGCATAATGTCAGCCAGGAGTTATCTTGCAGATCTTTGAGGAAGATAAATCTTCCATTAGCTGGACCACTGCTTCTGACCCGTCAAGCTATATTTTATAGTCACCCAACAACACACACAAAAAACAGACAGAATCACACATAGGAAAATGCCTCAGATTAGACCATTTGTTCATCAGTACTGACTCCTCTGGCAGTCACTCTCCAAGGACACAGATCACATCACCTGTCTCCTAATCTCCTTTTAACAGGAGATCATAGAATCATAGAATCATAGAGTTGGAAGAGACCACAAGGGCCATCGGGTCCAACCCCCTGCCAAGCAGGAAACACCATCAGAGCACTCCTGACATATGGTTGTCAAGCCTCTGCTTAAAGACCTCCAGACTGCCAGACTGAACCTGCATCCAAGGCATGTGCTTGACCACTGAGCTATGCTCCCTTACCATATGCAATTACATGAATTGAACAGTGAATATCTTCCCCCACTTTCTACTGAAACCTTCCATATAAGATTTTCAAGCACACTCTGAGAACTGAAGGGGGGGTGTTCGTTTCCGAAAAGGGGGAGCAGCTATTGTGACCTACGAAACCATGATTGAAATAATCCTCTCAAGACCTGAGGGCTTTCAGAATAGAAGGCATATATTGTTTTGACGTGAATGAAGCTGCAAAGTTGCTTTGACATCCTGCTGTCAAGGAAACCAGTCCACACAAAAAGAAAACAATTGTGATGGTATCAGTCAAATGATTCAAGTGACCTTAGGAGCATAATAATACAGACTCCAGTTTCAAATATCTATATTCATCCTGGGGGTGGGAATAAAGGTATTTTGCTCTCCGTATTCATTTGGAAGCCATTTTCAATCAGGAATGTGTAAAGCACTGTATCTCCTCCAAGACTGTCAGGTCAAACTCGAAGTCAAACTATACGTACGATGTTTCCACATACTTGCATTCATTCCTTGCCTTCATAAGAATTGAGTAGGAGAGGATGGCGGATGATGCTCAGCCGTTTTTCAGGCGTAACACTGCATGCGCACATAGATGTGTGTGCACTCTGCAAAAACAGCCACCACCAGTAGTCCAACAATAAAATTTAAAATTTAAATGCTTTTGTTTACATGTCATTAGGTTACTGTAATAGGTATGCGTTACTCGTGCGTAAGCTGGTGCCTTTCTCGGTTAATTTGCCTTGTTAAACCTTTCTGACTACACAGCCCCTTCTCATCGTGGCTGCCTCAGTCACTGGCAGAATCCGTCAGTGGGCGTTTCTTGAACCTCTTCCAACATAAAAGTTGTTTGACACCCAGTCTCCTCCTCCTCTCACTGCGCGGGAGTCTTCTCCTCCCCTTTGCCTCTCCCTCCGATGTCAGTTCCCTGACAGTTACATTGCATGTTCAGCCGCTCAGGATTTCAGTATAGAGCTGGTATATATGTTAGGGTTGCCATATTGCAAGAAGTAAAAATCCAGACACAAAAACTGTTGAGCTTTTCTGGAAAAATCTCAACTCTTCCGATATGGGCTGCCATACATCCCGGACATTTTTGCTGCTTTTCGAAATATATGTTGTACCTACTGCAGGGATCTGTACCCCCATAGTGAGTTTGCACCGTCCAACTGTATTATTAATATTTATTGATTTTGACAAGTTATGTACCACTTAATTGTAATCATCTCTGCTGTAGTGGTCCTTTTAGTTTTCAGTACAGTTCTGTGGATCCTGAACACGTGGTGCTCAAAGAGTGCGATGAAAGAAGGTGTATGGCCTAGGTTTAAAATGCCAATTGAACATTTCGAGGAAGCAGGCAAAGCAAGGTTACTCCTAACTCTTTTGTCATGCCAAAATTGTGCCACACCTGGGAGTAAACCCACAATATATGTAAAAATTAAACACTGGAATCCTAACAGCACCAACAGTTCGCATATTTACTAAATTCAGGATGGATAAAGGCAGTGGGGTACCAATGGAAACATATGACTATTGTTGCTGGCAAGTCTCTACACTACTTACAAAACAGAATAATAAAAAATACAGAGTTTAAAACATTAGTACATTAACAAAGCAACAACTGGAAGAATCACATCAACAACAATGTCAAAACATCAGCAGTATATAGGACATGTAAAGGTAAAGGGACCCCTTTACCTGGGGTTGCGGCGCTCATCTCGATTTATTGGCCGAGGGAGCCGGCGTACAGCTTCCAGGTCATGTGGCCAGCAGGACTAAGCCACTTCTGGCAAACCAGAGCAGCGCACGGAATCACCATTTACCTTCCCGCCAGAGCGGTACCTATTTATCTACTTGCACTTTGATCTGCTTTCGAACTGCTGGGTTGGCAGGAGCAGGGACCGAGCAACGGGAGCTCACCCTGTAGTGGGGATTCGAACCGCCGACCTTCTGATCGTCAAGCCCAAGAGGCTCAGTGGTTTAACCCACAGCGCCACCTGCGTCCCTTCTATAGGACATGATAACCCACTCCAAAATCCAGGAAAAGAGGAATCTTTAAACTGGCACTGAAAATACCTTTTTATTAAGATGTGGGCCTAGCATGTCACAATGAAGTTTTAAAATTAGAGTGGTTAATTCAAGCAGCGGCAAATGTTATCTAAATTAGGTTTGATTCTTTTCTTCTTTTTTAAAAGCGTAAATTACGAGAGCCTCAGAAGTTTTTCAAAGAAAAAAAGAGGGGAAGCCTCAGACGCCCTACAAGCCTCTAGGCCAAACTTAGCTAATAAGCAACATTTCAAACTGAATATATTGCCAGCTTGCCGTGACCAGAAGGTTAAACTCAGTTTGTTTGAAGCTGTTATCCTCCTCAATCAACTGGGACAAGAACAACAGATTATTCTCAATCCAATGCTTCCAGAAAGTGCCTCTGCTCTTTGTCTTGACCTCTGGATTTTGCCATGGCGTCAGGACCATGTGAGCATATGGATCAAAGGCTGGGCTGCAGGAGTTTGCCAAGCCAGACACATGTTCAAAGGGCTGTGAACGATCGGGTATTTAAAAATGGATAGAATCCAAGGCCTATCCAAGCATACCCTCACTGATCCATTTCCAAAAGGAACCATTTGGGCATTCCCTGGGAAGCTTCCAGAAGGCAATACTTAACCCTGGAAAGGAGGAAGGCTTTCAATAGGGGCTAAGAAGGGCAACACCTTGCTACACTCATATTGACAGCTGGAGATTGTATAAGCTGTTCTGCATTTGCCAGACCACAGGATAGTTTTGCAAATGCATTTATAAAATAAAAAGCCCACTTTCGTAATGGTTTCGAGGAACATGCACAGGTAGCAGTTTTATGATTCATACTATATGTGGGACAGCGTTCGTATTAAAAGTACTAATTTCCCCTCACCAAATATTTATCATGGGAGCTTGTCCATCTGTCTAGATTTTGACAGCAGCACTACTCTAGAATGCCTGCCATCCTTGGACGAATATGCAGATATTGCTAGTGATGGTCAGACCAAGATATTTAATAGACTCAGCACCTTAAAGTAAAAGGCCGCTGGCCACATATTTCACACAAATAACTGCCCTATATACAGGACCCTATGGGGTCGAAACCCTGATATTTCTGCAAATGAGATCCATCAAGCAAAGGCTTTCAGGAGAGGTATGGTCCCATTTCCCGCTGCAGAGTGCAATTTGGAAAGCTGCACATGTAAAGGTTTGCAGTTCTTTAATGTTTCCTGAGTGGCACTTCACCAAGTAGCTGCCTCATTTGCACAACAGGAGAGAGAAATCGGATAGGAACATTGGATGCTGCTTTAAAGTAAATCGAACAGGTATGTCCAGCATTCGAAACTGCCCAGGCGGCTGTTCTCCAGGAGTCTTTTCCAGACTTATATGGAGATGCTGGAATTAAACATAGTAATTTGTTGCAAGCAAAGCACGAACTCCGTCATTAGGGATAGGGGAGACCTTTGAGTAAGCATGGTTATCAAACCTGGTGTCACTTGGAATACTATGCAAAGACACCTCCCCAAAATCATAACAAGACTGCAAAATTTAATCAACTAATCAGTTAGAATAATTGATTGAAGTTTATTAAATTAACAAAAAAGGCATCCTGAGCAATCAGGAAGTACATGTTATTTAAACATGTATTTAAGATAAAACTGAATACAAAAAAGAAAAGTATTGCCCCTTTAGTTTCACCTAGGAGACAACAGCTTTTTTAACATGGCACCTGCTGTGGCATTTACGCATGAAAACATTATTTTCCTTTCTTCAGAAATATAGTTTTATGATATGCACATTTATGCTGCAATCCTACACCCACTGACATGGGAGTAAGACCTACTGAAGTCAATGGAATATGCTTCTGAGTAGCTAGACATGCATGAGATTGCACTGCTTTGATTAAAATTTCTTCAATCACGGTACAGCTCTAATTACAAGTCTAATGCTGCAACAACAACAGAATGGGGTACATATTTCAGCAAGGCCAGGCGAAAGCAACATTCTCTAACCACTGTTTTTGCCCTTACTATATACAGTCCCCTAATTCATGTTTATAATTCTTTCATTGTTTTTTTAAATGACATTTTGAGACTCGTTCCATTGTTTCGTGCTGAACAACAACCAAACCTTAAAAGCAACTTGGTGTGTTGTGGTTTTCAATGGACTAAAGCAACAATATAAAGAAAGCGCCCTCCCAGTCTCATCCAAGTTCAGTGTTCTAGCGAATAAAGAGTGACAGTAAAGAGAGATTATTTCTTTAGGGACAATATCTGCCAACGGAAACTACTGGAAAGGAGCATGAACTTTTTACGAAGTAGCACATTTCTGTATCGCTGAGAAATATTAAATTTTCAAACTCAATTTTGTGAATAATGTAAAAAGGCAACAGAGGAGATCAAACAAGGTGCAAGACCTCTTCCTGAGACTCTGGAGAGGTGCTGCCAGTCAGAGTAGACAACAGGTAAACTAGATTGACAAATGTAAGACAGGTTCCGCTTCCTTCCTCTTTCCTTATTCCAACTTTACATATTTAAATTAAAAGAAGCTGAAGACGGAGTATGCGAAGAGTTTCTGAATCTTTTCTGTGTAAGCACAGCCAAATGTTGGAAATATTCACGGAATGAGAGCTGTGACATTAACGCGTTGAAAATAATCTATGTAGGAGCTTTGCATATTGTTGTTTTAGAGAAGGCTGAGTCACAGACCTAAAGTGACAAGAGGTGCTCCTGTCCCAGAGGACTTTGCTGCAGATGGGTGGCCTTTTGTGACATTTACGAATTGGGTGACCCATCTAAATATGATTTTATTTGGAGGAACTTTGGGATTTATATTGTTTGCTCCTTGACCAGTGCTTTTCTTCCATCATACTCTCGTCTCTATTGTCACCTTTCCCCACCCCCTTATCTAATATTTTGACTGATCTTATTAACGTATTGTTTCTCTATGCTTGCCAGAGGTACATGGAATGCTTAACACCTGCTTTGCACCTGTGTTATTATTTAATTTATACTGTTATCAATATAAAATAAAAAAATACGAAAACCTTGAGTTACGAGTGTGCCTTGCAATAGAATGTTGCAGTTGTAAAACATGCTCTTGCTCACTATTCCAGTCAGCCAGACATATCACCCATTATTATTATTATTATTATTATTATTATTATTATTATTATTATTATTACTGAAACTTTTCAACATACTCCACTGCGTTCTCCCCCGTTATTCATTCCCCCTGCAACAGTCAGTCAGCATTGTGTGGCTCCTGAGCATGTTCAGTCCTCACTGGGTTGTTTTGAAGGCTCCCTCTGAAGACTGACTGCCCTTCTTCAAACTTGGGGATTCCTCAAATCCCACTAGCATTTCTATCTTGCCCATTTTGGCTACCATACTTCAAAAACAGAGGGAATGGTCCGCTGCAGTGTTTAAAAGCCACCTGAGAGCTAACAATCCAAGTTCTAACAGAAAAAGAAAGAAGATTGAGAACAGAGAAGGTGCATGATATTTAGGATTTCAGCAACAGGAACTTTTCTTTAAAAATTCTGCAAAAATCATGTGAACATGTGTAAAACACTGAAGTGAATGGCAAGTTCCTAAATTTTGAACAAATGTAATAGTTAATAGTTTTTATTACATTTCTATGAAATCCTTATCATATCATATCGTTATAATAGTCTGCGATAACAGAAAGACAGCCTATTAAACTGAATAAGAATTTCCTTCCCAACATTTCAGTGCTAATTAAAATATTGCAGTACCAAGAAAACAGCACTTAAAATAATTAACATGTCTCTCTTCTTCATCAGAAAGGGCTTAAAATGATTACACATATACCTCTTGGGAATGTTTGGTATTTAACATCACAGAAATACGACATTTGAATTTTTTATTTTGTAAAAAATCTGTCTTAAAAAGTTGCACCTAGCACTGGCATGCACAAGCTCATCGAGCACCCTCAAAATTGAAAAGTTATTCGGAATTGAAATATTATCTTCAAAATTAAAATATGCTGGGATTTTCCAAAATCCACATGCAAATTCAATGGCCACGAGAATCGGAGCAAAAAACACAAATTTCAATCCTTGATCACTGACTTGCCCTGCAGTCCACTTTTCCCATCCTCACCTTGTGGCTGCTCTTTTTTTAAAAAAATATTATCATTATTACTGAAACTTTTCAACATACAATAAAAAACTAATCTAAATAAAAATAATATAGAAAACAAAACAGAGAAAGAAGAGGGAAGAAAGAAAAATGCAAAGCCCTCTATCAGTGGTAGATCTCACACAAAAGGGGATAGACCCTCCCAGCTCTCACCCAGGGGAATCTTCCCTTCACTGCTTCTCACACAGGGTTCTTCAGCCAGCCAGCCAGCCCCTTCCTATGCATACCCTCCCTAACCCAGAATGACTGCTCCCACATCAAATGGGGGCGCCTTTTGCGTGGTCACGCACAGCCCCCTGGATCCCAGTGCGACTCCTGGTAGTTCGGGCTGGTTTCATCCTCCCTAGGCTGGATACCTGGAGGTCTCTGCCTACCTCAGCCAATCACCCAATCCCGCCTGGGGAGGCATTGCCAGGGGATTGGCCAGGTAAGGGAAAGGACCATCCTGCCCACACAACAGAAGGTGAATCTTGCCCACGCTCCGCCTTGTGGCGGTGATACCAGGGTTCCCCATTAAAGGGGTCTTGAGGGGAGGCATTGGCCATACGCCGAGAGGTTGTCATTGCTCTCCCCTCCAATGGTGGCGAAACGGGGGGCGGGCTCTCTGCTTGAACATATGTTCTGCAGAGCCAGTCCAATCCCCACACATTCTGGATAACCCTGAAGTCTCCCAGATCCCCGGCTGGGGACTAGGAAGGATAAACACCCAATGCCTGAGCCAAGGTCTCCCTGCATCTGAAACTTAATAAAGTTGTGGCCAATTTTAATCCCATAGCATGTTGTCTTGAGTCATTATTCTGCTCGGGGGTCGCCTGGGGTTGGGGGTACTCCGCCTGTCCACGCAATAGAGGACATCAGAAAACCAAAAAAAATGTAGGCATGAGTAAACTGGTCATTATGAGCCCACTCGAGAGCACCCAACTTTGCTTCCCAACCATATTGGGGCTGACAATAATATGATCTCCCCCCCCCCCCCGGCTGGTTTTCAATTTGCGCCTATTATTCCTGCATTTGCTTTTTCCTCAGTCAGTTTTATCAAAAATGTCACACAACCCACATCACCTTTGAAATGTGAGTATGAAACACAGGTACTAAGAGCTAGTAAAAAACATCATTTTTAAAATGATAACAACTAGGTGGACAAACAGAAAGACATTCCTACAGTGCTTTTTTTTTTTTTTTAAGTAAAAGAAGAATGAATGCCCAGAAAGTCAAGTCTAGAGATGGAGTTGTTGTAGTGGTCCAAGTGTTAAACCAGGGCTGGGAAGATCCACTTACTTTGGGGCAACATTTGGCAATAATCCCTGGTTCCTATGTTATTCTATCTTGCTGAAAAGCTTAGAACATGCCAGAATTGACAGCTAAACCAACTCAAAGGTTGCAATCCTAGCCCTACTTATCTGGAAGCAAACCCCATGGAATTCAATAGGACTTAACTTCTGAATAGACTTGGGTAGGAATGTGCTAGGAAATGGCAAAACAACAACAGCAAATGCAAATGAAATCAAGAGCTCCTTACCCACAAGCAGGTCCGTATTCATTTATCAGTTTCCTGTGTTCTTCCCAAAAGCCCTGTGTGGACATAAAGAAACATTGTAGTTATAACTAGTTCTTTGCACCACTCTTTCAGAACTTCCTGCTACTTCACCAACCTTCATCCAGAAATCGAATCTGAGAACGCAAGAAGAGTCAATAGCCCCTCTAGCCAAGCATCCTATTCTCTCAGGGGCCACCCAGATGGCTGTGGAAAACTTCAAGCAGGACACAAGCACTGAATCCCTCCTCTGGGATTCAGAAGAATTACTGCCTCCAACTATGGTGGTAAAACATAGCCATCATGGTTCGCAGCCATAGATAGCTTTATCCTCTGTCTAACCTTCTTTCAAAGCCACCCAAATCCTGAATATTCCCACTTCACTGGACGCCCATTATGAGAAAGAGAGAAAAACATTTCTCAATCTGCTTTCTCCATGCCAGTTTCATAAAGTTTGCTCCGGGCAGAAAGATGGGAATCTTCCTACAGCCACATATCTCTCTCATATATACTTCCTTGTGTGGCCTCTGCAGGCAACTCTCACCTTAAGACACCACACCACCCAAAAACAGCTGCTCTGCATGATCCGCTAACAATTGTACCCCAGAGACACTACAAAGCATACCGTGGGGTGCACCTCACAGACAGCCCACTCCTTCATTTGTGCTCCCAATAATACATATGTCCCAAGCAGTTTTTAAGGCTTGTTTGTGTTAGAATTCCTGCTCCGTGATTGCAGTCATGGGATTGTTGTCTTTCACATGACGGTCCTAGATAGCCCGTTTCTCATCCATGACGCCTCCAGAGCTCTGCACGATCACCTGGGATACAGTATCAGCTTTCCCCCGAGGTGTGATTTCTGGCAGTCTGCTGAGCCATTGCCTCCCACTACATGTGGGCATCAGAGACAGCAAAGTCCAGCCCTCCGAACTTCTCTGGCATCCTAGATAGCCCGCCGCCATCTTGGAATGTCCCAGTGTGTCGCAGATGAAATTTCTGCTGAACACACACTCTGTCTAACATCAGACACTGCAGGTCCTACTCGAGTGTAGGACAAGCTCCTGACAGTTTGTCCATTGATGATACCGTAATCTGCAGGCATCCAGCTTCTTCAATCCAGAGCAGACTGGGACATACCCTCTCAGTGTACTCTAGCAAGCAAGAATGGAAGCAGTCAGTAGCTGCTCCGTAAGGAGGGCTGTGTTGAACCATAGCCTTGTCCTGTTATGCTCTTGCATTGTTAGGAAACCCAGCTTCAAAGATATCAGATGTCAGGATGTCATAAATGGATAAGCGTATGCCGAAATGGTTATGGGCTATCTATCCATTTTGAAGGGGCGGAGAATGCATAGATAAAGGTTAAATTAAGAAGGGTTAAACACTTCGCTTGGAGGCGAAGCTATTTTTTCTTTTTATACTATATTCTTACAGTGAGTGAATTTTATAGAGTATTACTTTAACTTGGCTGGTTTTTAAGATCTGGCTTCTTTTACAGTGCAGAGATATGATCTGTTTCAGAATCATATATATTGGTGTTTGAATTACAGTCTTTTGTGCCAGTTTCTTGGATGTGCTTGTCATGACTTAAGTTGCAATGTCAGAATAACCTCTCTTCGGATCCTGTGTTCTTTTAAACTCTCCGTTAAGTCCTGAGCCGCCTTTTCTGGAGTCAGCCCTAACGAGAGGGCCAAAACCTTGAAAGGCTTAATCTAAATAATTCAGTGAAACCACCCACAACACATTTTTCTTCTGGGGGGGGCAGGGGAACAAGCAATAGGATCCCCTCTGATGGTTTTAACAACTGAGAGGGTCTGTAAGGAAGGAATCTTTTAGATATTTGGAGCCTGGGCTGTTTAAGCCTTTATCTACTAATGTGAGCACCTTGAATTGGGCCTGGAAATGAACTGGCAACCAATTCAGCTGTTTTAAAACAGGGGGCATATGGTCTCTAAAGGGAATGCAGGCAGAAATCTGGCTAATGCATTTTGGGCCAGTTTCTGAGTTTCAGCCCTACGTACGGTAATCAAAGTTATGTCGGGGAATGTTAAAGCATTTTGACGTCAGGCCAAAGAGGCAAGCCACTTTTCTGCATAAATTTTAAGAATTTGTAGCGCAGTCGTAACCATATCTACTCAGAGATGAAATCAGTGGGACTTACGCCCAAGTAAATGGGGTTAGGGTTGTAGCCTAAACTGGAAAGTCACTTGACCCTTCAACAAAGGAAGTGTTGGAACTGTCAAAGAGTAGAATGATGATGAATAGAGCCAAAGGGAAAGAAGCAGGCTGAAGAGCGGGAAACAATCAAGGAAGAAACCTTTCAAGTATTCCCCCCCCCCAATAACTTTCATGAGGAAAGAAACTGCAATGGCTAAAAGAGCAAGCAGAGTCCTTTATTATAACAAAGCTTGTATTTTATTCATTTACTACCTTGCCCCACCCCCCAAACCACATCCTGAAAACAATGAAGTTTCTTGTGGTGTTTGTGATTTCCAATAAAACACAAGATATTCAGATCAAATTATCAAGGCTGGAATTTGAATCTCTGGAGACACTGAAACAGCAGCTAATAAAGCTAGCAGCAGCGCTTCATGAGGCAAAATAATGCACTAGGAAGGTTCACTGAGTGAGGGATTTCAAAGCATTTCTTCTACTTTCTTTTTTAATCAAATGAATGCTTTACTTGCGGTGTGGTGCATTATTCATTGTAAGCCTTTTGGGCTTCTTCGAGAAAAGCAGGATAAAAAAAGTCTAAATATTTTCTAATAATACACTGAAATGGACAATTAGTTGCAAACAACAAGAATAGTCATATCTTTTCTTCTTAATTAATGGAGAATAGTTGGGGCCAGGGCTGGATTTAGGTTTGATGAGGCCCTAAGCTACTGAAGGTAATGGGGCCATTTATATGTCCAGCTGTTCTTTGTCAACAATAAATTGTCACTTTTTGTGTGTCGAATATATGCTATATGGTAATTTATGGATCCATACACAACACAAAACACTGTTGCTGTATGTAGGTTTTATTTTATTTGTTTTTTATCTTATATTTTGAAAATGTACATCCAGGTGGTTTGTTTTTGGGGGGGGGCAAGAAAGTAGGGCCCTAAACCATAGCTTGTTTAGCTTATACGTAAATCCGGCACTGGTTGGGGCTGGGATTTCAGCACAGCACTAATATTAAGTGTAATATAGTAAGTTGCAATAATATACTAAAAAGAAGGCTTGGGCCACTAGCTGCCTAATGCAATAAAGTTTCTCCATTTCATGGGGAAATGTATCTATACCTAAATGTTTCTATACTTAAAAAGGAATGCCACCCTTAAAGATGCAACTTCAGAACTAGGGGAATAATACCCAAGGGACAGGAGTTTTCACAATGTCAGAATTGGCTGACCTGAAACTTACACTGGTCAAAATGTACAATTGGGTTACAAGCGCTTCTCTTCTGTTTTACATTCTCCTACAAGGTGGATCACACGTTCACATAAATAATGTGTGAGAGGAGCTCAAAAGATATCTAAGCACCACCTTTGAGAAGTGCAAAGGCTTTGCATATTCAGCCATTTTTCATCTGCCTCTGCGCTGACATCTTTAAGACACACGTACAGGGAAACCAGCTTAGCGATCATGGCCATAAAATTTTTAGCAATAAAAGCGGTTGCTTGTTATCAGCATTATGGGCGAAGTACACATCAAGCCTTCTTCCCTGCCTGGCAGTCGCAGTGGAAGTGACTCAGCAGAACAAGGCTCCCGGGGTGCGACACAGAACAGTTGGATCTAGCAAATGGAAGAGTCTAAATAAGGGACAGCAAAGGAATGGAAGGCTACATACAGTGGTAAAAAGGTAAAGGTACCCCTGCCCGTACGGGCCAGTCTTGCCAGACTCTAGGGTTGTGCGCTCATCTCACTCTAGAGGCCGGGAGCCAGCGCTGTCCGCAGACACTTCCGGGTCACGTGGCCAGCGTGACGAAGCTGCTCTGGCGAGCCAGAGCCACACACGGAAACGCCGTTTACCTTCCTGCTGGTAAGCGGTCCCTATTTATCTACTTGCACCCGGAGGTGCTTTCAAACTGCTAGGTTGGCAGGCGCTGGGACCGAACGACGGGAGCGCACCCCACCGCGGGGAATCGAACTGCCGACCATGCGGAGTCAGAGAAAAGAAGTTTACGAAAAAAGGAGATGAACTTATACATGTTTGTTTTGTCTTTTTACTTGTGTGTATTGTCTATAAAAAAGTTGTAAAATCAATAAAAAAATTATTAAAAAAAACAACGAACTGCTGACCATGCGATCGGCAAGTCCTAGGCGCTGAGGTTTTACCCACAGTGCCACCCGCGTCCCCACATACAGTGGTACCTCAGGTTAAGTACTTAATTCATTCCGGAGGTCCGTACTTAACCTGAAACTGTTCTTAACCTGAAGCACCACTTTAGCTAATGGGGCCTCCTGCTGCCGCCGCGCCGCTGGAGCACGATTTCTGTTCTCATCCTGAAGCAAAGTTCTTAACCTGAGGCAATATTTCTGGGTTAGCGGAGTCTGTAACCTGAAGCGTATGTAACCTGAAGCGTATGTAACCCGAGGTACCACTGTATTAAAATGCTTAAAATGCAGTGTAGCATTTGGGAATCAGAAAGCGGGGTGGGCGCATGACCTGATGCACATCAACTCATTTGGTTCCCTAGGACTGCAGCCCAGCCCCTGAACTCCTATTCAAGGAAGCTGTTGTCTCTGCACGTGTAATGGCTGTTAGAATTTTATTATATTAAATCTATTCAGATGCTGACTTACGGTGGCTATGTAGATAAAGCACGTCTCAGAAACCAGCTCAGGGTGTGGGGGACGTAATGGCATGCCCTAGAGTAGGGCACCGAATCATAGAGTTGGAAGCAACCAAGAGGGTCATCTTGTCCAACCTTCTGCAACGCAGGAATCTTTTGGCCAATGTGGGCCTCAAACTCACGATGTTAATATTAATAGTCTCATGCTCTACCAACCAAGCTATCCCTCCTGTCTCATGGTTGGCTGGAACACGGGACAGGAAGACTCCACTATGCAACGTGTTGTTGAGCGGACTGGTTGTAGACCTGTCATCTCTAAATATGTCGCATCTCAACAATATGTACCAGACACAGTAAATAGGACATGCTGTCTTCACACTGTACACATGTGCACACATGCAGTCAATTCAGTAAACCTATCACAAAGCTGAAATTGCTCTAGAAGCCAGCAGAATTTTTATCCAAGCCTTAAAAAAAACCACACCAAGTGATGTACACAACTTGTTTCCTTTGATCATCATCTCTAATAGTTTTCCTCCGTGGATAATATTCTTTAATTTATGTGTGCGCCATTTCAGATTTTAACACACACACACACACACACACACACACACACACACACACAGGCCTTCTGAATTTAATGAAAGCAGCCTTCCTACCCTTTAGAGTTATTGAGAGGTTAGTGTTATGTAATTAAGTTAATCCTCATTTGTAAAGGCTAATTAACTAAATGCTAATTGAATCTGCATATGACAATTAGCACAATGTGTCCTCATTAGACAATTTTAAAAAATTACCCTGACTAAAATTCAGCAAACTGTAAATTATTTTGTACCTTTTAAAGACTTTTTGGGAGAAAAGGAAAGGGGGAATATTTCGATGCAATGTTGTGTTTATACACTTGATTAGCCATTTGTCTCATCTCATGAACCAACACTACAAATAAATGGCTTTTGCCTATATTAATTCCTCCAAGGCTACAAAACATATACCCACTTACCAGGGAGTAAGCTCCATTAAATTCAATGGGACTTACCTTTGAGCAGGCGCATATAGAATTGCATTGTAAATGTATGCAAGTTTTAGGCTAACACTAAACAACAATCACCACCAAAACCAGTCAGAATTTCTTCAAATTGTACAGGTGGTGATCCCAGGACAGATGCAGTAACATCCAAATAATTTTTTAGCATCTTGGTCACGTTTCAAATTTCAGTCATTCCTCAATAATCAACAGTCTAGGACAGAGATGGGGAACCTGTGACCCTTCAAATGACTCCAGCAACTCCCGTCAGCTGCAGCCAGCATGTCCAATGGACATGGATGATGGAAGTTGTAGTCCAACAACATCTGGGCTACACTGCCTGGTCTAGGACCAGCATTCACAAATCTAGAATCCTCCAGATGTTTTAGAGTCCAGTACCTATCAGCCCTGGCCAGCAAGTTTTGTAATCTAAAACACCTGCAAGACATCAAGCTGGGGAAGGCTTACCTAGATACTTCATCATCCTCAGCTGAACAAACCATGCTGTATATTCTCACAGCTTTTACACAACACCACACCTTCACCCACTGACCACCAGTGCTCTTGCATCTGGTTGGCCACTGTGGGAGCCGGATGCTGGGCCTTCAGCTTCTTCTTACATTCTTAAAATACCACCATTAGAACAAACTTTCACATCAATTCCGTCAATTATCTTTTGTGAGTCGCCTTGGAGGGGCTTTGGCCCTGAAACCTGGCATACAAGCGCTATAAATCTACAAGTGAGGAACCTTTCTCAGCCCGAGGGCCACATTCCCCCATGAGAGAACCTTCCGGGGGGCGCATGCCAGTGGTGGGTGGGGCGACTGTTATACAATAGACTGTTGTCCAGTCACACAAATGTGAGAGGTTTCTGTGCATAATTTTTTTTCCCAGCTGGGCAAAGCAAGAGGTATTATTAACAGCTCAGTGACAATTTACAAGCAGGCAAAGTAAATGGACGAGGGTATGGAACATGGTCAGTGAAGAGTGTGGCCTGGGAAGAGGGTCTGCCTGAGAGGCCTGGAGGACTGCATTTGATCCCTGGGCCTCAGGTTCCTCTCCCTGCTATACATAAAAACAGAATTACAACAAATTTCTGAAGGACAGGTAGTAGCCACCAGAATACCAATTGTTGAGAATTGATGAGGAAGGCTGCAGCAAACCACAGAGGAGGGCTGTTGCTTCTGGGAAGCACCCAGATAAGTAGAATGATGTCTGCCTTGCCAATATTAAAAACAGGGTCCTGAACAAGATGGGTCCTTAGTCTGACAAACTGGAACGTGTCCAGAGGAGGGCAACCAAAATGGTCAAAGGCCTGGAAACGATGCCTTATGAGGAACGGCTAAGGGAGCTGGGCATGTTTAGCCTGGAGAAGAGGAGGTTAAGGGGTGATATGATAGCCATGTTCAAATATATAAAAGGATGTCACATAGAGGAGGGAGAAAGGTTGTTTTCTGCTGCTCCAGAGAAGCGGACACGGAGCAATGGAGCCAAACTACAAGAAAGAAGATTCCACCTAAACATTAGGAAGAACTTCCTGACAGTAAGAGCTGTTCGACAGTGGAATTTGCTGCCAAGGAGTGTGGTGGAGTCTCCTACTTTGGAGGTCTTTAAGCAGAGGCTTGACAACCATATGTCAGGAGTGCTCTGATGGTGTTTCCTGCTTGGCAGGGGGTTGGACTCCATGGCCCTTCTGGTCTCTTCCAACTCTATGATTCTATGATCCAGCAGTGCTCTTTTGATGATCCTTTGCACATGTTTATAAACCAGGACTAAATGCTCTGCAAACAAATTAGGGGATCTGAGTATCTAGGTTTCGTTAATTCCCTTGGCGAGCGTCCCCTTGTAAGAAGTGGAACGGAATGCTTATAACTTCGGGAAAGGAATAGGAATGGAAAGAGAAAGAAGGGAACACAATTACTAAATGAAGAAATAACAAATTCTCCAGCAACATCATATGGCACAGATTGGTTCCACACTGTTGAGAGAGATTCCTGAAGAAATGAATGCAGTCCGCTATCCTAACAATGGAGGATTCATAGGTAGCGAATGAAAATCAGCCAGAGCAGTTCAGCAGCAGTTTGAGAAGGAGCTGCTAGGAGCAGGTTGATATATGAGGAGCCTGGCAGAAGTGCTGTCTCAACAGTTCGGAGGGTGAATGCAAATTACGTTGCTGAAAAGAGGCTCTTCACATTTTTTATCTTCCCTCCTGTGGAACTCCCAAGGGCTGGAAGATCTTAGGGTTGGTTGCTTGTTATTTCTTCCAAAAATCAAGCAGAGTAGCCTAGTAGATCACATCAAAATTGAGTAGCCTTTTAAATACCCAGTATTTAAATACAGGTATCCACCTGTATCCATCTCCTGCCACTAACAGTTGCTTTATATCTCTGACTGTTGCACCTCACTACTCTCCAGGAGTACTGTACGCATCCGTATCACTGAACATTTCTGCAGCCCTATTGCCAAAATCCAGGAATATTTTCATAATGTTATATACCCTGCCCTGAAGAGACCCTGAAGACCTGTGATTAGATGTCTATCCTACAGAATTTGGAAGGGAGCTGGGAGGCCATGTCCTTCCCAATGAAGGATTTGCAATGCAGAATGCAACAGCAGCCACCCCTGAGAGGTGGCCTTTGCAGCCTCTGCTTAAATGACTCCAGAGAAGGAAAGCCATCTAGTGATACGTGAATCCACCAGATTTCCACTTTAAAAAAACAAACAAACAAACTTTACAAAAAATCATCAGCATTTTAATGCAAAATTCTCCCAATATATGTACTTTTGCAAGCCATTTTGCAAGTCATTTTTCCTAATATAAGAACTTTTTGTAGGTTGTTTTCATTAATATACTGCTATACACATCCCTGAAGAACTGCATTGCAAAATTCGGAGAACAGTCATTTTCGAGGGGAAGGTTTAATTTTATGCATATTGTTTTGGGAATAGCAAATTACATAACTTTGCCTTTAAATGCAAACTGAAACAAATCTCTCTCCCATCCCTACTATCTCCCAAGGCCATCTGCTTCACTCTAAAACAGTTCTTCTTAAGAGGTTTCTTCTCAAGCTTAGTCAAGATCCACTTCCCTACAATATCCACCCATTTATTGGAGTCTTGCCCCCTTCACATTTCTTTTAAAAGCAGCTGGGCATGGAGAGAAATTGGCTTGGGTTTAACTCAATCCTCTTTGCCATGCTCCCACAGCAAACCAGCCCCCCTCCAGCTGCTATTTGTCCCATTAGTTACAAACCTGTATTCCCCACAGGTTAAAAAGGCAGGGAGATGAGGGAGACTCTACGTTGTAGAAACATTGCAAGGAAGAGGTCAGATTCACTTCACCAACACCATGGTTCTCACGCCCACAACTGCTTCTAACTGAAATGTGATGGGAGATCTTGTCCAGTTAATTAGCCATGGATACAACAGTGTATTAATTTCATAAATAAACATCATAAACCCATGTCTACTCAGAACTAAGTCCCACTGATTGCAACGAGCCTTTCCCCAATTAAGCGGCACAGGATTGTAGTCAAGGAAAAGAGCATGAAATATTTTCAGTGCCTCCCCTGGAATTATGGAATTTCCTCTTTTTCAGAGATCTATCAGTAACTCAATAGATATCTGCCGCCTTCTGCTTTGTTGCTGCACCGGGGGAGAGTGGGGAACCGCTAGCTTTAAGCTTTGGTTTGAGAACACTGGTCAAAAATATTACTCACAGAAACAAATCCTGAGGGCTTCCCTTTGATGGGAATTCAACCATCAATGTGTGTGATATTTTACGAGGCAAAACGTAGTTAAATAGAGAGTTATTAATGCATCCTCTTACTGCAAGATCACACATGCGGTCTGATTACATCTGGCAAGAGAAGCTGTTGCCTACAGTAGTTAATTTCATAAAAAGAACAGCCATGGAATAAAATGATGCACAAAGAACAGAAGGCACCGCCTAATGTCAGGCTAATTGTTCGGCCCACTCTTGTCCATAGCTTAGTCTGGGGCGTTACGTCATTTTATTTATTTAAGAAAATAAATAAAATGCCACTTCTTTGCAAGAAAACCTCAAGGCAAAAATACAAAACGAAACATTAGAATTATCGATTTAAAGACATGTAGGTTTTTAAAAATATTCCGAAGACTATTAAAATCAACAGCAGCTAAAAAGAAATAACACACCAAGTGTCTGGATAGGCTTGCGTAAACCAAAATGTTTTAAGCTGGGTACAGTGAAGGTATCTGCCTGATGTCAATAGGCAGGGAGAGTCAAAGTGTAGGTTCTGCCACATGGAAAGGTCCAGTTTCCTACAATGAAAACAGGTCCCAGGATGGAAGCCTGAACAACCCTTTCTCCGATGCCTCCATACATGAAGAGGAATCATTCATACAGAGTGCTGCTCTTGTGGCCCCACCTTCTATGCATGTAGTCTTCTTCCTTATAGACATCCATAATTAACACATAGGTATCAGGGGCAAAACCAGCCACATTCCAGGTGCTGTTCCCCTTCCTGTGATTCACACACAAAAGGAGCTAGAGTGAGATTAGTTCATCTACTGACAATGGATTCCTGTCTGACTACACACCATCTCTCTTACGTCCAAAGTTAAGGAAGTGCATACAAGCTCAAACAATTACAGTATGTAAAAGAATTCCTCCCCCCCCCCCCCAGTTCGGGGCATTTTAAATTATTTGCTTCAATTAAAAGTTGATTTCACAGCAAATATTTTAATGTGCCGGATCACGGTGAAATGAAGAGAGACAGAATGAGAGCCAGTGTGGTGTAGTGGTTAAGAGCGGTAGTCACGTAATCTGGGAAACCGGGTTCGCGTCTCCGCTCCTCCACATGCAGCTGCTGGGTGACCTTGGGCCAGTCACACTTCTGTGAAGTCTCTCAGCCCCACTCACCTCACAGGGTGTTTGTTGTGGGGGAGGAAGGGAAAGGAGATTGTTAGCCGCTTTGAGACTCCTGAAGGGGAGTGAAAGGCGGGATATCAAATCCAAACTCTTCTTCTTCTTCTTCTTGTAATCTAATGCCTCAAGATTTTGCCATACATCAACTAAAAACCTCTTAATGCCTTTGATTAATCTTGCTCTATATTGGATACTGTTAGAGATATGGGTTACCCCCCCCCCACAGCATCAATTTGGCAACTATGCACTGATACGATCATTTCCAGGGTAACAATCAATACTGGAATAATGTTTGCATAAATAGCTATGCTTTGTGGGAAACCTTTTGGAATAATTTCAACACTGTGGTCTTTCCACAACATGTAATGCAATAATGTTGCTTCCTTGACTTTAATTATCAAAAAAACACT
This sequence comes from Podarcis vaucheri, assembly GCF_965113315.1. Classification (NCBI taxonomy): domain Eukaryota; kingdom Metazoa; phylum Chordata; class Lepidosauria; order Squamata; family Lacertidae; genus Podarcis; species Podarcis vaucheri. The sequence goes on from NC_138748.1 coordinate 51,545,841, forward strand.
GTGTGCACATGTCTTTATGGATAATTGCACTCTCAATAAAACAATTTAGCAGGCTATTTTAGGATAACTTTAAAGGGCCAATGGTCTTTTGGCAATTTAGCAGGTTATTTCGGGATCATGTCAAATACTTTGCTTTATTTTTCATCTCTTTTCATAGAATTGTAGAATTGGGAGGAATCCCAATGGTCATCTAGTCCAGCCCCCTGCAATGCAGAAATCTCAACTAGGTCATATATGACAGGTGGTCATCCAACCTCTGCTTAAAATACTCCAAGGAAGGAGAGTCTGCCACCTTCTCATGGGTCTCTATTCCGCTGCCAAACAGCTCTTACTGTCAGAAAGTTCTTCCCAACAATGTTTAGTCAGAATCTCCTTTCTTGTAATTTGAAATCTTTAAAACTTAAATAGTATTCCTGTTTTTTAAAAAAGGAAACAAAAAATTAACATACCTAGACTCTTTCATCATGCAACAACACCTCAAATTGATCAATTTCCTGGCACACTAGCTCTATCTATGTTACTAGCAATTTACAGCTAGCATTTGTCGACAGGATGTGTTTACTTTTTATATGGGGAGCCACCAGGGTTAACAATCCACCCAAAGGCCTACCTTTCTTGTGGCTTTCGGTTGCCGGAACTGAAAGACATTAAAACCTGCAAGTTCGATGTGACGTAATGACCTCAAATTCAGTTGTAAAGGTAAAGGGACCCCTGACCATTAGATCCAGTTGTGACCGACTCTGGGGTTGCGGCGCTCATCTCGCTTTATTGGCCAAGGGAGCTGGCGTACAGCTTCTGGGTCATGTGGCCAGCAGGACTAAGCCGCTTCTGGTGAACCAAAGCAGCGCACGGAAACGCCGTTTACCTTCCCGCTGGAGCAGTACCTATTTATCTACTTGCACTTTGACGTGCTTTCGAACTGCTAGGTTGGCAGGAGCAGGGACCAAGCAACGGGAGCTCACCCTGTCGCGGGGATTCGAACCGCCGACCTTCTGATCAGCAAGCCCTAGGCTCTGTGGTTTAACCCACAGCGCCACCCACATTGTACAGGTGATTTAAACCAGGAGGAGAAGTTGGGAGAGGAGGACTGTCCCCAAAATAACAAATAGTCCAGACATGACATCAAATGCTACCTTGTGTATATCACAGGAAAAGAATCAAAGGTGCAATGTGGTGGCCAGAGCCAGTCCTACCATTTGGCAGGGTCAGATAGCTCCCTCAGGCAGAAGATGCTGAGGGGCGGCAGTGAGGACCGGCTGTGTGTTGCATGTGTCCTGCCCTGCCCTGCCCTTAAGTTTGCCTGCTGTCCTCACCACCAGTGTGGAAAGTTAAGATTGAACTGCCTATCCGATCAGCTTCTGGGCAAGGCCATCTTGTTCTTTGACTCAAGACATCCACTACATTACCAAGCACAAAGGATGCTTTTACTTCCACTTTCCAGAGACTTGAGGCGGGTGGTGGTAGGAGGGAAACAGAGCCCGAAAGAATGGGAAGTCTAGCAGCTGCCATTAACAATTTTAACAATGCAAAAATGGAGACGAGCCAGGGTCTGTAATTTTGCCAGAAAATAGGGACTGTCTTTCTTCGAAAAAATAGGAACACGCCTGCTTTGGTGAGGGGAAGGGGCGACTCCAAGGAGCTGGCATTTCAAACACTGAAATGGATTTATCATTATCTTTCAGACAGCTACATGTGGCAGCTTCACCATGAAGGATTTCATGGAGCTGTCATCGCTGCTGTTGCTGCACCTCCCACATCCATTTTGATTACAGACTTGCGAGAGTCAGCTTTTTCAACCTGCTGTCCAAAGCAATGGTTAGTTGCCTCCTCTAATGAGCCTAATTTCATACTGTTCTCATTAATGGGAGAGATCAGCTGCTCTTCTTATCAATACTCATGTCAAGTGAAGGTTCCAGCCTTCTCTCTGACAGAGCTCTATTGGGAGGGTCAATTCACTGCTATCCTGCCAAAAGGCTGTGTGTTTAGCATTTGGCCCAGAGATGGTTCAGAGAAGAGGAGGCTTGCTATATTTTCTTGTGGAACAGTGGTGATACACAACAGCTGGCCTGCGCATGATGAGTTCAAGAGGAGCTTATACCTTTCCTAGCAAAACATTCAGGAACTCATGGTTTGAGAATGCCAGTTGTGAGAATGTAATTAAAACCAAGCAAATAAATGATTTTTTTAATTAAAAAAAACAAGGTTTTATTATTAACATGTGAGAATCATTTGTGTTCTAAACATTGTGGTAATATTTCCCTTCAGCCCAGGCCTTCAAGAGGGCTCTATTTGAGCTATAAACTAGAGAAGGCATATTAAAAAATAAAAAAATGGAAGTCCCAGATGCCCTTTTTGTAGCATCAAAAATATTTCACCTCCAGGTGCATCAGGCTAATTAAACAACTGCCCCATGATCCCCCTTGCCCACAGAGGATTTTGGGAGCACACTCCGTTCACATGAGTAGCCGGTTCATACCAGAATCAGCAGCAGAGCTTGGATCAGCAAACTGTCTTCAGAAATGGCGAGTGCCCCTTGACCTGTTCTGCTCCACGCAATCAGCTCAGCCTAAAGCCTGTGCTGTTGAGCCGGCTGAACGCAGAACCCTCTTTCCACTCCCTCTGTCATGGAAGTTGCACACTTGCCAACATGGAGCTGCTCCCAACATCTCTCCTCCCTCTTCTTCACCTGGCACAGATCCTGCGCAGATGTTAATGAGGCATTTTGAACACTGTTACAGACCTGCTAGGCTTGCTAGTATTTAGAACAGCTACCTCCTTTTCCCACCCCACATAAAAAAAAACAAAACCACAAATTCAGCCACATGAACTACTCAAGATGATCTCAGCTGATTTTGTGATGCCTGAAAGGAACACAGGAAGATGCTTTATGCTGAGTCGGAAAACATTGGTTCGTTTAGCTCAGACTGACAATGGCTCTTCGGGGTTTCAGACTTTTTTAGTCCCATCTGGAAACGCCGAGGATTGAACTTGGGACCTCCAGCATGCAAAGCGTTTGCTCTACCACTGAGCTATGGTCCTTCCCCCTAAGCAAGCATCTACATGACAAGCTCTGGGCAGCCTTTGACAGGCGACGTGGCTCCACACATATTAGACCTGCATTTAGAGACTTCAGCAAGAAGACACATTAGGGACTTGGTTGACAGGGATATGCATTCAAATGGGGCATGAAGAGAAATGAAGTGGAAATAGAAAACATGCACTAATCGAATAATTTGGACCAAAGTGCACTGCATTCTTAATTAGGCTAGCAGGCACTAACTCTGCAGCAGCGCATGTACTTCCCAGATTGTGGCTCAGTGGCAAAGCCAATTTTCCCACCGCCATTCATAGGGTCAGTGTAATTGGGCATTCTGGTCTCTCCCTGTTTTTATACCTTCTTCCAGAAATGAAGTGTCATAAAAGCAAGGCTCCATATTTATGGAGGTCAGGAAGGTGCAAACAAGGAGCATAAGGAGGAGTGATGAAAAATGTAAATAAATCCAAATATGAGAATCTAGCTATGCCTTAATTTACTCTGACCATGAGCTCTTTATTAAAGGGGTGGCCTCTGGAAGAAAGGTCACTCCACCTGTAGTTCCTCCATTATGAAGTACCCTCCTGTCTCCTTTGCTACAAAGATATTCTTCCTACACAGCTCTCCCCTTGCCTGCTGCCACACAGGCTATATTTGAGAAACAATTACCGCATTTTTCCGTGTATAAAACAATGCTTTTTGCTAAAAGAAAATTAGGCAAAAATTGGGTGTTGTCTTATACGTGGATAGTGAATGCAGAGGGGGAACGTGCGATTAATGGCAGCAGCAAGCAAGAGATTGACAGCGGCGATTGGGCAGGTGATTGGTGGCTACGGCAAGGCCTGCTGGCAACTGGCTGTGGCTGCGGCAATAGGCAGGCGATTGGTGGCTGTGTTGAGGCAGGCAGGCGACTGGCAGATGCAGCAAGTCGGAGGGTGGGCTGTTGGTAGCGGTGAGCGGGCAGACAATTAGTGGCTGTGGTGAGGTGTGCGATCGGCAGTGGCAAGCGATTGGCAGTGGCTGTAGTAAACGATCAGCAGTGGCAAGCAGGCGGACAAGCGATAAGCGGAAGTGACCTCCCCCATGCCCCAAAAAGCTAAACAACTTAATTTCTTAATTTTGGGTTTAAAAAAATAGGGGTCACCTTATACATAGGGGCGTCTTATACACGGAAAAATAGGGTAATAGACTGGTATTGGTATAACAGCAAGGAAAGCAAGTCTGGTATTTATACGTCAAAAAAGTGTGTGCATTTGTGGTCTACAGGGCTTATAAGACTTGGAATTTCTTACCCGTTAAATAAAACAGGATGGGGAAACGGTGGCATCCCATATGTTGGCTGGACTCCATCTCCCAGCAACCAAAGCCAGTGTGGCCAGAGTCATGGATGCTGGGACCTGGTCTCCAGCAACATGTGGAGGGTTGCAGATATTCCACCACAACTATGGAAGATCAGACTTGACCCTGCAGGCAACTCTCCATTTGTGCACATTCAAGCCATGTGCGACCACACACGCGCGCATATCACCGCAAACCCGCAAGTGGCACAAATGCAGCAAAATGGCATGAAAACAGTGCCTAGCAATCCCACAAGCCTTTGCAAGTGCAATCCCAGGAGCCTTTGCACCGACCATTGAGTCCTGTGGAGAGTTGGGAGCTTGAGCAAGGAGCTTTGGAGGGAGCAATTGTGGTGGAGTTTGGCAGATCTGGTAAGTGATGCTGGGTCTTTTTAAGGGGTTTCCAAGGGTTTCCAGAGGTTTAGAGGATGTTTGCAGGCTTTTTCAATAGTGTTCCTGATATATGTGATTCATAGGAGCCGTCTCCTAGGGGCCCAGGTCCCTTCAGCCCACAGAATAAAATATTTGAGCCCCCACTTTATTCAAGTTGGCATCCCTGACGCAATTTCACTTAAAAGCACAGCGCCTCAGAATGTAACCCCTGAGTAAATGGGGAGTTGCATGTATTGCATTATTGTAGCTTTTACTATTCTGCTTACGTTTTGCAAGTTGAGCACATGTTTTAAGGGAGAAGGGTGCAGCTGATGGGAAAGAGAGAGACCCCAGAAAGCCACTGCCAGCCACAATAGACAATGGTGCACATACAGTTAGCCGGTATGCACAAAATGTCTTGCCGCAGCACACAGAGGCAGTTCCTACATGTTTCCACATGTCAGTCTTCTAATTCTAGTGGGAAGTGGTGCTCAGTCTCCTGTCCCTCAAAGCTAGTGGCAGCAACTTCAGTAAAACTGGGAGCACCCAGCTTAGCAGCACTTCTTGCAATAAAATCCTAATGAAAATAAATTGATACGTATTTTCCCATATGCCGAGGAGCATATGGTTAATGCGTTTAGACATCACTAACAAAGTTAAGTCACAGCTAAATTTGTTGGCTTCCGGATAAAGACTGTTCTCTACAGCAAACCAGAGCTGACAGTAATTTTAACTCCACAGCAGCTTTCTTTCTTTCTTTTTTTTAAAGTATCCAATTTTTAAAAAATGTGTTCCCGACTTACGTAGCAAGTTTCACAAGTACAGTCAGGGCAATTTGGTGCAGGTGTTTAGTCATCCTTTGGAAATGCATTTACAGTGCACGCTTCATTAACCTCCTGATGACGAGCGCTGCTGTTGTTTGAGGTTTGGCCATCACAAAAAAATGAATGAAAACTGACAGTACAGAGCCCTCTCTGTGCATTATGCACAAAAGGAGAGGAAGTGAGTGGAGGGGCTCAGGAGCTTTGGGCACCACCCACCTGGCACACAGCTTTCCGCCCCCAACCCTCTTCCCACTGTTCATGCCTTAGTGTGTTAGCATGGCCATCGGAGATGCTGGAGAAACATTTGTACATCTGGAGCCATCCTCCAGCCATCGGAGATGCTGGAGAAACGCTTTGTACATCCATTCTGGAACCTTGCACAACCAGGGCTTCAGAACTGGGGAAGCCTCTGCACAGAGGTAAATGTGTAAATGCATGGAGGCTTCCCCATCTCAGGCAGCCCCACCAGCATATGGTAGGGCTGGGGGGAAGCCATGGGGACTTCTGCCACTGCCCCCCAACCTGCCTCAACTTCCCTCTTTGACTGAGTAACGCATGAAGAGGGCTTTGAGAAAGATTACTCTCAAAGTATGGGCTGAGAACAAGATAGCTCAGTTGGTAGAGCATGAGACTCTTACTCTTAGGGTTGTGAGTTAGAGCCCCACATCAGGCAGAAAGATTCCTGCATTGCAGATGGTTGGACGGACTAGACGATCCTCGTGGTCCCTTCCAATTCTGTGATGCTATGGTTCTGACACAATTTCATAATCTTAGCTTGAGAATGCATAAGGTTGATGTTTCAATTATTAAATCAATATGCTAATGCTGTAACTGCATATACAGTGGTACCTCAAGTTACATAGGCTTCAGGTTACATACGCTTCAGGTTACAGACTCTGCTAACCCAGAAATAGTGCTTCAGGTTAAGAACTTTGTTTCAGGATGAGAATAGAAATCATGCTCCACGGCGCAGCAACAGCAGGAGGCCCCATTAGCTAAAGTGGTGCTTCAGGTTAAGAACAGTTTCAGGTTAAGAACGGACCTCTGGAACGAATTAAGTACTTAACCCGAGGTACCACTGTATACTCTGTGTGAATTGCCCAAAGGACCTTGTCAACAAATGTTAGTTATATATAACTATATATGACTCTCTCTCTCTCTATACATACATACATACATACATACATACATACACACATATACATACATACACACACACACACACACACACACACAGAGAGAGAGAGAGAGGTTTTTTGAAATCTGTGTCTCTATAAGAAAATGGATTTGCATGTGAAAGTATCAGCCTCACAAGTCAGTTGGGAATAAACATAATAAGTATGGGTAATTGCACTTTGCTTTATGAAATTATACTGCCTGAAATACTGTTGCCTGTTTTCCCATTCTCACAGTCCCCCCCCCCTTGCGAAGAATTTGGGGTTTGAAAGTGTGAAGCACCCTCATTTTCAAGACAATTAGAAATGGTCTTTTGCAGGGTTGCATCCCCTGGTTGAATTTGTTTTCACAAATGGATCTCCACTGTCAAACCAATGGTGGGGCATTCAGATTTCTCTACATATTGCTAAAATGTAGATATATAGCAGATTAACTCTTGAAACACAGTTTCCACACTCGTTTTCCAGCCAAGCCAGCCAAGAATATTGTTAGAACTGAGATACATTCTCCTACCCTATGTATCAATTAGAAGCAGTATTTTTTTATATTGTGAATATATATGACAATGAAGCGAGAATGCCTTGCCTAGTGCAGCCGACGGTTCACACAATTTTGCAAAGGTTTCAGTATGAGCCTTTTGTACAGGCCTTTGTCCAAATGGGGGAACCAATGGATTTGTTGTTTTTAACTGAGCCGCTGCTTCCTTTTTTCCCCAGTCTGTGTAAATACCAGACAAGGGCCATGTTAAGTGCTCTCCCCTCAATTTCCATTCCGTTTGTCTCTCCCAAAGCAACACAACGCAAGCCTTTTACTATCTCTGCAAGCCGTAATTAAAACGAGGGCCGCAGACAATATACCTTCAGCTCATCGTTTGTCTCTTCACAGACCTATTCAGTTTATGGTTTCCAGTTTCTACAGCTCCTGTCTCTCAAACCTGGGAGAATCAGAGTTCTAGTTCCAAAATTACACCAGGGTTGATTTCAAGCCACTCCATGCACTTAGCAGTTTGTTTTCCTTTACTTGCTTATCAGAGGGTGGGGGGGCGGGGGGTTGGCAGTTGCGGGGTGAGGAATGAGTCGCCTTTTCTGTGTCTCCCCCACCCACTGCCACTTTGCCGCCTCCACCCTCCCAATGGCTATAAAACAGCTCAACCCAGCCAGACCAAAATCTAAATTGAGACAAAGCTCCCCGCTCTTCCACCCCTCCCTCCAACGCAGCCCCCATTTTCCATTCAGCAGAAGTGGGCCACTCGGAGGCAGCAGCCCAGGAGCTACAAGTAGGCCAGACGAGAATAAACAGCGCAAACAAAGAATATCCTGTCCACTCCGAGAGAGGCTGAAGAAAGAGTGATGTCTCCATTAAAATTCAAGGCAGGGAAGCAGCACGCAGCCTGTCAGCAGCCTAGCTAATAAAATGAAATAAAAAGGCGAGGGGGAGGGGGAAAGTTTGCAGTGGAGAATGAAGGAAAACATAGGGTAAGGTGCAGGTGCAGACAGAGCCACAAAAGCCAGGCACTTCACACTTTTAAGGTTTTCCTCCTTAAGTGAAAAGGAACAAAGGGCAAATCCAAACAATTCTCATTAAGGTTTGTATTTCCCCCTCCTCCTCCAAGGAGCTCAGGAGGGCCTTCTTGGTAGTGGCACCCTCCCTAATGGAAAGCCCTCCCTTCAGATGTCAAGGAGAGAAAGAATTACACAACTTTTAGAAGACATCTGAAGGCGGCCAGTATTGGGAGGTTTTCTGTGTTTGATGTTTTTAATTATGTTTTTAGATCTGCTGTGAGCCACCCAGAGTGGCTGGGGAAACCCAGACAGATGGGCAGGGTATAAATAATAATATTTAATTTTATTTATTTATTTATTATTGTTATTGTTGTGATTATTATTACTACTACTACTACTACTACTGATGATACACATGCCCTTCCTGCTCCAAAGAACACAACAGCTCTGTGAGGTAGGTTGAACTGCTTACCCCGTGAGCTTCAAGACAGATGGAAGACTGAACCTAAGCCTCCCCAGTTTAAATCCAACATCTCATCCACTCAGCTACAGAGAACAGAGGTATACAATGGATGCATACAGATTGCTGCTAATGCCATGTGCGCTCACCTTCAAGCACCAGTGATAGAAGTGCACTGGAGGTGGAATAATTAGTAATGTGTACACATTACTTAGGACGCGGGTGGCGCTGTGGTCTAAACCACTAAGCCTCTTGGGCTTTCAGATCAGAACGTCAGCGGTTCAAACCCCAGCAACAGACTGAGTTCCCGTTGCTCGGTCACAGCTCCTGCCAACCCAGCAATTCGAAAGCACGCCAAAAAAAGTGCAAGTAGGTAAATAGGTACTGCCCCAGCGTGAAGGTAAATGGCGTTTCGGTGCGCTGCTCTGGTTTTGCTGTTCCATTGCGCCAGAAGCAGCTTAGCCATGCTGGCCACAACCTGGAAAAACTGTCTGCGGACAAACGCTGGCTCCCTCGGCCTGTAAAGTGAGATGAGCACCGCAACCCCAGAGTCGTCTGCGACTGGACTTAAATGTCAGGGGTCCTTTACCTTTTACACATTACTTGAGGCTAAGATCCACAAGTAGTAATGATGACCTGTGTGGGATTGTAGAAATTGGGCTTCTTACCTCTGAAAGGCCTGTCCAGAGGGAACCAATTTGGTTCGCAACACTGGGAACATACATCTTGCAGACTCTCCCATCTTTGTGCAACTATAGTAGAGAATAGTTAGAATCTCCAAAAGAAACTAATTTCTGGGATTTTTATGGTTTTCACCAGATTCTGCTTCAACAAGCAAGGTTACTGTGAACTTAAAAACATGGAACCCCTCCCGCGCATGGATTTATGTTGCATTCAACTGTGAAATGCAAAAAGGAAAATGGCAGGAAGCCGGTAGAAACAGAAATCCAGAAAGAGGCACTGGATCTAGAGAGTGTGTCTTACCTCTCGAAAGTACAAAAGGTTCCCGATGAAAGGCAAAGGTGGAGGGTGGCGGATGCCCACTTTCTCCAGCCTGGAGAAGCCAGAGGTGGAATACCTGCAAAACAAGGAAGGTAATGAGGTTTGCAACAAGCCTCACTTTCAGATTTAATGGATGAAAAGTCTCATGACTAAAAGGAAGAGAGCCCTGGAACCTAAGGAGCATAACCGGAGTGTAAAATCTCCTTCCCCTGGATGTTTGCAGTATGAGACTGGACAGGCACCCCTTGGAGACATTACTGGATTCTGATTCCCAGTCATGGAATATCAAGAAAAGGCGGCTGGTGACCAAACAGAGGCAAGGCACTCAGGTTGCAGATACACCTGATAAAATCAGATTCCCACACCTCCAGCAATCTTAGAGATCACTCAGACCCTGTTTGTGGCTTTGATTAATGATTTACACACAGTGATCAATTGGGAGGGGAGGATAGGATTATTGATTCTATTGTATCATTCCATTGCCTTTGATTGTGTTCATGAGCCATCTGCAACTTAAGTGCAGGATCTGATAATTATTAAGAGAACTGCTCTGCAAAGGGTCAGCCTATTGCTAGCAGGGAGATATCAGGAGGCAATGATGGGCTCCTGTCCTGTCCCCTATAGGCACGGAATCCAGAACCATCATTTTACTGATTATACTTAGACATCATGAGTTCAGAAAATCAAAATAGTTAGAAAATATTCTCCTATTTTACAACAAGAATATCCCCTTTCCTCCCTCATAGTTTCCAATTAGCAGAAAGTTTACCTTTGCATTAGTCACAATTATTTCAGATTTATAGGCCTAGTGGACACCTAAACTGAAACCATAATTTTTTGTCTCAAGAAAACCAATAGCCACCAGACAGCAATGATGATTTGGCAATTCATAGGCTAGATCTCATGCCAAAACCTTCAGAAATAAGGATATACAGTTTCCGACACACGTACACACTACAGATACCATTACTTCTTTTCAGGAGGTCAGAGATAAGGAGGTCAACATTCACGAAGTCTTCCTTCTTCTAAACTAACCAATTTTGTGTGTGTTTTAATTAATGTATTGTCAACTACTGGAGCCCTTGTGACAGGGGATGTTAAAAATGTAGGTATTATTTATTCATTTTATATGGCGCCAGAAATGTACTAGGTGCTAAATAATAAAGTCTAAAAATAGATTTTCGCACATCTTCCAGTCTTTGACAGAGGAAAACAGGTACAGTACACTTGCTGTATATATTAAGTGAAACAGTGAAGCAATAAGCAGTGTGGTGGGTGAGCGAAGAAAAAGGAGCTGGTGACAACCCCCCACCCAGGAATTTGCAGGCTGTTAACATCTAACTACACCTTACTTGCACAATGTAGAAACCACATCTGAAGTTAAGACTTCTAAACTTCTGCTTATTTTTACTGAAACAGATCTTATTCTTCAAATATTTAAAGGAACTTCGGGAATGTTAAAAATGTTGTATGCACTAGAAAAGTCGGAGGCTTCTGTTCTCAAGAATTATACAGTCTTGTGCCAGGCAAATCAGTACGATTTCTTATTTATTTTAAAACTGCCCTTTCATTATCGTGTTCCAGAGCAGTTTACAGAACATAATAAAACAACAAATGCAAGCAAAGCCACAGTAGAAGAAGTTATCATTTCACTAAAAGCTTGTTATTAAGATCAGCAAAAGTTTGGTTGAACGCGTAAGTATTTAACAGATGCCGAAACACAATGGATGCTGGTGCTGGCTGTACTTTACAGAGGAAATCTTCCATATTAGAAACAAGGACCACATTCATGTCATACATTTAAAGCACCATGATCCCACTTTAAACAATAATGGTGGCTTCCTCCAAATAATTCTGGGAGCTGCAGTTTATTAAGGGTGCTGTTAGGAGAGCCCTTATTCCATTTGTAGAGATACAATTCCTGTACTTACATACCTGGGAAGAAGTATTGACTGTTAAACCACTCTGAGAACTGTAAAGGTAAAGGGACCACTGACCATTAGGTCCATTCGTGACCGACTCTGGGGTTGCACACTCATCTCGCTCTATAGGCCGAGGGAGCCGGCGTTTGTCCGCCGACAGCTTCCGGGTCATGTGGCCAGCATGACTAAGCCGAGATGAAGTGCGTGCAGGGTGATGTTGCCTTTGCTTTTTGTCACATTAATGAGGAAGAAGTAGGGAAACAGAGATGAAGTAACACCAATGAGTTAAGGCCACAGTTGTAGGCTATGCAAATATAAAGTTTATGTGACTGACTAGGAATCTATGGCAAAACCAGCCAGATAGCCTCTACCTCCCAGAATCCCAGTTTAATAGCTAAAACGTTTAAATGTTCATTTTCCACCCTTATAATTTTTGGGTGTGTTATTTGTTTTGCTACGCATGCCTTTGCTTTAGTAAGGAACAGATGAAAGTTGTTATGTATTGAGAGAGGTGGTGCAATTCTTCTTCTTTTTTTAAGCTTAAAATGCAATTTCACCAAGCAGTATAAAATTTCATAACATTTTTTCATCATGTAATTACATGCCTTAATTATGTAATTTGACATCTTAATTGCATAATTAAAAGGACATGATGTTTCAGCTTAATTAGACATCCTAATTATTATGCAAGTTCATATGCGCACATTGCAATCCTCTTTGCAAATGCAGATAGACAGATCTTCAGCCATTTTCCTAGATGTCAATAGGATGAATACATTCTGAACTGAATATATAAAGATGCACATATAAATGGAAGGAAGCACCTGTCCCATAGTAGTATTAGTATTATTTACATCATAATGATTAGAGCGGGCTGCACTCTTCCATCCCTTACACACGGCAGTGGCATCACTTGGCAAAGGCAAATCCCACTTCAACACACCTGGATAAGGAACAGTGCAGTCCCAACAGCAAATCTTAAACTGCTCAAGGAGCCATATTAAGATATTATTTGTACATTCTTCTCTTGCTCGCACATATACGCTCAGGGACACATGCAGACTCACTCATGCATTTGCAAGCCAGCATGCGCACGCCACCGTGCTTTTATATATACACATGTATACTATGCTTCTTTAACTCCTTTAAAAACTTTATCAGCCTCCTTTCCTGCACTGAAGGCTCCTCTCACTGCTCACAGCCAAAGGCCTTTGCAAAAATCAAGCCTAATTCTAGTTTCTTCCCCACCCTCCTGCCCACTGAGTCCTACAAGGGCAACACTGAAATTGAGAAAAAGGGAGCTGACAGGTATTGCCGCCCATTGAACTGAAGGTAAGCAGAAAGGCAAGCTGGCAAGGACTGGCTGTGAGCAGGCTATGGTTGATAGAGCAATGCCGCCTTCACCCTGATGAACCAGATTGTATTGATACATATAACACCAGCATAAACTTCCCTACACATCTGTTCACGCTATTCCCCTCTTGCACAGGAACTACTCATTTAAAATATCTTACAGCTTTTCGAAAAACCAGTGTTCTCTATGTTTGCAACATCGCAGCAGCGGACCTCCATTTTCCCAAAAGTTACTGGATTAGCCTTACTTCGTATCCTCTCACATAACACTATCACTGTATGGCCCATAGTACCAAGCAAGATTCTCCTCTTCTTGGAAAAGCATTACTTTGAATGAAACGGCTCCAGCCCTGTTCCCTCTCATACTAAACAACTGATAGAACAAGGCATGTGAACCCCTTATCTAAAACATGATGGAGAATGTCTATTGCTTTCGGTTTCCTTATTTTTGGAGCACAGAGCTCAGTATGCTTTACATCAACCTAACAGTGAAAGAATGCTGATAGCCTAGTCCTCCATCACTCTCGCCCATTAATCTGTTTTCCACGCTGCTTTTGAAAGACATGGTGCATTTCCAGGAAGGACACCAGGGCCTGAAGATCAGAGAATCTGCTGGGGTTTAAAAACCATCCAATCTGACCCCTCCACACGCTTCAACTGTCCCTATATTTGGGGTTTTTAAAAAACCGTTGGTAGTGTGTGCAGTGCACACTGGCACTGCCATTCTCGCCATGACTGCCCCCCGAGTCTCTAGAAGTTCAACATCTAAGCAATGGGCAGCTGCTTCTTGACTCTAGTGTACAGGCGTGCATGTGCACAAACAAAAAGGCGCGACACGCCTCCTCCAGGTGTGGTGGTAATGCAAGGAGGATGGAGCGAAGCTGTGCCTCCTGACTCCACAGCATGGTGCAGTCCTGTCCCCAACATCTGTCACATTAGATATTGCTGACCCTTTCCAGGCAGCCACACTCAATGCCAACAGGGGCACGATGTTGGGGGAGCAGCAGGGTTGAGGGGGAAAGCGCTTATTTCTAAAATGCCTTTAAACAAAACAGTAACCATTCTCTTCTTGAATTGTGGTGCCCAGAATTGTACTCCAGGCATGGTCTGGCCAAGAGAGAATATAACGGCACACTGAGAACCAGTGTGGTGTAGTGGTTAAGAGCGGTAGTCTCGTAATCTGGGGAACCGGGTTCGCGTCTCCGCTCCTCCACATGCAGCTGCTGGGTGACCTTGGGCCAGTCACACTTCTGTGAAGTCTCTCAGCCCCACTCACCTCACAGAGTGTTTGTTGTGGGGGAGGAAGGGAAAGGAGAATGTTAGCCGCTTTGAGACTCCTTAAAGGGAGTGAAAGGCGGGATATCAAATCCGAACTCCTCCTCTTCCTCTTCTTCTTCTTCTTCTTCTCTGACTTCCCTTGATCTGGACACTATACTTCTGTTGATGCAGCCTAGAATAGCATTAGCTTTTTTTTTTGCTGCTGCTGCATCACACTCTTGACTCGTGTTAAGCTTATGGTTTACTAAGACCCCTAGATCCTTTTCACATACAGTGGTGCCTCGCAAGACGAAAATAATCCGTTCCGTGAGTCTCTTCATCTAGCGGTTTTTTCGTCTTGCGAAGCAACCCTATTAGCGGCTTAGCGGATTAGCTCTATTAGCTGTTTAGCGGATTAGAAAAAGGGGGGGAAGCGAAAAAAATCAGAACACTCGCAAGACATTTTCGTCTTGCGAAGCAAGCCCATAGGGAAATTCATCTTGCGAAGCAGCTCAAAAACGGAAAACCCTTTCGTCTAGCGGGTTTTCCGTCTTGCGAGGCATTCGTCTTGCGGGGCACCACTGTATGCTACCGGCAAGCCAGTTGTCCCCTGTCTTATATTTGTGCAGTTTTTGTCCCTGTTGAAATTCATTTTGTTAGCTTGGGCCCAGTCCTCCAATCTGTTACGGTCATTTTGAATCCCGATTCTGTCTTCTGAGACATTAGCTACGCCTCCTAGATAAAAGTTATGATAAAAGGCTGAAATATATTATCCAAAGAGCTTTTGACAGTGGCATAACTGTAAGAAAAATTTATTGATTAGTTACAATCCTATGCACACTTTTCTATGCACAGAACACCACAGAACTTAATTCTGTGTATATGTGAACAGGGTCAAACCACTAGATTAAAATCTTGTCCAATATTATTCTGCTATATTGAGAAAGTGTAGAGATCTTAGATTTTAAACTCCTGTTTCACAGTATAAGATTCCACTTTTGACTTACTATGTTTCATAATAGTACCATTATCTGGGTCCGCATGCCAGAGGGAAGAGCAATTTTGGATAATATAGGACAGGATGCACTTCATAAATAGCTAAACAGGAAATTGTTAATGGTTTTTGCGGTTATAATTATTTGGGTGGGGGGGTTGTACACTGGAGGCTGTAAATAAAATGGTGTTTATTGAAACATGATTTGAGAAGTTGTTTTGACCAGTTGTAAACCAATTCTGTTCTTTGCTATTCATACGAATTTATCACAGGGTCTATTTAATTTAAGTAAAGGATTTGAAACAGCATCTGAAGCCCTATCAGAGTGAATGACTTCACTATAGCCTCATGTATGGGGAGAGAGACGTTTATTTTTATTTTTAATGATACCAAGCAGGAAAAATGAAGACACACATCAGAATGTTACCCTTTCCCCACAAACCTTTCCTCATAATGGAAATCAGGAATTTTCACTGAGGAGGGAAACATCCAAGATAGTGTTCACGGAAGCGCTTTCCTCCTAAAGGGCTGATAAAAAGAGGTTTTTCGTTGTCAGTTGTGGCTGCTGGCATATTGGCAAGTGCAAGGCTGAGCCATCTCTCACTTATGCACACCTGGTTTATGAAAGAGAACAACAAACAGGAGAGATGACTCAGTAGCACTTATGAAACACACACATTCGTCATCTGAACTGGCTGCTGTTCCCATTGTTTTCTTAGCAGGCTGCAGCTGGCGATGATAAACCAGGACAAAAGGGTAATTGGCTATAGCTCTGTTAGATTACCAATGTTGGGAGATAAAATATCTTCTGCCAGGCCACTGAACTGGCAAAGGATAATGGGCAGTTGCAATGTCAAGATTTCCTACTCTTAACAGCCACTGTTGATTATATTTATAACTTGTCCCTCCCTTAGGGGACAAAGAGGGGGTGTCCTGCCCAGGTATGCATCAGTTACAGATGACCCTGCATAAGACTCCCTGCAGACACAAAACTAGCCCACCAGGAATATCCAAAGTGGTACCCCCTAGCTGCAGCCAGGATATTATTTAATTTAGTTATATTTACATACTTTATATCCCAAGTGGACCTGCTGCAAAAAGAGCTTTTAAGCTCTCCACCTTGCCTAGATTTATCGCGTGCATTTGAATCAGCCTGTCTTCAATTGTTTATGGTTGAAATTGTGCTAGTTAAATGTGCGTAAGACACAATCATGCTGCATTACATTTCATGTGATATGTAAACATTCCCTGTTGTCTGAGGTCTGTTACTCCAGTTACATCTTACAGTGGGTTTATGACCATATAAATAAATCTGCTCTGACCGACCAAAATATGAATAAGCAACCATTGCTCAGGGCGGCATGAGTGCCACCCAGCAAAAGACCACTGGTTAATTTATAAAACCAGGGAAGGAGGTAATGACACCATAGATGACCTGAAATCCATATTCTTTAGAGCCAACTTATGCATGTGGGTTGTGGAGTAGTAACTTTGCAGGCTATGCTCAAGCTCTGTGAATCTGAAGAACAGTCACAACATATAACGCAACAGGCTGCTTAACATAAAACAGTGCAGAAGCTTCACCCTGTAGATGAAGCAGTTGCAGCTAATCTTCAGAGAAGATTTGCACGGTCTATATTTATCCAGGGTTAAGAACAAAACCCTTCAGGCTAACAAGTCAGCAGTACAGCTACTACCCCTTAAATCTTTCAGATCCACAGGACAGCTTAAACAAGCACCTGGTTATGTAGTGCTGACTTGATGCTTTCATGCTCGGATTAAAAGTAGCCCCTCCCAACATTTGAGAAGCTCCAGGTTTTTCAGGTGAGAATTACAGGTGCGTGGGGGAGAATCTCAGCAGGTAACCAGTGTTACTTCTTTCTTCACTCCCCTTTTACATTCTTGTGCCCCTAGAACAACGTCAATTCTTCAAGTTTAAATACCACGTACATTTAAATTACTTCAAAGGTGTCCCAGCGCCCTTTGTGCAGTTTTCTTTTTATAACAATCCTTGCAATCTTGAATAATACACAGAAATTCCTCAGTGTTCAGTTCTGTGGTCAGATTAATAGAGCTGGGTGCTGTGGTCAGTTGGGGTCCTTCGCTGTTATGTAATTAATCAAATGCTCCTTTTTCTGGAAAGTAGGTATACAGAGAGCCAACTTTCAGGCTTCCTTAAAAACTCCCCAGAGCTCATAACATTTTGGGGGTCTATAAACAGGGGTCAGGATTCAAGGTCTGCATAACAAAGGGCAAAATGGGTCTTTACCAGGAGTGTCCCCATTTAAGCAAGACTAGTTTTAGTCTTGCTTTAAATGTACTTTTTGTGTTTTCCAATTGTTTTTAATGAGCTCATGTGCAAATCACAATGAGATCATAGCTTAGAAGGCAATTGTAGAAACAACTATAACAACTAAATATAGGGTGGCTGTGTATCCTATTTTATAGACAGTCATCTTTTGAACGAGTCCTTTGTCTGAAGGGCTGTCCATTCCAAGCCTGGTTTAAAGATAAAGAACGGGCCGTGAAACCACAAAACAGGCAAGCAAGTCATTGATTACTGTCTTTCAATGCTATGGTGAGCTGTACTGTATTTCTCAGTTTGCATCAAAACATAAATTTGCAGATGACTGTCCTCTTTTCGCCCTTTTTGATGATACATTCCCCCTCTCTTTTCAGCAAAATGCTGCAAGGGTAATGCAGGAGGGTATAGACTTTAGGGGAATGTTCAAATGCACTCCCCAGTGCTATGAGCTCTTTCCACAGGGAGGCAGCTCCAGTCACTATAATTCTGATATATGCTACACTTTTGCTATAGTATTTGGATATTTTGTGCTCAATTAATTGCTTTCAGCTTTCAGTTACCATCTTTGGGCTTTCTTCGGGAAGGAAAAACAAGATGCAAGCAATAAACGAAATGAAGTTATCCTCTAGAGTGCTATCAATCGGTTATTTCTTCCAGGGAACTTTGGGAAATTTAGCTCTGTGAGGGAAATAGGGGTCTCCTAAGAATTCGGCACCCTTAAGTGCCCAGGATTCTTTGGGGGAAGCCATGACTATTCAAAGTGGTATAATAGTGCTTTAAAGTATGGTGCTGATGGTTCTCAGTAAGGAATCAAAAGGAAGAATGAACACACAACCAAACTTTTCATGCACCAAGTATCAGAAGGAAAGCAACAACTTTGTACTTGAGGGAGACGGAAACTTGCTGGTGTTTCTTACTCTCTTCCTTACTGCTGGTTCAATATTTTTCTCCTTTACACAGTTTGAACTTGTTCTTGGCCTCCACGAGGAGCACAAACACAAGACTTCCATATGAATGAGGCCTTTTATGTAACTCACAGGTGCCGCTGTGTATAACAGTACATGTGTAATAAATATGGCACAGATCCAGCGCTCCAGGCACAGCCAATACGTCTTGAAAAGTGACCACCAGGAAAAGTCCAAAGAGGCTATTTTAAAAACCATGAACGCTAACATAACTAATGAGTTTTAGCTGGAAATAAAAAATAAACATATTTGCCAAAGATAAAAAAGTAAAATCGCAGCATTAAAACGAACAATTCAAAATACAGCACACAGCACACAGAGAACAAAAGCAGATAGTGTTATCTCAAAACATTTCTGGATGTTTTCAGCACAAAGTTTGCTGAGCTAAACTTTGACTGGAGAGGCAAGACCTGTTGCACAAACAGACATTTTACAAGCTACTATAAGTGACAAAACAGGGATGGAGAGAAAAGAGGAGGGGAGGCCAAACATTTGTAGTTCAAAACACATTTTGAAGCCTGTTCAAAAGAGCAGTTGGGAAGAAGATAGGAAGAGCTCCCTGCTGTATCAAACCTAGGGCTTCCCTACACACTTGCTATGAAGCCCATTGATTTATCTTTAATTCCATGGACTTGTGACAGTTTAAACAACAAATAATCTTGTAGTACCTTAAAAAAAATTATTATAAGTGTTTGTGATGTTGTGCTCAGGGAGAGTGCTGCTGTGCTCAGGTTCTGTTTGTGACCTTCGCATGGGCATCTTGTTGGCCACTGTGAAAACAGGATGCTGGCCAAAGTGCTAGACTCCAGCCCATGAAAGCTTATGCCAAAAAAGCAGGGCAATTATTAGACTTTAAGGATGCTACACAATTCTTTGTTTGATGTGCCAGGCAAACTCGCTATCCTTCTGGAACTTTTCACTATGGGCAGTTAGACAGTGTTCCCAACCCTGCCCCATATTAATAATATTTGAGTCAAACTCCAGCCTTTTATCCCAAAAGGTTTCCTTGTAGCTTGTGCAAGAGCAAGAATTGCTGACCCTCAGAGCAATGTGCACACACCCTACTTTTCTGAAGGAGTTGGTGTTCTGGATACGGCTCCTGACTGAAATGAGGCAAGCCAAGAACACAGACTTATTCGAAAATGCGACAATTTCTGCTGGAGTTAGGTTTGCTTTATTATCAATTCATTCCCTGTAGTTTTAACAGCAGCTTAGCTTAGCAGCTCAGAATGCTGTGAAATGCTTCACGAGAGGATTCCTCCTCCCTACCAAGACACAGGAAGAGGCCATGCTTTCAGTTTTTGGCCAAACAGCAACTCTCTTCTGATGGGATGGATTTGAGCATTTATCCCTCCCCAATACAGAAACACAAAAGAACTGCTCACCTCTTGTGGAAGGGAGTCGTGTCCAGAACAGTTAATCATACAAAGAGACAGCAAGCAGCCCCCTTCATAGATGACACTCTGGGCTCATAGGGCCTTTCTGTACATTTGTCCGTCCGCCCCCCCCCCCATGGCACACCCAGTAAAACTGTTTGGCAGCCAATTTAGGACAGACCCAAATAGCAGCATGCAATTCAGTCATTGTCACAGTACAGTGGTACCTCAGGTTAAGTATTTAATTCGTTCCTGAGGTCTGTTCTTAACCTGAAACTGTTCTTAACCTGAAGCACCACTTTAGCTAATGGGGCCTCCTGCTGCCGCCGCGCTGCCAGAACACAATTTCTGTTCTCATTCTGAAGCAAAGTTCTTAACCCGAGATACTATTTCTGGGTTAGCGGCGTCTGTAACCTGAAGCGTATGTAACCTGAAGCGTCTGTAACCCAAGGTACCACTGTATGCAATAGCCAGTGGCTTTAAGACTGTAATCCACAAACTGCGTGCCACAGGAGATCTCAACAAGTCCAGCATGCTGTTTCCTTCTATGGCTAAGCAAGCTGCCTTGTCTGCCCCACCAGGAACTAGCATTCAAGGGCACGCTGCCTCTGAATGGGAAGCTCCACGTGGACATAATGATGGATCTCGCTAATGGCTAACTAGTTGTGATGGCAACATGAAATATCAGTGTCCAGAAGCAGCTGTATCACACAATACCTAGCGCTGAGGAGCCACAGCAGGAGGAGGCTATTGTTTTTCCAAGCCTGCTTATGGGCTTACTGAAAGTGTTTGTTTGGCAATGGAGGTAAACATGATGTTAGACCAGATGAACCAATGCTCTGAACCAGCTGGGCTTTTCTTACGCTCAGGTCATATACGGCACGCAGCTTGGGAATTACCAGTTTGCGGCATATTCTCGCAAACAGGTACTTGAGATAAAGGATAGAAAGTGCTGTCAACGTACGGCTTAGTGGCTGCTTAAAAGCATCTGGAATAGTGGCAGATGGGGATTGCATGCTCTACCAAGGCAATAAGCCAAACCTCCGTTTTTCCAGGTGGTTATAAGAAGCTGGTAAGGTTGCCAACACAACCAAAATTCCGTAATCCTGGGTCTGGCTAATTTCCAGAACAGGAGGCTTTAAAGCCAAAGCTAAGCTTATTTGTTGTGTCAAAGTGAGAATTTCCACCAGGTGCAGTTCCTTCTGTCACCGTGCCATGGAAGGGAAGAAGATGCACCCTTTGATGCAATTCTTTTAAAGGAAAATTTCAGAAAGTGCTCATCTGGTTCTCATTCTCCACCCTTCCAACATGTATTTGTAAATCTCTAGAAGATTTCATTTTCTTTTCTGACTTTTCCCAACATACAACTCTATCAGCTTATGCCAGTATTTGGGTCTACCTCCGGATGCTCAGAGACAAATAGTTTGTTGAGTGAAAAGAGCAGCTCTCATATCCAGCAGTCTGGGCTATGCTGCAACGTACGGCATTTGCCCAACAATTCCTAGGCTGTAAAGGAATGTGCAAATGAAAACTTTTTAAGAAAAAAAGAATGAAGAAGAACAGGACATTTGGCCAGTATTTTGCTTCTTGGAATCTGATCCTGTAAATAAGCAGTTAAGAAGGAAAAAGTGGCCTCAATACTACCATCTGCAGAGGGTGCAGAGGTGAGGGGCGGCGGGGCAGAGGATTTGCAGGGATCAACAGAATTGACCATTGTTATGTACTGAAGTTCTCACCCTGGGCCAGCAGCAGGATACTGTAGATAGTTTTCACTCAGGTCCACATATGCAAATAAGGGATTGAAAGTGACGTTCAGTGATTGGATAGTTACGGAAAATGGTTACTGTTGCGTTCTAGTGGAGCTCTATATAAGCAGCTGTTTGAAGAATCGCTGTGTCGTCTGTTATATTCACCCACAACTTAACAGCCATCATTGAAAGACATCTTCCAGTGGTCTGTAGCATGTCTTCACATCCGGCTACTGCTGCAAACAGCACACATTCAGGGCAGGTTCCAAATAGCTATTCTGGTTTATATGACAAGTTTTAACTATTTCCCCAAAAAAGCAAAAGGGAAATTGAAAAAAAGTTTAGGAAATAATAATTAGGGGGGGAAGCAGAAGAATGCAAGTCTTTGGTAATTTAAGATTTATCCATACTGATGTGCCATTTATAGAACATCTCATCTCAATATGAATGCATGACCATAAAAAAAACATGAAGATTAAAATCAGATAGAGGAATCAGAAAAAACACAGCATTTAAAGTAAAGGAAGTGTAAGATATAGAGGACCATAAACATAAAACGCAACACAGATTCAAAAGTGTGCACACCTAAAATGCGTAATCTCCTAAAATTTAAAGTATGAATATGGCAAACTACTATTTGAAAATGCATGTTCCTTACACACCCACTCATCCTACAGGCCATGGCAAATTAGGATGGCGATGTATCCCTTTTTTATCCACAGGACAGGCCTGTTCAGTCTGTTTTAAAAGAACCCTAAGACAAGAAAGCAATTTGCACCTGGACAGCAGACTGAAGATACCCATAGGTCACCTGGTGACAATCTTCCATGACACATATGAGATGTCAATGGCCTCCTTTTTGGTGATCCAGTAGAGGCTACCCATGGCCAAGTAAGGGTAGTTTTACCAATGCTACTTCCAAAATAAAGTTGTTTGCAAAGGAGAACTGAGAGCAGGAGGGGACAGAGAGAAGCATGTGTAATATTCTTTAATCCACTAGGTAAGCCATTGCTTATTCCTGCCTGGCAAAGGAAGCCCCACATTGCAACATGGCCAAGTAACAAAACATTGATTGCTCTATTGTTTGGGGCATGTAAACATGTTTCACAAAAGGTGATAGAATCAGTGGAATACACCAGTGCACTTATTTTGATGAGGAGGATATTGCGCTCCAGGACAAAAATTCAAACTATGGTCCTTCTAAGATTTTCTTTTATTTATCCCAGAGGTGGGCAGACTTCATTTCTGCTTTATCTTTTCTTTTCTTTTTAATTAAAACTCCCAAGATCATTGCACAGTCGTACCTCAAAAAAAAAAAAAAATGAGAGGCACAAATACAAGATGGGTGACACCTGGCTTGAGAGGAGTACATGTGAAAAGGATCTAGGAGTCTTGGTTGACCACAAACTTGACATGAGCCAACAGTGTGACGCGGCAGCTAAAAAAGCCAATGCAATTCTGGGTTGCATCAATAGGAGTATAGCATCTAGATCAAGGGAAGTAATAGTGCCACTGTATTCTGCTCTGGTCAGACCACACCTGGAGTACTGTGTCCAGTTCTGGGCACCACAGTTCAAGAAGGACACTGACAAACTGGAACGTGTCCAGAGGAGGGCAACCAAAATGGTCAAAGGCCTGGAAACGATGCCTTATGAGGAACGGCTAAGGGAGCTCGGCATGTTTAGCCTGGAGAAGAGGAGGTTAAGGGGTGATATGATAGCCATGTTCAAATATATAAAAGGATGTCACATAGAAGAGGGAGAAAGGTTGTTTTCTGCTGCTCCAGAGAAGCGGACACGGAGCAATGGATCCAAACTACAAGAAAGAAGATTCCACCTAAACATTAGGAAGAACTTCCTGACAGTAAGAGCTGTTCGACAGTGGAATTTGCTGCCAAGGAGTGTGGTGGAGTCTCCTACTTTGGAGGTCTTTAAGCAGAGGCTTGACAACCATATGTCAGGAGTGCTCTGATGGTGTTTCCTGCTTGGCAGGGGGTTGGACTCGATGGCCCTTGTGGTCTCTGCCAACTCTATGATTCTATGATTCTATTCTATGAAATGCCTTGGTACTCAGATGTTTTGGCTCCCGACCGCCGCAAACCTGGAAGTGAGTGTTCCAGTTTGTGAATTTTTTGGGAAGCCGAACCTCCGATGTGGCTTCCAATTGAATGCAGAAAGCTTCTGCAGCCAATTGGAAGCCACACCTTGGTTTTTGAACCGTTCCATGAGTCGAATGGACTCCTGGAACCGATTATGCTTGACAACCAAGTTACCACTGTACATAAAATATGTATAATTAAAGGCCATGGCAGCTCTGAGCACATTCTGAGCCTGGGAATTTGTTTCCAGTACCAAAACTAAACTGACTTTGAACTCAGAATTTCACTCTTGGTTAGCTTTTTTTCTTCTCCTCCTTCACTACAGAAATCAAATTTAGTTGAGGAAAGTGGGTTTGTTGTTGCTATTCCTAAAACCAATGATATTCAGAAACCCTTGGTCCACTTACTGCAAATCAGCTGAAGATCTACCAATAGATCCCATTCTGCTTTCTGCTCACCCTCGATTTGTGTCAAGGGTGTAGGCCTGTTCCACATTACATTTGAACAAATGAAGTTCATTCCCAGCACAATCTATCCCCAGCCAGCCTTGATCCAGCTTCAGTAGAATAATGGAACAGTGGGGAATTCTATAGCCAGCAAAGAAACCAAATGAAAAAAGTATCAAGCTGGGCTTACAATTAAGTCCTCATTTCAGATAGTAGACTTGGGGGGGGGGGATGTAACAAGTGGCAAATTTGGGGCAGACTTCCTGTGAGTGAACATACAAGATTTGTCACTCCTTTAAAAAAAAAAAAAATTCAGTAAAAAGCCAATCTTGGAGCCCAAAGATTGAATTAAAATAATTTTATACAGCCTCTCTTTTCCTCCTTTTGTAAATCCTCAAATGATTTACAAATTATAACAATATATAAAAGTGACAATTAATGGAATCTAAGCAAGAGCAATGAAAAAAGCAACTCAGCATCATATGATGAATGCACAACAGAAAACTGAATGTCCTGGCCTGCCAGCAAGAGGTTAATAAATAAAAGGCATCATGGGTGTTCTGGGACAGAACATCATTGAGTTCTAGGGCTACAACCAAAAAGGCCCTGCTTCTTGGGGAAGCTAATCTAACCTCCAGATGGAATTCTCAGCTGGGGCTCACAGGCGGCTATCAGTTGTTGAAGGGGGAAGGCATTCTCTGAAATTTACTTGGGACAGCGACTTCAGGAAAGTTGTGCCATCTCAGAGCTTCTCTTATCTTACCACAGTGAGGAGGACTGCTATTAGGGGGCTGTTCAGTCCGCTGCCCAGGTACAAAGGTTTGAGGGGCAACTTTAAGGCCTCTGCTCACCTTTCTTGATGTTTCTTTCCCTTTAGACTGAATTTGGACCAGACAGCCCTTCATTCAAATAGAGGGCACCTTCAAATAAAGCACTGTCCTCTGTAAAGAAGGCTGTTAGGCCACCCTACATAGAAGCCCATGGCATCTGCAACACACCTGGCATTTGCAAGTAGACACGCCGGTAAAAGTTTCCAAGCAGTAAGAAGACATGAGCTATATAAGGCTCCAAATTATTCTCCATCTCAAATTAAAATCTCAGGTTGAGAATTCCCAGGGCAAGCTTGATGGTTTCACTGTTGCTCTTTTTTCTTTTTTTAAAAAAATCTTTATTAATTTTGAACAAATCACACCCCCATCAATTTTATACCACTACCACCGCCACAAAAAACAAGACTAAAAAGGGGGGAGGCTGCCACTCTTTAAAAACCTTTGTACTCTCTTCTTTCCTCTGCAGCAGTATCTCAATATTGGCGGGAATGTGTGTGTAGTTTTTTGCTTCATTTTTAAATTTCTGCAATAAAAGGGAACCCATAAAACGGCCTCCAGTCTTTATGTTCCCATTAATTGCAAGGGGAAATTGTGGAGATGAATCTCTCATCCTACTACCATTTCCTTCTGGCTACAGTCCTATGAACGTTTTACTGGTGAATAAGCACCCCTGAATTTAGAGGGGCTTTCTTCCGAGTAAACATGCATGCACGTGCATATATCAGCATTTACAGGAAGACTGTGTAAAATAAGCCACTTTGACTGACATGCCATAATTGGTATGGAATGTTCCTTCCAACTCCCCTGCCCCCACCCTTATTATCATTGAACACATTTGTAGGGGGAGAAAACAGGATGTTTTGAATCCAGTCATTTCTCATGACAGTGTCACTGCACTGTACAAAAGAAGTATGATTCCCCTTTGGGTTCTTTTAGGTAGGCACTACAGAATCCTGAAACAGTTCTCCCCAATCTCCATAATAAAAGTTCATTAAAAGCAAATTAAAAGGAAACCAGCAACTTCAACAAGCCTTAAAAAGCAACTGGCTTGCATTCAGATTAGTCCTCCGTTTGAAAGCATATTATCAGACCTTTGCTTATGGTTCCTTGGGGGGTATTGTCAAGTGAGCTTGACTCCTGGAAAGAGGGGAACTTTGTGGATGGGTGGTTCTGGTGTGTGGGACTGCCTTATGTCGTACACTGCCTTGTTCCATTTCTATGAGATTTCTGGGACAGAAATATTTCAATAAATACAGTGATAGCTGGAAGAGAGAGAAGAAAACAACCACCCAGTTGAGGGAATGTACCCTGTCATTTCATCCGGTTGCGTGACTTACGCTTCTAGGCTTTAGCTGCAGTACAATGCAGAAGTAATCTGTGGTTAACCAGATTTTCAAACAATACAACTTTGTTTGCAAAACAAATGTCAAGCTGGTTTAAGTTAAAGGATAGATAGATAGATGGATAGATGGATGAATGGACAGATAGATAGATAAGGTGCCTAGATGGACACAGGCTGTCCCTGAATTGAACACAGCAATGCTCATGTTTTTAACATTTGCACAGCCATAAACTGGCAACTCCCTTTGAAGGCAGGTCTGTAATTTAACTGTGCATGTGCAATTTTGGGCAGAAAGAAATAGGACATTAAGTGAAATGGTGTTTTGTTGCAGGGTGGTGGTGGTGGTAGGCTGTTTTTATTTTGCTGGGAAAGAGAATGCTGTCTAATTTTTACTTTTACCAATTATTACATGGTGAAATTCTGCTTGGAACGACAGAATCATCCAGCTGAAAGGTGACATTCCAGACATGCAAACTTGCTTCTTGTTTCTAGCAACAAATGAGCGTCACTTGAGGCAGGCCAGTGGCGTAGCGTGGGCTGTCAGCACCCGGGGCAAGGCAAGTAATTTGCGCCCCCTAACCCGTGGATTTGCGCCCCCTAACCCTAACCCCCAGATGTTGCGCCCGGTGCGGCCGGCCCCCCCTGCACCCCCCACGCTACGCCACTGAGCCAGGCACTGGTGGTGGTTGTTGTTGTAGTTTCAACTTATACACCACCCTATACCCAGAGGTCTCAGGGCAGTTCACAACAAGACCACAACATATAAAATCAAACCAAAAGCAGTAACCCAATAAACCCCCTTCCCCACATTCTAAAATAAGATCAACCAAAGGCCTGGTTTAAAAGGAATGTTTTCGCCTGGCGCCTAAAGGTGTATAATTAAGGTGCCAGGTGAACTTCCCTGGGGAGAGCATTCCATAGGTGGGGAGCCACTGCAGACAAGGCCCTGGAGCAGTAAGGTGGGCCTGCAACAAAATGCTGCAGCGCAGACTGCTCTTTGTAGAGCTGGGAGTTTAGAAAAAAAAGAGCAATCAAAACAATCCAGGGGATAGAGCAACTCCCCTTTGAGGAAAGTTTACAAAATTTGGAGCTTTTTAGTTGGGAGAAAAGGTGAGCAAGTGAGAACATAATAGAGATGCATAACATTATGTATGGTGTAGAGAAGGTTTCAATACAGGGGTCCTCAAACTATGGCCCACGGGCCAGATCCCGCCCGGCAATTGCAGAACCCGCTGCTGTCTAACGGGTCTACACACATTTCCATCCTTTCCCCTCTCCTCCCCCCTCCCCCACTGCGTGCAGGGACCGGAACCGACGTCAGGAGCCTAGGTGCCACCTAGCCCAACCCCCTACAATGCAGGATTCATAGCTAGAAAATCTCCGACAGATGGCTATCCAACCTCTGTTTAAAAACCTCCAGTGCAGGAAAGCACCAAGGTAGCTCCTCCCACTGGCTGACCACTGTGAGAACATAATGCTGGACTAGATGGGGCTTTGACACCATCCAGCAGGGCTCTTCCTATAGTCAAGATTCCAACCCCTCCATTCCATTCCCACGCACACACCCAACAATCAGCCAGCATTCACTGGCCCCTTAGCACGCTTAGTTAAGCTGTTGTGGGTCTGCTTCAACTCCAAACACTGTATGTCCCCCTCTTGTGCATGGGTGGTACTGTTTTAGCTGCGTGCACAACCTGAACATCAGCAATAGAAGGAGTGATAAAAATACAGCTGGTATTCTCCATGAATACACACATTTAATATTATTATTATTATTATTATTATTATTAACAACAACAACAACAACAACGATTTATTTATACCTCGCCCATCTGGTTGGGCTTCCCCAGCCACTCTGGGCAGCTCCCAACAGAATATTTAGAACACAATAAAAGATCAAACATTAAAAACTTCCCTAAACAGGGCTGCCTTCAGATGTCTTCTAAAAGTACAATAGTTGCTTATTTCCTTGACATCTGGTGGGAGGGCGTTCCACAGGGAGGCTGCCACTACCGAAAAGGCCCTCTGCCTGGTTCCCTGGAACTTCGCAGTGAGGGAACCACCAGAAGGCCCTCGGAGCTGGACCTCATTGTCCGGGCTGAACGATGGGGGTGGAGATGCTTCAGGTATTATACCTTAATAATACCTTAAGGTAATAATTTATTAAACTAATAAATTATTATCAATATTTGGCTATGTCTTAAAGGCACAGGAGCCCAAGACCACTGCAAAGATGCCTCTGTCAGCTGCCACCACCATACATGTGTTTCGTGCTTCCTCGCTTTCCTTAAAGTACAAATCACAAATAGTCATGTGTCAAATTCTTTTAAGCGCAGAACCTTCACAGCTGCCAAGGAGCACATCACAAAACAGAAAAAAGAAGAAAGGCTATAATTTCAACCTCCTTCGTTTTATTATTGTTTGACCTTCAGTTCTTTGTTGCCTTTGGATCGCCTCTGCAACTAGATATAGTCTTTTTCACTGTTTATACTTTTCACACAAGAAACAGCTTTTTGCTGCCAAGGAAGGAAGTCTTATAAATTTATCTTTTGCTCACAATTGTCTTAAGAATAGCATTTTAAAAATATGTGTGCTGTTAAACACACACACATGGGAGAAAGATAAAATTCCAACCCATTACCCTTTTAGTAGAAGTTCTTGTCGTTTTTTGGTCATTCTCAGAAATGACACAAATAACTCAGCCTGTTCTTCACAAGTTGGCCAGTGTTTAATTTAGCGCAGTATTGCATTTATAGATAGTTCCTTCCCCTCCAGATGGATGCCATCATAATTTAGAAAGCTATGCAACATAAATGCATCCATTTACCCCATAATATGGACAGAAGGACACAACACCTGTATTTTAATGGGCACGTTACAGGTATTTCCAAACCCCTCGGTGACTTCCATTGGAAGCTACCAGACATTATTTAGCTTCAAGACTTGAGGGTTAAGAAATGGATCAATGAGAGCCAACAAGGCTTCCTGCCATCTTCCAGTCCCCAAAGATTTCTCTCTGAATGTTCCATCCAGGTGAAAAAGGAACAATCCCCTCACCTCTGCTGGACCTGAGAACACCCCCTTTAGCGACAGCTTGTATCTTAATTTCCTACCAATAACATATTTGCTCGTTTAGTATACTTTTAAAAAATGTCATGTTCTCAGCAACTGTGGTTAATGCAAAATGACCTTACCCCTGTGACTTCACCAGTGTCTACCTGTGGGTCTCAAGTCTGGGCCCTGAAATCTCAGAGCCTAGGATGGTTCTGACCTGGCAACCAAACTTGCGGTAAACATTTAGACTGGAAGCTGTTTGGGACAGGGATCCACATTTTCCCCTTGAGTTACTCCGTAAAGGACTACATATACCCTGCTGTGCTACATAATTTATTTCACAATCAGTACTATTTGACTTGAAATGTGGGAATAAGAAACAAGGACAGCTGAATTCAGTAAAAAAAATAAATAAATAGAACTCTTCTTCATCAACTCGCGTCAGAAATTCCTTTCCCTGTTGGAAAAAGAAGACCTTAAAAATCCCATGTATACAGAATCAAAAGATGAGCTACATCAGTAAGTTCTAGATCCTTTTTATTTCATTTTAACCAGTCTTTGGAAAGCAGGATACAAGCCTAATCTCAGCCATTGTATGTGGGGGAATGTTGATACTGCAACTATCCGCATCTGTTAAAGGATGTTAGAATACCCTGATTTTTATAGAACTGTTGCAAATAGCTTCCAAGGAACTGTTTTCTTTCCTTTTCCCCCCAAAAGGAAATTTTGTTCATTTGCTTCATATCATAGTAACACGTTATGGTTAGCAACATTTTTAGGGGGGGGATGCGGGGGAGGGATTGTTTGACATAAAAAGAAAAATTTAGGGTCAGTACAAAATTCAAAACTCCCCAGACATAAAGCAGCCCTTGTCTTACTTCTCATCTAAACACACTGATCCAAAATAACACCTGGCCACTGATGACTTTTAGAGAGCTAAACCAGAGCCGGACTTGTTTTATTCCATCCTGTGGATATGTCACCCGACACCAGCAAAGCCTCAATGACAAATCTCTCCGAATGTCAGGTTTTAAAATATTTTGCATGCCTGAGGCCAGATATGGAAAGGCCTCAAACACCCAAAATACACACAGAGCCCTTTTATAAATAAGAAACATTTTATCTTGCTTTGCTTTATTCCGGCTTGCTAATTCTTCCTATCACTAGGCTGCCATTTATAAGAAACCCAAATCCAGATCCTACCAGGGTTACCTTTTTATAATAGAAACACAAGCTGCTTTCTTCTGAAATGATGTTCCTCCAGGAGAGAACTGGAGAATTATAGAGGCAGGCAAGGTGGAGCTGTGTCACTAATCCCTGCATTACCAAGGCTGCTGGCTGGAAGAGGCCATTCCAGACACTAGTTGCCCACAGCATCCCAAGTGATACTAGAGAAACAACCGGATCCAGCAAAGGGAAACAAAGACTTGCACATTTGCTGGCTTGCAAATATATGAAGAGTCTTGTGGGTCAGACCAAAAACTCATCTGGTCCAGCAAGCAGATCCTGAGGTTGCACGCCTCTTCCCCACTTGAGATTATCAGTAAACTACCCTGGGATGGAATATAAAGTAACTTTTTTAAAAAAATCAAAACATACAAGAGCATTTTCTCAACTAGGGTGCCATAATTATGGAATGTTCTCTCAAACAGAGACCCTACTGGCACCCACTGGCATCATGGTGAAGACATTTTTATTATTTCAGACATCTAACGGCCTGTATTTTAAATATTGGAAGGAGAATGGATTTTAAACTCTGGTGTTTAATGGATAATTAATTGTGTTCTTTGTTTATTTTAAATGACAGAAAATAAAGGTAACCCTTTATTTCTATTGCATTTATTTCTATTGTGACCTGTGCAGAGATCCAACAGGTGCAGCCTTCCCTGTCATGGGGGCGCATTGAGGAGGGAGGCTCCGCGCGCAGTACGACCAAACTGGTTCTGCTCCCCCTAAATCCGCCTCGGCTGAGCTTACTTCCTCTTTCTCTCCCTTCTTGTTGCCATGTGCTCAGGCCACTTCACAATTAGAAGTCTCGGCCAGGGAGGGGGGGTATAATTTTTTTTTACTATTATTTTTATTAGACATATCTTTAACAACAACTAGGCAATATGTTTCGCCCATCCTTTGTTCTCTTCCTTTAACACAGAAAGTGCTTCAAACTCTTTCATGGAAAACATTTCACTCATCAGAGCCAACAAAGCACGACAGATTACTTTAAAAAATAAATAAATCAACAAATAAAGACAAAATCTACATTAAAATAATTCTCTCTCTTGTGTACGGACAAGAGAAAGTTGCAAGAAATGAATTTGGTATGCTTTTGCCTTCAAGGATTTTATTAATTATTATTATTATTATTATTATTATTATTATTATTATTATTATTATTATTATTATTTGTACCCCGCCCATCTGGCTGGGTTTCCCCAGCCACTCTGGGCAGCTTCCAACAAAGATTAAAAATACATCAAAATGTCATACATTAACAACTTCCCTGAACAAGGCTGCCTTCAGATGTTTTCTAAATGTCAAGTAGTTGTTTATCTCTTTGACATCTGCTGGAAGGGCGTTCCACAGGGCGGGTGCCACTACCGAGAAGGCCCTCTGCCTGGTTCCCTGTAGCTTTGCTTTTCACAGTGAGGGAACCGCCAGAAGGCCCTCGGAGCTGGACCTCAGTGTCCGGGCAGAATGATGGGGGTGGAGATGCTCCTTCAGGTATACTGGGCGGAGTCCGAGGCTGGTTGTTGAGGCTTGGCACACTTTTTGGCCCACAAATGTTAGACATCTGACATCATTGTGCCATTAACTGAGCCGAGCTTGGTTCCAGCCATCCCCCCCCCCCCCGGCTTTGGGCAAAGAGGTCCTTTTTACTTTCCCTCCCAGCCTTTGCATCATGATAATTATTCCTTAAAATACATGCCCCCTGTGTTCCTCCCACTCCCCCCCCCAAAAAAATATAACAACAGAGACTATTCCCAGTAAAGTGTCAGCAACTGCAACAGCAAGACGTTTTCTGCTTGCTAAATGATAGTCTATTAAATAAGCAAACATCTCAGTGCTATTAGTAATCTTATTATTACCCACATTGTAAAAACCACAGTGTTTATGACAGCGCTGCTGTCTCGGGGAAATAAATGCTCCACGCACCCAAGCAGGTAGACTGGCCTATATTTTTTCTATATAAACACACTTGCGGTACAAGCTGCATAGAAGAGAAAGCAGCTGGAAGAATATGGCTACAGAGAAATAGCTCTCAAGGGTCTCACTTGTTGATTGGTTTCGTAGATGAAATAAGATTTTTTTAAAAAATCACAAAAAAGATACCTCTACTCAAAGTATTAAAATGTTGCCATGGCACAGGGCTCTCTGCTTACGGATACTGAGGCTGAGGAGCAGTCGGTAGACAGGAGCAAGGTGTAAAGGGAAGGGAAGATTATTTTGTGCACATGGACACACACAAAGTGAAAAGAAAGGCCAAGTGGGATTTAGGAAAACAGGGGTCTTTATAAATTGCAGGAGAGCAAGGCATGGTCTAGGCTGCACGTGGTCCCCATCCACTCCCTGTGGAGCCCACCGTGCCCTGGGGAGCTCTGCCCACTTCCCCAACTGATCAGTTCAGTCACCAGCTGGGCAGCAGGCAGAAGATAACTCTTCCTGCCACTGCTATTAAAGCATCCCCCATCCTGCAGTAATGATCACTGTCTCCACACCACTGACAGCAGCAAAGGGGCAGCGATCTTTGGCAGCTTGGGATTTGCTGGGAGGGAAGGCTAAGGCGCTCACAGAGAGCGCAATCCAGATGCAGCCCAAATGTGTGTGTGTTTGTTTGAACAAATATATCTTTGTACTGAATGTGTGTTCCTCACTGCGCCCAGCACCAGCTAGGCAGCCCCTGAATGCCCACCCAATGCCCTGTCAAGGGCAAACAGGTTGCCTACCCCTATTATAAAGAAAGCAACCTATTAACAAGCATTGAAAAGGAGGAGTCCAGTTTCTTTCAGTGCCAGTAGTTCTGAACCAGCTTCCGATCCATCTTTGTTGCAAGCAAAAGAGAGGAGTATAATGAAACAGGTTATTCCTAGCTTGAAGTAGCTGCTTGTCCCCCTGCATAGCAAGCACTGACTGTTGATTGGAATCCAAACCACAGAATCTGGACTAGGTTAGCCATTGTTTTGACCAGGGCTCACAATACAACAGAGCCAGAGGTGGTGAAGTGGATCGGGCCAGTAGGGAAGATCATTAACTTCCATATCCATCATGGGCCAAGCAGGGCTGCCCACCTGTCAGTCAACTAGCACCAGGCAACTTTTTTATTTGCTGGCACGGTTTGAAGCCACATGTGGGGAACGGCACAATCTGAAAAGCATCAATAATCCGCTGGCAGTTGAGTCTTGTGAAGCACTGAGCGTGGGGCTTTGAAAGGCCTGGTGATCACTGGAGGAGGAAGGGGGCAGGGGTGGTCTGCCCTGGATGCCATCTCTGAGGGGGGGTGACAAAAAAGCACCCCGCGGGGGGCTCACCCCGCCACCCCCAGGCACAGCGACGCAAGCCGCCACCATCGCGCTGCCGCAGTCGCAAGCACAGGATCACACCACAGTGCGTCAAGGATCGTCCCGCCCCTGCACAGCAGATCACACACACCCCCCAGTGCACTGCATGGCCACCGCTCCAGGTGCCCATGTAGCTTACTCTGCCACTGCCAATCAACTGATTTCAGATTTCTAAATGTACTTCTGGTTGGGCAGCCGTTGTCTAATCTAACCCAGAGTCTTAGGCAAAGGTGTTTCCCACATTCTGATTTTTGGTCCTTTTTACCGCAGACTCCAGGGACTGCACCTGGGCCATTCTGTTTTTGCAAAGCCCTGATCTATGTTCCTTCCCTCCAGTCATTCAATGTTGTGAGAAGCCTGATAAGGCGGGTGTTGTTTATTGCCTTTTGCAAAAACAGAGAAAAGCCCCTTTTGTTTTTTCCCAGCCCTCTCTTCCAGCCCTGTGCTCTATGAAAACTGGCAATTGACCACACATATTCTATCATCCTATGAAGGAGAACTATAAACTTCCTTTTTATAAAAAGGAGAGGTTGGGGGGGGAGTGGTCCCTCAATTCTGTACGCAAACAACTCAGACATGATGGCACAGCATGCTGCTCATAGTGCAGAAAGGAATGTTATCCATGCAGTGATGCAAAATGTTTCGTTACCTGCATTAGCCCAAGCTAGTAAACTTTGTTTAGTTTTTGCGAGTCCTTGGCACATCAAGGGAGCGGTGTCCTTCCTCAACAAAGGAACCACTGAAAGCCCCCCTCCATTTGTGCTAATCCCCCCAAAAAGACAAGTCTGGAGAGACATCTCACCATTGCCCATTGTTTATTTTTCAACTAGGAAGCAGCAGCAGCGAGTTTAGGTCAAGTGCCCTGCGTGATGTCTACATTCCAGACTTATTATCTCCAAATAATTGGCGGGGGGGGGGGAGAGAGAAAGGATCAGATAAGAGAATGGAGTCTGATCCTACCTTTGCCATGAATTATGAGGCCAGGGTCAGTATGTGGACTTAAAAGAAGGGTCGAAAATGACGAGGGTAGCTACACCCCAAAGATGACTGTGAGATAACAACAACTCCAGCCAAGCATCTAAGTGCCTGTTTCAGAATTCTGAAACGACACTGTTTGAAGTGTGTCCCCCACATTTATATACAGACACCTACCCCTCCATTTCCACATTTCCAACACTCAGGTTTGTTTAGACAAGGCAGTGAAGATCCACTTTGAACAAAGATGTCTGAAAGCTTGACAGCTTCTTCATAATGCCAGGCTTCTGGTACATTAAACTTCTAAAAGATGGCTAAGTTCCTACATTCATTTTATCAACACTTTCACAGACAGCAAAAAGGAAAGCCACAAAAGGAATATGCACATCCATAGCCAGGCACGGAAGACTCGACTCAATATGCAACTAGAGATTAAAAAAAAAAAAATTATTATTATAATACTTTGCATGATGAACCACAGCATCTGCCATCCAAAGATACTAAGTTTTGCAAACCCCACACTTACTCTCTCTTTAAAGCCTCATTAAAGCCGCAAACCGTCTCACTGGATGCAACCATTATCCCTGTATTCCAGTTGGAAGATGGGTCACCAAACCACCTCCAATTAGCTTACCCTTTTTTTTGGGGGGGGGTAAAAGTGAAATCAGCTCTGGTCTAAATTTGAGAAACTTGGAAACATTTGCTCCTTGATGGGTAGAGATGTATTAGTTGGTGCTCCACATGTCTCTAAAACCACAACAAGGTCAGACAATTTGTCCCTCTCCATAATTCACCAAGCAGGCAGGTTTCGCGAAAAAGACTCAACATGATCTGAATTTAGCAAAAGGGACCAACAACAAAAAGCATCTGTCCAAGCGCACTGCAGTGGGCACGTGTGCTAGTGCTGGGTGTAATAGTAGGACTAAAGTAACATGCACATATTTCATGCAGGTATGAAGCTTCAGCATTATGAGGACATGGAATCATGAGACTAGCAGCTTATCATAGCTAAAAGCAGATGGGAACTTAGAAGCAAAGCAAGGCGCATGGCGTATGCTTGAGCAAGAGATAAAGTTGATGAACACAAGGTTTTTTGGTAAGGGCAGTGTGAGAAATATCTAAATAAGGAATCGAAGGACGGGAGATGGTGCAAGAAGACAAAATTTGCTGATCGGCTGGAACTGCAAGATAAGGAAGTGGGCGACATGTTATCGCCGAGGAGCAGACAAAGATCTTTGGAGCCAATCAGAAAAAGACACCCCAAGTTGGATGGAGAGGGGGAAAGGGGATTAAAGGCTATGGTCAAACAGACAAGCAGAGAAAGACGGGTAAGTTAGTCCCTCCATTCAAGGTCTAACTAAGTGCAGGAAAGCAGCAAGAAGGATCTGGGCCATCGTGTTATAGCTATAACTTAATAAATCTTTAAAATCACTTTGTCTGATCTATCACTGCTTGGGTTCAGAAGGCGAGGTATGCATCTTCAAGCACTGTTGTAGGATCCCTACTCATACCTCATAAAATAAAATTCTTACGCAACTCCCAGATCAGAGGCAAAACCTCCCAAGCAGTTCTGTGGGCAAAAGTACCATTTAAGAAGGATCTTGCACCCCCACCTGTGACTCCATAGCTGAAACCATGTGGGATTTCATGGCTATAAATCATTATGAGGAATAAAAAGCAACAAGCACATTATTATTATTATTATTATTATTATTATTATTATTATTATTATTATTATTTTATTTGTTTTGCTACATCAAACATTAAAACAAACAAAAAAAACATACATCAAGCACTTTTAAAGATACTGGAGTTTTCTTTTGCAGTTTTAACCTTGAATAATATCCAAGAACAGATATTAAAACCTTGCTGAGCAACATCAACATCTGGGTGACCTTAATCCTGAAGTGAACCCCCATCTGCGGGGCGTCATATTTCTCTAGTGGCAAAATTAAGTGCAAGCCTGGAGATGCATCCCAGAATCCTCTGCAACATCAGAGAGAGTGATGGACCAGTTTCCTTCCATGCTGTGTTGCTGGAGGCGGGTGCACTTTAGCTGAGAAGATGCTCCCGAACCCTTTGCAACATTACGACAAGTTCTAAAAATGTACCTCTGGAGCACTATAATTATTTATTGAATTATAAATTATTATTAATTATCTCACCCTATCTCCAATGAGCTCACAGTGGCACATATTGTTATCACCCAAGAACCAGTTCTAGCCTAATAAGAACCCTGTAAATTAAGCCGAGAGACAAGGTGACTGACTGGCCAAAGGTCAGTCACTGACTTTGACGGCCAAGTAGAGATTTGCCCTGAATCCCAGTCCTGGGAGCTTGTGATGGACCCAGGAGTGAACAGGAAAGAGGGACTTAAGGAGTAGTGAGGTGAATGACTTTGGCAGCAAACTGGTAGACAGCCATGAAAGAACCAAGACTGAGACCAGAAGACCTCTGTTAAGGATATGCTAGTTACATAACAGGTTAGTTACCCTGCTTTAGTTTTAGTTATAGAATCATAGAATTCTAGAGTTGGAAGCAACCCACAGAGTTATCTGGTCCAAACTCCTTACTGAAGTCCAACTTATGAGGAGTTGTTTTGTGTATTATCGCTAGAACTCTTGTTTTAATGATGGGTTATTTAGAGCTTTTTATATTATTATTGTTTTAATTTGATTTTACTAGGTCTACACGTGAAGGATGGGCTTATAATTTGAACCAATCAGTCAGCCAAGAGAACACTGAGGCGGTCTAAACAAGAGATGACCAGAGCTTGGACAGAGTTTTTGCAGATGTATATCTACAAACCAAGAAGAACCATGACTGGGTTGTAACTTCAGCTGACACCAATCTGTTACGAAACAAACTAAATGCAAAATAAAGGTGAGGAGATCACCCAGGAATGCAAAGGACCAATTTTATTGTCCTTTCTTAAAACCCAGCATACAAATGTCCTCTGGAACATTTGCTTAAATGTGGCAATATTGATACTCAGTCAAATTTTTATTGTTTGTAACCAATGACCATTATGATGTCAAAACATGATGTTCTTTGTTTAATTGCTGGAATAATAATTTTAGAATGCCTCAGGTTTTCTCCTGATAGAGCCACCTGAAGCAGCCATTTCAGTACTTTTGCATTTACTTTGTGCACTAGCAATAAGCATAGTCCTTTATTCCATTGGATTATTTCCCCCCTCCTTCTTTTTGACATATGGTAGTGATGTGCAGACCTATTTTGTTCAATCTTTCCTTTATGCAGGTGTATACATCTCTTTCTTTGCAACACTCTACAAACAGCAATAGGTTGAAGGGCTGAAGCCCAGTGGAAGAAGATCTCTTCTGTATGCAGAATGTCTCAGGTTCAATTTCTGCCATTTCCAGGTAGGGCTAAGAAAACACCTGAAAACCACAGAGAGCCATTGCCAATCAGGGTAGACAATGCAAAACTAGAGGGATCTGACTTAGTTTAAGGAAGCTTCCTGCATTCCGCTTTGATTTTGGAACCACAAATAATATGTAAGAAGTCCTCAGAATCCATGTTTACAGCCATGATGATGGAGTAACATGGTTAATCCTTTCCTTCATACTATTTCTCCTCTGCCCAGATTAACCTTGCTACATATACCCTCCACCAAAGATACTTGCTCCACAGTACCGATTTGAGTTAGCCACCAACCTAGACAGGGTATTGGAGAAATTCACAGAGAATAAGGCTATCAATGGTTACTAGACATAAGAAGAGCCCTGATGAATCAGACCAAAAGCCCATCTAGTCCAGCATTCCATTCTCACAGCAGCCAATCAGATGCCGAGAAGCAAGATATGAATACAATAGCACTC
This sequence comes from Podarcis vaucheri, assembly GCF_965113315.1. Lineage (NCBI taxonomy): Eukaryota > Metazoa > Chordata > Lepidosauria > Squamata > Lacertidae > Podarcis > Podarcis vaucheri. Next base: position 51,584,608 of record NC_138748.1, read on the forward strand.
TTCCATTAATGAACCCTAGCAAACAGAATACAGAAGCATAGTTCCTTTGATACTGGAAGTAGTACATAATCAAAGCAGCCATTGGCAAAGTCAATTCTGGCCATATAGAATCTATGTTCATGTCTTGCTTGTGGTCTTCTGGTTGGCCATGGTGGAAAACAAAATGGTGGAAAAAATAGGCCTGCTGCTCTGACCAAGCAGGGTTCTCCTCCTTACATTCTTATGGTACCTGCATGCTTTCGCCTACAGGATAAATAATAGCTGGGGTGTGTGATTTTTTAATTTACTACTATGGGCACAATCCAATTTCGTCCATGGGATGATTCAGATCACAGATCCTGAATTTGCAACCGGGCCTTGGATAAACACTTCCATAGGGTGAACCATCTCACACTAGAATATACTCATTAAAGGAAACTACATTGTGTAGGATAAACCATGGATTACTGTGTCTGATTACTATGTGCGTCTGCACATAGCAGCACCATGATCACACCCATATATAGGAATGGGCAAAACAGTCAATTTCAGTTTCTTGTTTTTCTTAATCTTAAATTCAGTTCTGCACATTTCCGCATCAGTTTGAGATTTTATTTTTAAAGCCCTTCAGAAAATTCACCAGCATTTTAAGGTGTGTTTCTCCAAATGTATACAATTTTGACTATACACACACACAAACACACACATTTTTGCAAAGCAATTTCCCCTAAAGTAAAGCATTTCTGTAAGCTATATTCACCAATGTGTGCATTTTTATGAACACTTTACTCCAGCATATGCGTTTTTATACGTGTTACTTGGCCGGAAAACTGAACTGCTATATTTGGAGAAGGGCAGAATTCGAAGGACTGCTGTGTTTCAGTTCTGGTCTTATTTCAGAAAGTATGAATTAGGCAATTTCACCTTTAAATGCAAACTCAAATCAAATTTCTCCCCCATGGCTATAGCTACAAAGAGTCTGCCTTTGTTTCAGCATATTATTTCCATACAACCTTATGGAAAGTTTGTCCTGGGTAACTTTTTACTGCCAAGGGGAATCTAGTCCTGAAACACATCCATACTTAAGAGCTGATTACCTATAAGAGCCTCATTACAATGTTATCCAGGAACAAAACAAAATATAATAAACTTCTATGGAAATTCTTTAGGGGAAGAAGAACCGATCTATAGCCTTTAATTAAAAGGTGTTTTAATTACCCAATTTAAAGAAATACTTGGAGCTTTGTTCTCTGTTAGCTACAGTGTGTGTTTCCAATACATTTTTTAGAGTTGTCAGCCAGCTGAACATTTAAATCGATCAGCCTTCTTGTTATCCATCTATTAATTGATGTCAATATTACAGCACATCAAGGTATTTAATTACACTAACAGTTTCTCTCAGTGAGTAACACATAACACCTTATGGAAATGCTCTTCGTGAAACTTTACTCAACTGATATACAGATGGTGTATGACATCAGGAGATTACAGAAGGGGAGCCCAGTTAAAATGCAACAGTAAATTTTTAAAACAAGGAATCAATCAATTTTGTCAATTAATTCTTGCAACCATAAAGTTATTGCAGGAATTGCCATCTTCAAAGAAAGGAAAATTCTGGCTACGGTCTGGCTCACTTATGCATGTGCATAAAGTCCCACCGAAGACCGTTCAAACTGGTCTTCAGGGCTGCAACTTTAACCCAGAACCCACTGAATACTGAACTCGTGCTGCCTAAAAATGTATTCATATCAGACTTCCACTGAACATTTAATGTAACCACTTACCAGCCCAAGAGGATCAAGAGAATTGCCAGTAAGGTCACCGACAGTGCTGTGCCATTCATTTCCACAAAGCCGAGACTAGAGACAGCCATTAGTCCCATTTTCATCAACAGCAGCTTTAGACTGGTAGAACAGGAAAAAGAAGGGAAGTCTCAGTTTAGGTGGTAAGAGCCGTCCAACTCTTATACAGATGGTAATCTGCAACGAAAGAGGAACCAAGAACGTCAGTTTGACGCAGTCTAACTCCAAACCAAAAACGCCAACTTTTCCTGCTCTTGCTGCCTAACAGATGCAGAATTGAGAGTTTACGGCATCAATAGCCCCAAACAACTCCTTCTCCCCCACCCCCTTTAATGACTGCAGCATCAATAAATATTTACATAGTTGCTGCCTGAGATATCAGAGCTGGCCCACAGGTTTTGCAGCAAGGGATGAATAAAAGATAAGAACCATCTCGCCTCTCGTGACCTATAGATTTAAAAGCCCGGAGGGCAGTAGGTGAGAAATCGATGGAACTTCCTTATCACTTTTTAATAGAAAATATCCTAGACAATATGAAGATTTGGGGATGGCTCTGCTGATTAATAGGAATGATGTTCGACAGACAGCTCTGGAAATGTGCTACTCAAAGATTAAGACTCCGTCAGGCAGTGGGAGGGCAAGTTTCCTTCTTCTCAGAACTGCTAATATGTGTTAGTAAGGTTCATCTCTGGAAGGAAAGGAAGAATCAGTCTCCATGGCAATGCAATCCTTTGCATTGAATCGGGAGCCCAGTGAAGATATGAGGGGGCCTTACATTAAATCCCATAGGCGTTTGGTTGGCCACTGTGAGAACAGGATGCTGGACTGGACTCGGCCTCTTATAAATATAAAACTTATAAATATAAGTTTTCTTATATATATAAATATATATATAAGAAATATAAATATTCTTATAAATATAAAACTTGATCCATCTTCTTCTTATAAATATATAATATATAAATAAATATTTTATATATATATATATATATATATATATATATATATATATATATATATATAACTTGATCCATCAAAGTCAGTGCTGCCCACTTTGACTGGCAGAAGGTCTTTGCCAGCAAGGCCCTCCCCCATGGGTGTAGCCAAGGGGGGGGCAGCTGCCCCCCACAGATCAAGCAAAACAATATAAATACTTAACTGACCAATCACATCGGTTTTGCCCCCCCCCAACCAAAGGCCTGCTCCCCTACCCAAGTCCTGCCCCCCCAATGCCTTCCCCAAGATTCTTTTCACTGGAGACCAGACCTAGGACTTTTGGCCTGCAAAGGTTGTGCTCTATCACCAAGCGACACTCCCTCCAATCATTGATTTTTCAATCACAGATGGTGAAGACCAGACTTTCCCCAACCTGATACCCTTGGGATGTTTTGGACTATAACTCCCATCAAACCCAGCCTGAAGGAATGAAGGAATGTGTGGGTGTGAGAGAGACAGATCAGGACTGGGAGTGAGCCACACCTGACTCCCAACTCCATAAAGTCTGCAACTGTGGCCACCTTTGATCTCTATCCCCCCCTCAGGCAGGAGGGGAACCAAGTTATCTTACAACCAGAGTGAAAGTAACAGCCAGCTGAAATTCCCTCTTCATTGCAACACCTTCCTGATTCCTTTGAAAGACCTACCTCTTCACCCAAACCATTTTCTTATCTTTTATTACTCAGCTATTTTGAGTGATGGTTTTTACTGACTTGTTTATGGTGCTGTACTGTGGACAGTTGTTTGAGTTTGAGGAGTCCTTATTTTTTTAATGTACTGTAAATTTGGGGGTTTGGATGGATTTTTGTTCTGATGTTTTCCAGCACTTCACCCTAAGACAGACAGACAGACAGACAGACAGACAGACATAGATATAGATAGATATCTACCCTATCATCTATCTATCTATCTATCTATCTATCTATCTATCTATCTATCTAAAAAATGAAGGGCTGCAGAAAAACATTATTTAAACACTATTTAAAATCAATACAAGGGCCAATCTATAAGTGTTGTTCATTGTCGGAAAGCAACTTAATTTCCATTTTGAAATGTAAATAGCAGCTGCATAGGTGTGCAGAATCAGGACTGTGGCACATGGGAAGGAGGCTTAACTCTTTCCCCTCCGCTGCTACAGTCATGATAAAATTCACTCCCACCTTCTCCAAACTGCTACCTGTCTTGACAGGAAAGCTTCCCTAAGTGCCAACAGAAGATTCTCTCTTAGGGAAAAGCAGCAGCTATGGGGAGTGGGAATATGATTTCCCCCCAGGGCCAAGCAACCCCACCACCACCACATTCTACAGCCTCCATTCTGCTTACCCCACATCCACAGTGGCATTCAAGTATATATTATCCCACTTTCCACTGCATTTCCCCATCACTTTGCTTCTGGCAAGAAATCTGATGAGACAAGGGGAGAAGTGGGTTTGTTGTGCAAGAGCACCAAATCAGCTTTCCGTGTGCCACTTCTATTTTGCCTGCTTGTGACTGAATCGCACCCAAAAAAACAAAGTCTCTAGAAGCACCCTAAGTCATTTTATCCATAGAGGGAGCCCATAGCAGATGACTTTTCCAGTTTCTCCCTCCTCTGTCAGGGCACTGCTCATTCGTGTAGACTTCAGCAGCCATGCACCAAGACAAACTAGTTGCAGTAATACCTGCAACTCATTCCAGATCTGAGGAGAGACATCTAGTCACCGTACAAATTCGCCAATAACCTTCTTCCAACATAGCACATTGTTTCAGCAAAATCCTACTAGTTGCCACTGGTTGCTTGAAAGCTAGAACGTAAAACTAGATATCCAGCCTCTGGAACAAGCCCAAGTCTATTGACGATGGCTTTTTAAAAAGAATTAAACACACAAACACAAAGTTTTTTTGCAGTTTGGCCATATTTCTTAAGAATTAGATGTCTGTGTTTTCCTCGAGCAGCTCTGAGAAATGGGCACTCAACAGCCTAAATTCCCAGAACTATAAAAGAACAGAATATATAGTTTCTCCCAAGGGAACAGCTTTGATTTAACATTTGTGGCTTCTCTAATATCTGGCATTTTCTACTCTTGTTGTAAAAATAAAATTGCTAACAAAGTTTAATTCTAAGGTGACTTGGCCCTGCTATTACCAAATCATGTTATGCTCCCTGAGCTGTGTAACCAAATGAATGCCACCCCAGCGTTCTCTAGAGAAGAGACTACTAAAAGGGTTATCCAGTTCCCCAGCTCTGCATAGTAGTTCACAGAGACACCCTAACTTTATTGTATTAATAATGCCAGCGGCTTCCAGATGCTAGTCACTCCGGATCAATACATGCTCTGCCACTTTACCGCTAGCCAGAAAGAAACTGCATTAAACTCGAAGACAGGGAAATTACAGCAGACTACCCCTCTCAGCAAGGAGGGAGTTTTCCTTCAGTCCTTACATTCACTGAGCCAGATGGACCAATGGCAGCATCCTATGATCTTGCATAGCAATGTACGGTTGCCAAGAAAGGTGAGCAGGAGCCTTGAGCTCTCAACAGTCAGCATCTGGGCCCCAGACTGAGCAAGCACATAGGCCACCAAGTCACAGTCTTCTTCACTATGGCGAGATGGAGTGTTTTCGTAAGAATAAGATGGATAGCTCAGTTGGTTAGAGTGTGGTGCTGATAATGCCAAGGTTGAGGGTTTGATCCCTGCATGGAGCAGCCTCATATTCCTGCACTGCAGGGTTTGGACTAGATGATCCTCAGGGTCCCTTCCAACTCTATGATTCTATGAAGTATTTCTAAATTTGCTTCTATACATATAAATTACATATCCATATTCTATACATATAAATTAGCATGTGAAAAGTGTATGCAAATCTGTAAACCCTCTTTTTTTTTTAGTATGCAGAAGTAGTCGTTTTATGATCCAGAGCCATTCATGTTAGCACTACCTTTGGCTGTTTAAAATTATAAAAGCTTATATTTTTATGTGTCCATGGGATCATTTTATTTTGCGTAAGAGGTTTTTATATTTTGTAAGCCACTTAGAAACCTATTTCAGCATTAAGCTGTATACAAAATCATCATCATCATCTTCATTTAAAAATGTAACAGAAGGCATTCAAATAGCTCAGGGTACAATGTGTATTTTGTGGGGGTGGCCTTCAAAAACCATGCTTTTATCCTTGTGGATAAATGCATAAGCAAGACAGAACAGACATATGAATGTGAGTTCTCAAGCCAGTACTTGTTGGGGTGCAGGGTGTGGGGAATCACTTAAAGCATCTTTAAAGTGCATGGCTTCCTGCAAAGAATCCTGGGAACTTGTAGCTTTGTAACTACAGATCCCAGGATTCTTTGGGGGAAGCCATAACTGTTAAAAGTGGTATAATAGTGCTTTAAATGTATGGTGTGGAGGTGAGCTCAGTGGAGCCAATGTGGGATTTTCTTCCAGTGCCAAAAGAGCCAGGGGTTTTCTAGTTTGGCCCTAAGGCAGTTCAATGCATGCCTTGGAGGAAAGGCAGTAAGATATGGATGTGTGGCTGGGGAAACCCAGCTGGATGAGAGAGGTATAAATATTAAAATTATTGTTATTAAGAAATAATCATTCATTCATGGCTAGCCATGACTAAAGCCTGGTTGGCAGACAGTAGTAAGCAGTCAGTGGACTAGGGGGACTAGACTAGTATACCTTAAATGTTCCCCTGGTGCCTCCTTCCCAAAGCTTGGGAAGCTTCTGCCCAGCTTAGGGAGGGTGATGTGATGCTCATGCGCACGATGTCCTGTGCATGAGCATCATGCCTTCCTCCCTAATCAGATTCACAAGCTGGCACCTCTGGCCTTAACTGTTCCCCTATGAAAAATGTCACCACACGCCATTGTTGGTCGACATATTTCTGAGGATGCAAAATCCTCATACTGAGACTGTACCCCCCACATCCACAAGGGGATCTGTTTTCATGCAAGAAAATAATAAAGTTGTTTACTTATTTCAAGCAAACAAGCTTCCCACTGAACACAGCCATTCAGCACCCACCTTCATGTGCTGGGCTCAAAAGAGTTTGAACAAGGGGACTGAAGGTAAAAAGAATGGCTGTATCAATGTGCTCCCCTAGATAAGCTCCATAACTCCAATTAAATCTGTTGGAAAAATAGGTGTGCGCTGAGATTACACCGCTGGCTGCCGCGCTGTTAAAGCAACACTGGCACCAACTCGCCTCCTTTGCCTTGACATCAATTGGAATAAGCTTGCATGTGAATTGCCCACCCAACCCCCGTAACATATTACACATCAAGACTAGCACACCGATGCTTAAAGAGGATTGTAAACCTTGGAGAACACAGGTTTATAATGGAGCTAAAACACCAACGCACCTTTAACTATAGCAGCCCTGGGAGAAAAGATGTTGCCATAAACTCCGCTTCACTTTCCCAGGATATGCATTTACAATACATGAACGACATATATCAGCTTCTACACTTCCAACATACAAAGGTCTTACATTTTCCTTTCCACCAGAGGAATGTAGTCTTATCAGCCTGTTTCAAAGGCGGAAGGAAAGGGCTCAAAAGAGAAAGAGGGGGCAGAGGGAGAAGTAAGATCTTGTTTTTGTGTTGCTGGAAATAACAATCTTGGCAAATAGACAGCAGTGTGCTAGTAAATGTCAAAACAGTTTGCATTATAATGATCTATTTCTATACAATCAACCGAAAGCCAGAAGTTCTGTGTTGTCTTCTTCCCATGCTACCAGCATGGAGCCATGGACAAATGTTTACTTTAAACTATTCATTTTACAGTAAAATGCCCTAAAGTTCAAGGCAGGGTTGCAAAAGCCAACTCTCCGGTATACACCCCAAACTGTCAGTCAAAGCGGATCTTGACAACAAAGGCTTCAACAAGACAAAATTAAAAAACATGTTTGCAGAGAGAGCGCCCACCAACTTTTTGTTATTCAAAATTGCTGCTTGAAAACGTTTTTTTTTTCATTCATTCAACAAAATATAGACTACCCCAGTTAATTGTACACCAGCAATGAATGACATAAAATAAGAAGAAGTTTCTCTTCAGCCAGGCTCCAATAACTGAGCTGGGAGCTGAGGCGCCAGCTTGTTCCACGGGGGGGGGGGGGGGGAGTGTTACACACATGACATCATACATGTGACATGGAGACAAGCCGGGAGCTCCCCTCCCAGCATCAGCTACTGTAATTGGCGGGGAGGAATTCAAGATGCCATTTTGGGGGTGCCTCGAATAAATAAATCAGACTGAAGCTGGGTTGTTTGAGTTCTGCGTGAGGGTTGCGGGGAAAAGAGGTTTCAGCCCCCTGGCTCCAGGCACAATTTGGGGAACGGGCAGGAGAAAGACAAAAGAGAGGGTGCCCAGACCTTCCCCTCTCCATGTTCCCTCCCTAGAAAAGGAGGAGTTAAACCTCGCTTCACTGCAGTCACGGCGAAAATCTACCCCCATACACCTCAGATTAAAACATTTAACTCCCGCAGGCCACACAATTAATGTAACAAGTAGTTAGGCCCCATCACTCTAGCTGCTGCACTCTTTATGTTTCAAATATTAAATTGCAATGGAGTTCTTCGCTAATAAAACATTTACTGTTTCCATCACACCTCGAGGGGTATGATCAGGGCCACGGAGCTGCCGCAAGTGTACACAATGAGAATCCCCTGCAGTCAACAAAAGAGCAAGTGTGGAGAAACTCTGGCTGGTAATATGGTTTTGTCCCCCATATATTCCCTTTCAAGGTGCAGGGAGGGTGTTCCATACATGAATGAAGCTGCAGGGAGAAATGACAAATACATTACCCAGTCACCAGGTGCAGGAGATATTATTCAGGGTACTGACTTAAAAGAAGAAACCATGCATTTATTTCACAGGTATACGACAAATGTCACTGTCCCCAGTTGCATCCAAAAACCCTGCAAACTCCACTTGGAAATAAATGCCACTGGGTTGAGCATCTGACGCACAGAATTTAGGGTAGGTTCGCCTTTGTCCATTTAAAGGTGTGGCAGCGAGGACAAAGTGAATCAGCAGGTTTACTGCCTCCATAAAACTCGGAGCACCAAGTCTGAACACATCGAGGTATCATGGAAATGGTGACCTCTGTAGACTCAGAAAGCTACACTTGACACACAGTGTCTAGAATGTAATTATTGCATTTATATCCCCTCTTTCTCAAGGCATCATGCAGGATTCATCCCATCCCATTTTATCCTTACAACAGCCCTTTGAGGTAGTTTAGGCTAAGAGCAAGTGATCAGCCCAAGGGCACCCAGAAATCATCACGGCCATGTGGGGATCTGAATTTGGGCTTTCCTCCCCTCCAATTCTAACCACCATAGTTTGGGTCCTATTATTTAATTTTCTCATATATATTTCTGTCTTGGTACTCTAGAAGAGAAGTCTATCATGCCAGTCTCCCTGAAGTGCTAGTTTTATCACATGCAGGAAATGCATTCAGAAAATATCACACCCTCTTCGCCTGCACCTGAACTGATATAAGAGTGTCCAGAATTCTTACTGCTGGTACCGGTGACCCATGAAGGCCTTCATTGGTGTACCAGCCTCTAAGCTTTCGTAAAAAAAGCAGTCAGTCTCTAGCCCTCCTAGAAAGAGAGTTATGACGCAAATGTGCACACCACTCCAAAAGGCCTGGTGAAACCCTGTTCTGGTATATGTAGAATAACTTTTAACAAGCAGATTTCCACATGGAACCACACTGCAGGGGAGCACTATGGCATGGCACCTTGATCATTATGCAGCATGCCACAGTTCTCTTCAAGCACCAAAGTGCACTTGGACTTCACTGCAGTTGGTCCTCTTTTTTGCCATTACAGCTGGGTCCGCCACTTACGTGAAAGTTCAGTTCCGGGGGTCTGCATGCAAAGGCAAAATCACGCAAAGTCAGGAACCCCCTGAGCATGCCAGAGCCCTCATACTTCCTTGTCAGATCCTGCTAAGAAAGGAAAACACGCTGGGTGCACAGGTAGGTTGTGTGTATAAATGGGGGTATTTAACAGGACTCCTTTCAGCAAAGAAATGGCCTAGCACCCAATGTATGCCTTTTTCTTTTCTGTTCGTTCTTTCTTTCGCACATGGATCAAACTAGCATGTCTATATGTTTGAAAATGCTAATGTTTCACATATTATTTAGCTGTACAGTGGACGTTCATGTTGCAAATGTGATCTGTGTGGGATGCACGTTCACAACCCGTGTCTGCGCACGCGCAGGTTGAGATTCGGCGCTTGTGCACATGTGCGACCGCCGAAACCCGGAAGTAACCCATTCCAGTACTTCCGGGTTTCGGCAGTCCGCAACCTGAAAAAAATGCAACCTGAAGCAGCTGTAACCCAAGGTATGACTGTAATTCCCGCATTGCAGGGTGGGGGGTGGGGTTCGACTAGATGACCCTTGGTTTTCCCTCCCAACTCTACAGTTCTGTGATTCTACTACAGTGGTGCCTCACAAAACGAAAAGAATCCGTTCCACGAGTCTCTTCGTCTTGCGGTTTTTTCATCTTGCGAAGCAAGCCCATTAGCGGCTTAGCGGCTTAGCAGATCAGCTGATAAGCGGCTTAGCGGCTTGGGGAAAAGGGGGGGAGGAAAAAAGCCCCGCAGGAACTCGCAAGACATTTTCGTCTTGCGAAGCAAGCCCATAGGAAATTCGTTTTGCGAAGCACCTCCAAAACGGAAAACCCTTTCGTCTAGCGGGTTTTCCGTCTTGCGAGGCATTCGTCTTGCGGGGCACCACTGTATTTCTATTTTTATTATGCTACTGCTGCTGCCACCTTAAGCACCAATACTTTAGGATATCTGAGGCACTTTAGGCCGGTTTTGCCAACTTCTCACACAAATATTATTTTATGGCCCTCTGGCATGTTAATACCAATAACAATTAAGTTATCAGAGCAGTCAAATCTAGTAGACACATTTTTTAACATAAGAACCACACCAATTCTTTTAAGCATTGCTGCTTTGGTTTCAGATCTCATAGATTGCTTTCTGCCAAACAAGCAAAAGTGATCCCACATTATTCTCTGTCATCGGTTAAAAACGTGTCTCGCTCTCTGACCTCAAGACAATGCTTGCTATGTTGCTGCAGCTGGTACTTTTCCTCATTTATGTATTAAACTCAGCCCTTGTGTCTTGTAGGTCAACTGGCCAGAGTCAGCCTTACTGCAAAACAACCTTCCCCAACCTAGTGTTTAGAACTTCAACTCCCATCAGCCCCAGGCGGCACAGCCTTGTTGCTTGAGACTGATGGGAGTCCTAGTCCAAAACATGTGGAGGGCATTCTGCTAGGAAAGATGCTCTAAAGCAGGGTTTCCCAAACTTGGATCTCAATCTGGTTTTGGGCTACAGTTCTCATCATCCCTGACCACTGGTCATGCTAGCTAGGGAGGATGGGAGTTGTGGTCCAAAACCAGCTGCAGACCCTCTAAGCCTGGGGAACCGTGCTCTAAAGCAATGTGAATTCAGTGCATCACAGAAGTGAATTTGCTAACAAATGCTCCTGCCAGAAATCCTGAAAAGAGGCTGCCAGTCAAACTGAGGCAATACTGAACTGACCAATGGCTCCGTTTGGACTAAGGCAGCTTCTTGGCTTCCTTTCGTTTGTGTGTTTGGTTTAGAAACATACCTGTGACACAAACCCAAATGATCAGCTGGTCTCAGACAGGCCTGTGCAGGCAGCTAATTTTTTTGATCCTGGAGGAAGTGCAAAAGAGTTGAGATCCATGACACGTCATAGCCTACCTGATCCTCCATCAGCCCATGCAGGTAACAGAGAGCTGCCTTGGTGGTTCATCTAAGCTCAGTATTGTTTACACTGGTTGGCCATGGATCTCCAAGGTTTCAGATAGGGATCTTTCCTAGCTCTGCCTGGAGATGCAAATCACAACCTCTACAAGTGAGCAAAGACTCTTCCATTTCAGCAAGCAGAGGCTGGTCTGGCCACATTTACAGTCTTCTGGGGGGACAGGACCGCTTTCCGCTGAAAGGCAACTTGAGATGCAAGCAGAGGAGGAACTGAAAGCCAGAAGCAGACCTTCTGAACTTCCAGTTTCAGCTTCCCTGAAAGCAGAGCTTTAACCTCATGACCACCAGCTCACCCCTGTGAGCTGCTCTTCTCTCGTTATCACTCCGGCATGGAAGCCACCACAGTGCCAAAGATGGCCTGAGAAAAGTCAAGCGCTGCTTGGCAGGAGCCCATCCTCGTGCCAACACCACTCCTCCAGAAAACAAGAGCATTAATTAAAAAATAGATATTTTTGCCTGACGCAATTCCATAAAAATTGCGCTGTCATCTTGTCTGAGACCTGAGATTGCCCTTCTCCCAAGGTTGCCCTTCCTAAAATGCATGGATGAGTGAAGACTTGGACCCAGGTACTGAGGTCCTAGTTCAACCCTCAAAGGCTGCCCCTCAAGCTGCTCTTTCAGGCCCACAGCCTCCCCCCAGACCACACCCCTCACAAGCCCAAGTATTTTTGCCTTGTTGGAATGTTGCCACAAACTAATAGCGCTTTTTGCTTACCAGGATGCAGGACAGAGAGATATGTGCAAACATGTAGAAACTAGCCTACAGTACAAAGACAAAAATTAAAATTTATTACCCTAGCTACTTTTGCCTTTAACCCTGCTCACCACTGGCATGTGCCCCCACCCCACCCTCAGAAGGTGGACTGGAAAAGATTTCGCACTGCTCCCATAGTTAACTTGAGAAGCCCCCCCCCCCAAAAAAAAACCAGGGTGTGTGTGCACATTAAACCCCGTGGAGCAGAAAAGGACACAGCACCTTTCTCAGCCCCTTTTCCAAATACCTCCCATTATGCTGCTCTTAAAACGACACTAATACAACAGCCAGCTAGGAAGGAACACAGGTACCACACACGTGTCGTCAGTTTCCTCATTTGGAAGCCCAGCAAATGAACCGCAAGGGGAGCAAAAGCAATTTTAGAGGCATAACAAAAACTATACCGTGCAGCTGCAGCCAGAAGTCAGCTTCATTCATTCTCGAGGTCAAAAGGCTGCAATCGCAAATGAGGTTTCTTGATTCATTTAGAAATTGCGGGGAGAACACAGATACCCCCCCAGTTCCTAGGAATGCTGAATCTCTGGAGAACCTCTTCCACGTGTTTATATAAGAAAGCAGGCATTCAACCACCCCGCTCCCTTAAAATATCATTAACTTTATTACCAATTGAATGAGCTCAGGTTCTAAGGCAACAGCCTCTCTCTCCAATGCATGATTCATTCAACAGAAACACTAAAAGCTCCTTACCTTTACAGTTGGAACATGCTTTGCCCACAAGTTTCTTCTGGCTGGCTGACTCTCAAGTAGGAAATGCATTAGTTGCATGCTTTGAAGGCGGGGCGAAGGCTATGGGCTGGTATTTATTTTTGGGGGGTGGACTTCCTCAGATGAGGTACAGGTGTTTCGAAATCCTAACTTGAAGAAGCCAGGAGCAAGGAAACGCTAGAACTACTATTCGTATCTGAAGAAGTGTGCATGCACACGAAAGCTCATACCAAGAACTAACTTAGTTGGTCTTTAAGGTGCTACTGGAAGGAATTTTTTTATTTTGACTATGGCAGACCAACACGGCTACCTATCTACTACTATTCCCAGCATTCTGTTCTTCCGCCACCACAGGGCACAATGGATTGTGGGAGCTGTAGTTCTATTTTCCACGCTGTGCCTAGAGGACTTTTGCTAGGCGGGTGGGTGGGGAGAAATGTAAATGCAAAAATCTATCCTTGCATGTATAAGGGAGATTGTCGGTCTGTTTCACGTGTTCTTTTACAGTAAGAAAAGATATCTCCATTGTTTTGGCGTTTTATAAAGACTGGCTTATCTTTGCGATACTCTGCTTTGGCGATGGCGCAATTCACTTTCAGGACCTTTCTACATTTAAAAAAAATATTTATTTTTAGTTTGTGTTTTATTGTTATGAAACTAATTTTAACTATTTTAGTTTACCCATTTATATCATTTCCTCCAAGGAGCTCAAGGTGGCTGAGATGGTTCTCTTCTTCCCTTATTTAACCCGCACAACAACCCTGTGATGTAAGCTAGGTTGAGAAACAGTGGCTGGCCCACAGTCACCCAGTGAGCTTTGTAGCTGAGTGGGGATTTGAACCTTGGTCTCCCGGAGGTCTTAAATCAGAAAAGAAAGAAATGCTTTTCTAATATAAGAATGAAAACAAGTTGTGGGTGCATCCTCACCCCCAGATCTGCTAGCTGGAAGGGGTTAGGATGGGGCACAGGTTCCCCTCCACTAGTGGAAAGGAGCTTGATTTGGAGTAGGGGGATATGTACACCACAAAATCCCTGACCGTGCCTATTGAAAAATTTACAGGCATGGATCTACCATGGGCAGCATCTGCACCAGCAGTAGCTTGTACTGGATCCTGAAATGTGGCAAAGAAGGGGGGATGCTGAAATGGGGCAAAGGTGCCCTAAAAGGTAAAGGGACACCCTGACCATTAGGTCCAGTCGTGACCGACTCTCGGGTTGCGGCACTCATCTCGCTTTATTGGCAGAGGGAGCCGGCGTACAGCTTCCAGGTCATGTGGCCAGCACGACTAAGCCGCTGCTGGCGAACCAGAGCAGCGCACGGAATCGCTGTTTACCTTCCCGCCGGAGTGGTACCTATTTATCTACTTGCACTTTGACGTGCTTTCGAACTGCTAGGTTGGCAGGAGCAGGGACCGAGCAATGGGAGCTCACCCTGTCGCGGGGATTCAAACCGCCGAGACTCTGTGGTTTAACCCACAATGCCACCCGTGTCCCTTAAAGGTGCCCTAGGATCCCTTGTATCCCAAGCCCCTCTGCTCTTCCAGGATGCCCCAGGACCAGACCTCTCAACTCCACCACGTTGGACCTAGCTGTTTAATTCCCAGTGTTGGCAGGCTTTTTAAAAAACAGAGAAAGACAAGAACTGTAGCTCAGCGGCAGAGCCCACGCTTTTCCTGCAAAAGGTCCCGAGTCCATCCCCAGCATCTCCAGGTAGATGAGAGACCCTGAAAGACCCTGTCCAAAAAAATAAATGAGTGATGCTGCCAGTCAGTGTAAGCAATACAGAGCTTGGTGGATCAATGGTCCAACTCTGTATACTGTGCCTTCCTCCCTCATGCCAGATGTTGGCCCCTCACCTCCTGCCTGGCCAACGCAAGGCAGTGCCCCAAACTCCCCCCCCCCAATCCAACATAGGGTTGCTCTGCTTGTTATTAAAGCCCGACACCTTATTCTGCCAATACTCAAGGTAAGGTTTCCATCCAAACAGGAATGTAGTTTGGTTTTGTTTCCCGTCTTCTGTGCTAGTATAATCAGTCAATTTAGACATAACTGCATAATTAGATATTTCATCTTCCAGTTATTTAATACTGGTGGTTAATGCCCCCCCCTCTTTAATCTGAATTTTGTGATTAATATATTGCTCCTTTATATGTACTCAGGAGAATAATGAGTTACTACACAAAGCTGTTCTCAAGGCCTACCAGATATTTACCAAAGCCAGGTCCAGCAGCAGCACAGGGCAACCTCAGGCAGTTCCCAGAATGTGCCGGAAAGCTGGATCTGCAGCCACAATGTTAAATTTCTCCCGAAGTAGCATCAATAAGAATAACACTCTACATGGACCTCCAGAATTACAAGTCCCGTGAAAAAGGTTGCTGCTGCACAGTACACAATGTATTGATTAAGCGGGATTTGAGCCTCTTCACAAATAAATTGTTCCAGTGTTTTTACTAATATTGTCTTGGATGTCAGGCTTCCCATAAACGTTGGTTGGCATAAGTTAAAAAAATGTTTTATGTTAATATATGCTTAAGTTTGCTTGTTTTCTCCTCCCTCCCCATCCATTTTCTTTGTGTGTGTCCTGTCTTTAGAGATTGTAAGCCCGAAGGCAGGGCCTTTTATGTTTGTGCTAACCAGCTTATCAATGCCAGGATGTCAGTGCTACCTGTGATTGTATTTAAAGGTCCCCTGCCCCCAACAGTGGTGTTATTACAGTCATCTCAGCAATGATCACTGATTTGCTACTGTAAAAGATGAAAGGGGTGCTTATAATTTATTCTTTGTATCCCACCCATCTGACTGGGTTGTCCCAGCTTCCAGCATAATATAAAAACATAGTAAAACATTAAAGTTAAACCTTTAAAAGCTTCCCTATACAGGGCTGCCTTCAGATGCCTCCTAAAGGTTATACTCATCTCCTTGACATCTGATGGGAGGGTGTTCCACAGGGAGGGTGCCACTACCAAGAAGGCCCTCTGCCTGGTTGCCTGTAATCTCACTTCTCGCAGTGAGGGGACCACCAGAAGACCCTCGGCGCTGGACCTCAGTGAACGATGGGGGTGAAGACGCTCCTTCAGGTATACTGCGTTGAGGCCGTTTAGGGCTTTTAAGGTCAGCACCAGCACTTTGAATTGTGCTCAGAAACATACTGGGAGCCAACGTAGGTCTTTAAGGACTGGTATAGCTGCCGCATTCTGTATTAGTTGTAGTTTCCGAGTTACCTTCAAAGACAGCCTCACACAGAGTGCATTATTACACATATATTTAACCTCCAGTTATCACTGACTAATGCTTACATCTCATTGCCATTCAACTCCTACCTCACCATTTTCTCTTTTATACAGCTGCTAACTAAGATCTCACTTTGTGCGTCTGAGGAAGTGACTTCGAGTCCCAAAAAAAGCTTACGGCATAATCAGTTTGTTCGCCTATTAAGATTCTACACCATTTTAATTTCCACACAGTCCCAGGGTGAAATTAACATGGCTCCCCAACCTGGCCGCCTGCTGCTCATCATATAGGAGCACACATTAATGGTTATTTTGATATTCATACTTTGTCCCCATGACTTTTGGGTGGGAACCCCTTTATACAAACAACTGGATCCGCTGCAGCTTGTTTCCTGTCCCATAAATGTGTATTGTTACCACAAATCTTAGTACTATGATGAACTCACTAATGGTGGGAATTATAGTTCTTTCTCTTCCCTCCCCTCTCCCTGCTTTAAAATTAAATGAATAAATAAAAGCAGCTGTTTTGTGTTTTACCCATTCTGATTGCAACCATTTTCAAGTTAAGGTCTTGCCCTATGTTATGGCCTGGTTAAGGTGAATGAGGGCTTTTGAAATGGAAATGGAAAATTGCACTAGTGTCTCTCATTTGCTTCATAATAGTCCATGCGTCTGAGGACAAAACACAGCTAACCATCCTTGCATATTGATTTAGCTGTTCCTCGGGTGTCCTTTTATTCATTTTTATTTGGAAAATTGGATATCATATTGGTTCATGCGGGTGGCGAGGCGGGGAACCTTAAACATAAGATCTATGAAACAACCAACAGGAAGTGCCTGCAAAATGAATGCACGTAGAGTTTTAGCAGATTACTGGAATAACAGCTAAGAAAAAGCCTGTAACTCACCCCACACTCTGCAAATCCTGACATTACCCCCAACCCCAGCTGCTGAGTAGACAATAAGTGATGGCACTGTTTATAGGTTGTTGTTTTTTTATGGGGTATTAAAAAAACTAGCGTCGGCAGGTTTTCTCATGGAATGGAGTAAAATATTAAAGGGTTTGAACTGAGGCGACATCTGCACGCATAGGACCACAGAAGACTAATTGATTCATGAGCGTGTGAAAGAGAGATTCTTTGTTTCAATTTCTGTTGTATTCCTATTTAAATATTTATTTCTCAAATGTAAATTATGTTGTACTCTAGCGGGATGGAGGATGGGGGGCGAGGAAAGAGAACCACCCACCCGATACCTCTTGAACTGCAGCTTACGTGTGCCCTTCTGGTGAAAGGAAAAGGATACCGTTTTATAAACAACTCAGTGCAGGGAGTGATTATATATATTCAGTGCTTTTTCCCCTAAAAAAAATGTTTAGGGGTACTCTCATTTTGACTCAAGAAAATCACCACTTTATGGTTCAAATTGGGGAAAATAAATACAGTAAAAGGACAAAAGGACAAAGATTCACAAAATGTTTAGGGGTATGTGCCCCCTGCATTCCTCCCCCCCCCCCCCAGAAATAAAGCACTGTATATATTAAACTATCCATGCGACTATTTGTTGAACAATTTCTTTGACATGCCTGGACTGAATGTCTGCCTGCACAGATTTATGGAGAAACTGAAACGCTAGCAAAGATTAGCAACAAGAAGTGTGTGTGTGTGTGTGTGTGTGTGTGTGTGTGTTTCAACATAAGATCTCCCTGATCTTTATTTTCCAATGAAGAATGTTAATAGGTTTTGCAGTAATACTAATAAGGGGTTGATGCCTTTAAATGCAAAGGCTGAGAGTTGGGAGAGTGCGCAAATTCCAAGTGACTGGTTAAAATAACACACTGGAATTGGTTTATATTTTTACATTGTGATGAAAGCTTTTCATCTTGATTATGTGCAGACAGCAGATGTTATTTAACCCTAACCAAAGAACAGGGCTGTAGAGGGGAAATATTAATAGGAGAGCTCCTCAAATAAGGCTTTTTTGTGAATGTTTCCAGCAAATTAAGAATGACTACCCTCATCTACATTTTTGGGGACAGCTATGTGTCCCCATATGTGGGGTACACATAGGGGCTTAGTCATACTGGCCACATGACCCGGAAGCTGTACACTGGCTCCCTCGGCCAATAAAGCGAGATGAGTGCCGCAACCCCAGAGTCGGCCACGACTGGACCTAATGGTCAGGGGTCCCTTTACCCTTTACCTTTATGTGTGCCCATATTGCAGGAGGAAAAGCTCTTGCAAGGTTGACCAAATAAGAAGGCGGTTTGGTAGGATGTGTGGGAGAGAAATTGTTTGATTGGCATTAGAATGTGAACGCCTTCAAAATTCACACCTCTACATTTTGAAATGAACTTCTCCAACCAAAGAATGTACACAAATTAGGCATATATTAGGGGGCAGTATACACAAAAATGCAAATACCAGTGAAAATAACATGGGGGGAAAGCATTGTATTAGGGGAAATTACTTGGAACTAAATGTCTATTAAGCAAAATCACATAAACAAAGATGCAGAGAAATGAGCACTAAAATGACAACTTTTTAAGATGAGAAACCTTTTGGTCTTGTCCGCTCAATCTGCCGGAGTCTGTCTTCGCATGCAGGGGAAGTCCCTAACTCACTGAGGGTTTGAAACCCATTGACGACCCTCACCTGGTTTAGCCAGCCAGTGAAAACCGTTTCCCTGGGGGGGGGTGGCTGCTGTCACACACTGAGAGTTTCTAGAAGCCACAGGTGAGAACTGAGAGCAGAGTGGGGACCATAGGTGGACAAACTCCCCCAGAAGGAGTATGACATGTCCCCTCACCAGAGAGTAAAGGGACCCCTGACCGACTCTAGGGTTGCGGCGCGCATCTCGCTTTATTGCCTGAGGAAGCCAATGTACAGCTTCTGGGTCATGTGGCCAGTATGACTAAGCCGCTTCTGGCGAACCAGAGCAGTGCACGGAAACACCATTTACCTTCCCGCCAGAGCAGTACCTATTTATCTACTTGCACTTTGATGTGCTTTCGAACTGCCGTCCCCTAACACACCATAGACTCCAAAAGGGACAGGATGATCCTCAGGGTCCCTTCCAACTATATAATTCTCTGATTCTATCATAGTGTCATTGGGACTGTATGTGGCTGGCAAGCCATGACCTAACTAAAAATTTTAAAAGGAAAAGTAGGAAGAAAGTATGTTGCAACAACCAGCACCTGCCCTATGGGGCCCCACCTTGCCTACACTGACCCAGATGCTGCTATGGGGTCTGCTCACTGTCTTTCGCTCTCAGGATATCCACAAAGCCCTGCAAAGATCTTTGTATTAGATCCACGGGCCCTGATCTCTTGACAGTTTGTCACTGCTTGTTATTGTGAACTGAAATGTGTCCCTATCTGTGTGACCAAGTTAATTTCTACGCCAGAATAAATGAAACACATTTAATCTGATGCTAATAAATTGGTTATTGGATTTTCCATCTCTGAACTTCATGTGCAGGAAGCCATCAGAAATTGATCTGGAGAAGGTTAGAAAGGAATATCTTTAACAGGACTATAGCTACATTTTTGGAAGATGCATAATGTTGGTGCAAACAAATATATTAACAGAAGAATTCTTGGATGCCAAGATCCAAATCTGGGGCAAGTAGACTTTGGTGTGAAAGAACCCCAGCAGAGATTTTTAACCAGAAAATATGCACCAAAGTAAAGTGTGGAAATATAGGCTGTAAAACCTTAAAATGTGCCCTTTAAAGTGAATTTCAAAGTGTCCCCTTAAAAAGGTTTCTTTCCAAAGTTTCCCTCTTCACCCTGCATCGGAAAAGACCACACATTTGGTAAGTTAAAAATGAATTAGTTACAAACTCTTCAAATGTCAGATTCATGTGATTCAGAAACGTTTACACAGGCAGTAAAATGTAGCTTACTTACAAAGTGGTGAAAGTTCCTAAATTATTGGTATAGGAACTCAAGAGTGTCCTGCAGTTGAGCTGGCCCAACCAGCTCAAGCCTCTTCACATGCCGAGCTTCTCAGGTAGACTGGAGGAGAACAAAGACTTGATTGCCTCCCAAGGTGAGGGGAAGTGGACATAGCTAAGCCTGGCAGGGCAGCTTACTCTATGGTATTAACTCCTTCATGCATTAATTAGACTTACGTGTGTTGGTTATATGGGGCTGGTTATCCCACACATTGAAACCCC
Source organism: Podarcis vaucheri (assembly GCF_965113315.1). NCBI lineage: Eukaryota > Metazoa > Chordata > Lepidosauria > Squamata > Lacertidae > Podarcis > Podarcis vaucheri. Next base: position 51,605,078 of record NC_138748.1, read on the forward strand.
AGGGTAGCAAAACAGTAGGTTCTTTATTGGTTTGAGATATACAGTGACCTGTGGAAATCACTGAGATACTATCCCCTTTGATACAGGAATGGGGAGACCCTTATTTAAATCTCCTAGGAGTAAGCCCCATTTACTGGGTCTTCTGTATAAGAAGCCATATACAGTGGTACCTCGGGTTACATATGCTTCGGGTTACATACGCTTCAGGTTACAGACTCCGCTTACCCAGAAATAGTACCTTGGGTTAAGAACTTTGCTTCAAGATGAGAACAGAAATCATGCTCCGGCGGCACGGTGGCAGCAGGAGGCCCTATTAGCTAAAGTGGTGCTTCAGGTTAAGAACAGTTTCAGGTTAAGAATGGACCTCCAGAACGAATAAAGTACTTAACCCGAGGGACCACTGTATAGGCCTGCACTGTAAGTGACCTGGAACATTCACTGTCCATCAGCCTTATCTATCTGACAGCTTATGCTATAGTAAACTCTGTCAGTCTTTAAGGCAGCAATTTGTTTTGTTGGTTTTGCTGCAACAGATGAACACAGCTACTGCTCTGGAAACTACCTGACAAGGTTGCTGTGCGGACCATGTATGCCACCTTGAACTTCTTAGCAGTAGAGTGGGATATAAATGCAGTAAATACATAAATATCTATGAATTGGGATGGAAATAAGGAGCAGAAATTTATTGCTTAAGGCAGGACTGAGGAATGTCTTTGGGCTTAAGGTTTGCATTCCCTTATGAGCATCCTTCTAGGGCCCCCCTGCTAGTGGTGCCGGTGGAGTCAGAGGCAAAGGTGAGCAGAGAATGGACAGGACTATGACCTTGGTACAGTTGGCTACATTCCAGCCACAGAGGTTTCTACACAGTCATCTCCAGGCAAGCAAGAGGCATTATAATGGTTAGAGTACATGTTCCAGCCATGCGAAAGCTGGAAGGATGTTCAGCAGGGTCAGTGAAGGACATGTCCTGAAAATGGGTATATCCTAGGTAGAGGCCTGGGGGCCAGAGAGAAAGACCTGGGAGGCCGCATTCAGCAGCTGGGCCTGAAGTTCCACATCCCTGACTTAGGATCAGGACAATAAGAAGAGCAATGAATTGCTCATGGGGGCGGGAGTGTCTTGTGGCCTCCTAAAAGACTAGCAAATTTTGCATGATGTAAGCTTTTAATAGACTAGTGTTACCCATACATTTGATGAAATGGACTCCAGCCCACAAAACCACGGTAGATGTGTTGCTTTTCAAGGTGCTAAAGGACTCATTGTTCTTTTTATCCCTCTGGAAATAATTTCTCCAGAGAGTTTGCAACCCCAATAAAGACATCAAGGGCTTAGCTGCTTCAAGAAGAGTGCTTTTGTTTTTTAAAGCCACTACACTGAGGAGCCTACGAAACCTCCCCTCCTCTCCCAGTGGCAGCATTTGTTAGCTGCTTCAGCAGAATTCCAGCACTGCCTTGTCACTTTTCCCAGGCTCTCCCCTGATGGGAAGGAGCGGGGTGAAGGGCACAAGTAGTTAACTGCAGCAGTGGGTGGAGTAGGAAAATGCTTTTCCTCTTTGTGGCTATCAGATTGAGCTAACTTTAGCATGTGTTTACGACCCTCCAACGGTGCCTGGGGTTTTAGATGGGAGGAGGGGGCTTGGGGGTCTGTGAGTTGCCCCCCCTCCCCGCTTTCCCAACAAATAACGCTTTTGAGCCTGAGAGCCCAGGCTGGCACTGGGAAGACAGGAATGGAATGGGGCCCTGCAGTGAAAAGAACAAGTGTGTTTGGCGTCACCAGACCACAAGAGGAGTGGAATCTCAACAAGGGGGACGACTTGCCAACCCTTGACACCAAGTTTGCCCTTGTCTTCTGTAATTTTCCTAAAGGACCTTCACTGAAAGAATGCCATGGTAGTACTGCTTTCTTTTTAAAGAGCCCCTGTTTTCATTTCCCCCTGCCTTCTTTAGGAAACCTCGCAGTCAGTGCAGGATAATGGCTGCATAATGGGTTCAGGTGCAGACGTCAGGTGATGGAGGAATCAGATTGAGAACAGTAGAGGTCAAGCGATGACTCCAGGGGTGGGAACCTTTTTCAGCCTGAGGCAGGGGCACGCAGCCGAAGAGGGCATCTTCTCAAAGTCAGGTAAGCTCGCCTGGCTTTGGGACGGAAAGGTATTTATAATTGTCTAAGAGAGCACCTCATTGCCGGATCTCCACAATGAGCCAACTCCACAAAACAGGTGCCAAAAAGGTTACTCCTTTGAACAGCAATGAGGGATGTGGGTGGTGCTGTGGGTTAAACCACAGAGCCTAGGACTTGCTGATCAGAAGGTCGGCGGTTCAAATCCCTGCAACGGGGTGAGCTCCCGTTGCTCGGTCCCTGCTCCTGCCAACCTAGCAGTTCAAAAGCACGTCAAAGTGCAAGTAGCTAAATAGGTACCGCTCCGGTGGAAAGGTAAATGGTGTTTCCGTGCGCTGCTCTGGTTCGCCAGAGTCATGCTAGCCACATGACCCGGAAGCTCCCTCGGCCAATAAAGTGAGATGAGCACCACAACCCCAGAGTCGGTCACGACTGGACCTAATGGCCAGGGGTCCCTTTACCTTTGAACAGCAAGCAATTTAACTTCAGTAGATTGCAGTAGTCAGGAGAGTCCCACCTTTAGATTGTAGTTAACTAATACACATTAGTAGGGTACAGCCAGAGAAGGGAACAGCAGGGATTTCAGGCCAGAATTTCATACTATATGTCACCAGTCAGAACTTTCCTGATGCAGAACATGATACAGGATAACCTATAGGCTACAACAGTTTGCTTTATATCCCTCAGACTGCGTAACCTGCCGCTGAGAGGAGCCATAGGCTGTCTCTGCTTTCAGACTAGACTGCTTTCAGACACGGATTGATCTGCATAAACTTATACACTTAATAAAACTTAAAGCTTAATTTGGCAACAAGTCTCCCCATATTGTGAGTCATTTTTGACCCAAGCCACATTTTATACCACCTTAACTGGATCCTGCCATTCAGACTTTCCGAAACACAGTGTTGTGGGAGATTTCTTGAGTAGAGGACCAATCAGACAGAATTTTCAACAATATGTCAGGGGCACAGAGAACAGCCTTAAGGAATCTGTCACAGGATGAGTCAATTATTATCAAACCAGCCAATAAAGGAGGAGCTGTTGTAATTTTAATTATCACACACTACGATTTTGAAATACAAGGACAACTTTCTGATACCACATATTACACATATTACCCCCATTACATGAGACCCTACTAACAGGATCACCAGACTTATTAAACAGGTTGTGTAGGAAGGTTTGGCTTTGAATTACATTACATCCGCAGAGGATGGTTATTTGATTAACCAATCTCCTAGAATACCTTGTTTCTACATTTTGCCTAAGATTCATAAGGCAGAATTTTCCCCACCTGGAAGACCTTTTGTGTCCGGTAGCAATTCCATTCTGGAACCTTTGGCTAAATTTTTAGATTCGTTTTTGTCATACCCAAGATTCCATAATACACTAGGGACTCCATGGATTTTGTTCCACAAATTGAATCGGTGGTAATTCCTTCCGATTCTTTCCTCGTGCCTCTGGATGTTAAATCTTTATATACCTCTGTACTTCATGAGGAAGCCTGCACCTGTGTATCTGACTCTCTAGGACGACATACCTATCACAAGTGGACTCTTTATTTACTGTGTTTGCAATTGTTTAAGATAAAACCTATTTGGGAAAGAAACTACTTTTGCCATTTTTATGGGCGCTTATTGTTTGTTTACAGATCATTGTCTTGGTGGTATTATTTCGCTTCGATTGCTTCCAGGCTACACTGCTTTCTTAATAGTTGTTCCTGTCCATAGTATACCCGAGTTATTACCTATGTGTTTGTTTTTATGATAATTATATTTGCCATTCCATCCATATAGGTCTCCAAAGCAGCTCCTGTCCACTGAAGGCTCCTCCAAGCATGGCTGCTGGCTCTCATCTGGTAGCCTACTCAATCCCACACAGTGCCACACCCAGGAAACCTGTCAGCAGGTGGCAGTTAAAGGGATATCATTTCTCCTCCTTGGGCCACGGATCTAAGCCTTGCTCATGGTTGCTCTCTCGGCCCATTCTCAAGCATAGGGGTGGGTGGAGAAGCTGTGGCCCTCCAGGTGTTGTTGGACTCCAACTTCCATCAGCCTCAGCCACCACAGCCCATGGCCATGGATTGTGGGAGTTGTAGTTCAACAACATCCAAGGCCCACAGGTTCCCCATGCCTGCTCTAGCAGAACTATGCAGCAGAAAAGGTGGCCGGGGGGGGGGGCATCAATTTCAATTTCTCTCAGATTCTCATTCTTTGCGTCTTGAATTTAGTTCTCACATTTCCACATCACTTTGCATTTAATAAGAAAATCCTCATGAAATTTTGTCAGTGTTGTAGTGCCCAATATACGAAACTTTGCAAAACCATTTCACATAATGTAATGCGTTTTTGTATGTCCTTTTTATCGTATGTAACGTTCACTAATATATGCATTTTCATGCACACTAATGTATGCATTTTTGTGCACATTCCTTAGCTGGAGAACCGCACTGCAGCACTTGGAGCAGTTCAAATTTCAAAGGTTGTGTTCCAGTTTCCGTATTGTCTTTGACTGTATGAATTTGCAAACTGAATCAAATCTCTCCTCCATCCCCAGTTCTTAGCCTGGGGATTCCAGGTGTTTCTACTGGTTCTTAAAGCTGTGACAGGACCAGTATAAATAGCCCATACCTGAAAATGGCCACCAATAAAATTTGACAGCATCTGACAGTTTACAGAAGTGAAAAAAGCATCCTTTTCTCAATACCTACTTGCAGCCTTGCTGTTGGCAGCCTGAAATCCCTACTTGGGGCTGCATCAGTGAAAATCAAGCTTTAAGAGCATTTTGGAAGCAGCTGAGGACCTCTGTCCTGCACCCAAAACCTCTTCAGTTGTTGTGGTACAAGAAAGGGCTTCTACTACTGCAGTCAAAGCCCTAATTGGATCAGACTGACCATTTCACAAGATCAAAGAGCACCTGCATCATCACTGTTGTTTAATTTATATACCACTTTTCCACAGCAGCAGCAGCAACAACAAAATACCTGAAGTGGTTTACAGCACATAAATACTGAACAACAGCAAACAGCAGCACCTAGCAGATATGCTATGTGCGTTTCAACCCATTATCTATTAATTTCAGTAATTCTTTCATATGTCCATTTCCAGAAGGGGACGGCTATCTTGATTCATGCTTTGATGGCTCATGCATGGTCAAATAACACAGGTGTTAAGGGAATGATATAGTTTTTCTTGCTGTTTATCCAAATAGCTACAAACCATTTTCCACTTCAACATTGAGAAGACAGACACTGGAAATTACAGAAGCCAATGGTATCATTGGTGAGTAACTTTGTTCTGGAAAGGCTTAATGCTAGCACCGGTTGTTTGCATATAGAATACTCCTATTAGCAAAGACGTTATTGGACTCTGTGGGCTTATTTTGTTAAGGCACACCAATGAAGTCCTGTGGAATAACACTCAGACTTGACGTAGCATCATTTTTTTATTATCCTTTCCATCCATGACTCACCTCTTTTAGCTGTTTGGCTGAAGTATCTATCAAGGGAGCACCATGTGTCACATACTGGTGACATGGTGGGACGTCCACCAAATACTGTAGTCACACACCCCTCTGACTAGACCACACTCCCTCTGTTTCGCCCCCTCCTTGGGTGCTTTTGCCTGGTTGTTACTGTGAAAAGGTGTTAGACAATGCAAGCATTATCTTGTAGCTTGCCTTAATGGAAATTGGCGTGTGTCTGCGTGTACAGGGTATAGATGCCCAGCTTTTGCATGGCTGAAATGCAGCCCACTGCTCAAAGCTAAGAGTCGCACCCATTGCGGCACCCACTTTTGCCTCTGACCCCACCCACCATTTACATGGGCGGGGGCAAGGTTATGCACCAGGGAATGCTGCCCTCTGGCCAAAAAGGGTTTCCTGTCTCTGCAATAGTTCCTCAGCTGGTGTAATTTGAGTATGGGATTGCTCTGATAATGTGCTTAATTGAATGGCCTTACATAACCATCAAGTATTAGTTTTTAGTGAAATGTTTTGACGTCTCTTTGTTTGACAGTTTCTGGCTGATGGAATAGCTTTAGAAGATAAGCAAGGAGCTCACCCAGAGTTTACAGGGCACTTTCTCACTTGTATTTTTAGTTCCTGCCTAATGTGATTGTATTTATATTTTCTTTGCAGGCCTATAATCAGTTTCTATCCATAACTGCAAATCAAGAGATTATGAGCTGCCAGAGAAAGAAAGGAATTGTTCCTCTCACCATAACTGAGCTAAAAAGAGATTGTGATGCTTGCCTCACCCAGTCTCTTTTTGCACATGCAAACTCTGTAAATCTAAAAGGTTTCAAACAATTAAAAGTTGGTTTTGCCCGTTTGCTTAACTGTTTTGTATTTAAAACATTAAATCAAAATGCTTCACTTTTAAAACCCTAGCAAGTTCAAGGAACTCTGGTTTTGTTTTTGGACCAGAAGGCTTCCCCCGCCCCCCAAAGAGTGAGTGCAGTTAGATATGTTTCTATTTCAAATGTTGCTTCCGCACTATAGGGCTTATTTTCTGCTGACATGTACTTCTGCAATCCCCTAGTAGTGGGATTAATACTGTGGTTCCACAAAGCAGTATATTCTCCGCAAAAATTCAGCAACATCCAGACACCCCTCAGAATCCTACAATAGGTTTACTCGGAACCAAGTCTCATTTATCAAAGTTCCTCTTTCTGCCTACACACACACATATACACACAAAGTGAAAATGAACTTAATTCTAAATCTTACAGTCACATGTTAATATTAAGTAGGAAAATGAATCCATTTTCTAGTGAGCTGTGGCTGATAAGAAATGACCACGCAGTGACCATTTTAAGCGTGCCCCATTGATCACCAACGCGTGGGTCCTTTTGGACCCAGAAGAGGGTGGAATGGGGGGCAGGATGGAGTGGGGCAGAATGGGGCAGGGCACACTTATGCACACTCCAGCAATGCATAAAAAAACTAAGGAGAAAGCAAAGCAAGAGGGCTTCTTCCTGCAATACCTTTGTACACAGAAAGCAACTAAAGAATAAGAATATGACTATACTATTGTTGAAACTAGCCCTGAGGGAGCCTTGCCAGTTAGCTCAGCTTGTGCGTGATGCTGATAATGCCAAGGTCACAGGTTTGATCCCCTGTATGCGTGCATATTCCTGCATTAGATTAGATGATTCATGGAGTCTCTTCCAAAACTATGAATGTGGTGGTCCTTGTTGTTTAGTTGTTTAGTCGTGTCCGACTCTTCGTGACCCCATGGACCAGAGCACGCCAGGCACTTCTGTCTTCCACTGCCTCCCGCAGTTTGGTCAAACTCATGCTGGTAGCTTCGAGAACACTGTGCAACCATCTCGTCCTCTGTCATCCCCTTCTCCTTGTGCCCTCCATCTTTCCCAACATCAGGGTCTTTTCCAGGGAGTCTTGTCTTCTCATGAGGTGGCCAAAGTATTGGAGCCTCAGCTTCACAATCTGTCCTTCCAGTGAGCACTCAGGACTGATTTCCTTAAGAATGGATAGGTTTGATCTTCTTGCAGTCCATGGGACTCTCAAGAGTCTCCTCCAGCACCATAATTCAAAAGCATCAATTCTTCGGCGATCAGCCTTCTTTATGGTCCAGCTTTCACTTCCATACATCACTACTGGGAAAACCATAGTGGTGGTCCTACTAAATATTATATAAACTCAAAGACAGAAATTTCACAAATTGGAAATATTTATGGAAAACATACAGAGGGGAGGGAAAGGATGTCAAGAAAAGAGAGTACTGAAAACTCTGCCAAAGATGATGGTATTGTGCCTGCCTTGAATTACTGTGACCTTGCTAACTGGCTCAACTATTGCCATGATAATTTGTGACAGCTTATCATACAACATAGACCACAACGGGTTGTATCACATTATTTTCCAAAAGACTCAAAACACAGAAGATTTCCTCCTATGCACTACAAGAAAAGACTAGAAAAATTGTGCCATCAATGGTTGATATATTCAACCTGAAAAAATGTGAGGGGAGTGTCTGTTGGCGCATCAACCCTACAAGAAACAGGTTCAAAAGAATGGGAAAACGTTGGAGCGATTCTGTCTTCACATGAGAGGAATACTGACGATTTAGAAAACTATCAGACCTGAAGAGAATTGATAATAACCAGCAGAAAATTAGGCAAGGATGACAACACTGGCAACAAATCTTGGAACGCTTGATTGCTTTCGTCAAAGTTCCTGGCATGCAAAACTTGATATTCTGTGGTACAACTGAAAAGTTGCACAGTGCTAGCAATGGAATTTTTTAATTTTTTAAAAAAGTTTATAGAGTATCTAATCCTTTTTGATCCTATCATGAAAGAACATTTGAGTTAGAGCTCAAGAAACAATGTTTACTACCTAGGGAAAGATATCCAAAATGAACTTATACAGCTTCTAGCATGTGCTACAAAGCAGAAAATTTTAGCACATTCAAACTCAGCCAAATATGACTCAGTTATTCTGTAATGCACACCTGATGCTAATCATATTGAACAAATGACAAATGTTGATGTAATCAAATAATCAGATAATGAGCCATCATAAGAGAACATATCTTGGGATTTGTTCCACTCAGGGATGTCTACAGGTGTCTTTATGACAGAATCTCTTATTGGACAGCTTGACCAAATGGTCAAAGTTATGATAATGAAAGTAGCATCAAAGGCAAAGAAAATGAGACATGAGAGTGTCTCAGGCATATAAACCCACACACTTTTTGTGCCCTGCAATGCACTCTGAACTTTGTAGTCAATGATGCTGCTAAACCTTGTCTGGAAGCCACTAGTTTCTTCAGTTTGGTTCAACAGATCTATAATTATTTATCTGCAGTGACTCAGTGTTGGAAATTCTAACAAGCCATATATCAGACTTAGGCATAACTGTTAAGCCATTGAGTGAAACAAGATGGCAGTGTCAGACTGATGCTTTGAAAGAACCGATATACCATCGTGGTAGTATATATAATGCTTTAATAGATCTTTGAAGATGTAAGCCTAAAAGGTTTATCTGGAAATGCTTTCAGAAATGAAACTAAGGTATTTGCTGATACAATTTATTGGTTCAAATTTGTAGTATCCCTTGCTACATCATGGTACAATATCCTTTTTGGAGTCAAATTCGCCAGCAAGCTACTACAAAATAAGGAAGCTGATTTAAATTCAGCTACAAACCAATCACAAGTCACCAAGAATTACTTTGCACCACAAGATCCAAAGCAGAAATTCAAATGAGGTTTCTTCTATGCTGTCTGTCAGAGTTGCTCCCCGATCCTAGCTCACAGAGGATCACGCTAGCCAGCGATCATTAAGTAAAGTCTTTATTGAGTTACAGTTTCCATTCTCAAGCTGCTGCGTGCAACTCTACGTCTTATGTCTAGATCGGCGAAGCTCTGTCTGAGTCTCCGCCCCTTGTGCACCAACTTAATATCCTAGCCCTGCTCCACCTTTTCCGCCTGACTGTTCTCCTCTGGGTCCCTCTGCCCCCGGGGTCTCCTCCCTCCGGGACTCCTCCGACGCCGACCCCCCGGACCCTTCTGTCTCCTTGCGCCGGGCTTTAGGACCTGGCTCCCTCTCCGGGCTGCCTACTGCGTCACTTTCCTGTGCATTTGAACTTGGCGCGCGCGCCCAACCTTCCACTTTCCGTCTGACCGTTTCTTCGCTCCCTGATGGAGGTGTGGCCACTCCTGACTCGTGCCCTCCCTCCTGTTGTGAGCTGCCAGCACTTGATCCATGGCTCCCTTCCTCTTCCCTGCTCTCTGGCGGTGACGCTGGTCCCGATCTCCAACTGCTCCCCTCTGAGTCCCCTCTGGCTTTATCTTCCTGGGGTGTCCCCCTAGGCTCCCCCCTTGCCCTGGCCACTGGTGCTCCTTTCTGTGAATCTTCTGATTCACTGGAAAGACTCGGAGATCTCGGGTCGTCGTCATCACGCATCTTTTCTTCTGCCTCCTCCCCCTCGCTCTCTGTTTCCTCCCTTGCCCTTGCCTCTGCTCCTGAACCCCTGACACTGTCTTACACATGGCCATGCAATCTATTGGAGAAAGATTCCAACAGCTACAACGATATAATTCCCTTCTGGCTTCTTGTATGATATATACAGTATCAACAAAAAGTCTACTGAAAATGTACTTAAGGCCTGCAGATTTTTTTTTTTTGGGGGGGGGTCACTGATGCACAATGTAAACACAGCCACTGATGCTGAAGATCTGTGCTGTAAACTTATAGCAGTAGCTCGAAGACTTCCAATGTCTACGCTACCACAAGGAGTACTTCTCTTCATGCTACAACAAAAACTCCTGGATAATGTGCCTAATGTTTCTGTTGCTCTGGAACCTTCTTACACTTTGTCAGTGACAAGTGGTGAATGCAGTTTCTCATAGCTCAAACTTGTAAAACTTACATACGCTCAACAATGTTAGAAAAGACACTAGTTGGCTTGGCAAGTATTTCAATTGAACATGCCCAAACATCAGCACTTGACCTGAAGGAATTGGTGACAAAATCTGCAAAGGAAAAGGCACAAAAATTGCAATTTGGTGCGCCTGAAATTGAAACTTTTAAGAGACTTAAATATTAACATCACAATTCACAATATTATTCCAAATGATTTGTGCGCTAGAACATTTTATTTTGTATTTGAGAAAGGTATCAAAAATGTTGTATTGCTTATTCTTGCAATTTAAAGTAACTTTAGCAGTTTCAAGCTTTGTGCTTTTCATTTTTTCCCCCTACATCTTTTTTGGAAAATCAAAGTTAGCAATTTCAGGGGAGGGTGTTCGGGAGTGCAAGTAGTTAGGTTTGTCTAGGGCGCAAAAAAGCCTGGCACCAGGCAAGACAGTGTCAAAATGATTCTTCAACATCAATTTTGTTGGATTGGTCATGTGGTTCGGATGCCTGATTATCATCTTCCAAAACAACTACTCTATTCCTAACTGAAGAATTGAAAGCGAAATACTGGTGGACAACAAAAGAGGTTTAAAGACAGTCTCAAGGCAAATATTAAAAAATGCAATATAAGCATGGAAAACTGGGAAACACTGGCCTGTGAGCACTTTAATTGGAGAATAGCCTTTACCAAAGGCGTCATGGACTTTGAAGAAATGAACTCAGAAAGGGAAAAATGAGCCAAGAGGAAGGCACGTTTGGCAAACCCACATCTTGATCAACTCCTGCCCGGAAACCTATGTCCCCACTGTGGAACAATGGGTGGATCCAGAATTGACCTCCACAGTCACTTATGGACACACCATTAAGACCATGTTTGTGGAAGACAATCTTGTTCCAATATGAGTGATTGCCAAAGAAGAAGAAGAAGTGTAGTGTTTACTTACACAGTGCTATCAGCATGCGGGCCGCTTCCTACTCAGCAGTGGCTGGTAGGGTAGAAGGTAAAGAGGCCATCAGTAGTTGGAGCCAGATTCAACAATGAGCACTGCTAAGTTATGCAAGAACAATGCTGGCGATCAGTAGGAAAGCAGGCAGAGGTTGGTGGCAACTCAACAAATTGGCAACTCAACAAACTAGTCACTTGCGCATCTCTAAAAAAAGAGGGCAAAAGACAGCACAGATTGGCATAATAATTACTACTATTTAATAGGAATGCATCTTACCATATGGGAGGAAAGACTGTTACCAGGTGACTTGTGTACCTGCCTGCTCAGTCTTCTCTGCTGCTGATGGTCACACCTTCAATGGCCCTGCTGTCCCTTCTTGTGGTTTTTTTTTACCTTTACATGGGTCTTGGACTGCACAATCCTTCAAGAGCGTCCAGATTTGGACTGGACAGCCCCACTGTAATGTAGGACTCATGCTGACCACCCTGCTTATCACACAGGAAAGTTTCTTCTTCACACCCTGCTGACACTCCCTTCTCCATCCTGTTGGCGCACTTGGCAGTGTGTTCCCTAAAGCTGCATTTACCGTCATTTGGCCAATGATTAAAAGTTAGACCCGGCAGATTGTGAAGCTTTAATGTATGTTGTGTGTCTGGACTCAAAACGCATAGTACAGCTAGTTTCTGGTCAGCTAAAAGCTTTATAGATCTGAGCTGACTTAATTAGGCCACAATGCATGAACTTGAGTCATTACAGCTTGCTTTGCTTTGACACAAACATACATAAGGCCTTTCCATAGGACAAGGGAGAGCAGAATTTGCATGCCCACCTTTGACAACAAAGCACTGTTTGAAGTAAGGGCCCGTTGCCGAGCAGAGAGACATAAAACAAATGGACACAACCATATAACCTTTTCCTCTCTCTGCGCCCCTCCCGGTAGTCTCATTACTGTAAATAATGCTGCTCCTTATTGGAAAAGGCAGTTAAATGTGGGATGAATTCTGATAGGCGGCCATGCGGATCTGCTGCCAAAATGAGGCAAATTACCTTGAGCTAGTGCAGCTCCCTTTCTTTCTTCTTTCTTTGCCTTCAATAAGAGCCTCCAAGAAATCACTCCGGTGGCTTCTACGAAGGAAAAGTGGAGCACGATGTGATACTCTCATCATGGAATCTTAATCAGCCTCCGTCAGGGATGGTTGTGTTTCATACTCCCCACTTCTCCAGCCACAGGATGTTCCAGAGGCAGCTTGACAAAGAAAAATTCGATCAGGAGGAGAAAGTACTGGGAGGTTTTGTAATATACTGCACAGATTGAGCAGGTGGGAAGCCGACAGACAGTATGGGCAGGTAGCGCTACCCACCTTGGCGCCTCCCCTCCATGCAAAGAACAGCAGCAGCTTTCAGATTCTTGAGGGTAAATTCTAGCCAGGTACAGCTCTGAAACATTGAGGTCGTTTTCTTTCAGGCAATATTCACACAGGGCAAAACTCTTTCATTTACCATTGCTTGCAGCCATAGTTCCATGGCAGACACTGAATTTGCCACCACAGGCTATAGTGGTGGCCACAAAAGAGGATTAGAAAAAAAATCACGGAGCGTAAGACTATCTATGGCTAGCCAAGACTGCTATATTTTACCTCCAGTAACAGAGGTGGCATACCTCTGAATACCAGTCGCTTGCGATCTCAGGTGAGGAGAAGGCTATTGCACTCAAGTCCTGCTTCCTAGACGCCTGTCTTGAACCCCTGGCGTACCCTGGCAGCAAGTCAGTATGACAGGTCCAAAGTCCAGGGGTCAAACCAAACAAGCAAAGTCCAAATTTCAGGAAATGCAGTCCAGGGTCAAACCCAAAGCACAGTCCTGTAGAGGCCCAGAAGCATCCAAGTTAAGGTCCTTCAATATGGGCAGTTGAGCAGACATAGCACCTCCGCTCTGCTTCCCTTCTGTACTTTGCATGCTGATTGAAGCATCTGGGCTTGATGACACATGTGACCCTCACCTGTTCTGAGCCTACTCCAGCTGCGGAATCACACGCTTCCTCCTAGAGTTGGGAGCCCCACCTGGCCAGCTAGGGAGCTGGGCTATGGGCCCTTGCCTGCCTCAGCCTCCTAGAGTGTCCCTCACGCTGCTCCCTATGCCTCATAGTCCGCCATGTTTGTGGTGACAGGGGCTCCTCTGGCTCTGGTCCTGCTGCTCTGATCCCTGTGCACTGACCTCCATCCCCTCGCCATCCTCTGCCACCCTAAGAGTACTCCCTTCCCCATCCCCTGCTTGCCCCAGTGTGTCCCAGTCCCGGCTACACCCCTAACCGGGTTTCTCTTCTTACTCCTCCTCCTCCCTGTCTTCCTGCCAGTTCATGACAAGGCCTTGGCCACTGCGAGAACAGAATGCTGACTAGGAGGGCCTTTGGTCCCATCCGACAAAGGTCTTCTTAGGTTCTTAATTCAAAGAGCTGATAATGACCATTAAAGGCCTTCATGGTATGGAAAAGTGATATAACTGAAATATGACCTTCCACCATATGAACCTGCCTATTTGTTATAAAATATTGTTGGTATCCCTTTAATATTGATCCCAATGGTCTGTTCAGCTGGGACTATAGTGAGGGCCTTTTTCGTAGCCCCAGTGATGTGCTGGGTCTCTTTCTTGAGACAGCCCCACCTTGACCCCTTTATGATGAACTTCTGCCATATGTTTCAGTTACAGATAGGTAGCCATGTTGGTCTGCCATAGTCAAAATAAAAAAATTCCTTCCAGTAGCACCTTAAAGACCAACTAAGTTAGTTCTTGGTATGAGCTTTCGTGTGCATCTGAAGAAGTGTGCATGCACACGAAAGCTCATACCAAGAACTAACTTAGTTGGTCTTTAAGGTGCTACTGGAAGGAATTTTTTTATTCTGCCATATGCCGAGGTCATTTCTCCCTTATTGGCAAAGCCTTTGAACGATGTGTTTGTCAATCCTGTTTTAAGCAGCCGTGCCAATGATCGTTAATGCTGATGCCTTTTGTTGTGTTTTTATTGAGAACGACTTTAAAGAACAGTCTGTGAAAAGTAAGCTCCATCTCTCCGCTGGACACCTTTAAGATACTGAAGAAGTAGATTCTGGAGTCATTTGCAGACGCTTCAAGTATCCCTATTTTCCATGGACAGTCCCAGATTTACAGAAGCTATCCGCATTTCTGATTTGATCCCGGAATGTCCTGTTTTCCCTTAGGACGTCCCAATTTTCATGTAAGAAATGTTGGAGGGTATGGTAGCTTGTCCCTATTTTCATTGGTGAAATGTTGGAGTTATGCGTCCTCCAAGTCAAGGAGATAAGTAACTATACAAACTTTAGAAGACATCTGAAGGTAGCCCTGCATAGGGAAGTTTTTTTAGTGTTTAATGTTTTATTATGTTTTTATATATGTTGGAAACTGCCCAAAGTGCCTGGGGCAACCCAGTCAGATGAGTGGGCTATTATTATTATTATTATTATTATTATTATTATTATTATTACTGAATAGGATGTCCCTATTTTCACTGGAGAAATATTGGAGGGTATGCATTTGCTCACAAGTGGAATGGCTATGGCTTTAAATGAACAAGCAAATGCATTGGACCATGTGAGTGCAAATCAGTAACAAATGTACATCCTTGTGCAAAAACTGACTGATCAGAAAGGCTGTAAGAGTTAGTCCACCCTTTCGTCCTGTTTTATTTACGAGGACCTTTTTGCTAAGCTCTGAAAAATGTAAATCATTCCCTTTGTTCTTGGATATAGAACAAACTCCTTTATACCATCTTCTCTTATGAAATTATCTTCAAAGAATTCCCCATACTTTCTTCCTCCTCTGACACTTGGCCCCTGTTATTGTTTGAAGGCAGATTGGAATCACACGATTAAAATTGCACAGTTCTGACATCATTTTATTTTTTCATTTCCTCAGTGGAAATGTCAAGGGAAAAAATACTCTATAATTATACTTCAGACAAGTCTATAATTACTTTCAATTAAATTTTGGCCCTTAATGTTTGAATGATTTGACCACAGTTTGAATTCCATAATCTGATAAGCTTTCTTTTTTTTTCACATTTCAAAGTTTGCTTGTACTAGAAAGTGCATGTGTGTGAAGAACTCAAAACCTCAATACTGTTAAATGAAGTAACTGCTAAATTAAGGGACAGGCAAATTACTTTAGCCTTCTCTGAAAGACCTCCTCATTATTATTATAATTAGTAGTAGTAGTTGCTGCTGTTGTTAAGGAACAACAGTCCATAATACTGTGCTTGTTTATTTTGTCCCACTGAGTTCTATAGGGCTTATTCTCTAGTAAGTGTATATAAGAGTTTGTCCTAATAGAACAATCCTATCCACAAATTATGCCAATTTAGCAGGATAAGATCACTTCTGAGTTCCCATTTGCTGGCAAAGTACAGCATTAAATCAAGCAGAAAAAATAAACCCGCAGGAATATTCTTGGGCCCATGGGACACTAGTGGTAGTGTTAAATCTACAGCTGTGAAGCATTACCACGAAGGGGGAAAGTAGATTAGATGCAAGTAGATGCACTTACTTGCATCACCTAAAAATCGGAAATGCATCACCGAGAAGACAACAGAGAATACACATTTGCATAAAATGTTCATATGCAAGTTGCTATGTATAGATGCAAATTTATAAATAATTACTGTAATTTAAATAGAAATATAATATGTCACACTCAATACAATACACTCAAGAAGAATCGCCCATACCTGGTACCTATAACCACTTATGTCATCTGGATTATAATGTTATGTCACAGTTCTTTCATTTTTAATGCATATTGTCAGCTGCAGATGTTGAAGCTCGTGGGAGAAAATGGTCAATATTCTTGTGTCTTCAGATATATACAGCTTTGCAGTATCCATGCGTGTTTACCTGGAGAGCTTACAGGATTTATATAAGCACACAAAAGTTTTTAATGCTTGAAGTTCAGTTGTGTTTTTATATTATGCTGGAAGCTGCCCAGAGTGGCTGGGGCAACCCAGTCAGATAGGCAGGGTTAAATAGAAAAATAAATAAAATGGACAGAGAGCAGGACCAAGCAAGGCTGTAGTGATATCAGGAAAGAGGAGGGATGGATGATACAATATTCAGGTTGTGGCTGTCTATGAGCATTGTGTATTCTAGTAGACCACTATCACAATTTCTTCAATACATAACAATTTCCATACTACTCATCAGACACATCTGTTAAAGCTTTTCAACTAAGCTAAGTGTTTTTCTTTAAAAGAAAAAAAAAAGAGAGAATATTTGAGTATTACAGAAAATCACCTTCAAAGGTGCAGGAAGACCTATGGTGTGTGGGCAGCAGCAGAAATTTTCCCAGAGCTACGTAAATACTTCAAAAAAATAAACAAGCATTCTTAACTAGCATCAGAGAACACCTTGATATCTGAATTGTTTCCTATGAGGCAGCGATCACTTCTCCACCAGAAAAGTCTGGCAGAAAAAGCTTAAAAACAAACCCTTAAGCTAGATCATGAGTGTTTCACCCTAGCCTTCTGTACCTTATTGACTACTAGATCTGCTTTCTTAAACGCCAATCACTGCCATGCCTTCACTCATTGGCTAAAAACACTGAAGGGTGGGAGAAGGCTAGCTTCTTACAAAGCAAAGGATAATGGTGCCTGCACTTTTTTCTTTTTTTTGCCTCGTATATTGGGTTCTTCTACAAATACCAGAGAAAAACTTTCTCTTTGTATTTTAAAATGGAGCTAGGAATCTGGGAATTATACTTCATTTTTCCCTTTCCCTGCCCTGCGGATGCCTAAGCAATGGCGATCCCATTTTTTTTCTCCTGGTGAGAGGGATCAGCTTGTTAGCAGAGTGACTTGAATAATGCAGTCCAGAGAGAAAAGAAACTGATAATACTTAACTTGATAAACTGAACAGAAACAGTACATGATATGAGGAGAAATAAAAAGAGAGGTTTTGTCTTACTTAATAGACCTTGTTCAGAGCAGAGTTAGATATTCAACAACTGCTCACGGGGAAAGACTCCCTCAGAAACACAAAGCCAGCCAGAACTTGTGTTACCCCAGCAAGGTTCATGCCAGTCTGACCAGGCAACGCCATCCTTGGTTGGCTGACTAACCGCTAACAACATTAACCATTAGGATATTAACTGAATGGTCCTTGCTATTGCGTTTCCAACACAGCCGAACTGATCTGGTTGGGATGGATAAACCCAACTGAAGGGCCATTAGAATATTGTTCTATATATGATTCCACAGTTCTGCCAACCAGTTCCTCTCCTTCCTTCCTCCCAAATCCATATCTGAACTCGGGTGGATCCCCTGGGCTGTTTCTGTACTCCATGGAAGGCATTTAGGCTGCAGTAACCAGTCCCCTTGTTCCTTGCTATTTATTTATCCCATTTGTAGAGGGTTTGTGCTGGCTATCAGTCCACAACAGCTGGCTATGCTGGCACTTGCAAGCCAAATGCACAGCAGTCATCCCTCTCTGCCTGGAAAAATCACAATCAATGCATTCAGTACAACAGTAACTATTTTGTGTGCCGATTGCGTTATGAAGACAGAAACTGAAATGGCAGATGAATCATTGTTTAAAAATATGAGACTCTCTGATGCAAATAAAATAGGCTCCCTTGACACTTGTGTAATAACTCCAATTTCATTAAATGATCCAGACTCTAACTGCAGGGATTATTTAAATAAAAAGATTGTGTATATTTAATAGGAAAGATCTCATGTGTTTGCAAACAGGTTTTAGAGGTTTTTATTGTTTGGGATTTAAAGTGTGTGTGTGTGTGTGTGTGTGTGTGTGTGTTTATACAATGGCCACTTTATGCTCTTAATGAAGCAGTGGACAAATTGTTCCATCTTACGCTGCGTCCACACTGACACCCTCCTGCCCCAGTTAATTCCTTAATAATGTGTTCCTTTTTCTTTATTTCCTTGCTGCATTTCCTTTGTTCTCTTTCTTTCCTGTGCCTACCTGAGGGCATCTCCACAAGCTGCAGTTGCTGCTGGAAAAGACTGGCATTAAGCACTGGCGTTTCCAGCAAGCACATCAAGTATGGAACTAGAGGCACACCTGTCTCCTCTCTTTTTCAGTCGAGCGTGTGAAGTGCACACGTCACACATGGAGGAAGGACTGCAGCTCAGTGTTAGAACACTTGCTTTGCATGCAGAAGGTCCTGCCTGAAACTCTGGAGGAATGCTGCCAGTCAGTGTAGGCAATACTGAGCTAGATGGGCCAATGGCCTGACTCATTATAAGGCAGCATCCTGGTCCCATGTGCAGATGAATCTTTAACCAGCTATCTACACAGGATGAGGAATCCTGGCCCAAGCAGGTTTCCCAGAAATAATAACAGCAATATACACTATATATCCACATCAATCTCTGACTTTTGTCTTCTGGGTTTCTGGGGGTTTTCCTGTTGTTATCCTGTCTCTCACAGCTACAATAAACCTACTATTAACATTATGGACTGGTCATTTCTTCGTCAGAGGGCAAACGGGCAAATTTAGCAGGGGATCAAATACGTTCCCCCCTCACTGTATACACACACAGCACACACATGCATACTCCCACAAAGAGCTGCAGTGCACAATATAGTACAGCATTTATTACGATTCACTGGCAAGGGGTGGTGAAGTTGTTAGTAATGTATACGGTGGTACCTTGGAAGTCGAACAGAATCCATTCCGGAAGTCTGTTAGACTTTCAAAACGTTCAAAAACCAAATTGCAGCTACTGATTGGCTGCAGGAAGCTCCTGCAGCCAATCGGAAGCCCCGTCAGACGTTCGAGTTCCAAAATAACATTTGCAAACTGGAACAATCACTTCTGGGTTTGTGGCGTTAGGGAGCCAAAACGTCCAATTTCCAGGGCATTTGGGATCCAAGGTACGACTGTACTGAACTTTGGCTGCTGAGACTTGGATCCCTTTTGGAAATGCAAACGATCTTGCAATGAAATGTTACAATTTAAGCTGCTAGCATGACGCTGAGACCCCATCAAAGAAAAGGAGAGCGGTATCCAGACTCTGCTCAATAACCTTCCATATACTATAGCTTATGTGCCACAGACAATGGGGAAACTAGAAAGCCTTGTTATAACTTTATTCATTGGTCAGAAAAAGGAGAGTTGGTCAATTATCCTGGCATTTTGGCAGATGATACCATCCCGATCTGAAAAAAAAACACCTTACAAAGCTGTTCTCCCAGTTCCATCCTCCTTCTACTATACCACTTGGTGGAGTGATTATTTTTAGTGTCACCTTTTCATTGACTTGAAACCCTTATGGGCTGTACCAGGAGTAGTACTACAATAGGAGACACTCACTGATATCACGCCACAGAAATAGCAAACCGAAGAGTGCTTCCGTTTGGTTCTTACTGTTCCCAACAACATTCCAGGACACATTAATTCTCATTGTGATAGTATGGATAGCTTCTCCCTTATTTTTCCAGACATTTTGTTGTTTAGTCGTTTAGTCGGGTCCGACTCTTTGTGACCCCATGGACCAGAGCACGCCAGGCACTCCTGTCTTCCACTGCCTCCTGCAGTTTGATCAGACTCATGTTTGTAGCTTTGAGAACACTGTCCAACCATCTCGTCCTCTGTTGTCCCCTTCTCCTTGTGCCCTCCATCTTTCCCAACATCAGGGTCTTTTCCAGGGAGTCTTCTCTTCTCATGAGGTGGCCAAAGTATTGGAGCCTCAGCTTCAGGATCTGTCCTTCCAGTGAGCACTCAGGGCTGATTTCCTTAAGAATGGATGCGTTTGATCTTCTCGCAGTCCATGGGACTCTCAAGAGTCTCCTCCAGCACCATAATTCAAAAGCATAAATTCTTCGGCGATCAGCCTTCTTTATGGTCCAGCTCTCACTCCCATATATCACTACTGGAAAAACCATGGCTTTAACTATACGGACCTTTGTTGGCAAGGTGATGTCTCTGCTTTTTAAGACGCTGTCTAGGTTTGCCATTGCCTTTCTCCCAAGGAGCAGGCATCTTTTAATTTCGTGACTGCTGTCACCATCTGCAGTGATCATGGAACCCAAGAAAGTAAAATCTCTCACTGCCTCCATTTCTTCCCCTTCTATTTGCCAGGAGGTGATGGGCCCAGTGGCCATGATCTTCGTTTTTTTGATGTTGAGCTTCAGACCATATTTTGCGCTCTCCTCTTTCACCCTCATTAAAAGGTTCTTTAATTCCTCCTCACTTTCTGCCATCAAGGTTGTGTCATCTGCATATCTGAGGTTGTTGATATTTCTTCCGGCAAAAAAAGGAAAGAAATATTCAGACATTAAATATATATTATTCAGGAACACTCAAGACTACTGGTCCATCTCACTCAGTGTTGTCTACACTGACTGGCAGCACCTCTCCATTATTTCAGATGCTGTATCACTGCTGTTTAGCATTGGTTATGTTCATGTATTATGCACTGCTATGTATTATCTATCACCCTGTATTGCTTTTTATTATAAATTGTTTTTATACAACTGCTTTTAATTTTTCATGTTATACAGATCATTGACACATAGGTATATTATGTTCAATGTTGTAAACCGCCCTGTGGTCTTTTGACGAAGGACGGTATATAATTTTTTACATAAAAAAAATAAATTGATGTTGCTCTAGACAGGTTGTAAGAACCAGAAGGTGTCTGAAGTAAGAGCTAAATATAAAATATTGGCTACCTGGGTGAACAATTGACTGCCCGTTATTAGCGAAGCAGAGAGTTATGGGATTAATAAAATGCTTGGAAGTGGAAGTCAGGAAATCATCATGATCTCAGTATGTAGTCATAGTGCAGGTTACGGTGATCAGAGAGACATGCAGCTTCCATTTAGGACTCGTGCATGAAACAATAATTCCTCTCCCCCACTGCCCTTGGCCAATATTTCAATATGTTTTATAATTGCTTTCTTTGTGTTTTTTTATATTGCATTTTGGCTGCTTCAAAAATATTGTTGCACATCACTCCAAGTGCCTCTTGAGGGACGGAGCAGGTAGGTTGTCAATTAATAAATTGTTAAGGAAAAGGCTATAAAAGCTCCCCTTTTATCGTCTTGTATTAGGCGGGTTGAATTCAGCCAACTGAACAGAGCAGCAGCCAGACCTTCTGCAGTTCCTTTGAAGAGAAGGGGCACGGCAGATACCATGTTCCAGAGGCCTGAGAAAATGCAGTGTTAATGGGCCCCTGCTTCAGATGATGATCAGCAACATATCTGCACTGCAGAACATGTTTCCTCCAGAAAGTGCTTCCCTATTCAGGGATGCTGGATTTCCTCAACTCTCTTATGGCAATACTGTTTTGGGGGGAAATGCGATTTATTTCCACAGCAGGTTAGGTCCAATGCAGTTTGGATAGTTATCCCAAATGTTTATTTGGTATCATGGACATCTTCTGAGTGGCTCTTGTGATGTCAATGATGAGGATAATTTTATTATTATTATTAATTAAATTTATATAGCACCCATCATCTAGGGCTGCCATATGTCCAGAATTTCCCATAGTCCGGATGTATGGTAAACCATGTTGGAAGTGTAGATTTTGGCGAATTCCTTTAAAAACAGCTCAGAAACTTCTTTTTCTTTAGATTTGGCAAAAGCTCAACAACTTTGGCCCCCAAAACACAACTTTTGTGTCCCGATTTTCACTTTTTTTGAAATACAGCATCCCTACCTTCATCCAAAGATCTCAGGGAGGTTTACAACATAACAACACATCTGAAAGTAGCCCTGTATAGGGAAGTTTTTAATGTTGGATGTTGTACTGTGTTTGATGTTTTAATTTGTTGGAAGCCTCCCAGAGTGGCTGGGGCAACTCATTCAGATGGGTGGCAAATAAATAAATAAACAAGTACAGTAAGTAGGTAAATAAAAAAATAAAATTCATATGCCCCCCCCCACCTGGCTGGGTAAAACCCAATACTGCATGGTCCTGGAGCAGTGCTGGGTTCACATGGAATGGGCAAAATAAATTTTAAAACACCTTTCCCTCAAAATGTTGCCTCAGGCAGTAGATTTTTTTATTTTATTTTTAATGCACATGCTTATAAAAAAACCCCTCTCAGGTGGCAGCTACCATCTTAGATGAATACTCTGTTCTCCCACAACAATAGGAAAAGCATGAATCTTCTAGACACTAAGAAAGCATGCTTCTTGCTTCTGAAATATTGTTTTTACCCAAATTTAATTGACGGATAAATTGACCAAAATTAATATGATTAACTGATTAAATCTTATTTAATTGTATTTTATAACAACAGCAGAAGCAGGAGCAGGAGCAGTATGTGTCAGGTGGAGTTAACAGCTAGCTTCTTTGATTTACTCGCTTAAAAGGGTACACCACTGTTCCAGTAACAAGAAGCTGAAAGCACCAGCCTGAAGATGACGAGTGAGACCTCGTCGAAACGTCGCACAGACACCCCGACTCTTACACGGGAAGACACCCGAAGACACCAAAACCTGCATTCCTGTACCCGTGAAAATCTACGAAAGCATATATATATATATATATATATATATATATATATATATATATATATATCAGTCAGTGGCATATTGCTATGCAAATAGGGTCTGATTTGATAGAGTGATTTTATGCTTGTAGGATCACCCAACAAAGCCTTGCCTGAGGTCAATCTGGGGACAGTTTGTGTGAAAAAGTAGTTGCACTGTACTTGGGAGACCTCTATAATATCAAAGTTCTTTAGAGAGCAAGAGGAACAGAAGGCCTTTTGCCAACAGCCCCAGGAGAATGTCCTGAAGACAACTTACAAGAAGAGAGTTGGCACTGCCAGGGCAGAAACGGAGCGAAAAGGATGGATCACTTAAAACGAACACAGGAGGGGGCTCCCTGCCTGTCATTCTCAATACATAAACACTCTTTTGATGCGGCTCCTTTCAAAGGGGGAAGGAAAAAGAGCCACGGAAGCAACAGTGTATGTTTATCTCAAAAATGCATCCCATAAAGATATTGTTTACAGCAAACCACATTTTTGAAATAGCCAAGAAACAACAACCTAACTCGTTCTGTCAGTAAAACAAGGCTGTAAAATGCAAAAAGACACTTATTTGAAAACGAAAGAGGCAGGGGCGAACACAATCACCCTGTGTTGCAAAACAACAACAACAACACAGCAACCCACAGTATTGTCTCCACGCCTTGTAAACCGCCCCGAAACACAAGAGGCGGCCAGGCGCCATATAAATATTTCAAATGAATAAATAAATGCTGCTCCTGCCATATCCACAGCCCACGAGAACCACGTTGACATTCTACGGTGTGCCTGGCGCTTTGCAAAATGCGCACAAAGGGGTCTCTGCCCCGGGCAGCTTGCCTTCCGACTGGAAACGCCACACCTGCCTTTGCATCTCTGCCAGGCATCCTGAACTTAAGGAGAGGCGAGAGCCCGCTTCTCCAACTTGCACTGTATTCTCTTTTCCTCTCTCCCTCCCGCTCCCCCCTCGCCACTCCTCCTCCTCCTGATTGAAATGTGTTGTTAAACAAGATCCCACATAATCTCAGCAGAGGGTGGTTTTTTCCCCTTCTCTCCCCCCCCCCCCATGCCTCTCTCTCTCTCTCTCTCTCCCTCCTTCTGGGAAACTGCGATCCGTGCCATCGGCACTTGATTATTGTGCAAACTCCCTGTGCTGTTGCTCGCTCGCCTCTCCTCCCCCTCCCCTCCCCTCCCTCCCTCCCTCCCTCCCTCCCTCCCTCCCTGTCTCCGGCTCTCTCAGTCTCCCTCTCCCTCTCCTCTCTAATGCAACTTTTGCAGAAACCCCCCCTTCCCCACACACGCCCCACCACCGGCAGGCGGACAGACATGCTGAGCTGAGAGCTTAGGGGGATCCCTCGAGTCCCCCCTCCCCACCCCCCTGAAAAAAAATCCCCAAGTCCAGGGGGGGGAACCTCCAGCCGCCCCCTCCCCCCTTGACCTGTTCACTGTGCGTCGAGCCCCCCACCCACCCCATTTCTCCCTTCCCTTCCCCTTCCAACCCCCCCACACCCCCACCTAACCCCCCATCTTCTGTTTTCGGCTTGCTGCCGGTGCGGCGTTTCTGTTTTCCTGGTGGTTGTTTTTTATGGGGGGGCTCGGTGGGTCTTCCGCCCCCCTCGACGGATTGGAAGCGGCAGATATGCGGGAGGCTGCTGGCCGCTTCGGCTGCTCGGAGAGACACAGGCTCAAGATGGCAGATTTCTATTGAGTTTAAAGGGGGGTGGGGGCTGAAATCCTGCTTCATTTATCTTTCGTTGCCATGAATAACAGACATCCTTGCACCGATGGCCCCGATGTACGAAGGTAAGGGCAGACTTCTGGGGTCTTTTTATTCCTCTTCCTGCTTAGACATCTCTCTCTCAGACCCAGGCTCCTATGTGGGGGGTGGGGGTTGTTGAAAGAAAAAAGAAAAAGGGGAAATCAAGCTAAAAGAAGGGGGGAGAGAGAGAGAGAAAATGATGACCACCGATTTGGCACCAATAATTATTATATAGGAGTGCAATTGCCTGGAAAGAGATGTCACATAGCTCCCCTTTGTGTGGTGCGCGTGAAGTATATACTGTATATATCTCTATCTGTATGTACGCATATTACTATTAAGACCGAATTGCCTGGGGTTTTTAAAGCGCTGCTTGCTGTCCCTTCTCCCCGCCCCCTTTTGCGATGGTCTCTTCGGTATTTCTCTTCCTCCGATGGCCGAGGGGACTGCAAATGCAAAATGCCCCCTTTCCCCAGCCGGTCGTGCTTTGCAAAAAAAGTCTTATTTCAGTGCCGGCTTGGAACAATGCAACTGACAAGGCTTTGCCGTGGAGTCGCCGGTGGTGTGTAGAATTTATATATATATAGTATAATATATATTATAATGCGTGCCCACCCTCAAACAGAAAGGTACTTTGATTTCCCAACTCTTCATCTTGAAGTCTTTTTATAAATATATATATATATATATTATAATACCCTAAAGGTGCCGCGGTGTGTATGGGTTTCTGTGTGTGCTTTTCTGCTGTTGTGCAAGGCTTTGCCAGGGACGCACCGTGCTTGCATAGTTTTTGCAAAAGCAGAACGAAACGGGAAAAGGATCCAGACAGGTATATTATCGAAATTACGTATCGTGTGTCGAGAGAGGCTTTTTTAAAAACAACAACAACAACCACAACCTATTTTCTTCCCCAAAGACGGCTGGGTAGTTCTTTCAGTTTCAAGCTAAAACAAGCCGGGGTGAATGGGTGGGACTGAGGTTACGGAGAAGTGCATGAAGTTGGCTTGCCAGGCGCTTTCATTGGAATCGAAACAGAGGAAGGGTGGGTGGGTTTTTTCCCTGTTTGGGTTTTTATTTTACACCCCCCCAAGTGTAATAAATAAATCAGTCCGGCTTAATCTGAATCACCTTGCGCTTTTATAATTCAGCCCTTTCCCTTCGCCTTGGGGGTTGGCATTGATTAAAAAATACATGGGGGGCCAAAAGGGATCCAGTTTGCTTATATTATTATTACTATTATCTATATTCAATAATGGCCTCGCCCGATCCTGTTCATTAGCAAAGAGCTGGTTTTCGCTGCAAAACCCCGGCGAGTCTCCCCTGTCACTCTCTGTTTTGTGCGTGAAGCAGTACTTTCTATTTTTATTTATTCGTACGCGGAAAGAGGGCGAGAAAACTTACGGGAAACCAGCGTAAGTTGGGAGAGCCGGGTTTCCTCCGCACCCCTAACAGCCGGTTTCCTCGATCTTGTAAAGTTGCCGATCTTGAAGGCTTGATGGCATCCGAGGTGGTAAAAAAATAAAAAGTGGGAGTCTGGAATAGTGCGACGTCTCCGTGCGTTTTGGGTTGCTGCTAATGAATTAATGTATTTATTGTTGCGTTCGCGGGATATATATATATATATATATGTATATATTTATGCGCGCATGCATAGATTTCTGCGGAAAGCAAAAAAAAACTGTAGGATTGCACACACACACACCCAAATTCCAGATGGCGAACCTTTCAGGTCAAAAGGTAACCACTGGGGGGAAAGAAAAAGAAAGCAGAGAAAAATTAATAATAAAGTATTCAGCTCGCTTGTCTCCATAAAAGGGGAGGCTGGGGAGGGGGAGCTGCTGTTGCTGGAAAAGTCCGCCAGTCGAGAGTGGCATTTATATGATTAAAAACTGTATTGGGGGGGGGCGGCGCGGGGGGGGGCATAGTCTGCAGCAACTAGAACAGCCTGGCGTGTTAAAAAAAAAAAGAAAAGAGAAAGGTTTCTCTTTAAATACCTCCCTAAAGCGCCCTCTGCTGGACCATCGGGTGGCAGCGGTCTACTCTAGGAAAGAAAGTTGCACGTGAATGGAAAAGACTGCAAGGCTGTTTTGAATGGGCAGGGATGGGAGCAGGTTATTTTAGATCTGCGTTTTTAAAATTACTGCGCATTTCGCTTTCACTCCTCCCTTTCTCCCAACAGCCCACACTGACACACTTTAAAATCCCTCTCCCCATTTCCTCCCATTTTGCAAAGTAAGGTTAGGCTGTGATAGAGCAAGAGAGAGACCGACCGAAAGTGGCCCAAGGTCACTCAGTGAGCTTCATGGCTGAGAGGGTATTTGAACCCAGGTCTCCTCTGTCCTAGTCTGACTCTCTTAACTTTTATGCCACACTGGCTTTTGGATACCCTTGGTGGTGGCTCTCGGTTTGAATTACAGCGCCTTCCCCATTCTGTCAGCTTCATAGCCATCATTTTGAGAAAGCTATAGGGAAGGACATGATTTGGCTGAATTTGGGAGTGAGTGAGTGTGTGTGTGAGAGAGGGGGGGGGACCTTCTGTCTCTCCCTACCCTTCTCACACCAATAATTCCAGCATTATTCAATGGATGTGGCACGGCCGGCCCTACCATTGAACAGCATGAGGCAGCTGCCTTATAAAGCAGATGCTGGTGAGCTGCATGTGGCGGCAAAATGTTGAAGTGTTGTGCCCCTTCCCTGGGGCCTCTAAGCTATATTACGGTGTCATAAGGTATCGTGAAGGTATCTCCTCATCACCCATGTGAAAGCAAGAGTCAGTGCCCACTCCAGGTGGCTTCTGTAGGTGGAATTGAGGAGGACTTCATGTTATCCCTCTCCTTAGGTTGCAAAATGTCTTGGGTTGGCCCTGACTTTGACCCCAATCCAGAGAAAGTTGAGCCCGGATCACATGTGCCGTGACAGTGGGTGCTTGCATGTGTGAATTGGGCATCACCACAGACAGAATATTCCTTATCTCCTCCTCCAACAACAGCACAGTCGCTTGACACCTCCTGCCGCCGCTCATTCAGGTCTGGTTCCTCGACGCACGCAGATCACTTGCGTTTCCTACCCTGGACAAGTGCATAGGTGATGCCAGGAAAAAGCGCCTGTGTTTTAGATGATGCAAGGAGATACAGAAGCGGTCTCTCCCACGGTCCATTCTGACATGCAAGCCATCACTGGATGATGTACATGAATGTGTGAATTGGGCCCAACAAGTGCAGAGAGAAAAACCCGGATGCCCATGTATATATGAACCAGCCCTTGGTCACTTTTGAGTCATGATGAAATCGAAGGGAAGGCAAGTTAATGAAGATTAGCCAAGCTTGTTTCATTGATTTCAATGAGTTTCATTCATGAGACATTGGGAGCCTTAGAACTCTAGTAAACAGCAGGTTCTCCAGGGCCTTGGGCAGAGGTCTTCCCATCACCTGCTAACTAATCCCATGGAAGCTGTCACTTTGCATATGCAAATCATGTGCTTACCACTGAGCCAAGGCCCCTGTACATATTTGTCACGGGATGTGGGCCCTTTTATCCAAGTACTGCTCTGCCATTTCCTTGCTGTTCTATTCTGGAACTGCTTGCGTTCCCTCCACAATGCTGATGGTGTGCTTGTGCTAGGACTGCTAAAAAGAGAGACTGACAGTTGATGCTGAATCAGTTCACTTCTTCTACAGAAAGCATACAGAAACAAGTCCGCTGGGATGAATCAGCCAGGGCCATGTCCTCAGCAAAAGTGGGCTGCAATTTAAATTTAGGAGCGGAAAATCTCCAGAAATTAGGCATGTAAATTAAGGCTGCTTTCTGCACCATGAACAAGAGTTTAACCTTCAGTGTGATTCTTAAATGCTGCTCAGGAATATGCCTCTCATCTGAATATTCTTTTCAGGAAATCACATGACTAATGGGAAATACTAGACCCAGGCTTGCTCTTTGGTTTTTAGCCTTAGTTTGTGAATATTCCACGTTAACTTAACGTAGCAGCAAACATGGGTGTGCTACGAAATATATACCTACAGCTAACCACATTCTTGATGGTTTTCCTCTTTTAATACATTTGTTTCCAAAAAGTACATTTGGCACATTCACACATTACATTTTCTTGGTATATGCCTTTCAGTTTATACTAAAAAAGGTTATGTGTGAAGAGGCCCTTGGGAGTCACAGTGTAAACCCGGGACAGGCAACCTGTGGCCCTCCGGATGTTGTTGAAATACAGTTCCCATCGTCCTTGGCTAATGCTGTTGCAGGCTGAGGCTGAGGCTGAGCGCTTGGAGTCAACAAAATCTAGAGGTTCCCTATCCCTGGCATAGACACTTATTGCCTTTAGAGCTTGCAGTAGTAGGTCTTCATCTGAACTGCTCCAAATCATACGGATCATTGAGAACAAAACAAAACCTTCTGTTTGGGGCCACAATATAAACAGTCTTAACATTAGGAAAAGGGCTTGGAAGAGAAACCCTACAGGTAGATTGTACCCAACAAGAAGTACAAAACCCTCAGCACTGCAGTGCTTCGTTTCCCTGAGCATAGGAGCGCACAGGAGTCTTTGGATACTTATGAAGCATTCCAATATTTTTAACGGTGATCACCTGCTGGTAAATGAATCATTTCTTCTCACTTTGCAGATTAGCTAAAAATGCATGTACTTTGGCCATTCTTACCACAGCATTGTAAAGTAGGCTGGAATTATAATCCATATGTTTGAGATGTGAGGACTGAGGCTGACAGATTGTGACCTAAGGGTGCCCAATGTGTTCATGGTTGAACTGAGCTTCGAACGGGGCATTTTCAGCTCACTCCTGTTACCACTGTGCTTGAGGCTCTGCCAAACAACCCTCTTTGCTTAAGCCTGATCAGATACTTCCATAGCCTACCAGTGAAGAAACATGCTTACTTGAAAAGGCAGGACTCATAGGATGATACATGCCAGTTTCCCAGGTTCATGTTCCCATTGTTCCCTACACTGAGAACGAAGCAGTATAAATATTGCCCAGATTCTACCTGTACAGATACTAATACCTTTAGGAATCATAATGGCCCTGAAGGTTCAGGCCAAAGGGCCCCAGCCCCTCATCCTGTTCTCACATTGGCCAACTGGATGCCTATGGTAAGCCTGAGAGCAGGACCTGAGTCCAAGTTGTGATTCCCAGGAACTGGCCTCAAACAGAGGAGGCAGAACATAGATGGCTAGTTGCCATTGATAGCTTTATCTAGCATGAATTTCTCTAAACCTCTTTTAAAGCCATGGAAGTTGTTTGGCCATTACTACCTCTTGGGGGAGCATATTTGTCCAGAGTGCTAAAATCAATCCAAAATATTAAGGATCTTAATCCGCCTTGCATTAAAGAGGCCGGTCAACTGGACTTCGATCGCAGTGAAGGATTTATTTCCACCATCTCCTCCTCCTCCTCCCTCCCTGTATTGCAGATCATCACATCCTTTGGAACTGGAGCAGGAAGAGCTGTATTTTCTCATTACAGACGATGTTCTAATTACAGTGAGACTCATTGCTTCTCAGCTTACTTTCAATAACAAAAGTTTTTCAGTTCTAGCTCCTCCAAGAATCAGATGCTGCTAGGTTACTGATGTGTTGGATCAATGCTATTCTCAGCTTCTGTACATAGCAGAACTCCTAGAAGGCTGGTATCGTCACTGCAGGATGCCAATGCTGTTAATTGGACATGTTAATGACACTGCTATCGATAAAAGGTGGATGAAATCTGGGAGAAGTCACCTTTTCCCAACAATCTTCCGTTTATACACAAAAGGGGCTGAGTCGCTGTTGTTTTATGGGCCCATTATGCAAATCTTTTTAAAAAAACAAAGTAATAATAATAAATAAAAATAAAAAGGTGTCTCCTCAAAATCATTTTTCCTGAATAGTCCCCATCTTACCTTATTAGCACATGTTGATTTATCATTAATGGCTATATCCCACACCTCTTTATACCATTCTTCCATTTTATATTTACCTTGCCCCTTCTACTTCTTAGCTATCAATAAGTTTGTGAGCAAGTCCTTCATAGCCTCAGAACCTTCCACCCCATCGTAAATCAATAACAATGCTACCTCTGGACTTTTGGTCAGCTTTAACCCAGTGATTTCTGTTATCTCCTTAAACACCCTTTGCAAAAAAAAAATGTACATATTTACACCCCCACCACATGTGAACATAAGTACCTGTTTCCTGGCCTCCCCTCCAACATTACACTGAATATTCCTTGTTTATTTGATTTAATCTTACTGGTGTTAAAGACCATCTCCATACTAATTTATAGTAATTTTCTTTTATCCTTATAGACAACATTTTCAAAGTGTGTTTCTCCCGTATTTCCCCCCAGCTTTGATTATTTGCCCTGTTGTCTTCTTTTCCCACAGCTCTTTTAATTGATCTTGTTGATCCTCTATTTCTACTGTTTTATAAATTTCACTGGTTTCCCCTTTTATAACTATCTTTTCTTCTTTATCTCCCCTTTTAATAATCTTCTTTTTTCAAATTTTGTATATTCTTTGCAGTTCTTGTTTCCCCTTAACCACTTATTTGTCCATTGTTCCAGTTGTATAAAGTTAAACCAAGTTATTTTACTTCCTGTTGGAGCTTTTCTAATTTGTTCTTTGCTTCTCATTTTCTCCACCCATTCATTTATTTTCTTCTCTTTTGCTTCTTTTTAAATTTCCTTTTTTAAATTTACTGGGAAGTCTTCTATCATCACCACCGGAGTTAGTGGGGAATTTATTGCTATCAATTTTCCTTTATATTTTGCCCATATCTCAGTGATGTTTCTTAATAAGGGATTTTCAATATTCTGCCACCATTGCCTATTTGGTTTGATAAAAAAACATATTCACTAACTTCTCCTTCATTTCCTGTGTATCACTCTCTAACCATTCTAACTCTTCTTCTGTTATCCTGTCTATGATAAATCTTAACTGATTTGCTATATAATATAACTTTATGTTGGGGAGACCCAGTCCACCTGTTTTCTGGGGTTTATACCATCTTCTTTTATTAATTCTAGATTTCTTATTCCCTTTACAAATCAGACCTTGCCAACCCTTTATCTTGTCTTCTATATCTTAATTGGTAACATTCTAAATAAGAAAATTATTCTAGACAAAATTTTCATTTTAATTATCGCTACAGTGGTAACTTGGTTTACATATGCTTCAGGTTACAAACGCTTCAGGTTACAGACTCCGCTAACCCAGAAATAGTACCTCGGGTTAAGAACTTTGCTTCAGGATGAGAACAAAAATTGTGCTCTGGCAGTGCGGCGGCAGCAGGAGGCCCCATTAGCTAACGTGGTGCTTCAGGTTAAGAACAGTTTCAGGTTAAGTACGGACCTCCAGAATAAATTACGTACTTAACCTGAGATACCACTGTATTCTTCCAAACCACAAAAGCTTAATTTTCTTATACCCCTCCAGCTTTTCCTTAATTTCCCTCTTTAATTTGTTAAGGTTCTCTTGTTCTAAATTTTCTAAACTGACTGTGCGAGAAAGGCCTTGAAATCCCAGATAATTGCTTCCCATCCTCTCTGTCCTTTGGCTATGCTGGCTGGTGCTGATGGGAACATCTGGAGAGCAAGCAGGTTGGGGAATGCAGACTTGACTCTGCAGCTCTCCAAGGTCTCGGACAGAGCTCTTGCACAGCACCTAAACAAAGGAAACTAATACAATATACTGAGTCACACAGTTGGTCCCTCCAGCTCATTCCTGTCCCATCTTCAGGAGCTGGTAGCAACTCCTCAGAGTCAGTGTTTGCCCAACCCAACCCTTGCTGGAGATTCCTGTGGTTGAACTTGCGTCCTTTATCATGCAAAGGAAGTGCTGTACCGCTAAAGTCTCCTGTGCAAAGCGAGAAAACTCTGTTTTAGGTGGAGAACCAGTCTTGATAAAAGCTTAGCCCTGCAGCCTTCTGGGTGAGATGCAGTCACTTTGGTGCAAATGAACGCAATTTCATTTTTCTCCAGTTTTGGACAGGAATTGGCAACTGTCTTTGGATATAGGTGGCTATACATTTGAACTGTGGAAATACGAATGAATGAGGGAAATGAGGCTGTTTTAAGAGAGGAAGATCTGTCCTGCAGCTTTTGGAAACAAAGGAGGATTCCTAAGTTTGCTCCATATTTGAACTTTGTACATTTCAGCTGCTAAGGAAGACTTGCCACCAAAATGTGTTCAGCTGATTTTATAATCGAATAATTCGGTATTATTAGATTATACAGTTACAATTTTATAGTTTAGATTTTTTTTCTTAGTTTATGGAAATTGTATGTTGCAGTTGTTACTGCGTTTGCAATAATGAAAGCTTAAATCAATTGTTATTGTAATGGGATTTGTTATTGATCCCCGTGCTGAATTTCTTTGCGTACACACCTTGCAGTAGCCAGCAGTTGCAGAGGGAAAATCAGGCTGGCTGAAGCTCAGAAAAGGTTTAGGTTTGCAAGAGAGGTTAAAATTAATTAAAAAAAATGTTTCTTCAGCTATGTCCGAAGTAAGAGGAAGAACAAGCAAATGGTAGGTCCTCTGTGTGGGAAAAACAGAGAAATACTATTGGGTGACAAAGGAAAAGCGAAACTACTCAACACCTACTTTGCCTCTGTCTTCACCCAAAAGGAAAGCGATGCCCAACCTGGTGATAACAGAATAAATGATAACAGAACAAATAAATAAATAAATAAATAATCCCCATCATCTTCAACAGTGTGTGGGGATAATAATCCTGCCTTTCATTAAAGGGCTGCTGTAAAAGCTGTAAGCTGTGTCCAACCACGTTGTATGGTTCATAGGTAAAGGTAAAGGGACCCCTGACCATTAGGTCCAGTCGTGGCCGACTCTGGGGTTGCGGCGCTCATCTTGCTTTATTGGCCGAGGGAGCCGGCGTACATGTGGTCATGTGGCCAGCATGACTAAGCTGCTTCTGGTGAACCAGAGCAGTGCACGGAAACACCGTTTACCTTCCCACCGGAGTGGTACCTATTTATCTACTTGCAGTTTGACATGCTTTCAAACTGCTAGGTTGGCAGGAGTGTATGGTTCATAGGGCCATTGAAATCAATGGACCTGGTTAATCAGGTCTCTTCATTGGTTATACTCAGAATAGGAGCAACATTGCATATGTATGTGAAGCCCTTTGCACATTTGAAATATGCTCTGTATATTTGTCTGTTTGTTAAATTTCTAATCTGCCTGCCTACCAAATGGTGTTCTGGTTGCCTGGAGTCCATATAAAGCAGCCATGAGCCGGATGTTTAGATAGACAGGAGCTCTCTTTACAGAGCAGGATGTTGTTTCAGGGCTGCATGGTGGATATGCAATGGATTCAGATAATCGTGAATTTCTGATAAATGCTCTTTTTTTCCAAAGAAGATAAATGGAAGGGTATAAAACAGATGCAGCAAAAAATAAACCGGAAAGGCAAACCGAAGCTAATGGTGCATGCTTTGGATTTTTAGCTGCCTTATTCTTAATCAAGAGCTGAAAATATATTGGCATAATGCAGCAAGTGTGGGGCAAAATCCAATAGGCTTATACTAGATGATCACAATGGCCCTTTCAAAATCAATAGGCCAGTTTTCAGTAAAACCATTTTGATTTACATCAAGTAGGACAAAGTGACCCTTTGCACATAACCTGAGAAGGGAGGGCCTCTTGCAATATGCTCCACTTACTAGCTCTGTACCTTGCGTCCATAGATAGAGGAAGTTTCCATTAGTATAGAAAAATGTTGCTACAAGGAACGGGAAGAGGGACTTGTTTTATGGAAGAGAGGAATTTTGCTCTCAAGAACAGGAAGGAAGCACTCTAGTTTTGCACATTTCAATATAGGTTTGCTTGCTTTGTTTTTCCGTATTTACATAGGCCCCCTGTGGCCATAATAACTTACAACAATTTGTTCTCTACTGGGGTCTTCTCTCTCTCTCTCTCTCTCTCACACACACACACACAACTGGGAAGGAGGGTAAGGGCCTGTTTCAGCAATCTAAATGATGGTTTCGCTGAACCAGGGTTAGGGCAACAAACCAGGAGTAGTACTAACCCTGGGTAAGTGGTATGTTTGCATCAACCTAATAGCTTCCAAAATGTATTTTAAGTCAAGATTGCTTGTCAGTCACAATACATTATGCTTCCCTGTTTTCTTTCTCACACACCCATATTGTGACGAGAAACACTTTCCTTGCTACAGTATGCAGGTGTATTCAGCAGAAGTTGCAGCTTTTGTGCTTATTTTGGGATTCTGGCACATAAAACCTGTTCCACTAACATTACTGTGAGTCTGGAGGTATTCCAGACAGGTAAACTCTTTTGAATCCAGACAGAAGTTTGGTGAAGAAAATCTATGAATACAACTATATGGCCACCTAAGAGCACAGAGTTGTGTTCTGCTTAAGTCTCATTCATTGCATAAAGAGGTTTCAGAAGGACTTGAGTTGCCTTACAAGTTTCTGGTTGCCTTTTGTCTTGGGGTGAGTTTCAGCTGTTCTTTGGTAATCCATTCAACCAACCACAGCTTGGATTCAGCAGCCTTCTGGGCCCTGTGGGTGTGTCAGGGGATGTCTGTGTGCTTTAATCTTTGTATTAGAGACAGATTATTATATTACATTTTAGTTTTGGCATCTCTCTCTCTCTCTCTCTCTCTCTCCTTTGCTTACTGCTTCTCCTTGACAACTTTTATTGCGATTTGCAGCATATTTTTAGCAACAGTAGTCAGTAGGCTTGTATGTGGGCGGCTTCTGGAATTAATACCTGTAATTTCTGTAAATTGTGCAAAGTGCCTGACACTGGCGAGATGAGAGATAGGAATGCCCCACTTCCAATACATGGTTTGACTACTGCGTATTGTGGGTTGTGTGAGGCACAGTCTCTGAACCTGCCAAGGCCCAGGTTGGAAGTATGGGCTCCCTAGTCACATACTTTCATAAGGTCAAAATGAAGGTCACTTTCAGGAAAGATAGCCAGTGTGTAAGAAGCCAGACTTAGATCTGGAAAGTAGATTCAAGTTCCTACCTTTGGCTGTACACTAATATGAGGTCCTAGTTAAATCACTGTCTGCATTCAGATGTATTTTGGACATAATAAACCAAGACAAAAAAGAACCTTTTAGGCACGCACACAAGCCCTTTACACACACCAGCAAGCAAACCAATAAGTCTTCCACTTATTATAGTTTCCCATATTTTTCTGAACTGGGAAACTATGGTTAATGGCTTTGAAACAAACCAGGATATGAAGCCAACTTAAAACCGTGGCTTAAAATCCTGGCTTCATCTGAAGCCATAGTTACCTGGTTTGGACAAAATGGATAACTATAGTTTATGAAAGGCTCCCCAGTTTATTCACTTCACAGGCATACAAACAGGGAAACAAAGGGACTCCGTGTGTGGCCAACAGGCTATTAAGCCAAGATAGGATCATCCAAATGTGGACAGTTGAAGATGTGCACTTAACAAAGTTAAGCAAGGTCAACATTAATAGAAGCTAGAAAAGATGAAGACCAGACCCAGCAAACAAGAGCAACATAGTAAGAGGCCAGGTTTACAGCTAGCCATTATATTGTACAGATGCAACCTTATTCCTGCTTCTGCCTTTATTCCTGCCTTACCTAGACATGGGGTGTGGGACAGAGAGCCAGCTGGATACTAGAATGTGCAATAGCAAAGAGATCTAACTGATTTTTAACTAGATTTGCCGTGTCATAGTTTAAATAAGCACTGTACCAAAAACTCAGGTGATGGTGCTGCTGCTGCTGTTGCATTGACCTTCTGGACTGCCACATTCATAAACCTCAGATAGAGAAAACACGAGGAAATGTTTCTGTTGTCTGCCGGGAAGTCCCTGCATTGCAAAACATGATAGATGACAATAGGAAGCCACTTTCGACTCCAAAGGAAGGGCTGTAGCTTAGGGGTAGAGCATCTGCTTTGCACGCACAACTCCCCAAGTCCAAATCCCCAGAATGTGCAGATAGGGCTGTGAGAGATCTCCATCCATAGAGACACTACTGAGCTAGATGGACCAATAGTATAAGTCAGTTTCCCATGTTCCTAGAAATATAATAATAGTAACCATCCCTTCAGTTCACTCAACTCTAACACCAAAACATGTACTGTGGTTGCTACCCAGACAACAGGTGAATCCCTTCTAGGTATTACTCATGAAATTTACATACAGAAGATTCTCATTTAAAAGATTTAGAACTATAATTAGGAGCCTGATGCTGTAATTTAGCGAGAGGAAAGAACACATGGAAAGGTTAAGAAACTGAACACATTTAAAGAACACTTAATGAGGAAAGGAGGCAGAATGGAGAGACAAAGCTCTTTCTGATTCTGCACTGTAAAACTCAACAAAGCTGTCCATACTTACCTGAGCTCCACCGAACACAGTGTGACTTATTCTGAGTAAATAGGCAGGCAGTCACTCTGCGTGACAGTAAAGGCCTTAGTACGATACACATTTATTTGGGAATAATCCCCACTTAACTCACAAGGAATTACTTCTGAGTAAATAAGCATAGGGCAGGCTTCAGAATATAAGGAAGATGTTTCCTTGAACTGAATCTGTACTATGAAACCTTTGTCCTATGGATTGCTCCATACGTTATGTCTCCATATTAAGACATGCAACTGGGAATCAATTCTTATTAGCCCTATGGGAGAGATACTCTGAAAAGAGTAATTGGCTGTGGAAATTTCCCGCAGCCAGTTTTCTGAAGTTTATGGTTCCTACTTTGAGTGTCAGCCTGTCTAGGCTATCTTTCTCCATAGCCACGTAAGTAAGTATCTGACGCAAAGGCATGTATTTCTTTCTATTTAAAAAAAAGTTTGCATCCAGTTTTACCCCGTCTCTTCTCACACAACAACTTGCAATTCCTCTCAACCGCTGGTTAAAATGAAATCAGGTAATAATAATAATAATAATAATAATAATAATAATAATAATAATAATTTTTATTTATACCCTGCCCTCCCCAGCCAAGGCCGGGCTCAGGGCGGCTTACAAGCAATAATAAAAACAAGTTGAATGATTACAACTTAAAAACAAAATTAAAATACATTAAAATATTGAAACATTAAAATATTAAAATGTAGCCTCATCGCCGGAGGAGAAGGAAAAGAAAAAAGGAAGAGAGGGAGGCAATCAAATTGGCTCCAAGCCAAAGGCCAGGCGGAACAACTCTGTCTTACAGGCCCTGCGGAAAGAAATCAGCTCCTGCAGGGCTCTGGTCTCATGAGGCAGAGCGTTCCACCAGGCTGGAGCCAGTGTTGAAAAGGCCCTGGCTCTGGTTGAAGCTAATCGAACTTCCTTAGGGCCCAGGACCACTAGGGTGTTGCTGTTTATGGACCTTGAAGCTCTCCGTGGGGCATACCGGGAAAGGCGGTCCCGTAGGTACGAGGGTCCTAGGCCGTGAAGGTGAAAACCAGCACCTTAAATCTGACCCTGTACTCCACCGGGAGCCAGTGCAGCTGGAAAAGCACTGGGTGAATATGCTCCCATGGCAGAGGAGCCTCGCTGCAGCATTCTTCACCCGCTGGAGTTTCTGGGACAGCTTCAAGGGCAGCTCCGCATAGAGCGAATTACAGTAGTCAAGCCTGGAGATGACCGTTGCATGGATCACTGTGGCTAGGTCAGGGCGGGAAAGGTAAGGGACCAACTGCTAGGTAGAAGCACTGATAATTAAATCGTGGTATTTGGAAATCTGGTATGGGAAGCTCTCCTAGCAGGTGAAAAGGCAGCTAAAGGATAGATTTCTGAGAATAGTGGTATCTGTTTATAATATACTTACCATAAGTGCACCTCTATGCATGGCTCCTCAGAAGTAAGCCCCATTTAGTTAAATGGGGATGGTTTGTGTGTAAGATTGCAGTCAGCTTAAACACACATTAAAGCAGTGTTTCCCAAACATTTTTGGGCAACGGCACACCTGTTTACTGAAAAAAAATCTCGCGGCACACCACCATTAAAGCCCCACCCCGTGACGTCAGCGCGCAGCATCACGCCGGGAGGGACGCACAAAAGTGAAAGTTTTTTCCCTCCCCCTTGCCGGGGAACCTCCAAGCTTTGGGCAGGCAGGCAGGCAGAGCTGGGAAGGGGGTTTCCAGGGGACACGGCAGCTCCTCGAAAGGCTTCTCTCAGCTGCGCTCAATCCTCCTCGGAGAGGATTTCCCCTCCGGTCCCATGCCTTCGTTTGGAGCATCGCTCCGGCTGCTCCCTCTCCCGCCGCGCAGGAGCGATGCCTCTCTCTGGCTCTCCCTCCGCGCAGGCTGAGGGAGGGAGGGAGGGGCGCGTGTGACCCGTCTCTGCTGGGAGACCAAACCCAGCGAGGCAGAGTCGCGCGGAGGCGCCCAGGCAGCGCTGCCGGCTGCGAGGAGGAGCGCCAGGCAGCAGCAGGAGGCGCGGCCTCTCCTCGCCGCCGCCCCGCCTCTCGCCGCCCGACTCGCCCGCCTCCCTCCAGGCATCTCGCGGCACACAAGGCAACGTCTCACGGCACACTCGTGTGCCGCGGAACACCGGTTGGGAAACACTGCATTAAAGAATATAACAACCTCTTCCCACCCTCCTGAAAAATATAGAAAATATAGAAAAATATATTTTACTAAAGGCTAAGATGAGCACAAGGAGGGATATTTGTGTGGTGCTTCAGTTGTTTTGCACCAGAGCAGCTTCCTTTTTTGCTATATATGGTTTGTTTATGTGCTGTGTTTTATTGCTGGTTATGAATTTTGGGTTGCAATTGTAACCCACTTTGGGACCATCTTGTATGATGGATAGAAATATTTTAAATAAAACCAAAAATTGAATTCCTATCGTGGATTTCATTGCATCCATACAAACTTCCATGCTGGCAAGACTAGTCTGAGATTGAGGGCTTATCCAAACTTCCCTTTTTTCCGCTCTTTCCAGGCACAGCCCACAATATCAAGTTCTGTGTCTGAATTCCCATACTTTATTTATTTTTTGCTTTGGAGCTTTTCCCGCGAAAACCTACTCTTTAAATCTCAATCAGAGCAAACGTCAATCAGTGGAAAACCCAAAATTTTATTTGCTTCAATTCAGCTTTAAAGCGTGTATTTTTGCAGACGCAAAGTTCAGGGCAATATTATAATAACAACCACACTCAGATATGGAGCGTTAAAATGTAGACCCCTTCCTGGAAAGAGCGAGGTGAAAGGTAAGTGTGGATAAGTCCTATATGGATTTTTCTCCCGTTACATGAGGTCCGAAAACACACCTGTCAGCAGAGCCATGAATCACATAGGGAAGGAAGGAAGAAAAGTTTTCATGATTCTGAATCCGCTCCAGTAGTGTTACTTTGCTGCAGAAGCTCCCAAACCTCTCATTGGCAGAAACAGATACTGTACCGGGTCTGAATTTTCCATATGTGCTTTGTCTCTCCTAAGTGCTGGGTGAAAAGAGTTCCCATACAAATGTGACGCAGTACTTAGTCATGGAACAGAAAGGTGCACAAAGCATTTGTGCACACGGGAGTAATAAGGCTAAGGAAATAACTGGTTTCTGGGAAATTGCAAGGCACTTCTGACCGAGGCGAATGTTTGAAACACAATTAAAGTTCATGGCACAAAAGTGCTTTTCTGTACAGAGTTCTACTCTTGGTTATGCAAAGCCTTTGCTTTGTTTTCCTCTTAACACTTGGGGTTTCTGAAAGTACTACGCTCTGACAGCTGTTTGTAGGTATAGTCCCCCACCTCCCCAATTTACCTTTCCTATCTGTTCCAGGCATCCGTAATCCTCGCTGCCTGACATCACAGTTGTTTCCGTAGCAACAGATTATGATACTGGAACAAAGGATAATGTCAAATGGGAGGAGGGAATAGGTTACAGTATTTGTGTGTGACAGTGCATGATAATAACCCTGTATCCTAATTTATTCCTGGGATATCCTAATTTATTCCTGGGACGGTCAGACAGATTCCCTTTCTATTTCACTTTTCTGTTAGAAAAGAAGAAGCAACAAGACCATACGTTTACTGTTGATATCTTCTCTTGCCATATGAAATTTAACCCAATTGCAACTCCAAAGTTATTATGTACTACTTCTCTGGATATTTAGTAATTCATAGGAACCTCAAATTAAGTCTCAGGACTTTGTTATTCACGAAATAACCCAGGAGATGCACTAACATTTACTTTATTTATTGCCAGAACTACAACTGGACAAACTGCTGGCTGAGGTATAAACTTGCCTGGCAGTTGTTTGACTTTGGGGTTGTTTCACATGGTCTTTTTTTTTTTTTACCTACATGGAAAACATTTCAGATTTACACTTGAAAATATAAAGTGTGGATGCAGGGAACATGTGGTTTGCAAACATAAGGACAGGAAGATGGGGAGCTGTGATTGGCTGCAGCTCCTTATAGAACATACAGTACATGTTCTGTGGCAAATCTGGATTATCTTTGCAAAACATGCAAAATGGCCCATTAAGTCATTGCTAGCAGGTACAGCGTTTCCGTGCGCTGCTCTGGTTTTCCAGAAGCGGCTTAGTCATGCTGGCCACATGACCTGGAAGCTATACGCAGGCTCCCTCGGCCAATAAAGCGAGATGAGCGCTGCAACCCCAGAGTTGGTCATGACTGG
This sequence comes from Podarcis vaucheri, assembly GCF_965113315.1. NCBI lineage: Eukaryota > Metazoa > Chordata > Lepidosauria > Squamata > Lacertidae > Podarcis > Podarcis vaucheri. The sequence goes on from NC_138748.1 coordinate 51,646,401, forward strand.
ACCTAAAGGTCAGGGGTCCCTTTACCTTTAGCAGGTACAGCAGCGATACGATGCTGTTTCCTTTAGGAATAGTTCAGGGAATGAGTCATAGTGCTTTCTGATAGGGGTCAATACTAAAAAACAAATTAGGAAACCCTTTATCAGGTCAGCTGAGCCCCTGATAATATTAATCTGATATTGGGCTAGTAAAATAATAGACAGTCACTAACCTTACGGTGAGTGTGCTTCCGTGCGCTGCTCTGGTTTCGCCAGAAGCGGCTTAGTCATGCTGGCCACATGACCCAGAAAAACTGCGGACAAACGTCAGCTCCCTCAGCCAGTAAAGCGAGATGAGCACCGCAACCCCAGAGGCGTTCGCGACTGGACTTACCTGTCAGAGGTCCTTTACCTTTTTAACCTTACTTAAGCATTGGGGTGGAAGGATAACAAAGAGAAACTGCAGTAGATTAATTTCTCTTCTTGGCAGTACAAACATTGCGGAATAGAAATGATTTTACTGAAGAGGGAGGGTGAGAACATGCACATAGAACTTGCTCTGTGTCACAGTTGGAAGAAAGGCAGGTAAGGGCTGTAGCTTAGTGGTTGAGGATGTGTTTTGCATGAAAAACCCTTGCCATCTACAGCTTTGGCTGGAAAAGACCTTTGGCGTCTTTGGAGAAATGCTGGAGTGTCATGACACCAGAGTCCAGCAGTGACTTGAGCTGGGGTCTATAGCGTTGCCGGCTAAGGAACCAAACCAGGTTCCTGACTCTGAGCCTAATGCTGGTGAAAAGGAGACCATTGAGCCCAAGGCTGGCAGTACCACCTGGCCCAGATATCACAGCACAAGGGTCTATAGGACTCAAACCAGAACCTTCATGCTACCCTAATGCTAGCTGGTTGCCATAAATTGTTTCTTTGGCACACTTCACTTTCTTTGCATTGTGCCCACTGAGTTTTTCCAAGTGCAGGTGTGAACTGGCCTAGTGTTGAGTGACTCCTTCGAAGTCCTAAGCAGTTAGAGATTTCTCAATGTATAGAAGCAAAGGAGGAGCAAGAAGTAATTGTCTGTTTTAGCCAGCCAACATTTGGAAGCGGTTTTGAACAGGTTTACTTACTACTTTGCTTTTAGAGACATTGGTGGTAATGGACGTTTCCCCTCCCATTTGTGTAGTGATGGAGGGGAGGGAACAATTATAGTAGAGACCATGGCGGAGACCAAAGTTTAAGCTTCTCCTTAGCATTTTGTCACAGCATTTATATTGCTTGGGTTCCTCTGCCACAGCCTTTCCCATTTTTATAAAGTGCACCTTAAATGTAAAATATGTTTAGTGTCATGTTTAGTTTGGAGAAAGAGGGAGGGAGTTGACTATGAATAAATGGAAGTACAGTGGTACCTCGGGTTACAAACGCTTCGGGTTACAAACACTTCAGGTTACAGACTCCGCTAACCCGGAAGTAGTAGTTCGGGTTAAGAACTCTCTCAAGATGAGAACAGAAATTGCACGATGGCGGCGCGACGGCAGCGGGAAGGCCCATTAGCTAAAGTGGTACCTCAGGTTAAGAACAGTTTCAGGTTAAGAACGGACTTCCGGAACGAATTAAGTTCTTAACCAGAGGTATCACTGTATGCAGTGCAAGGGCCTGTGAAAGTCGTGTCTGTGGAATGGTTTTTTCACTGAAGTGTGTTTCTCCCCAGCTCTGTATTCTTTCAGACACCAGGTAAAAACTCACCTTTTTGCCAGGCTTTTAGTGGCTGATGGCTTAAGTCGTTTTATGGGGTTGTTAATTATGCTATTTATGAGAAATTATTTTTTGTTTATTATGTATTGCCTTTTTTGTTTTTGTTTTGGTAAGCCACCCTGTGACCTTTTTTAGTGAATGGTGTTTTAGAAATGTCTTAAAATACATAAATGGATTTGTAAAGACAATATCTCTTGAAGGAACATTCTACTCACAATAATAACAAAATAAATGGTCTTGTCTTATAAAATTGCTGCTGTTTTCCTAAGAGACAATTAGCCTTTGAATAGGGTTGCCATACCTTGAAGAGCAAAAAAGAGGACAGCCTGAGCCACTGCCAACCTGAGCTTGGGCTGGCAGCAGCCGTAGTGTGCAGAGCAGCCTGAGGCTGAGAAATCAGGACATTTCCTTTAAAATGTAAAAATCCACCCAGATGAACATGTCTGGGATTTCCCGGACGTATGGCCACCCTACCTTTGAATGAAGGCAACTGGCCCGAGCAAAACCCAATTCATAGCCAGTGACAAACATCTTATCCTGATTTTTGTTTGCAAACCTAAAACTGCAGATGTAGTAGATTGGTTGGGGCTGATCTGGTGCCGATTTTTTGTTCTTTTTAACAACACTGAAAGCTGAAGATTCTGAGATCACAATGACCATATATGTGTCTTGTATTGTTCAGTTTGTTTCCCCCTCCCAAAATTTAGTTTCTGCACTGGCTGTTTTACTTTACTTATTTGGAATTAGAATATTTACCTGCAGAAGATTTATACCCTGTCTTTGGATTTAAGAATCCTGAAACCAGCTTCCAGTTTCTTGCAAACATGTGTGTGTGCACGCGCACACACACACACACACACACACACATCCTTGTAGAACTCAGCAACGAGAGGGATGGGAACAAGACTTGAATGAGTTGCTCTGCCTGTCAATGGCTCTGGCTCCACCTACTGCCTGCCAGTCCCATTGGGGACCCACCATTACTGCACACATACAGCCCAGCAGCCATTGGCTGATGGATGGGGGCGGAGTGTGCTTCCGTTTAGCTACGCAGTCCTGGGACAACTGGCAGTTGGCAGGGAGGGAGAAACTGCTCCATGTCTGGCCGATGGTTGGAGTAGGTTGGTTTCCCTTCTGCTGTGATGTTCTTCCTGGGAGGCAGTGGGATGCAACCTCCACAGTGCAACCGAAGCATGAATCAAGTTATTTCCACGTTCTCTGCTTGTCTGACAAAATGTGGATATCCTTTAATTCTTCATGTTGACGGGCCTTCAGTTGCATAAAGGAACAAAGCTGTAGGATGCGAGAGGGAACGAAGGAAGGAGAGGGAGAATGGATACAAATGTAAGCGTTTCCTCCTCTGGCTTTGCGAGGAGGTAAAAGACAAATGAAGTGCCTGGAGTTAATCATAAAAAAAAAGCCTCAGTAGCTTGCCATTTGTTTTCATATCATCTCGTTAATCCCTGACAATGCTAATAGTCAAATTCCTAGGATACCTATGTCATCTCTGCACATACCAAGTAAATTACTTCTTAGCAGGGCTGTAGCAGTACATGGCACTGATGGGAACATTTGTTATAAATGACTGAGTGATGAGCAAAAGATCTCAAATTACTTCTACTGGGTTGCTCACACATGGACGCGTTGAGCACTAGTGTTGGGTGTGAAAACGGCCCCCTCCATTTGTCTGATGAACGTGTGGGGGGCATTTTCAGAGATTTTGCTGGAAAGGAGAGGGTGAAGGTGGGGAGGTAAATGCATTTAGCCCTGCGTTTTTCAGGAGACTCGCTTACTGCTTCACATGGAAGCAGAGGGTTATAATCCTGTTGGTGCTGGGAGACAGGGAGGAGCTTTGCCATTGCTCCAGGTGACTGGAGAAGTTCAGAATCGTAGAATTTGCAGAGTTTGAAGGGACTGCGAGGGGCATCTTCTCCCAACCCCCTGCTGTGCAAGACTCCTTTGCCCAATGGGGGGCTCAAAGCCATGACCCTGAGATGAAGAGTCACCGAGCCACTTAAGCCGCAGCAGTACAGCAACATTGAGAGTAGCCCACGTGATGGCACAGTATCATTCTCAATGGACCAGTCTCAATAAGGGCCACCTGCCAGCAGACTACAGGGTAAGGATGGAGGTTCTGCCAGGGTGAGAATTCCAGGTGTCAGCATGCAGGGAACAGTGGCCTTCCCTTTTAATATTACCAAGCTGCTGCTATGGGGCAGGTTGCGTTTGTGAATGTGCCATGCAAGCCAGTTTTCAAGAAGGTTCTGAGTTAATTACAGGCTACTCTTGGCATTTATAGTAGACTGACAGGGCCTTTAGAGTAGAGTTCTCTCTCTCTCTCTCTCTCTCTCTCTCTCTCTCTCTGTGTGTGTGTGTGTGTGCGCGTGGAGCACAATATATTAAAGTCTACAACTGTTTAGTTTCCTTAGCATCCAGTTTCTTATTTCCCCCATGCCATTTTGACAACTCAGCGTGATGCAGCTCAACAAAATGTGGTAAAGAACACCAACATATATACATATATGACACACTACAATGAAACAGAAAATAATGGAAAATAGAAAGACTGAGAGAGTTACTCACAAAGACAGGGATTTTGTGCAAGGGGGTGGTGGGAATCTCAGCTCTCTCAGCTGGTGACGAATCTTCCATAAGAGCTGGTCACAAAAGGAGTTTTAACATTCTGTCCCTGTTCCCAGGGAACTCTGGGAAGAGTACAGATGAGGGTGTCTCCTAACAACTCTCAGCACCCTTAACAAACTACAGTTCCCAGGATTCTTTGGGGGGGGAATCCATTGCTGCTTAAAATGGTCATCATCTTGCAGATATATCTCTACTGTGCTGTTGCTCGTCTTTTCCCATTTCATCTTGTATTGTTCTTCTCCTTTGATTCAAAGTCTAAAAGACACAACAAGAAAAGAAAAGAAAAAAAGAAAGACAGAAAGGGGGGGGGAGCAAACAAACTCCAGCACAATTTCTTAAAGTTACAGTCCTTTTAACAATCAGCTAGGATGGAGCAATTCTTCTAGGTGATGGATGAGGGAGAAGGAAAGTCAAGGCAGCTGGTCTCTCAACAGAATTTGTCCTCTTATGGCAACAAATTTATCAAAGTATTGTAATTTTGTGGGTGAGCTGCCCCTTGCTGTGTTGTTCAGTGTAAGCAAATTATGTCAAAAATGAAGTTAGGTTTTTCCTATTATTCACGTTTTCTCTCTCAGTCCTCAAGACTTGAAAAAACTTGAAAGACTTGAAAATACATGTGTGTGAGGGTGGGTGGGTGGTGGTGCATTTCGTTTTTAATTCCATTGCATTATTTATTTAAAATATCCATTGCCTTCCTTTCCATTTAAAAAAGCTGTCCAAGGTGATTGGCAACTTTTTCACAACCAGCAAAATCTAAATATACCTGTAGTAGCACTCATAAAAACATGGGAAAGATAAGAATGCAGATAAGAGATGGGTCACAGCAGATGAAAAGTCAAAGGTTTACATGCAGTGAATCTGTTACCTGTAGGCTCATCATAGAATTTAGACAGGTATGCTACCTACTATGTAATTACAGAAGCTGCTAATTCTCCTAGCTTCTGTGAAGTATTTGTGTTAAATCACCAAGACTATGAGAGATGAAGATTGGGTCAGATCACTCTTAAACTTTGCCCAAGACATGTATAACTGTGTTTCACATCAAGCTTTACTTACATTCACCTTCAAACTGTCTTTATTTCCTAGCATGGCTCATTCCCAATGCTCTTGCGTTTATTAACTTCACTTGGCTCCAGCCAGTGGCACAAAGCACTCAAGATTTTGCAACTCTAATAGTTTGAATGGCGGTATATTGAATTGCCACACCCCTGCCCTCCACAGCTTTCCTTGGCCTTCTCTTCCAACGTTCCCACTTTTATTCCCAGAGCTTTGTAATACTAAATATATTGGTTTATACTACATTTAACCAAGTTGAGCTCTTTCTGTGGTGATTTATGACACCGTGTTTGCTCAAGAAGCAAAGTAGATATATTGGCAAAACGTGTGATTTTAACCACTACAACTTGGGTGCATCTTTTGATTTGCTGCAATCATTAAGGGGTCAGTGTTAACTTTGAACAGATCTTTGAACATCCCTGGATAATTTTCCTCTGATGTATTTGATGTTTTTAACCTTCCACTTAATTTGTTCACTTGCCGTATTTCATCTTTGTTATACAACTCCATGTTAATTCCTAAAAGCTCTGATTTAGTTTGATTGAGCTTATGCCCTGACACACTTCCAAATTCTCCTAGTATGTCCATTAATCTTATCAGAGATGAACTAAGGTTTCCTTAAAAAGAAATTTGCATCATCTGCATGTGGTGTGACCTTGTAATCATTCTTTGAACACTTTGGCTCTTATAGATTCTGACACACATATGCAGGCAATCATCCATTGTAGGTGGGCAGACGTTCTGAATTTTAACATAGAACATCTGATTCAGGCCCGGCCCACCCATGAGGGAAGGTGAGGCAATGGCCTCAGGCAGCAGGACCCACAGAGGCAGCAGATCCAGCCTCCAAGGAATGCATTGCCTGCTGTTGCTGCCACAGCTGCAGTGGCAGATGCCCCATGTTCCTTGGAGGCTGGATCCGCTGCCTCTTTGGCAGCTCTCTCCATGCTGCTTCTGCAGTGGCCTCTTGGCGAATAGGAGGTGCTGCTGGACTCTTCCCACACTTGTTCCCGATCTAGATCTTTATTCCTCGCTCATTCCCGATGTAGATCTTCACTCACCCCTTCTTCCCTGGCCAGAGATTCACCTCAGGTGGCAAAATGTCTTTGGCCGGCCCTGACCTGACATTTGATAGACAAGCAATTCTCTGCTCATCTGCCCACATAATTTACTGTCAGAGAGAACCCCTTTGGAGGTTCTCTGTCAGTGGCGTAGCGTGGGGGGTGCAGGGGGGGCCGGCCGCACCGGGCGCAACATCTGGGGTTAGGGCAAATCCACGGGTTAGGGGGCGCAAATCCACGAGTTAGGGGGCGCAAATCCACGGGTTAGGGGGCGCAAATTACTTGCCTTGCCCCGGGTGCTGACAACCCACGCTACGCCACTGTTCTCTGTTATCCCTATTCTCCATGGAACCATGATTTGGCTCGTGAAATTTAGAAGGGGGTCGTTTAAATCAAAGCTCTGCTAAGTAGGAAGGAAAGGCACCCTTGGATTGCCAGTCTTTATTGAACGATACGTGAAATGCTGTACACTGTTATCAGGCAGAGCTATTACGAGACAATTGTCTCGGGTGGCAGGCACAGAGGAGTGGCGAATTGGTGGACTCCCTGCTCACTTGCCTCACCTCCTGCTGGTCGTGCTGCTGCTGTTACCCTAATACCTGAGAGGCTTCCTTCTCCTTGCCTCTTTTGAGAAAGCATCAAGGCGGCTCTTCCTTAGAACAAAGCATTTTGGTTGAGATGGACAGGTGAGTGTAGTTGAAACCACTAAACTAAGCCATGGTTTGTCTTAGTTCGGCTTAGTGTGTTGTGGTTTGCCTTCTCCCGACAAACCATGAGCCATGGAATAAAACTTGGCTGCTGCTTGCAGTTTTTCTCAAGCGAGACAAACCATGAACACGAGTTTGAATGGTGCGCTAAGCCAAACCATGGCTTAGCTCACAGAAGGACAGTGGTAACGAGTGCGGACGAGGAGCAAAGTGGCTGCTAACTCCTCTCTGGCATCCCATAGACTTGCACTAAGGCAGGCACCCCCAAAATCAGGTGTCTTACTGTGGCCTGTAAGGATGTTTCCTCAAACCATGCCCACCTCTCTCACTTCAGATTTTGCATATGATGTTGGCCTATAAAGATGAAGCTGTGGAGGAAAAATCAGGAGCTTAAACGGGCAGGCAGGGCTTGCTGTCAGTGAACCCCTTTGAAGTTCATAGAATCATGGAACCATAGAATTGTAGAATTGGAAGGGACGTTGAGAGTCATCCAGTCCAGCTCCCTGCAATGCAGGAGAATATCAACTAAAGTGGTCCGTTTGTGTGCTGTCACCTGATATCATAGTTTTACCAGGTCATTGGCAGGTGGGTGAACCACTCACCTGTAAAAATGACCTGTGGAGGGGTGGGTTGGTTCTACTTCTGGCCGCCAGGCTGAAAAACGCCCCCACCCCTAGCTTAGCATAACGTTTGTAACAGGTCAATGTGTATATATAGGATGAAGCAATGTGAATTACTGAAATGAAGCCTTGCTTGTTCATCTTGCCAAGAGGTTTTAGTTTGTGGACACCTTTTGAGCGCAGAGTACCCCACGGCGAAGGGCAGGATCCATCCAGTTCCTTTCCACTTATGGCTCTAAAAACCCGAGGCTTTAATTCAGACCTCAAAGGGTGATTCAGTTCCACGTTGCCAGCAAAGGCAAATGACCTCATGGCATGAATAAGCGAGGAAAGATTAGCTGGGCAGAGAAGTAAGCTGCTACTGTATGCAAATGGCCACAGAATAATTTACCAAAGGACAGATTAGGAGGAAGCTAGGAGCGGGTGGGAGCAACAAGCAAATTATTTGTACATTAAAAAAATAAAATAAAATAATGCAGCACTTTCAATTAATCCCTGTTGCTCATTTGAGATGCAGGGTTCTCTCTCTATTCTCCCCCCCCTTCTCTTTGTTTGCTTCTATCTGTGCCCTTTTCATTTGCAAGCAGGAGGGAGGAAGGGTTTAGCAAAGTAAAGAGTTAATGAAATGCTCAATGGGGGATTATAAAAGAACCAAGCACTCACAGACAATTAAGGGAAGAGAACTGAATATGCCAGGAGGGAGTGTGGCTGGGTAATGGGTGGCTTCATTTCATTCCCTTCCCAATAATGTTGTGAAAGGCTCTCCTATAAGGGCCAGTGCCACCAGAAGCTGAAGCTGTGTTTTCCTGTGCATTTATATTTATTCATCCAATTTTCAGCCCGCTCACTCCCCAGTTCCAGAGGCTTAGGGTGGGCAATTGCAATGTTAAAACACATAAAACTGCTTTCTTTCTTTTTTGCACATATAAAAAGTAGGTTCTCGTGCAAGCTCTCCCTCGTTTGCAAAAGCCAATCAAAAAAGAGGATTAACGTCGTTGCTCCTGAAAGATGTTGAGACTTCTCTTAATGTCAGTGGGATTGCACAGTCCCAGTGCATGGCATAGTTCCGTGTTAAGGAGCACGTGGTTTGCCCACATTAGATTTCAGATCTCCCCATAAAAGTATCAGGTAAGAGGTGGTGAGGAACAACTCTGCCCGAAATCCTGGGCACCCTCGCCAGTCAGAGCAGACAATTCAGGGAAAAATGGACCAATGGCCTGTCTTGATATATGGCAGCATTTTATGTTTTAACAGCTTCTGGCCCACAGTGGGGGGGAAACACAATTCTCTCCTGGCAACGTGAGCAAGAGGGTGCTTTCATACTCCTTGGTGGGCACCAGGCTAGCCACTGTAAGAACAGAACGTTGCACTAGATTGCCCTTTTTGTGGTATAGCAGGGCTCTTTTTAAGTTTATGTTTCCCAAAGTTGGAGGGCAACAGGTTGAGAAAGGCTGGGCTAGAGGAGGGTTTCCCAAACGTGGACCTCCAGCTGTTTTTGGACTACAACTCCTGTCATCCCTAGCTAGCAGGACCAGTGGTCAGGGATGATGGGATCTGTGGTCAGAAAAACCAGCTGGAGATCCAAGTTTGGGGAACCCTGCCCAAATTGTGGCCCCTTCCCTTGGAGCAAGCTCCTTCCAGGACAACCATTCCTTTCATCAAGTACAGAGAGTACATCCCAGCCCTCCTGCAACCTTCTCCAAGGTCAGCTGTGTTGGTGTGCTGGATGTCTTAGTGGCGCCCACTAAATGGGTCGTGATGAGTTAAGCAGAACGTTGGTGCAGAGGCAGTAGGGAACTCTTCATATCCTACTAAAATATGTTTTCTGAAATAGGGAAAAAGGGAGGAGGGTAAATATCTTCCTGGTCGTTGACTAATGACACATTCAGCTCATACTCTAGCTGTGAGGTCTGCTACTATTTCTAGAGCAACATTTTTCTGGATGAGTAATGCCAGCATCTAACTTTATGCATGTGCGTAATGGGTAACCAGAATGTGGAGATAAAGGGGTGTGCTTATGCCGTGGCCTGAAAAGCCACATAATTCCAAAATAATATGTATATTAATGCGAATGGAGCCAAGAAAGATGCTTTTCTCAGAGAGGCAGATGGCAATGTTGCGCTGATAACTGTGTTTACTCCAAGGTGGTTGGCTTCATAGCAGGGTGAAATGTTGGAGACATAATTTTGTCGTTTTCATTTTTTATTTTTTTAAACAAATATAATCAGTTATTGTTAGCCCCCTTGGATTTCCTTTGTGGCTATAAATAAAAAGGTAGGATATAAACATTTTAATTGAAAAGTAAATAAAAGCTGATGGCAATGTGTTCTGAGCAAGGCTGGCAAGAAAGACATTCTTTCTTCCCATCCACCCTTTTTTTCTTCTGGTAGTTGATCTTAGCTGGATTCCCCCTTCATGTCAAACAATGAGCATTCTTCTTAACAAGCCTGTCAGGGCCATGTTTGATGTTTTTACCAGGATAAATCCACTCCTCTTTGTTTAATTTCGCAGTCACTCTTGGTGCCTGTGGTCTCTACAAAAATGGATCTGCAGTGCTGTTAATCACTCCTGGGGTCTGAATGCCGCATTGCTGAGTTTTATCACTAGGAACAGGATCAAACCACAACACCTTTTAACCGTCCACAGATGAAACAACCCTGATGCATCTCCCATCTTACACAAGATCCAGAGTAGTGGTTTCATTGAAAGAGCATCTTTTGCCAATAAGACAAGCCACTGTAGAAATAAAAAATGGGCTTGTCTCTTTGACAGCAAGGATAACAGCTGCAGAGAGAGAGAAAACAGCCCTTGGTGTTTCTGGCTGCAGAAACTGTTGTTGGTTTCCCAGATAATTTTGAAAATAAAAAAATTATTGGGGGGGGAGGGGAAATGTTGTGTCTTGTGGAAAGTTTTATGCGATCCATCACTGCTTCTGGCTTTATCACTTTCTTTGGCCCTGACCACTATTACTACAGTGGTACCTCGGGTTACATACGCTTCAAGTTACATATGCTTCAGGTTACAGACTCCGCTAACCCAGAAATAGTGCTTCAGGTCAAGAACTTTGCTTCAGGATGAGAACAGAAATCGTGCTCTGGTGGCTAAAGTGGTGCTTCAGGTTAAGAACAGTTTCAGGTTAAGAATGGACATCCGAAACAAATTAAGTACTTAACCCGAGGTACCATTGTAATCCCTTATTTCACATTGTTGCAAAGTATTTCACTTGTCCTACTTGAGAAGCGGATTTTCAGCAGTCCTGTGGGAAATGGACACAGCTATAGTAGCTTGTTCCAGAGATGGTATGGTTAAACTGGGCCCCAGCACTTTCACCCCTAGATCACAGGACAGGTCAGGACAAAGGTGATCCATGAACTTTGCCCAACTTTTATGTGTAGCCATTCAGTTCTGTTTGCCTAGTTCCACTCTAGCAGAAGCGCCATGCTGCCATTAAGTAAACAAGTCCCAGGGCATTTGCAACCATCAGCAGTGAGTCAGGAGTCAGTCTGCTGCAGTGTTTGACCAGATGACCAGTGCTGTGCCCCATACAGAAATTTCCACCTGGAAATGTGATATCACGGGTCACTGTAATGAGCACCTCACTATGTTACAGCGATAGTTGCAAGTCCCATATGATAAACTTACACAAGGAGCTGCCACATCAGTGAGTCATTTGTGATTTGGAGTCATCCTTGCAGTGCACTAAAAAGAATGTGTTGCTTTGCCCTGGACAATGTCCGATATAGTTCAGTTGTTGCCACCGTTCCACTGTAAATGCATTACGCTACTTTAGGTTGGAAGCAACCATGTATTCCTAAGTTTGTGTGTAATTGTTACTGCACTCCGTAATCAGGACAACACGTGAAAACTAAAAGCACCCTGAAACTAATAAAGACGAGGGTCATCGTTCATTGACCTCATGGACATATGGAAGGGCTTGCGTATGTACACAAGGGAAACCCAACTTCACAAGCTTTGCTGCCGTTGCTTCCAGAGACAGATGCGGCCAGAAGCGGCACATCCATTCCAGCCTTTTTCTTCTGCCTGCATCCGTCTCGTGGTTCTTAATCTATCTGAGCTCTGCTCAGCTCACTACCTTTTGCAGAGAGAGATCTGTGGGGCGGGGGCGTGAGGAGCCATCCCACCCCCGGCCCTACAGATCCACCCTGTGATGGGTCTTTTTCTATTCAAGAAAAAATTCCTGTTTTGGCTTCTTGACTATTCTTGCAGTTGTTTTGTTAGCTTTTTGCCTCTTCCACGTCCTTGTTTGTTTGTCTTGTTGTTTCCCTCCTCCCTGCCTCCTTGGTTGAAGTATAAAAATAAATAAATTGGGGTGGGGTACACCCTAATGAAATCTGCTATTCATGCCTGTGTTACTTCTGTAGTTCCTTTGGTCCCTTTTCAAGGGCAGAGCTTTTCTCTCCCTTCCTAGCTCACCAGCATGCTGTCTACTGTCCATTTGTTTTGAGTTCCTTTGTCTCTGAAAACACGAGGCTGGACAGAGTTAATTCTGCAAAGCAGGAGCTGCTGTTCAGAATTGAGTAACAAGATGCTGTTATTGTGCATTAAGATTAAGGAATAAATGAATCCCGATTACCTGAATGGATCCAGGAAATAAAAAGAGAGCTTTATCTGCTCTTTGCATCTAAGCTGCATTTCATTGTGTCTGGGTAGCATCTGGCAATAGCGATTTCTTCTTATAGCTGGATAACACATAGCCCATGGTAGAAATGGAATAACAACAACAGTAACAGCAACCACCACCACCACAATAATGATGATGTTGGTATGATAGCACAAATCAATAAGCACAAAAATATATACAAGTGCTGTTTATGGAGCAGAAGACTGTCTGGGGGCCTTGATCCTTCTGTCAGTTTAGCAACATTTTCTTGGCAAAGCTCTCTATGGAGAGATTAAGAATATAAATATACCAGAAAATAGCTGCTTCTCAAGACATAGGAAAAATGAAGGATGACTATTGCTAATGTATTTCTTATGAGACCCTATCTTAGTTGTCCTGGTTTACTAAAAATAACAATCATAATCCAGCATTAGAATGTACTATTCCAAATCACTATATTTTACCATTTTGTTCGGCAGGGATATTAGAATTGTGGCTGTATTAAAGAATTGAAGTTTGTGCTTACTTTTTATTCAGGAAGTTTAGAATACTGCCCCTGCCCACAGACACTGGACTTTGAATAACCCCAGAATATCTGGACAAAACAAATTTCCTATTTCGACATTGGCTATTCTCTTTTACAAGCAGCCAGTTCTCATGGGCAATGTATTTATGAATTTGTGTGTGTGCGTGCACACACACGCGTGCTCAATCTCAGGTGACTGATTACCTATCAGCTTGGATGTAAAATGAGACCACCTAGAGACCACCTGATTCAGAAGTATTTATAGCCAAGCCAGGCCAGACAGAACCAAGACAGAGGTTTGGCTGCACTAGAACCTGAAGTGGATAATGCTGCCCATTTCCCCTTTACAAAGATTGCATTTTATTTTGTACCCTCGAATGTTTTCCCATAAAGGGACTTAGCCTGAAGACCAGACACCCTGTCTCATCCTGACAGATTCAGACCTATGGACTGGTTCTGATTGGATTCTGTGTCTTCCTTTGCTTCTAACTCGTTTAAGAAATTATTGAACCTTGCCACTTAAAATATACACCTTTAAAAACAAAACGAAAAAAGCTTCCAGGAAAAAAGATATAAGCGCTGGGGGAAATAACATGTCCATTGGCAGCACATAAAATTTATGAGAGTGAAAAAAGAGGCGATATGACAAAATAATCAGATCAGCTCTTGCTGGGTTAAAATTTAGTTGTCTACAGTGAGTCCAAGACATTTTGCTGCCAGAGGCGAAGGACAAGGCACATCCTTGGCCTATTCCCACATGCAGAAGCCAACTAGACTGGGGGCTGCATTTTATTATTGTACTGGCAATGGCATAGTGCTCTCTCCCTGAGGGCGGCAGCCTTTTTGTAGGCGTGTGGGACAAGCCACATGGCACACACAGCTCTGTCCTCCAACAGCCACCAGACTCAGAAGGAACAGCTACATCCCAGCATCTGCCGCCTGAGGCGGTCATGTAGCCCTGCCTAATGGTAGGGCTGTCTCTGACAGTGAGACAAGTGGACATATTAAGATGTCTTCTTTCTGGTGTGGCTGCTAATCCAGGAGTTGAGAGCCAGTGTGGTGTAGTGGTTAAGAGCGGTAGTCTCGTAATCTGGGGAACCGGGTTCGCGTCTCCGCTCCTCCACATGCAGCTGCTGGGTGACCTTGGGCCAGTCACACTTCTTGAAGTCTCTCAGCCCCACTCACCTCACAGAGTGTTTGTTGTGGGGGAGGAAGGGAAAGGAGATTGTTAGCCGCTTTGAGACTCCTGAAGGAGAGTGAAAGGCGGGATATCAAATCCAAACTCTTCTTCTTAATCACATCACCTGTACAGTCATATCTTGGTTCTCGAATGCCTTGTGACTTGAACCTTTTGCCTCCTGAATACCGCAAACCCGGAAATAAGTGTTCCGGTTTGCAAATGTTTTTTGGAAGCCAAACGTCTGACGCGGCTTCCACAGCTTCTGATTGAGTGCAGGAAGCTCCTGCAGCCAATCGGAAGCTGTGCCTTGGTTTTCGTCTATTGGGTCTTTAGTGTTAAGACCAATAGATGTTTTATTGTTTGCTAAGAATATTATGTGTCTATGGTTATTTTTGTAATCTGTGTATAATTTGGTATTTGTGTTTTTTGTTTGTTTGTTTTTCTTGTTGTATAAATAAAAACTTTAAATAATAATAATAAAAAAAGGGAAGCTGCGCCTTGGTTTTCTAACATTTTCGGAAGTCAAACGGATTTCCCGAACAGACTCTGTTTGAGAACCAAGGTACGACTGTAGTTGCATTGCGTTGACTTACTTACTGGGCAACTGTGCTTTGGGGCTGCAAGGTTTTGAGTTCTGCTTCCTGTTAACACTAGGATCTGTTCACCAAGGGGTGTGCGGATTACAGCCCCCCTCCCCACAGTCTTTTTTGGTATTTTTGGGTATTGAACTGAATTGATTACCACTCTTAATTGCTAGTGCAAGGCATACAGTTGCACAGAGAGAGTGCTATCACTCTTGGCCATCCAAGATATTAATTTTAATATTATAGTCAGGCTTTGGAAGGCTCTGGGCTATTTGCCTGCTTTTTCTTTTCCTTCCTTCCTTCCCATCCATAATTCCCCTATTCTTTGAATTTATTCAGGCTCTGCTCCATTCCTCATTGGCCATTATTTTCTGTCTCTCTTGCTCCCCTGTCAGTTCACATTTCCTAATGTCTTTCTTAAGTCTGTTGCTTCATCTTTAGTCATTTAATTCCCTCTTGGTTTGCTTGCAAGTCTAACCAAGCCATGTTAGTCGTACATGTTAAAAGCAGTTTTCTTTCTCGCATACCACTAGTGACAAACCATCTCTCCCACCTGATAATAATTGTGTTTGGATCCGGCTGCCTGAGGCGGACACCCTACCTTGCCTCATGGGTGGGCCGGCCCTAGTAGTAGGACAAAGGCACAGGCTATTTTTTTTAAAAGTAAAGATACATATTTCTGGTCAGCTACATGCTCTTGTCTTTCTCCTGCCATGTTGCAGGACTAGTTTTCATCTAGCAGTAACACTGAGGTAATGCTATATATAGCTCTGTGAATTGCCATTTTAGAATTAAAATGTGCCTTTTTAGCACTATTAAGTGTTAATCAAAAGTGAAGGTGGGTCTCCCAGGTTGCAGTTCGGAGTCAGAGGAAGGTCTCATGTCTGGACTGGTTGAAGACCACTGGTATAAAGCACCTTCCTATGGGCCCCTTGAGCAGGGGGTAAAAAGACTGCTGTAGCTTCTTAGTGTAACCTCTCTTCCTCATCCTGTGGTTGCTTGTCCAAAAGTGTTGGGCTGAGAAGGTAGTAGTGTAGTGGGGGAAAGAGAGGTTATTCCAGAGACTTGTGACAATCATGTAGTACATGAGGAGCCTCTGTCATCTCATTGGATGGGGTCTTATGTGGTATTGTCCACAGGGCTCTCCAGGATTTAAGACAATCACTCAGTGCTTTGCTCTCCCCTTACAGAGAATGCATGGTTGCGATCAATATACAATGTACCTGTTCCGTTAATAACTTGCTCTCTGCATCTGTTTTCTGTGATTTATTTTTAATTTGTGCTTTCGAAAAAGGTATCTGATGCACCTACAGTTGCTACCTCTCACGCAGAGAACAGACTATGCTCTTATGGGTATTTTAAGCGTACACAAATTTGACATTAGCCACTGACTGGCACTAGCATATAGGCTGAATTCAAAGTGAAAGAAAACCATTTGGGTTTGCTCCAAAACCAGCCAACTGGCGAGCCTTATCATGGGACTGAGGAAGAAACTGACCTAGTGCTATGTGTAAAATGGCTTAATATGTGGAATACGAGTCGGTGTGGAAGATTCTATTTCATGATCTTTTCCCCCTGAAACAGTTTTATGAAACCCTAGTTGCAGAATATGACCATGTGTGGGAGATACTATTCCATGACTGCCTCTCTGGAACATTTTTATGAATGCTGCACTCGTATCCCAGTTGCCGCAGCCAAACCTGGGGTTTGGTCAAGAGTTTTATCCATTGTACATATAGAAGTGGATCTGCTTTTCATCCTGTCCTGTCTTATTTGAAAGCCTGTCTCTCCTAACCAATGTTTATTTTAATTGAAACTTTCAGCATACATATGGGATTTGGGAGTGTGTGGTTTATTATTTATTTTATCCGTTCATCGATAAGTGAAAAACGTGTTGTAGGTATTCAGGCAGACTTGCCTTTGGATTTATGAAGCCCTTGGAAATGTACTGTATGTGATTTTCAGAAAGGCTGTGTCTTTTGCTCAGCAACAATGCTTTCTCATTCTAGGAAGCTGACAAAATACCGAAGTCTCTTAATACCGCTTTTGAAAAGGAATCAGAGGTGGATTCTCTAGCCTGACAGAGACAGTTTGGCATTCCTCCTCTAAGGAGGATAAAAATAATATAGGAATTCACAAACCATTCTTATCAGAGCAAATGCTGTTTTAGTCCACAGTTTCTGCAACTCTGCATGTCACTTCCTTTAAAAACAACAAATGTTCTTACCAAGAGGGCTGCCAGTTTTGAAATAGTGTCTTTGTTTCTGCAACTAGTCGTTTACAGAACTTTCTGTCTTCAGCACTGACTTTTACACTGATAAATGTCACCAAGCTGAAAGCACAAATCTAGCCTATTAGGTCGTGCCATCGCTCTGTAGCTGGTAGACCCATTGGGTACTTACTGGGGCCTGGTACCCCAAAACACTGTGCTAATGTTTGGCATCTGGAAGGTACCATTTCACTATTTCAGTGTCCCTAAGAAAGCCTTGCTATGGAGCACTGTGGGTAATTAAAATGGCAACGCAAGCTGTCAGGCCCTGGTTGCAGCACTGCTATGCCTTCCTGTAACCCTAGTGGGGCCCATTAAAGTAGGGGGAGCCCCTCCCTACTGCACACTTTGTCAATGGCCCTCTCCGATCTGGTGGTGCACATTGCAGAGGGAGATTGGGAGCAGCAGCCAAGCATGCTTGCCTGAGTTACTGGCCTTCTTGTTGGAGAACCCTTCTCTGGAAACTTTCCAGAGAACCCCAGGGCTTTCTAGAACCTTCTGAAAACCACTGCTCTAAAACGTTAACCTATCCGTCTCGCTTTTAAAATGTAGATATGCTTGTTCCACAGACGATGGGGACAACAGAATACATATCTCCCCATCGTGATATCCCCATTCAGCTATGACATGCAAGTCTCTCACACCTCATTTCTTGCTGCTTCTGGAGAACTTCCAAAGCAGCACCAAATCAGTTGTGAACAACACACATTTTCAGCCTCTCGCCAGCTGTTACATAGGGATGATCTAATACAGGTGTTTATATATTCTTACTGGCTTTATACTTTGGAAAAAATAAACGATACTGGCTTACTCCAATTTCTTGCCAAGCTTTGTTTGGTTTTTTACTGGCAGTGAATACCCGGGATCTCTGGGCCTCAGCTACTTCCAATCTTTTAATGGAGAATTACCAAACCTGGAGTCTTATACACATGCAAATCGTGGACTTAGGCCATCTCCTAGGTTAAGACTGTAAAATGTTTTCAAACTGAAATTAAGCAAACTGAAAAACAGAAGGAAGTTATATTTCTTACCACCCATTTAGTTGTACTTATTTTAGAAGTCTGTAAACAGTAGGAAAATGCTGTGTTAGGAGCAATAAGCTTAAATAGGATGCAAAGTGTTCCTTCATTGTTATTAACTGGGATGATCATAACATTTATTTTCACATCTATCTGTTCAAGTTGATTTGAATGGTGAAGAAGGAGCAGTCATCTCACCCCTTTCCCTTACTATTTATTTTAGTGCATTTTATTAAAGGCTCCTTCTGTTTCCTTCTCTTTGAAATGAATTAATTTTCATTAATACACACACACACACAACACTCTCACACACACACCAGCAGAAGAAGATGGCCCATCTACTCCATCATCCTATTCCTGATGATAGCTGAACCCCTGCCTATGAGAAGCCTGCAAGCAAGACCAGAGTGCAAGAGCATTCTTTTCTCTTGTGCTTTCCAGCAACAGGTATTCAAGAGTGCCTCCACTCTATAGCCCTGTCCTCCATGAATTTGTCTAATCTTCTTTTAAAGCCCTCCAAGGTGTTGGTCACCAAGGCCCCTGGGAGCGAATTCCATACTTTGCTCTTTGTCTTTCTTTTGTCTACCCTGAATCCTCCAACACACTTTCTACATCTCTTACTATGCTTGCTGTGTCTTTCCAAACCACCTTTGTTTCACCCAGAAGAACAAGCTTGCCAAAATGCAGAAAAGGAGAGCTTGTGACTTTTAGAGCTTCACTGTGTAAAAAGCTGTAATTCTTACAAATGTCTAATGCGAGAGCAGTGGCATTGAGTTTAAGCTGCTTCTCTTTGTTGTGTGTGGAATACTGATGGAGACTTCCATGGAAATAGGAATATTTGAATGGATTTTGAAATGCTCTGATTACATGGATTCATTAAGCCGTGGACTCGAGGTGACATGCCATTTTTGTGTGTGCCTGGGCTTTCCTTAAATGTAGGCAGCTTCTATCAGGTGAGCCTCTTCCACTTACATTCTCAAGTGGTACAGTCCATAAACAGATCTATCCATCATCTGCTGTTTGTGAAAACTAGGCAAGTGGTCCAAGGCCACTGAGTCAGTCCAGGCACTGCTCCCTAGATCACAGAAGTGTCGTACAATTTGCTCTCTTCACGAGGGACGTAATAGTAGATTAGATTCCTTTGGTTCGCACAGGACAGACAGGAATACACTCCTGAGGAAGTTGTAGGTGGGAGACGGAAGATCTTGCACAAATAACCTATTGCTAAAGTCATCAGTGCTGAATCCATGTCCAAAACATCCTTTCTAGTATTTAAGAGGTCGGTAGACATATTCATCTCCTGGGCACAAATATGAAACATTCCTGTTCCCTTTGTTCTGAAAACAATAGGCCTCAAATACACAGCACAGGCCCACATTCATGCAAAAGTCACCTGCTCTGTACGCAGAGACGCAGTGCTGTGTTTCGTACAGATTAGAATGCTTCTTCAAAGCAGCTGAGTTAATCGGTGTTTTGTTTGATATGCCAGGAGGTTCCAAGGAACTAGCATTTGGAAAGGAAGGCCAGTTCTCAATGGGCAGAGGGGGTGGACATTGCCTTCTGTTAGATGCAGACTGGGTGGGAGTTTTTGTTAGCTCTTAAAGTTTGTGCCACCCAAACGTGGCCAAGATAAAAACCTTGGAACAGATAGTGAGCTGTGACGCCAATTGCCTGCTTGTGCTATTTGTTATAGGGTCAATTCTTAAGGAAGAGTGCAATGTAGATTGTAAGGGCATTTTCAAAGACAATGCAGAAATCAGTGTTTGAATGTATGGGTTTCTTGGATGAGGTCACAGTTGTTGGCATTGTTGAATTCATGTGGAACTATTTTGCACGTTCCTGATTTCATGTCCCAGTTCTTAAGAAGAACATAGTGTGTACAATGAATGCAGATGGGGTGTGCATGGAGGGGTGAGATTGCAGTTGGAAACCCTAGCATATACCATCTGTTTGGTCCATATGCATGTACAAATTGTACATGTAGGAATCATATAAATGGGCCTAGTGAACTTGTGGATATGGAGGACTTGCCACTGCTGTCCAACTCCCTTCTATGCATCGTCACAGTACAGAGGATTTCCCATTGAAGAGCACTTACTGTTTTGATTAGAAGAGGCTGTGCACCCCAGGAAATCAAAACTCAGATTTTGATATTCAGCCGTGGCACTAATGTTAAAGACTGGGTGTGCTTAAAACAGAAACAGCAAGAGGTGTGTCAGTGGAATAATTAGAATGAAATGCATAACATGGTGCAAGATCCTTTAATTTCACTCTAATAACTAGATAAATAGGGACTTTCATCTAGGCAAGTTTCATGACTCTGTAACTATGCTGGCATATGTACAGCCATGTTAGTAAGAACAACCAGGCTACATTATTGGGGCACCATCCTTTCCAGTGTTGGGTGCAGGGTCTACGTATGTTAGAATGACCAGAGGGCATGACAGAGCATCGATCGCCCTCTACACCCCACCATGGGACATGGAAAGCCTGTGGCCTGGGCTTTGCTGCTTGGTGAAGGAACTCAACCTCAAGTTTCTGTTTCTTCCAAACACTTTAATGTATAGATCTGAGCAACTTGTAGGCACAAGCAGGTGAGTTGCATGCTGAAGGGCAAACTGAGACATTAAGCCAACAACCTACATGGCCCCTGCCTTGTGGGATGGGCACAACTCTTAACACAGCAAATGGGAGGTGTTCCTGCTCTAGGCAAGCCAATAGGTCCTTTTGTGAGTGGGTGGGACCCATGAGGATTTTTCATGTCAGTGCTGGCGTCTCTGGGTCCTCTATGATGGAGGTGCCTGCTCAGTATCTGACTTAGAAGCTTCCCTCAGGGGAGCCGCCTTACTGAAAGGCATGACAGGAGCGGGGCTGTCTAGAGATGTTTGAATTCTCAGAGGTGGGACAAACCCACTTGAACGTTCCCCAGGATCCAGCCTCTGGCACTCTTGGTCACTGGTGTCCCCTGCCAGCTCCAGCATGTTTTCAAGTCCTGATTTTGCCACCTTCCTCACTCTGGGGCTGATATTATTGCATCCCACTTGCAACAAATTAATCAAGACTTAGCTCCATTGGTTTCAATGGGAAGCAAGTTCAACTCACTTAGTTCTGGATCCAAGCAATTGTGGTTGGATTTTTGAAGCATAGGGTGTGACATTCCCCTCCCTTCATGCCATACAGATTTATTTATCTGTTTGTATAGACAACGTGAAGCATCTTTTGCACCCATAATGGAACCGGCGAGAGTTCTGTCCTTCTCTTGTTGGGTTCACTGTATTTTTGCTCTGAGGGAAACCTGCATATTTGTATGGCCAGCATCTTGTTTACGATCTTCTGTTTACCAGAAGCTTGAAGGCCCACCTGCTTATTTACTGGTTATGTTTTTATCCAGCCCTTCCCCCAGGGAGCATAGAGCGGGGTGTATGTTGTTATCTCCCAGCTCATTGCATCCTCACAACAACACTTATGAAGTTGGTTAGGCTGAGAGAGAGAGAGAAACTTTACTCAGGGTCGCCCAGCTTCATGGCTGAGCGAGGATTTGAATATGAGACTTCTAGGGCCAGCCCAATAATTTTCCCCGCCAAAAGAGAAGTCGTAATAAGGAGACTCCCTCTCCAAATCAAAGGTGCATAGTATCCAAATTATTAGGGCACCCAATGCAGAAAACATCACAATTGTCTCACCAAGGGTGGCTGTGTTTCCTACTTTACAATCTATCTGAAGGGCAGTCAGAGGCAATCCAGTTGATTATTTGAAATGGGCTTCTGTTTGAAGGGCTGTGTGGTCCAAGTCTGGTTTAGAGGTAAATAACCCTAGGGAGGGTAGGAGGGACATTGAAACACTGGGCAGGCACACATGCCACTGTCTTTCCCACAATGCTTATATAACTTCTATTATTTTAACTGTTTCTAAATAGGCACCTATACATAGAAATTGGCATTTGAAAATTTTGTGCAAATCTGGTGTCTTCTTTTCTCTCTCTTTTTGTGTGGGGAGAGGGGTTAATGCCTAAGTTCCCCCCCTGGCATCTTCCTGAAATGTAGCTAAAATGCAGTAATAAAAAAAATAGCAATTGATTTGCTACCTTTTCATGACACTAAAAGGCAGCTTGCCTCAGGCATCTGCTTCACTGTGCCTAATGGTAGGGTTGGGACCTAGGGGCTTCTCAGTGCTAGTTCAACACTCTAGCTAGGAAGCCATGCTAACTTGGTCCCAGCAAAATGAAGGAAAGAGCTCACTGACAGGAAAGCTGACCTTTTCAGCCCAGCCTGCTGCTGATACGAGTTTCCAGTGACACCTACAAAATAAAGTGCTGAATGTCACGCAACAGCCTTGCTATAAACAAAACACTTATAAAAACGCTATGAATGTTAACTGACTCAGAGACTCAGTCATGGAATTATATAAATTTGTCCTGGTAAAAGTGGTTGAGAATAAATGTGTGAGGAGCAGACAGTTACTTAGACATTTGTTTTGATTTCCTGCCTGAACCATTCTGAAAACGCTTCTAACCTGTGCCTTTTTGTGGTGGAAGGGGTGAGGCACTGGCACTCACATGTTGATAAAAATGCTGTGGGTGACAGCACAAAATGACTGCCATGGGGCGTGCTGGTACTCCTTACTGGTGAGTTCTGTCACTAAAAAAATCTCTGTTTCTGAATTAAGACAACACCAACTATAACTTAAAAGCTAGCCCAATTAAGAACTTATACTTTATCCATAATATGATTAGGTTCCACCTTTAGTGCACCCTCAAGAAGATGAAATGCTTGTTATAGGGCAGTCACCAAGTAAACCTCCTTTGTAAACCTTTCATGAACAGCTTTCAGTCTTGCAAGATTATTTTTACTTAATCCTTGAGGACCGCAAACCAGAGCCAGATGTAAAATAATGGCTATGGGGCAGAGTCTGGTACAAAATGGTAGTGCAGGGGGCGGAGACAAGGACCTGTTTTCACCTGTGAACGGTGCGCTAGGAAATACTTCATACGCAGGTATACACCTACATCTCAGTTACCTCAGATCAGAAATCCTAACAGCCTCATTTAGGAGAGGAGAAAGCTTTTGTGTTATTGCTATTGCTACAGAATCCGCTGAGAATTTACTTCATTCTGCTGGCAGAGGCCAGTCTGCTTTGTGCTCACTTCTGCTGTAATCAATTGGACACTAGGACACTCCCCCCTTGACCTGGAAGCTCATGGTAAAATGTATGAAGAGTATATACGAGATCAAGGCCAAGGGTTTAAACTAAGCTATTTAGAGATAATGAAGATTTTCCACTTCATCATGGAAAGGGCCTTTGCAGTCCAAGATTATGGAAACAGGGTATCTTTGTCTGTTCCTCTTCAAGGCCGGCCCAATATATTTTGCTGCCTGAAGCAAAGGACAAAATGTTTCATTTCCCCTGTTCAACTAACAGCTGAATTTCACTTCAGCACTAACACCCATTTCCCACTGCACCCGAGAGCAGCAGCGGCACACGTCCTTTAGCACCTCTGCTCCTTTGGCCCCAACATCTGCTGCTGTGTTTACAACCTGAAGTCTTCTGTGTGGTACAACCTGTTGGGATTGCCCCAAGCCCGCTGGTGTGGTGGGGTTGACGATTAAAGCAATTGTAAGAAAGGTTTGGGGTTCTGTGGCAAGAATTTGCAATGTGAGAAGACACAGGGGGAGCTAGCAGTACTAGTACAGTGTATCTGCTCCTCAAAGCCTCTGCTGACACATCTCTTATGGAAAATGGAACTTACTTTCCCTCGGGATGAATTCCCAGTGGGGCGTATGGGCATCAGCTGGTGCAGTTCGTACAAATCTGTCCCATGTACTAATTAATTCTCCAAACACCCTTGTGTGACAAAGAGCTATTATAAGAATCCATTTTTCTTCTTCTTCTGAAGTTGGAAAAGGTACTCATAAAAGTTGAGCAATGGGATGAAGTCACATACAAAATCACTGCAAACTAAGGCCCAGGCTAGAGACCAATGTTCTGGATAGCCTGCTGTCTTGAGGCACGATCAGCAAATTGTGACTAAGTTACTTGGGACCTGCCTCATTCTTTTTTGAAAGATAAGAATTCAAAAGAAAGCATACAATTCAATATATTCGCCTTTCTATTTAATATGGCGGTGAGGATCCTTGAAAGTAAAGAATGCACCCCTCTTGTTTGAGTAGCAGCATTTTCATTAAATGCAAAAGCGGCTCCTTGCTTGTGGTTAACAGAGAAGTGGTGAAAGTGATATAATTGTGGTAAATAAGTAACTCCATTTGAACTTAACATGATTTCCAGAAAGTGCTACATCCCTGTTTTATAACCACAGTCCCAAGAAAGAGGCATTGAGGTGTTTCTGTACTTGTCTGATGGTTAGTATCAAAAGGGAGGTGATTCACACAGCAAGTTTATTCTCAATCTATGGCTGGCTTTGAAAACAGGGAAGTAGAGTGGGAAGATGTTCATGAAATACATCACAGACACGTAAGATCTGGTGGCCAGCAGAATCAAAGAAAATAATAACTTTGCTTCAGTGCAGAAATAAACGAATCACAACGGTGTCAAAATAAGTGTGTGTGGAGGGAAAGCCACAAACTCATTCATAATTGAACTTCAGTTTTGCAGTGCTCCTTAGAGAACCATGTATGGCCCAAACAATTTCATTTTAATTGTGCAATTTCGTTGAATCGTGTATTTGATTATGGTTATGGAGAAACAGGAAGTGCAAGTGACATGCTTCAAGCTACCTTTCTTTCTCTCCCTAATGGCCAAAGGGGGTCTCTCATATCCCTTCCATATCCAAATCTCAAAGGAGACACAAGTGTTTGTTATGTGGTGACAGCATATGCAGCCACCTCACTATGTGGGAAGAGTGAAGGGCTGCATTTAGGATTTTATGGAGAAGTGTAATAACAGGGACTGTGAGATAATTGCATTTCCTGTCCCTCATCTCACTACTCTGTCTGCCTGCCCTCGCTTTAAAACACCTCTGCTTATATAGTTTATTTACACAGTATTGCAAACTGTTCTCCTTTCTTCTACTTTTATTTAATCTGTCTATTGATCTTTTCCATTCCTCAGCACTCCAAACCTCCCCCTCATTTCTCCTTTCCCTCTCTCCCAGTTTTCTTCTGCTACTGACTAGATTTGTGAAAAGTTCATGAACATCTTACACTCACTTAGGAAACGACTCCTGCAGAAGCTGTTGGGTGTTTGCTTTCATGGAACCAGAACCAGAACCAGGGATCTCCGCCAGTTAGCTAGTTTGCAACACATAGCAAGTACAGTACTCGGCACACATTTCCCTATCGTTTTACAGGCTGTCCTACCCGCTCAGCCTCAGCCCCCACCCTGATCGCCCTGGGAGCCAGATAATAAACTTTTCAGATAAAGCTGAACCTCAGAACTTCCTGAACATTTTGTTGCCTGTCATTCTGCTGTTGTTCTCCATAACCTTAGCTTTTGTTTCACCCTTAATCTTTGCACAGAGCTGTTTTCAAGTGTTTTAAGGGCTAAACACATTACAGTGGTACCTCAGGTTAAGTACTTAATTCGTTCCGGAGGTCCGTACTTAACCTGAAATTGTTCTTAACCTGAAGCACCACTTTAGCTAATGGGGCCTTCCGCTTCTACCGCGCCACTGGAGCCCAATTTCTGTTCTCATCCTGAAGCAAAGTTCTTAACCTGAAGCACTATTTCTGGGTTAGCGGAGTCTGTAACCTGAAGCGTATGTAACCTGAAGCGTATGTAACCTGAGGTACCACTGTATTTCAGTAGTCCCATCAGCTCTGAAAGGTGCATTACTATTCTCCATGCTGTAGGTCAGGGCTTACCCATGTGGTGCTTTCCAGATCTTGGACTGCAACTCCTGTTAAACTCTGCCAACATGGGATGATGGCACCTGTAGTCCAGTAATTTCTTAACGGCACCACTTTGGCTATTCCAGCTGCAGGTGGAAGGATGAAGGGCAGTGACTACTTTTCTAGTGCGTTTTGGGGTGAAGTAAGATTTTGAGACCTGACTCTCACAGCTCTGAGCCACACTGAGCCACTTTATTGCAAAAGCTGTCCCTTCTGACCTTGCTGTGGTCTTTTAAGGTTTGCTTCACTTCTGCGCCCGTCCTCATTACTCCTTAATCGCAAAGTGATTGAGGAATGGTTCCTAACTTTTATCCTGCAGCATTCCTATATCTGTCCACGCTACCAAAAAAATATTTAGCCGAAAATTACCGCTACTAAAAAGCAGGCAGAGAGGGAGAGGGAAACTTTTTGAATCTTGTTTTTTTTATAAAAAAAAGGGGGCAATCCCAGCGGTTTGTGACATGGGCACTAATTAGACTAAAAATGGTGCTGAAGCAGTTTGGAATTATGAAGCCCTCCATGAATTCAACTTAAATGTTCAGTGCCGTGACGAGATCCTCAGGCAACCTCAGCAGGAATTGTTTTTCTAGAGCATTCCTAATCGCTAATGCTACTGTGTATGTGTGTGTGTGCTGTATAACAGGGAATATGTAGAAGAGGACTGGGTTTCGTTTGCAGATATATTTATCTGGTGGGGAGAGAGGCAATTGGAATTTCTCTCTGTCTCCCTCTCTCTCTGTCTCTTTAACTTTCAGGAGCAGACAGGTTTTAAAACAACAACAACAGATTCCTCCCTCAAGGTAAACTTGAAGGCATTTATTTCAAGTGGCTTCTGTGCATCATTGGGATGCTGAACAACTAGCCTCATGCTGTCCACAATATTTTTCAAGCAGCCAGTGTCATCCTCCTAGTCAGGGGTTTCTGTGAGTTACTGTGCGAGGTTTCATTGCCTGGTTAATGTGGAGCGTAGCCTCGCTCTCCTGCCACCCGTTAGGCCCAGTTTATAAATCACAAGTCAGTGGTACAAATGAAGAGAAAGCACTGCAGTGAGTTTCAGGTTCCGTATTTAGCCACCAGCTGCAATTCCTTTTTCTTTTCCATTCTGTGAGGCAGTGACTATAAAGCCCTTTCTGTGCTCTTCTGAATTTTATGTGGACGACGTCAATGCAGGTGTGTAAATGCAAAGCGCGTTTGCATGATGAAAAGCAGTCCTCATACAGGAATTAGTGTCTGCACAATTAATATTTGGTCAGGGTTGGGATGAGAGAAGCCTGCAAAAGAAGCTACAAAATAAAATAAAAAACCCTTTGAAGCTAACTCACTGAAAGGGCAGACAATGTCCCCTCCTTTTCTCTGGCAGAGCTGCTGTGTCTGTAACAGCTACTTGACATGCAGAAATTCAACGGGGACGACGTTTCCTCGCAAGCTTTACCACTTGAATCATGCAGCCTATCATGGAGCTGTTTAAAAAAATGAAAACTTCGCTAGAAATGTTATCTCTTATATGCCCAGTAGATCACTGCGGTTCATAGGACAGTTTCTCCTATAAGCTCCATAAATATCAAAAGCCTGCTCCACAGTAACTTGGTGTGGAATAGCATTCCTTTTGAGACACATCAGGCACCTACTATCTGTGCAGAGTTTTGTGCTATTGCCCCTGACATTGTACCTTCATTTCATGATACTTTCAGCTTACCATCCACATGAGTAAACCTGGAAGGGGCATTTAGTGAAGTCTTGAATCATTCCTCATATTATTTATGCGTTGGAAAAATATAACCCGGTGCACTCAGGGCCTTTGTTATTGACCTTATCATCTACACACACTTTTTCATTCCCTTTGGAAAACGCTATCTGCTTTGTGTCAGTCTCTTTCAAATGTTTCCAACTCAGAGATCCAATTTTCTCTCTTATTTAGTGACATTTGTCAATGTATGAACTTTGATCAAAACGTGCCCTTCTTTCGCTAACTCTAGACAAGGGCCTTAGCTAAAACACAACCTGCTAAATCAAATTGAAGGATAGTATAATATTGCAAACTACATTAAGGAAAAGGTCAGGTGCCGTTGGTGCAAGATTCCTATCTCTTTGCCCCACAAGCTTTAGAATGGTGCATGGCAGCCGTTTGCACTCTGGGCAAGCCAACAGGCACTTTTGCGACTGGGCTGGGCCTGTGAGGTTTGCTTATGTTGGTCAACATTTGTGTTTCCATGTCTTTGGCAATGGAGGTGCTGGCTTAGTATCAGAATTACTATCAGGCGCCCCTCAGAGCAGGACCCTTACTGACGGAAGTGACAGGAGGAGCTAGCAGCAGCCCATTAGACGGTGGCTGGCTGTAGGTGTCTGATATCACAGGGGAGGTACATTTATCTTGATAACCTGCTTCCACCTTCCCCACAATCCACTCCCTGGCTTTTCTGATCACTGCTTCCCTCTGCCAGCTCCAACATTTACTGAGGTCCTAATTTTGCCTCCCTGCTCCTGCTCCCTGATCTCCTACCCCAGGCTCATGACAGATGTTTCAGGAGTTCCCAACTCCCAGCAGCCTCCAGCCATCATGACCAATTGTCAGGGATGATGAGAGCTGGAGTCTAGCAACAACTGGAGGGCTACGGGTTCCCCACTACTGATACA
Organism: Podarcis vaucheri; assembly: GCF_965113315.1. Classification (NCBI taxonomy): domain Eukaryota; kingdom Metazoa; phylum Chordata; class Lepidosauria; order Squamata; family Lacertidae; genus Podarcis; species Podarcis vaucheri. The sequence continues at coordinate 51,674,887 of NC_138748.1, forward strand.
CTGCATACGCTATATCTGATTTACATACACTGGTGAGTCGTGCTCAAAGTGGGTGGAATGGGGTGGAATCCCACATCTTTTCAAGTAGAGTTAAAACCATCCTACCTCATCCCAGGGTACTGTATGGAGGAAAGTTATGCCAGTATTGGGAAAAGCTACTTGTATCAGAACAGAGCTGTTTGTGGAGCTAGGGGAAAAATCACGATGGACCTAAGCCTTGAAGGGAGAGAAAACTGTCTATCCAAGAACTGGCCACCTGCTTGCTGTCTTCTCCCAGCTTCATAATCAGCTCTGGTCTAGTTAAGCCTAGAAGATACAACTAGCCCTACAGATGTAAATAGCTTGTGCGATTATAAAGATGGTGAATGGACCACAGGCAGTTGAGCATTGCATGATTTGAAATGAAATCGCCCTACTTCCTCTGCAATATTATTATTGCTCATGTTGCAGAGACGGAGGATAAGATGCTGTGGTTTGCTTAGGGTCATTTTAAGGCTGACACAAGACTGATATATCTTAAACATGGTCTATGTTATCAAGAGGAGACCATGGGATCTTAAATGCTTTGGGGGTTCTTAAATCCTCTCTTTTTCACCTAACCCTTTTTTTACTTTAAATAAAATAAGTGAATATTAAAAAAATTGGTAACACAATCCAGAACTCCACTCCACGCCTATCTGGAAAGGAAAAGTATTTCCAGCATAGGAAATCCTCATCTCTCTGATTCATTTAGCCTCAGAATTCAAGTCCCCTTTGCTACTGATCCACACAGCAAAGCTCATGGAGGAGGATTTTCTTGACTTGCCTTTCCTTTCCATCCTTGTTCCCCACCCACTCTCCTGACTTCTGTCATATGTTGTACAGTATTCAGGCACAGCAATTAACTGCCCTGTTCCCTAAGTGCAACACAGCCTCAGATTTCCCCTCCCCTTTCTTCATAAGAAGAACTCTGCTTGATCAGGCAAGTGGTCCATCTTAGTCCAGCATCCTGTTCTCACAGTGGCCAACCAGATGCCTACAAGAAGCTCCAAAGCGAGACCCTTCCCCTAGCCCAGCATAAACTCTGCTGCAGGCCTGTGTTTGTAGCTCTGCCAAGGAGCTCTGTCTGACCCTGCCTAATAAACCTGTCCCGTTACCTGTTCTGTGGAGTCTAAATCCAAGAGTCAAGGTTCAGCAGATAGCATACCATCATTTGCACTCTTCCCCCACTGTGTGTGCAATCTGGATCATGACCGTAGGTGTGCTTAAAAATAAAATAAAATTGTATTGATGATGTCTGGGAAAGCCTGGAACCAAAGTGGCTGCCTGATGGGCAAAATTGTTCCTCTGTTGTGTCTGCGTAGCACCAGGAGTCCTTTATTATTTATTATTGGAGAAATACTGAGGGGTTGTCGGAACGGGGGTGGTTGGGAATGTACATCAAGCTCAGAAAGGTTAATGCCAGAAAGGGAACTATGACTCTCCTCCAGTGGGAAGAGAAATCATGACTGCAGCCTTAGCCAGATATGATGTTTGTGTCCTGGATGACAAGTTGAGTAATATTGCTGCAGTTCTCTGAGCTCACCATATGCCTCATGCTAAAATCCATTACTGCAACATCATCACCCTGTGGAAAGTCAGGGGGAAAGCGAGGGGAAACTGGTATCTGAGTCACTGGAACTTCAGAGGTCTGTCCCATCTTTAATATATATATATATATATATATATATATATATATATATATATATATATATATACACATACTGGATCCCATCAGCTTGCTAGGAAATTACACTAAGCAGGGTTTACTCACACTGTCCTTTGTACTGGAATACACAAAGGCTTTTGCATAGCAGGTTAAAAGCATACAGAGGGTTCATTTTCCTCCCATTCTCCCTAAGAAGGGATTGGCCCTAGCTGCATAATCTAGGTGAGTTTGAATTTGGGAACTCTGGGCTAAATCGGCACACTTAGTGGGTTGGCAGTTTACACATCAGCAACCCAGAATGCTTATTCCAAAGGGCCTTTCCTTGGTCCCAGCAGTTATGAATTAACTGAAAGGTGTGTATTTGCTTAATTGAGTCTTTTATTTCTGTTACAGTTTTGAAACGGTGCAGGACATAGGGATCTAAAGGCTTGTTAGAAGGTGGCATGCATTCTCTCGATGGGCTTCCTTGGTACCAGGATTGTGTGTTGTTGTGGAGGAATGGAAGTGGGCATATGGGACACAAACACACTCTAGCTTGGAGGCTACTTCAGCTGTTCTGTGAATGCCTTGTTGTTGTTTCTGTGTTTCGCTCCTGAAGTATTTATCTAGCCTTGGTCATTGTTTTCCCCTTTCTTTTGAATGTTGGAAACAAGTCAAGGTTATGCTTGCTTTTAAAATTTCCAAGAGGCTGCCAGCTCAGCACATTGTCCTTTTTATCCCCGGGGTGGTGAGAGAAGGAAGAGATGTTACTTATTTATAAACCAGGTTAATTGCTATAAAATATTTAATTGACAGAAATCTAACATGCATGGTGACATTCTTATCTTTATTTAACAATATTTTCTCCTTCATACATCGTGAGTTGCTTCATGTAGTTCCCTTTTCCCATGCATGTTCCAGTTTCTCACCCCGCATTTAGCATTCCAGGCGTTTCTTCTATCTCTAAGCTACCAAACTACTTTTTTAAAAACAGCAACAAGCCTGAGTTCAAAAAGCATTATGAAGTTGGCAAAGAGAGTTGTTAAAAGGTAAGTATAGAGTTGTGGGGAGGAATAGGATCTTATCACTGGAGGCCTTCTGTTTATTTCCTGTATGGTCTCCGGCCTAGTCCAGGAACTTCTCTTCACCATTGTCTGTTGAGTGTATGAGGAAATTCCCGCCTAGAGATACCTTTTCTCTCATATACAGGGCTATATTTGGACAGGACTGGGGATCTTTCTGCTATGGTCTCTTCATGCCAGCTGAGGCATGAAGGTTGCGTCCTCGCCCACAACAGCCTGATAGTGTCCTGGTTCCCCCATCATTAGAGCCGCAGACAGGGGTAACCAGGAGAGACAGTAAGAGGACCAGGAGGAAAGGCTCTGTTGTCATGGTGATGAGTACCCTACCTCCGCTGCTAGGAAACTTGGATGTGTAAAAGGATGCCATTACGGGTAGGACAACAGTCAAGTCCGTTCATAAGCTAGCCAGGCAGTGGGCCAGGGGGAAAAATAGCAGAGGAGAAAACCTGCAGAGAAGGGAGCAAGATTTAGGGTGATTTAACCCCTTTCCCCCTAGTGACTGAAGGCATAAGGGGCAATTAGACATGGAGGCAATTTGGCTAGCTTCTCTCGCCTCATGAATTAAAGAAGTCCTGGGATTCTGTTTCATTGACTAAGGGGTTAACCATGGCATTGCAGATTAAACCTTGGTCCCTCAGGAAACCCTTTCCACACAGATTTATCTGCTGATAAAACCCAACAGATTTGCAGCAGATCCCTGGCGGGTGCTCCCCCCACCCAAAAAATCTGGGAATTGGAATTGGGTGCTGAGAGTTGTTAGCAGACCCCATCCCCCTCACAGAGCGACAGTTCCCAGAGTGGTTTAACAACCAATCCCATTTCACAGGGAACTCTGGAAATTGTAGCTCTGTAAGGGGGATGGGGTCTCCTAACAACTCTCAGCACCAGTAACCCAACTACAACTCCCAGAATTCTTTGCGGGGAGTCAGTGTTGTTTTAAAGTGGTATCATTGCCCTTTAAATGTATTGTGTGAATGTGGCCGAAGATGCATTGTAAATTCACTCAGGGCAGCTTCCGTCAGTGCTGACCAAGATAAACTGTGAGTGTTTGGCGATGATGGGCAAACTGTCTTTCAGGGAAGTTGTTCTGCCATTATTGATCTTTTCATTGAGAGCTCCTTAGGAGAAGGAAGAGCAGGGATCCTCAGGCCATAGTGTTCTAGAACAGAGTTGTGTAGAAGGTCAATCAGGATCACTGCCAGATCTCTGGAAAATTTGAAGTAGATGAGCGGAAGTTTCTGGCTCACAATTGTCTAATAATAACAACTGCTGAAAAGATTTCCCCTACTAAAAGGAAAGCTTGGGGCAGGGTCAGCTCAAGACGTTTTGCTGCCTGAGGCAAACCAGAAAATGATTCCCCTGGGAATTGAAGTTGGTCAAGAGTGCCGAAAACTGTCGCCCAACTGCGACAGTATTCTGCACTTGGTGCCTGCTGGTGGACTTCCGGGTTCTAGCAAAATAAAAGAAAGAAAAAGGTATATCCCACAAGCCTGGTGTCTAGTTACCATGGTTCAAGAAGTTATTCTTAAGCTGATTTGATTTTTAAAATCTAAAGTGGTAGTAAAAGACTGTGGGTGGGGTTCAACTACTGAGGCATGCCAGTGCAACGATTACTGCTTGTGCAGCAGAGCTTTCGCCCATCTCCTTCCCCTGCATGCCCCTCCTCCCCATTTGGCTTGTGGGGGGCTGGAGAATCCTTGGAGCAGACTAAGGGGAGAAATTGGGGAGGGGGGATTTCATCTGCCAAGCCAAAACATTTGCCCTGTCTGGACAGCCACCTTAGTGAGATGTTGAATTCCTCCCTTTGCTATTGCAGATTTTGCAGTAATAGGACCAGATTTCACTATACTGAAAGAGTGGTGTGTTATTTCTTTCCTTGTCCTCTTTTAAAAACTGAAAGCCTGGTATTGACTAGAAAGCAGTTTAGGTAATGAGAGCCTGACCTGCCGGTGGCCCAGGAGACCCAAAACCTGAGTCTTTTGCATTGTCCCACAATATTTCCTACCCTTTCTCCCTGCTTTTAGTAAAAGACTTGGGGGGTGGCATTTTGCTTCTAGGGTATGTGGGTGACTTGCCAAGTACGCTGCCAGTGAATCTCCCCAGGCACTCGCCATCTTAAATTGCCCAGAGGCACTCTAAACATTTATGCAAATTTGTGTTGTGGGCCTGGGCTCAGAATCCTCTTAAGTACCTAAAAATGGACCTGAAGTCATTTGCAAAGCAAAAGAACTAGTCAAGGGGAATGCAGAGTTAGTGTCAAGCTTTGTGTAAGATAGCCACATGAAGAAGAAGAAGAAGAAGAGTTTGGATTTGATATCCCGCCTTTCACTCCCCTTCAGGAGTCTCAAAGCGGCTAACATTCTCCTTTCCCTTCCTCCCCCACAACAAACACTCTGTGAGGTGAGTGGGGCTGAGAGACTTCACAGAAGTGTGACTGGCCCAAGGTCATCCAGCAGCTGCATGTGGAGGAGCGGAGACACGAACCCGGTTTCCCAGATTACGTGACTACCGCTCTTAACCACTACACCACACTGGCTCTCAGAGTGGGCAAAGGTTTTCATTTCCAGCACGTATGGCATCACCAGCTATTTTTGTCTTGAGTTGACTACCTTGCTTTGCAAATGCACCTTAATTTGGATCTGACACCCCTAGCTGACCTCATCCAGGGACTCTTATGGAGAGAAAATGGGAATTGCATGTGACCTCTGCTAGGGTTTTGAAGTCGAGACATCGGAGATAAAATATGAGCGCAGTATCGTTGCTACTTCTCAGTTGCCAGAAGGCATTTCTGCATTGCAACAAATCTGCCTGACAAGGCTATTCTGAGTGCACTTTAACATTAATTTAACTTGTGTCATTTGCTTCATACGTTCTCCAAAGCTGTACCTTTGTATGATCTGTGGATGTTTGAAGGCATCACGTTGTACGGCAGGCATGGTCTGCAATGTGGTAGAAGAAGTGATGGGGCTGGGTGAAGAGAAGGGAGATTTCTCTCTCTCTCTTTTGTGCTCTGGAAATATGGGATCCCAGTGAAGTTGATTGATAGGAGGTTCGGGACTGAAAAAGCAGTTTTTCACATAATACAGTATGTACAGGTAACTTACAACTTGCGCACATTTAACATTCAGCTTTATGTGCTTGGCAATTAAAAATAATAATTCAAAGGGGGCGCGAAAGGAGGCAGGCCTTGGGGCAGGGGCCTTTGGCAATCCCACTTGCTATTGCACCCATTGTGTTTTGACTATACACAAATTTGGCTTTACACTCCACCTCTGGAATGTAACCCTCTCCATGTGCTTGTCTGTACTTAAATGAATGAATTTAATTGTTCCTTAATTATTATTCTAGTTAAGTTGTAGTCTTGCAGCACATTTCTGTAAGCACTGTCAAATCATATATTGTCTCTTTTCTGAGTGACTATGATTTGTTTTTCTCCTATTTGCCAGATTTTTAACTACAGATGCTCTCTCTGCAGTGGCACTCTGGTTAAACTTCCGATGTCAGACATTCACACGTTTTTAGCTTTTAGTTGCGTAACAGAAAATATTTATTGGTGTTGACACCTTAAATCCTGTTGACATTTTGAATCACTTTCCACCATTTTCCAAACCTATGATCTGTTATTTCATGAATTGCTTTCAGTAACCGGATCCCAGTATTTATAAAAATTATTCGGCAACCCCACTCATCATTGTAAAATATTAGCATCAATCACAGCAGGATTTCGTTTTAAAAGATTATTCAATTCCTGTGGTATCATCTACCATCTATAAAGAATTTAAATTGGGTTTCCTCTCAATTTCAGTTTGAATTTTATCAGCCTCCATGCTCCTGATTTTCACTATACAGTACCAAGCTTGGCAATTTTAAACATGCAAATAGGGAAAAGCAAAACACAAAGGATTGGGCTATCGCTGGGACCTCCAATGGCATCACAATACCCTTAGTACACCCACAACTCCCTGCCCCTGCCCCTTCCAGTTTTTTGTTTAATTAGAAGGGATTTTTGGGTGGTTTTTAGAAGTTTCTTTTTTCAGTTGTTTGGGAGAGGTATGCAAGGTTTTGGAATGCTACATTGAGTTTTTGTTGTTTGTGGGGTTTGACTTTTTTTAGGGTGTAGGTTTTCTGCCTGTTGTTTTTGGGAAGGAAGTTTGCAATCACATTTTTCATCTGTGAAATGTGCATTTTGTGGTTCCCATAAAAGTTCCCTATATTTTCAAATATGCTTTCAGGCCCATAAAAGGTCGGGGACCCCTAGTAAACGACTGTTAGTTCTGTATTGATAAAGTCTTTAATGTAGTTCCTAGAGAGGCAGGGTATTTGATTCCCCCCCCCCCGCTCTGTTCAGGTGACACAATTCCCCAAATACCACCTATTGCTTTCCCCTTCCCTTTCAGATTTCATCTACTCTGCCTTCTAGCAGAATAAACTCTTACAAACATGCTCATTGCTTCACAAAGGAAGTTCGCTCACTGTAGCAGGTCAGACCAGTTGTCCGCCTAACTCACTGCTGTCTGCTCGGACGGGCAGCAGCTCTCCAGCTCCTCAGGTAGAGAGGAGTTCTCCTCATAACCTGCTGTGCCAGCCTTTTTTAACTGGAGGTGCCAGAGACGGAAACTTCTGCATGCAAAGTATCTGCTCTTCCACTGAACCTTGGCCCATTCTTATACGTGTTCGACAGCTCTGTGTTCAATCTTGTAAACTGCTTTCCGCATTGTTTATGCATGGACCAGACCAGTTTGAATTAAGCCCTAGATTTAAGGAGGTAGAAATCAGTAGGAAACAACACCTAAAGCAGGGCTCAGCAAACGTTTTCAGCAGGGGGCCGGTCCATTGTCCCTCAGACCTTGTGGGGGGGGCGGACTATATGGGGGGGACAAACAAATTCCTATGCCTCACAAATAACCCAGAGGTGCATTTTAAATAAAAGCACACATTCTGCTCATGTAAAAACACCAGGCAGGCCCCACAAATAACCCAGAGATGCATTTTAAATAAAAGAACACATTCTACTCATGTAAAAACACGCTGATTCCCAGACCGTCCGCTGGCCGGATATAGAAGGCGATTGGGCCGGATCCGGCCCCCGGGCCTTAGTTTGCCTACCCATGACCTAAAGGATCCAGCGTGCAGAGGGGAGGAGCAAAATAAAGAAAACCACAGTATTTAATTTTTCTATGGTTTTTCTTACATGCATGTACACTGATATGTGTCTTATCAGTTATAAGGGTCGGGCATAAATGGAGGCACTCTAGCAATTAAAAAATTACAACCTGATGACCCACTTTGAATGTAGGGACTACCTAAACTTAAACGTATTTTGTTTGGGGTGATGTCAGATGATCACAAAGATTTTTCTGTGGTGTTTTGCGTAGGGATACCTGTGTGTGTGAGCTCACCACCTCTAAGCACTCAATCAAGATTTTTCAATAGCTGAAAGAATATTTTCCTGTTTAAGGGTGACAGTCCTCAGAATAAGAGTGTAGAATGAATGTTGTGTGGCATCTGTCAGATAAATAACAATGATATGCAGATTACATTAGTTACATGCCAGTGAACTATGCAAATTCGGAGGAAGTCTAGCTTATTGTGTATTTTCAGTGTGACTTTCTTTGTTCAACACATTTTCTATGTTGAGCCAACCATCAGGGGTGATTTCACTTTTCATTTAGAGAATGGCAGGACATTTTGTGTGTGTTTGTACGTGCATTCATAAAGGTCAAAATGGTCCAATTTTCAGTACGTTTATAGATAACTTGTAGCAAAGCAGTGTGTTTTAAGAACCTTTGTCATAGTTATATTATTATGCCTCACAAGTGAATTCTCAAAAGAGGTCATCCACCTTTTTATTTAAAAGCACAGGGCAGCCTTCCACAACCTGCTGTCCTCCACACATTTTGGACTACAATTCCCATAAGCCCCAGCGAGCATGAGTGTGCTAGCTGGGACTGATGGGAACTGTAGTCCAAAATGTCTGTTGGGCTCTGTGTGGTGGAGGCTGGCATACATACACAGTATGTAGTGCTGTTGAACTTTCAAATACAGCGCCAATTTATTACTCAGGAAGCTGGCCACAAATAGAGCAGCACTCTGAAAAAATAATCATATATAGGAGTGAGACTGCCCCTCTCCCCGTTTTTCTTGAACAATAAGAATGTACAGACTCGCCAGTAGAAGCATCTGCTAGCTTCATATCTGATATGGAAGATGCTTTCTGTCAGAAATTTGTGTTGCATTGTCCCAGCAGTACCCAGGCCTAGCAATTTACCTAGCACAGTTTTCTGTAACTAATATTCCTCTTTACCCATCTTTTCAAATTACTGACTGCTAGTATTGACAATTCTGCTCAGACACTTTGAGTGAAGTCAACCAAAACAAAGTTACATCAGTTGTATGACTCCTGAATTCTCATGTAATTGGGATGATGAGACCAGCTGCATGACCTATGGCTTTTAATCCATGTTTTCCCTAATGGGGCAAGTGGCTGTTTTGGGGGGGGGGGAGGGAGGGATTTACATCCAGGAAATGCCCCAAAGAAGAAAGAGTTAAACCCCTCTCTTCACATTGCTGCAGATTTGATATATACCGTATTTTTCTGTCTATAAGACACCCCCATGTATAAGACAACCCCTAATTTTTGAGCCCCAAATTAAGAAATAAATATTTTAAACATCCCATGTATAAGACGACCCCCAATTTTAAATTGGGGGGGATATAGTCTTATACAAGGAAAAATACGGTATATATTTTAGGACCCACCTTTTTCTCTGGACTTTAATGTTTTAAATTTAATATTGTATTTTTAAATGGCTGTAACCCATCCTGGTGCCTTAAAGTGAAGGGTGGGTATGGAATCAAATTAATAATAATAATAATAATAATAATAATAATAATAATAATAATAATAATATGATACAGTCATGATTCTCTGATGTCTCATATAGCTTGGTCCTTACGCTTAATCAAATCATTATTCTTGTTCATTCTTCCTGTTTGTGTACAGAGATATCTTTACAGGAATCCTTAATTTAACAATTGTTGTCCTCCTTCTGCACAGATTTACATTTTGTAGCTTTCAATGCAGGTAGGCTGGCTTATGAGAAGCATTGGCTTACACTACTAGGTAGTAGAAAAGCTTTACTTTCACCCTGTTCTCAGTTGAAAACAAATATAACATGCCACGGGGTCTTCTCAGTTGTGTCACCCACTTTCTGGAACACTCGTCTTAAGAAACTTTTGTAAACCGCTTTGAGATTTTTTTTTTGCAATCAAGCAGGGTATAATTTTATGAAATAAATAAATAATCTTAAATGACTCTCACCATTAAAAAGCTTATATATTTGTGGACTTTTGCTAAACATTGTGGGGTTTTTTTGCATTCAAAAGACTGGTCTTTTTAAAAAGGTTTTTAAAAACTGAATTTTTGATGTTTTAAAACTCTGGTATGTTTTCTTGAATGCCATGGGTGTAAGAGTGACCTATAAGTATTGTTACGGCTAACTGTTTTAACACTTTTGTTTTCTTCTTGTGTTGCGGTGCAGGTATGGCCTCACATGTGCAAGTTTTCTCCCCTCACACCCTTCAATCAAGTGCCTTCTGTAGCGTGAAGAAACTGAAAGTGGAACCAAGTTCTAACTGGGATATGACTGGGTACGGCACACATAGCAAAGTCTACAGTCAGAGCAAGAACGTGCAGTCCTCTCAAGCCGCCGCCGCCATCAACGCCTCTCTCCAGATCCCCAACCCCAGCATCCCTTACGAGCAGACCATCATCTTCCCAGCCAGCACGGGGCACATTGTGGTGACATCCGCCAACAGCACCTCCGGTGTGGTTGCAGTATCTGGGCAAGCGTTAGGTGGACCACACAACCTGATGCGTCGAAGCACTGTGAGCCTTTTGGACACCTACCAAAAATGTGGACTTAAGCGCAAGAGTGAGGAAATTGAGAACACAAGCAGCGTGCAGATTATCGAAGAGCACCCACCAATGATTCAGAACAATGCCAGTGGGGCTACGGTAGCCACCACAACCACATCCACGGCCACATCCAAAAACAGTGGCTCCAACAGTGAAGGGGATTACCAGCTGGTGCAACATGAAGTGCTTTGTTCCATGACCAACACGTACGAAGTGTTGGAATTTCTGGGCCGCGGAACCTTTGGGCAAGTGGTCAAATGCTGGAAACGTGGCACCAATGAAATTGTGGCCATCAAGATCCTTAAAAACCATCCATCTTATGCCCGGCAAGGTCAAATTGAAGTGAGCATCCTGGCCCGGTTAAGCACGGAAAGCGCAGATGATTACAACTTTGTCCGAGCCTATGAATGTTTCCAGCACAAGAACCACACCTGCCTGGTCTTTGAAATGTTGGAACAGAACCTTTATGATTTCTTAAAGCAAAACAAGTTCAGCCCATTGCCCCTTAAATACATCCGACCAATTCTGCAGCAGGTAGCCACGGCCCTAATGAAATTGAAAAGCCTGGGCTTGATTCATGCAGACCTCAAGCCAGAGAACATCATGCTGGTGGATCCATCTCGGCAGCCATACAGGGTCAAGGTCATCGACTTTGGTTCTGCGAGTCATGTGTCAAAGGCTGTGTGCTCGACTTACCTTCAGTCCAGATACTACAGGTAAGTGACCTGAGTCAAATAAAAACATCAGGATAAGTGGAGCCTGTGGCGCAATGGGTCAGTGCGTCTGGCTGTTAACCAGAAGGTTGGTGGTTTGAGTCCAGCCAGGGATGGCTGTGTGCAGGATTCCTGCATTGCAGGGGGTTGGACTAGATGGCCCTTGGGATCCCTTCGAACTCTGCAATTGTATGGCTGTGATTCTATTCCATAAAGGCATTTGCTGTGATACTATAGAAAGCACTGAAATCAACCCGAGATCAGGATGAAACCTATTGGCCCTTTGAGTCACCTGATACCACTGGCTTGATAGATGCAATGCCACTTTCTTGCCACCTGCCATGGTGGCACTATAGCGTGTCAGAGCTGGCCATTAGCTCTATTGTCTAGCATGCTCTCCTATGATAATGCAGATAATAAGAAGGTTGGATCCCACTGCAAGCCCCCTTCCTGTTGCCTTATGCCAAGATGTTTCTTATCATGTGATATTTCGCAGGCTCCTACCGTGATAATATTTTGCATGTCAAGGGCTTTCTGTTATTTTTGCTGCGGTAGACTTTACATGGTTATGCTATTGGAGGTAATCAGCGACATAATTCTTTATTGACGTGATTCCTTATGCTGATGGATTTGATCAAAATACGCTGTGCGAGTTACCAGTGTGGCTCGTATGTTAAATGCAACAGATGTTTTGCCTATAAAAATGCAGGTAACATTTGGCACCTATGAAAGACTCTTTTAGAGGATGCACAGAGGATCAGCAGCGCTGCTTCTCCTTGTCTCTTAAAATGCAGATTTCAGACACTAGAGGGGGGAACCTAATCAGGGCTGGAGAAGAGTTAATTTCCAGAATGTGGAAGTTTGACAGTGTAGCATTGCAGCAGCTGATTTTTATCTGTATGTCCTTTTGTTCTGAGAAGGAGAAAACAACAACGCTGCTTTCTTTTCTTAGAAAAGGTTTATTAAATAAAACATTCAACAGTCCTATCCTTTAGGGCAGACATGTTTTTGCTGCAAATACACGAAAGCTTTAAGGCTTTTAATTTGCTGGCTGGATGGGATGGGATGGGGGGAGAGAGGGAATCCACGATAATTGGAGCATTTTGCTACTGCATTACCTGTGATGCTGCAGAGCCAGCCCAGGTATCCATATAGACCTGGGATGGGCATCCATAGGCAACAGAAATGAAAAGGGTGGAAGTGTTTGGTTTTCTGAGAGGAAGGGAGTGTTTTGTAATGTGTCTGGGAAATGCATAATGGTTACTGTGTCTTGGATTTTGAAATGATGTGTGAAGGCAGCCAGTTTTCAGATCATCAGACTCAGTTTAACTAATCCTTCTCCCTTTATGGGGAAGAAGAAAAGGAGCTGGGGTGAGTTGCCACAGTAGGGGGTTTCTGACAAAGTCATGAGGAAAATTAATATTGCTGCCTCTGAGGGTGGCAGTGGAGGGGAGCGTAAGGGGGTTCTGGTGAAACAACGCTCCATTCTCTGCCAGAGATAGATACCTTTAGGCGAGAGGCAATTTGCAACGCTGAAAAAAATTGAAAACAAAATAATTTGTTTTACACTGGTTTTTGTTGCCAGGCCATTAGGAAGATGGATGGGGTAGTATTAGGAAAACATAAACTGCAAATGACTGTGATTAAAAAAATGAAACTTCCCAACAACCAATCCTGTTAGATGAGAGAATGGTCATTCATATATATATATATATATATATATATATATATATATATGATGTAGCTTGAGATACTTAAATCCCTGCTTGACAGAGTCTTGGAGAAAATGATAATCTTGATTCTGAAGTGGCAAAAGGCATGAACTTGCAAGGATGGATTTGTCTCTGCAGCTTCAACATCAATACCGCATGTAGTTTGCTTGGCGGTGAGGAAGGACCATTGAATATTAACCATCGCAAACAGACTCTTTGCATCACTTGAAGTTTGTTCCCACCAATAGAGAGGCTGGCTGGCATTCAATGAGCCTTAGCATTCACCCTAAGTATTTTAATTAACAGGCGCTCCACTGTGGCATGAATGCTTGATGCCTCATTGCTAGCCCATTCTGGCCGTCAAGATGGTGTAATTAGAGCAGGGAGGACAAGGCAGGGCAATCATCTGGTGGTGTAGGAACAAGCTTTCCCCGCCACCTCCTCTGTCACTGTTTGGCCACTGCCAAGGGAAAGGGTCACGACTCAAATGTCCCTGTACTACGTGGCATGTTATGAACGTGAACTTTTTGCCCTCTCAAGTTACTGTACTCAAATGTAGCTTGCCTGTAAGGAACTGCACCAGGACTTGCTTAAAATTAGCCATTCACATTTTTGGGCTGCGTTTGTGACAGACTAAGGATGTCTACGCATTGCCAGCTTAATGTGCAGCGAGGTGGTTCTTTTTCTGAGTTTGGATCAAAGCTTTTTTGGGGGAGAATGCATCAAAATGCAGTGTTTCTCAAGAAACAACAGGATAGATACAGGATATGGATTGTGATCAACATCTTATGTATACTTCCCAAACCAGCAGTGCAAGTGTACCGAATGCAGAATAAAAGGGAGTGTGTACACAGCCTAAGGAACTCTCTTGGGTTCCCTACCCTTGAGTTAAATGATCTTTGGTAGCAGGGATTGGGAAAATGTCAGTGATAAGCTAGGCAGTTGTGGATTGAAAGCTTGGAACCAAGAGTCTGTGCTCAGGAGCCACAGTGGGTATGCTTGATCTAGAAACCTTTACAGTACCCGCAGGACAGGGGGAACCAGTGACTAGGCAGGGTGGGGCAGGTTATTCTGGACTGTAGCAGACACAGATGTAGGGGAGCATGACCAATTCAGTTGCACATGGGCGCGCTGCAACTGTTACGTACAATGGAAGGCAAGAGGCAGCGGTGCCAAAATTTGGTGTAGCACAAGGCACCACTGAAATCTGACACCGCAAGGTCTGCCACTGACTGTAGGAACACTTCACAACCCAGGGAACATCCTCAGCTTGCAGTTCCAGTGACTCACCCTGTAGGGTAGCAGGATATACATTTGTGGTTTCCCAAGCCATGGTACCTTCTGACAGAAATACTTCTCCCTAAAACCTCAGATGGATGGATGGTATTTTCTGCAATCCTCAGTTACGGTACATGGGGTAGTAGAGCCATTTACACAACAGTGACTGGGAGTGAAGCATAATGCTGTGGAAGAATCATGCCTTAGAGACTGAGTGCAACATTTGCATGCAGAAGACATTGGGTTCCATCCCTGGTATCCTTTAAAAAGGATCATTAGGAGGTGAGATAGGAAAGACCTACATCCCTGAGGCTCTGTTGCCAGTCTAGCATCCCAGGGCTAGATGGACAGACAAATAGTCTGACCTGGTATAAGGCAACTCCGTTTGTTCCTCGTGTGACCTTGTGCTGCTTAGTTTGCTCAAGCGGTTTATTTTAGAAAAAGCCTGTCTGCTTCCCTGATTTTGTTATTGAACTTACGAATATGAAGTCAAGGTCATGTAGAGTTCTTCCATGGAAAGCATTTCCATAATCCCTTTTATAAAACCAGCATCTTATTGCAACCAGATGGGTATACTGACTTTGCCGATGTGTTCTTGGTTGCAGAATGTAAGCATGCCTCAAATGGCCTGGGTTCTTTTGTGTGTCTCAGTCCAAACAGTTTGACCACAGCATATTGTTATTTTCAGCCAAAAGCCCTTGGGGACAGGCAGAGAAGCCACTTCCTAATGAGCATATTGTATTAATTCAGTGAAACACAAAGATTGCTTCACCTGTATGGATGGACGAACCTGTCACTCTCTCCGTTTCTTGCTTTTCTAGACTTAAATTCAGTTTGCCCTGCTTCTCCATCAGCTTTCTTTGTTTTTGTTGTCAAGTCCTCGTGAAAATTAATGTTTCAGAACCCATTTGTCCCAATACAATAGACACATTTTTGCAAGCAATGCTTCTCAAGAGCATAGATTTTTATTCACACCTTCTCCTATTAGACACATTTCCGAACACTTCTTTCGTTTGCTTGGAGAAGTGCATCACAGCATTTGGAGAATTTTGAAGGATAACTGCATTTCACTTTACAAATTAGGTAGGCTTGTATCAAACGATGAACTGAACTCAACTTTCTCCCCATCTCCTAGTCGTGTCATGGTAGGGAAACGATTGTCAACATTCTGCCAGGCAGAGATGGGGAGAAATGGATTTGTGGCTCCCAAAGCTCCAGACACATCCTAGGGCCTCGCCGTTGCCATTTTTTAGCCCAGCTGCTACCAGTAACTCTACATTTTCCCCTTTGTTCTTTGGTGCTCAAGTTATTTGCATTTTTTAAAGGACTGTTCATTTCTTACAGTTCATAATTTCCAGCTGCTTATCTTCCACACCTGAAGTCATGGCCATTCCACTTAGTGGCATGCCATCGGTTCATGTGGAATACATTAGAATTTCCGATGTGGCCGAACTGTGATTATTTATTTATTTGCACGATCTCTGTTCCGTGCCAACAGCAGTGTCCTTTAGACGGTTAACAAATATACTATATATTAAAACCCATAGAATTAAAGAATTATGAGTTCATGTGAGAAAATAAGCAGCAGGAGATAATGAACTTCTAGACAAAAGAGTCTTTCTTTCTTTCTTTCTTTCTTTCTTTCTTTCTTTCTTTCTTTCTTTCTTTCTTATGCCTTAACAAATGAAAAAGGAAGAAAGCAAGCAGGATGCATGCACTTTTTTTCTCTAGGCATCAATGTCTTCCTGAAAGCATCATCAGCGCTTTATGTTTCTTGGTGATTTTCCAGTGAAGCAGGTGCGGTACCTTTCAAGCTTCAGAGCAAATGCATATTCAAGAATGTTCCTGCTGAAACTGGGACTCTGGCTCCTTCCTTTCCCACTTCAACCCATTCATCTCTCTTGCCATGTGATCCTCAAAGCACACACCTTAATTTATTTTAGCCTCAGTATGTAAAATGGGAGCAGGGCTGGCCTTAGACATTTTTCCTCCTCTCACTTAAAGCATTAGAAAGTTCACTTGTTGCTGTTTTAAAAAAGGGGGGTCTGGAGCCAAAAAAAGAGAAAAACAAAAATGTATGTGTTCTGCAATCAGCTTCCTGCAGTGACTATTTCAAGATGCTACAGAGGAAAGCCATCTCTGATTGTGGGATGGAGGTGATGCTTCCTTTCTCCTTTCCACTGTAGTGCATAGCCTACATAGCTAGTATACTGCCAATCTGTACTTTCAATTCTCTTTTCAGGCCTGTGTTTAATTCTTAGGGGGGACTAGAGCTCGAAGGTGGAGTCTCAAACTGTGTAGTGTTCTAGGTCACCCAATAAGTAAAGTAAAAACACATTATTACAGTGATACCTCGGATTACAGACGCTTCGGGTTACAGATGCTTCAGTTTACAGATGCTTCAGGCTACAGACTCCGCTAACCCAGAAATAGTACCTCGAGTTAAGAACTTTGCTTCAGGATGAGAACAGAAATTGCACAGCAGCGGCAGGAGGAGGCCCCATTAGCTCAAGTGGTACCTCAGGTTAAGAACAGTTTCAGGTTAAGAACAGACCTCCAGAATGAATTAAGTTCTTAACCCGAGGTACCACTGTATTTTAAAGGGGGGTGGGTGGGATAGGATGCTAGGGGCTTGGAGCCTCTGGGCCACTCCCTAACAACACCCTTTGCTGCATATAAATAGGCATTTTCTCTATATTTGGAGGCCAAGAGGCTACAGAGTATTCTGCTGTGGTAGAATATCTGTAGTGAATTTGTGGGCTTGGAACTCCATGGCACTGCACCTTGCCAAATGAGTGGAGCTGGGTTGTAAATGGAGGAGTCTGAACAAGTGCAGGTAAATGGCCTGAACAAGAGCTTCATTAATACTTAAAAAAATAGAAAGGTTCAGGTTTCGGGAACTATTCAGCCCATGATTCAGCACCTGTAATTTTCTGCCACATTTCCTGCTCTCACTGCACCTGCGATGTTCCAAATTAACCACAGACGGACTGGCAGAGGCTTAATGGCAGCCAACTGGCAAGGAGAAGCTGACAGGTACCGAGAAGACCCTGGGGTTTCAGACTCAACCACCTCCATTCACTGCAGTGGGGCGCAGCTCAAAGTCCGCTAGAAATGAATGGAGGGTGCTCAGTTTAAGCGCTGCCATGATAGGAGATTGCCCAGGGGGCAGTGTGGTGTCGTGGTTAGGGCGTTGGACTTAGAGCGTGGATACTCAGCTTTAAAACCCTACATAGCCACAAAAATTGGAGACCTCAGACTCGTCTGTATAGTGGGCAGGGTGAGATGCACTGGGATGGTGGGAGCAGACCTTGTGTGTGTGCGCGCACACGTGCTCCCTCCCTCCAAATGGATATACATTTACGTGTTCAGGCAAATAAATGCCTTTTGTCTGCGTGTGTTTAAACATATGTTCACACCAATGATACCTGAAAACTTGTTTTCAAAGAGGCTATTTTTAGCAGTCCAAATTCTGGACTCTGCATGAATTGTATTACAGAAGATAAGCAACCTTTCACTGGGAAAGGTTTAATTCTTAATTTAGGAAGCTTACTGCAAGAATGCTTGAGGACTTTTTGAAAAGTGTGTCAGCTCATAATTAGTTTTTAGCAAGGAAGTACACTCGAGTACCATCCCTTTCCATTGCTTCAGTTCTAGATGCTTTTAAAAATGCAGATTACATTGCCTCCTGTGTCAGCTCTGCAGTGGTGTTTGATGAATCCAGACTCTATCCACTTGTCTTTACATGCTCGCCTTTACATGCTCCCCACTTGTCTAGGAGGAGAAATTAGCAGTTTTGTCAAACGCCAAGGGGCTGAGGGATTTTTAGAGCAGAGCTCAGTTGCTAGATGTGGCTTTTGGCTGTATTACAGGATTTGCAGTTCCTTTCGCCAGCCACCTGTGATGTTGGTGCAGCAAATAAGAAATTAGTTGATGTGTAGGGATTTGGACCCACTGTTTCTGTTTACTCTTTAAGATGCAAATCCATTGGAAGAGTCAACCTCAGGGCATGGCAGTGTTAGGGGCTGTGAGGACAGGTCTCCGTCTTCAACTGGGAAAAAAAAAACATAGCCCAAACAAAAAACACACACCCTAATATAGTCGTAACAGTCCATTCGACTTTCAAAACGTTCAGAAACTAAACCGTGGCTTTTGATTGGCTGCAGGGAGCTCCTGCAGCCAATCGGAAGCTGTGGAAGCCCCGATGGACGTTCGGCTTCCAAAAATAGTTCGCAAACCAGAACAGTCACTTCCAAGTTTGAAGCGCTCAGGAGCCAAAACATTCGAGAACTAAGCTGTTCGAAAACCAAGGTGCGACTGTAAATGTCAAAAGGCTCAATCAAATATTTTAACCATCTTTTTCTTTACACACATTTTCTTTCGGGTTTCCAATTTTAACGTACCAGAGCAGTGTGGCTTAGAACACATTTGCCTTTAACTCTTGTGATAATTCTAGTCTAGCTAGGCATGCCAGCCACTTAGAAACCTGTTTTCTTTGGTGGTGAGGCGTGTGTTTGAACAGTTTGTAGAGAAGCAAGCGGAACATAAATTATTGAAGGCAACCCAGTAGTCTTTCTTTGCGTTCTTCCCTTGCTTTATTACATTTTTAGCTTACTCACTTGACCTGCCCTTTTTCACAGAGCCAGATAACATACAGATATGTGGAGAATCTTTCCAATCGCTCTCAGCCTGCCTTCTCCTGGAGCTATCAATAAGAGCCTTGACATGACAAGCTGAGAGTGTGAAGGGAAAAGAAACACATGATTGTGTATGACCTGCTGTATGAAATGAAACATTACAAGAGCTTCAGGAGAAGCAGGCTGTGCCTCTTAGAGTGCCTGGCTCTGTGAACCAATTAGTTTCTAAGGTGCCCCTGCGCTTTTTATCTTTTCTTTCCCCGTCAGGAAAGAGATCGGCGGCTAAATCTTCAGCAAGTAAAACACTCAAAAAGAACGTCTCCACCACAGAGTTTAAGGATAACTAATCTCTGAAACTATATAGTATGTACTGAATTGCATGTTGCTATTGTAGGCCTATACTGAGGTGATGACATTAATTAAGGCAGCAGTTGTATACCCACTTAGCTAAGTGGGATTTGTGTCTGAGGAGACATATATAGAAATGTGCTGTGAGCCATAAACATTTCAGTGCACCTAGGAACGGGGGGGGGGGGGGAATCCACTCAGTTCACAGTTAAAGGCAAGCCTACCTAATTCACACTTTCTGAAACAATAAACGAACCAAACCACAGCAGTTCTTTGAAACCTGCACTTCTCTAAATTTTGCAATGCAGTTTTCCAGTCAAGTCATATGTAAAGGTAAAGGGGAAGGAACCCCTGACCATTAGGTCCAGTCATGGACAACTCTGGGGTTGCGGTGCTCATCTCGCTCTATAGGCCGAGGGAGCCCGCGTTTGTCCGCAGACAGCTTCCGGGTCATGTGGTCAGCATGACTAAGCCACTTCTGGCGAACCAGAGCAGCGCACGGAAATGCTGTTTACCTTTCCACTGGAGCGGTACCTATTTATCTACTTGCACTTTGATGTGCTTTTGAACTGCTAGGTTGGCAGGAGCAGGGATTGAGCAATGGGAGCTCACCCCGTCCAAGTCATATGTACCAAAATGCAAATGTTAGCGTAAAATGTTCAGAAAATGCATATGTTATTGAAAACAACATATAAAGATGCATTCTGTTAGCAGCGTTCAAAACTCCCATTGCTCTAGGCGCATTTTGCAACAGGGAATTTCATTAGCGCGAGCAGTTTCTGAGCTCGGCACAGTACTGTGCCTAAGATTT
The DNA here is from genome assembly GCF_965113315.1 of Podarcis vaucheri. Classification (NCBI taxonomy): domain Eukaryota; kingdom Metazoa; phylum Chordata; class Lepidosauria; order Squamata; family Lacertidae; genus Podarcis; species Podarcis vaucheri. Next base: position 51,695,052 of record NC_138748.1, read on the forward strand.
CAGATTAAGACCGCAGAGTGGAAGGAAAGTAGGGCCTTTTTCTGCCTCCCCACTTCCAGCTACTCTCTGAAGACTGGAGAAGAGGGTGTATGCAGGGGAAGGACTAGACCAAGTGAAAAACGAACATAATATTTTGACTGCAGTTCATTCATTTTCAGCTTTGTATTCTTGTTATAAAAAAGTGCGCCCATAACCTAGGCTTAAGATGCAATATAGTTTCTAGCTTTCATATCTCGGTTTCTAACACTCTGTTAGGGAACAGTGCAGAAATGTGTATATTAGGCAAAAATGCATACAAACATACATATGTTAGGAGAAATTCGCACAAAATGTTGGTGAATTTTCATGAGGGCTTTTTTAAAAAAGCAAATTGGTACAAAATGTACTTAAGATTGGAAAAGTGAGAAACCAAGAAAAGCCGAAAATTGTAAGATGACAGGAAATTGCAGATCAACTGTGAATTTGGGGGTGAAGCTAATTAGGGTGCCCAGCTGGGTGGGGAGGACCTGACACGGTTGGAGGTGCAGATGTGAGAATAGTGTAAATAGTAGATAATAAAACATATATACAGTGGGTAAATATGTTCAGATATACAGTAGCCAGTAGTCATCAATACCCCAGACCTTTAAGTCTCACTGCTCTTGTTTGGGTTTTTTTGTGTTTTTTTGTTTTTTGAGGGAAAATGGGTCTTTAAGCAAACAGACATACAAACACAACACAGCCCTCTCTCCCACCATTCCTCTTGATCGTTAGCTCTGTTAGCTCATTGCTTCTGGGGGATTAAGAAGATTGAGCCAAGAAGAAAATGTCTTGTTCCACTGTGTTTCCCTGTGAAATTAACAGAGACAAATAAAAATGGAAAGGTAAACTGACACAGTCCCACATTATACAAAACTCAGAAGTGAGTGATGAAGCACAGCATTATTTCAACAAAGGAACATGTTGATGACACTGAGCCTCTATATTTATTTACTTTTAATCCTAAGAGATGCTTTCTCCTAGTCACTAAAATGTACAGTTTATTATTTCCAACAGAACACTGGTTATCTTTTCTGTCAGGCTAAATGTATACTATTCAGAATGATGTTACCACCTAGCAAAGTATTCCTGAATATTTATTTAACCATCTCGCTTAGGAATAAATAATGTCCAATTGGGGTGGGCAGGGGAGAAATTTACTGCTAGTCCTAGATTTTACTCTTATACAAATGAGGCCAGAAATTTTCTCTTTCATTAGTAACATTAATGTGGCATTATTTAGAATTATCATCATTGGCTATTTATGTAGTGTATCCATACTCATAGCACTTTGCACAGAACAGACTTTAAGCATTTTTTTTTAAAGTCATGACATCTGGCTCCCAGCTGGATCTGTTGTGTTAACCTGTGCAGAATTGATTTGTTTTTTGGTCATAGGAAAGCACTATGAAAATAAAAAGAGGTAGAAACATTTTAAAAGGGTATAGGTGCATGATGATTTCTCAGCAATCCCAAAAGTATATTTTATCACTAGATTGCTCACTTCCTGATGGCTTCAGATTAAAAGTGCTGAGCCAGAATAAAAGTATGCCTCCACTCACTAGCCACCTAGCATGTGTTTTCAGTTTCTTTGCCCTTTTTCTAATCTTAATTTTCTTTTCCTGACCTTTCCCCCACCTTTTCTTTTTCTCCTCAGAACTTCCCCTGATTCATTATCAGAATTAGCATTTTTACTAACGATAAATCTTTTTGTATTAGATTGGTAGATATTAATTGTGATTTGGTTAGTGGATTAGATTTCATTGTAATATTGGATTTGTGTTACAATGTACTTCTTGAATTGCTGATTTTGTTTCGTTTTAATTTGTTGACATTTTTGTAACTACGCTCAAATATGTTGTTGTATTTTGATGCGAAGGGAACAGGGTGGCGCTGTGGTCTAAACCACTGAGCCTCTTGGGCTTGCCAATCGGAAGTTCGGTGCTTAAAATCCGTGCGACGGGGTCCACTCCTGTTGCTCTGTCCCAGCTTCTGCCAATCTAGCAATTCAAAAGCACACCAGTGCAAGCAGATAAATAGGTACCACTGCGGCAGGAAGGTAAATGGCGTTTCCGTGCGCTCTGGCTTCCATCATGGTGTCCCGTTGTGCCAGAAGCGGTTTAGTCATGCTGGCCACCTGACCCGGAAAGCTGTCTGTGGACAAAAGCTGGTACCCTTGGCCCGAAACGAGGTGAGCACCGCACCCCATAGTCACCTTTGACTGGACTTAACCATCCAGGGGCCCTTTACCTTTACCTGTATTTAGATATTTACTTGATGCATATTGGGAATCATTTGGGCACGATCCATGTTGGAAAAGTGGAAGATGAATAAACTCATTACAACCTAACCTCTTTCCCATTTCCCCAGATGTCCTCATGGACTGTAATCTTCCAATAAGGCCTATGTACATAAAATTGAGGGACACGGGTGGCGCTGTGGGTTAAACCACAGAGCCTAGGACTTGCCAATCAGAAGGTTGGTGGCTCGAATCCCCACGACGGGGTGAGCTCCCGTTGCTCGGTCCCTGCTCCTGCCAACCTAGCAGTTCGAAAGCACGTCAAAGTGCAAGTAGATAAATAGGTACCGCTCCGGCGGGAAGGTAAACGGCGTTTCCGTGTACTGCTCTGGTTCGCCAGAATGCTGGCGACATGACCTGGAAGCTGTACGCCGGCTCCCTCGGCCAATAAAGCGACCCCAGAGTCGGCCACGACTGGACCTCATGGTCAGGGGTCCCTTTATCTGTTTACAAAGAATTGAATGTGCACAGGCCAATTTTACACAGTTGATTTCCCAGATAACATCCAGTAATTAACTCCATGATCCCAGCCTACATACCTTGGGTTTTACAAGCATCGCAGCCCTGCAAAGACATCAGGAATGGGGCAGAAGCAGCAGCAGGTGGGCAGAGAGAAAAAGCCTGTACTCACTCCCTTCCATGTGTATGAATCTGATTGAAGAGCAGTGTCATCCGGTCCATCTCACGGTGCTTGAGGTGACACGGTGGTACGAAAGCTCGGTCTGTAGTATTTGATCTATTCACATATACAAATCATCACTTGACGCTGCAAACATCAAATCGATGAACATTCATGTGTTAACACATCATGGCCTCGCCTGGTGCTTATTAAGGGTATGGAACTGTTGCTGTTGTTTGTTGTGTTTTCCTCTAATGCACTGATAGAGAAGACTGCACACATTGGCTTTATGAGGTTTGTGCTGTGCCCCAAAATAGATACTTGCATCACCATTCACACATTACGTCTAACATGACATTCTCAGCCTAGGAGGATGCATATCGCTACTCCCGCAGTCCACACATATCAGCAGGGTTTGTTATCTCAGGAGAAAGGGAAGGGTCATAAATCTTACTAGTATGACTGCATTTTGTTTTCTGATTTCACTTTTCTAACAGACATTTTGAGATATATATTGCAAAGTTTCACTGGCTGGGTTATTATTTATTGAATTGAATTGAACTGAACTGAATTTATATACCACCCTATACCCAGAGGTCTCAGGGCGGTTCACGGAACAATAAATATTTGCTTGTTATAAATATTTGTTGTTGTGAATATTTGCTTGGGCTGGCAACGATTATGGAACTGGCATAAGCTGTGCTGCAAGACTTTGCCCACCAAAAATCACTTGGCTTCCCCTCACTTCCTGCTTCAGGGTACACACTGCATGCTTCTTATTTGTTAGCAGCCTTGTGTCAAACCAGAAATTCAGGTAGCTCCCCTCCACATCACTTTTCAAAACCTTCTGCCTGTAGATCAATACAATATGTCCAAAAGAGAAGTCACCAAAGAGTAATAGTACTCTTACTTTTATATCATTTTTTATGCAGCTGCCTTCGCAATAGCAGAAGGAAAGTCCCTGACCGCTTATATATTGTCTATATATTTGTTTAGTTTGCAGAATGGCAAAACAGATAGGGCTTCTGTTCACAAGCCTCTTTTTCTTCCTGTATTATGTCCGTGTCACACTGTGTTTCTATGTGCGCACACATTTGTATGCGTGTTTACATTGAATGAGAGTCAAATGCTTGAGTAGGGTGGGTATATTCAGTTCTGCATCTCTGATCTACATATCTTGGCTAGGATTGAGAGACAAACATTTCTGGGAAATACAAATCACTGCGGATCTGGGGCAAAGTTTGGATTCCATGGAAGTGCCTAGAATTGCAGTGACATTGCTACTCAAATTATGTCACCCCCTGACTCTGGCTGAATTTAGACAAATCATTCTTTCAACAGTAGGTAAAGGGTAACTCAAAGCACTGGAGAAAGCTGTGGGGTATCTGGGCAACAAAGCTCTGATTTCCATATGACAATGGATGATTATTTCTTTCATTATATTATTTATATCCCATGCCCTTAGTACAAAATACAGTCCCAGGGAAGCAAAATTGAAATAAATAAATCGGAAACATCTGGCATTGACTTAACAATTTTAATGTTGCATTTAGAAAAGAAGCTAACGACACATTTTCAAGCAAATCAGCTGCATGTCAGTCACTTTTTCTTTCTTTAGAAGTCTGGAAAATACAGGATCATGCACTCTTTCAAAACATCCAGTATAACAGATTTATATTTAAGAAATCATTTTGACTTTTTAAAAATTGCTCTGACTCTGATAAATGGATTTCTAAATAACTTGAATATTCCCAAATTCAGTAAATCAGATTTGGGGAAATTAAAAGTACCAATAATGCTTGATGAGTTAAGAATAACAATTAGGAATTCAAAAGATGGGAAACCACCAGGAACAGATGGACTTCTTGGATAATTTTATAAGGTATTTCTTAATGAAATAGAACAACTGCTATTTTGTACTGTTCATGATGCTATCTCTTTAAAGAAATTATCCCAATGACTTAGATAATCGCTAAAAGACTATAAACAGCATCACTGGGGAATATGTGGATATAGATTAAATGAGATTTATAAAGGAGAGAAAAATGTCTGAAAATACAAAGAGATTAATTGATATAAAACATGAAATCAGTGAAAGTAAGCAACCATGTGCATTATTATTTCTGGATCGTAGCATCATAGAATTGTAGAGTTGGAAAGGACCCCTAGTTCAACCCCCTGAAATTTAGGAATCTTTTTTGCCCAATGTGGGGCTCAAACCCACAACCCTGGGAATAAGAGTCTTGTGCTCTTATTGACTGACATATCCCAAAAGCATTTGACTGGGTTGAATAGGTACATCTATTTAAAACAGAATATTTTAATGTGGAGGGCAAATTTAAAAGCTGGATCAAGCTTCTATATTCATTGCCTACAGTGCACATTTTGGCAAGCAGACAGTTAGAAGATAGGTTCTGTTTCACTAGCAGGACTAGACAAGGGTGGCCCTCTTAGCACTTCTTTTGTTGGCCATACTATAGAATCTTTAGCTAGACCTATCAGAGAAAAGGAAAGGTTAATATTCAAAGAACACGGTATGGATATTGCATACGAAAAGGCTATTGTATAATAATGATATAGTATTGATCTCTCATCCATGAAGTTCCTATATATTCCTGTTTAGGGAAGCTTTTAATGTTTGATGTATTACAGTATTTTAATATTTTTTGGGAAGCCGCCCAGAGTGGCTGGGGATAAATAAATAAATAAATTATAATATAATATAATATAATATAATATAATATAATATAATATAATATAATATAATATAATATAATATAATAATATAATATAATAATATATAAATCTATATAAATAAAATGACTGAATATGGGCATATTTCGGGATATAAATAAATCTGAATGGATAGGGAACAACTTCACAAGTGATATATTCTGTGAACTGCCTTGATGTTCTGTGAACCTCCCTGAGACCCCCAGGTATAGAGTGGTATATAAATTCAAATAATAATAATAATAATGTAATGAAATAACTTGTATACATAACAAAGATTCCACAAACAAAACAAAAACACTGCGAGATACTTAGGGGTCTGGATAATGAATAATTTAACTGAAATAGTAACAATTAATAATGAGAAACTATATAAGGAAATTGGATTTGGAAAGATGGTTGTTTATATATCATAGATAGGGGGAATGTTAGTTATCAAAATGAGTTTCTATTAATAAAGTATGTCCAGATTTATCACCTTTAACTTCACTGTTTTCTACTGAATGTTTAAATAATGGGTTGGGCATTCATAGAATGGAAAAATGCATGATTAGACAATATAAAAAATCAATTATACCTTTGAAGAAGCTACAGGGTTTATGGGGGAACAAGGCCTCTTTTGTTTCAGTGCTTTCTTTGTCAAATTAGGGACACAATTGCTTCTCTGATAAGAAAGAATAAAATATTTTTAAAAATAAAATGAATGCAAATGGTATTTACATTTAATATAAAGGAATTATATGCAAATTAGAACATATAATTTCAAAGACAGAACAAAGGGCTAGTTCTTTTGTAAGAAATTGGGAGAGGCATTGGGCAAGAAACTAATAATGATTATTGGATTTGGCTAGGGAACCACATTGCATCCTGGCTGATTTCAGCTGACCTAAAGGAAATTTTTACTTTTTAATGTCAGTTGTATCTTACACCATATAAGCTGAATCTGAAATATAAAATAGGACAAGATAAGTGTTGATGGGGGGGAAAGCAGAGTAGCTTTTATTCATATAATTTGGTACTGTCTCTTTTTGGAATACGGTGTGTAATGCCCTTACAGAAATGTTATGTTATTATATATCTCAAGGACCTAAGATTGCTTTGCTTAGACATTTAAAGGCATACTTTCAGAAATTTGAAGGTAGCAATTTATTTATTAACAGCTGCAAAAATAACTGTAGCTGTAAATTGGGGGAAAAGAACTGTACCATCTTCCATTTAGTGGATTGAAAAAACATGGTCCCTACTGGTAATGATTCAATTAATGTACTATAAGAGAATATCGGTTAATCAGCCAGATAGTTATTTGGGAAAATAGGCTATGTTTTAATGTTTTGCAATAACAAATATCAAGGCAGTGTACAACCATATGATGCTTTCAGTTTATGATACTCCCCCGTATGTGTGTGAAGTTCAAGTACTATTGCAATAAACAAATTATTTTGCTCTGTTATTCTTCGCTCTGTTATTTTGCTCTGCTATTCTTTGTCTCTGCAAGCAGAATATTTTTATCAGGAATCCATACAGCTATAAGAACTGTACAAAGCCAGCAGGGTTTGTTGTCTTGGGAGAAGAGGAAGGGTCATAAATCTTATTAGTACGATTGCATGTGTTGCTTGATTTCATTGTCTGACGCACAAACATTTTGCTTTTTTATATAAGGTCTACAGAGCTTCACTAGATAGGTTATAAAAAAATTCTGTATACAGTCGTACCTTGGAAGTCAAACAGAATCTGCTCCGGAAGTCTGTTCAGCTTCCAAAACATTTGGAAACCAAAGCGTTGTTTGTGACTGGCTGCAGGAAGCTCCTGCAGCCAATTGGAAACCACAGAAGCCCTGTTGGATGTTCAGCTTCCAAAAGAACGTTTGAAAACCGAAACACCCACTAGGATTAATCGTACACACCACTGCAAACTTGTACAGTACCGTTGTACCTTGAATCTTGAACACCTTTGCTCCCGAACGATTGAAAGTTTACAGTGATGTGCAGAAGGATTAATCCTAGGTGTGGCATGAGTTTTACACAACCAGCAGGCCACAGTCTGGGAACTGATGTCTACAGCACCTTCAAGTGATTAGGTGCAGGGAGCTAATGCAGGGAAATCCAAAATCAAGAGTTGGTTGAATTCATGGGAGCTTTTGATGGCTATTAGCCCCGGGAGCTAAAAAGACAGTCCATGTTCAAGAACAATATGCAGTAGATTCTTGGGGCAAACAACAGAGAACAGTTATCCCCTTCCTTTGCATCTGGGTAACCATTGTTGGAGAAACTTGATTGACCTTTAAAGTTAGGGTTCAGCAAGGCAGTTCTTATGTTCAGTAGCTATGATGAGTTGTGTATACCTTAAGTATGCTTGCTATTCCAGTCCAAATGCACAGGGATGGAGCAGTTTGTGGATCATAAGTGTGCTTCACAGTAGCCTTTTTCAGATGAAATGCAGCATTGAGTGAACATATAGGACGATGGGAGTCACAGATTGCATGTCTTGACCCACATTCATGACATCTATGTGTTCAACTGAAGGTCAGGACAGAATTTATGTTTGCCCAGTTCTGCTCACGTAAGGATTTGTTTGTGCAGTCAGGAACCTTGAAGAATCAGGGTTCAACTTACGAATGCATTGCCATATGACTGCATTCTGTGCATGACAAAGGCTCTTCCCCAAGCTTTACAAGCCATTGCTGGATACTCTCTTGTCAAGATCTGTAGTGGTGCAAAGCAGTAGCAAGGGGTTTTGGCACTCCTAAAACTTGAAGGTTGTATGCAAACCATCAAGCTGATGAACTTACCTACCTGTGCTGTTCTTATGCAGAGGAGGAAGCTTACCGCTGCAGAGCCGTCATGGGAACTTATATTGCAAGAATCGTTCTTTGAGCGTGCTCTAGCAATCAGCTGTGTGTATATGTTGGTAGGAAGGGGAGGGAGCAGATTTTATTTCATGTGCAATGAAATGGTCATTCACTTAGGATACACACTCAAGAGAGGGGAGCAGGTTTTTGTGCTGGATGAGTAGCATTTGCAAATTACCCGCACATCAGAGATGTGGGTCAATTCTCCACTATGTCCCTAGGCTTCATGGGCAGCCCCAGATGACCACTATAATATTGAGGACATTGGATAAAGTCCCAGAAAAAAACAGCAATGCATTTCAGTTTGGTACAGGAAAGCAGTCTGTTAGCTGTTCTGAACACCAAATGGACATGCTTTCTACCTAGCAGCAAAGCTAAAGGTGGGTTGGGGGGGTTAATTAGTAGCAGCAGGTAACTTTTGTTATCATCCAGAAATGAAGTTGCCAATTTGAGAATTCCAAGGAGGAGAACAAAATGGCTTGATGGCATGTGGAGGAAGGTGTTCTAGAACAACGAAATGGAGTAGAAGAAGTATGGAGAGCAGCACAAAAGGATGCTCTCACTTTTTCAGCGCTTGTCAGGAGTCAAGTCCAAGCTGATTCTGAACCTCTGACTTGAGCAAGTTTAGGATTCAGATTGTGTGTGTGCCCCCACATGCATGCAGTCTCTATAAGAGACAGATCCCATTTCCTGGCATGTAGCTGTCCCTGGAAAAAAACCTTATTTTTGCTCTTTGGGGATGCCTTGTTAGAATGTTTTTAGATGTTGTTAGTGTGAGGACAGCCTACTTAGTTCAGGCGTCTGCAAGCTTTGGAGGCATGTGGCACAAGAGTTTAGGTCCAGACTACTCTTGAATGATTTCTCCTCATGAGGCCCTTCTTCTTTGCAGCTGACCAACAAGATTTCCATCATTTGAAGATTCATAAGTGCTGAGTTTTGTGTGATGAAAGCCAGAATGTCAACAAGGCAGCTGTGGGTGGTGACAACTGATGTTTTGGGGCATCATTCTTTATTTCCCCCCTGCGAGCTTTACACACAAACACAGCTCTTCCCCCCCCCCACCGCCCCACTTTTGTGGGTGGAAACTTTATTTTTAAACTTCAGATTCATATTATAGTCACAAGATTCTGGGAGCTGGAACTTCAAGAGGGAGGCAAAACCACCAACTCGTATCATGAGACTAAGCAAAGCCAGGCTAGTTAGGAGCACTGTAGCTGGCAGGCAGGCAGGCATCAGATGACAATGGTGCTTTGTTTGCTGCTGACCAGTGATGTGGGGGGGGGGATGGTTCTGTGTTCCATTAGCAGTCCCTAGAGCCAATTGCTTCTAAGCACTCCCTTTTTATAATCTAAACATGACACAGGAGATGCCTGGGATACAAGCGTGATGATTTCTCAACTTGCCAGTGCAGGGCAAGGAAAACGGACAAGTTTGTAACCTTTAAAAGAAAAAGGAAAAGGGCAAAATCAAGTGCTATGTACCATTATATGGAAACACAGGGCCTGACGTGCTTCTAAAGTACGTACTGGAAAGCAGACTTGTTAAATAAAAAGATTGCAAGCTGTGATTACCGTAAGAGAGGCAGAATGCATAGCAAGAGCAGGATGTGGGAAATACCAGCTCATTATTACTGTGACAGGAGCAGTAACAAAATAAAACAGAAAAGGGTGAAGTAAGCAGGGATTCCCCATGGTGCAAGGCAATGATGAGAAATGGCTGAAATCTGTTTGTTTTGGGAGAAGCACATAATCTGACTGGGTTTGCTAAGAGCTAGGGTTCATCAAGGTTAGGGTTGCCATCCGTTCATAATTTTTATAGGCCGCTGACTAGTTCAAGAACTCTGTCCATTAAAATAACTTTGTTTGTGTGAAGGCAGAATATGCAAACATTAAAATGAGCTGTTTTCGGTTTCAAAAAAGCATAATTTTGGAAAGAGGGCAAGTTCCCAGAACAAACACAAAGTTACAGTAAATAATCTTTCAAAAAAGAAGAAAAGAAAACAACACTACTTGTTTTCTAGAAATAGCCAGAAAATTTAAAAACATGCCTTTTTTTGTAGAGCTATAATGAATCATGTTATTTTGACATTGACAGAAAAACGTTGCCAAGTAAACTAGGAAGAGATTACAATGACCAGACGTACTGATCTGTTTTTCAGCTCCATGGTTAATCATTACACTGCCTTAAAAGCAGTGAGCAGAGATCCATGATTCCACTGGTGGGATAATAAGTGCCTTGATACCCAGAATGGTTGGACTGTCCATAATTTGCCAGGCTAAAGGGATAATGGCTTTTTACAAAACTGGCGATGCCATGAAACCTGAAAGGCAGCACTGTGTATTGTTTACTGTAAAAGAGAGAATTATAAGGAAATTAGGCAGGAGCACCTCAGAATTCTCCTTTTATGACGGTAATGAGATTTCCCCCTTACCAAAGCAGGCCTAATAACTTCCTTCAAGTGGCTCCGGGAAGGCAGTGCTTATCGAATGAAACAAACATGGCCTGACAGCAACTCGGTGGAGAAGAGAGGGAGGCTGACAGACAGGCAGGCAGAGAGAGCCTTATCAGACTCTCCTTCAATAGGCTTGCATAAATGACGTGTGCTTCCAACCACTGCACACAGATTCATCAGTTGAATGTGTACACAAGCCTGCCAAGTGTGTGCGTATGTATGTGGTGGTGGTTGTTTTTTTGTATGTGCTTGTGAACTTTCTGGTATTCTGAGGAGACTGTTCCTGCCTTAACACACCGTAAAATGACAATGATTCAGAGAATGAGTGATTTTTGGGTTTTTTTTGTTTTTTTAAGCAAGAGAAGGAAAACAGGAACCTAATTCTGAGACTAGACACTGGCAGCTGTGCGAGGAGACGTGCCACAGGAAGGTGAATTTCCTGAACTGAGGTGGAGGTCAGGTTGTGGGAAGGAGAAGGGCAAACACGAACTAAACTTCCCCAAGAAGATTTCCTATTAAGCAAAAAACGTGGCGCTTTCCAGGAAATTCAGCTACCCAGCAGCCACTCGAGCAGAAGGAGCGCTTCAGGGGGGGGGGAGGAGGGGGGGGAGCAGAGTAGAGTGATCTGCGCTCTGGAAAGACTTGAAGAATAACTCTCACTGCTCAGTATTTTCCCAGCACGTTCACATCCTGCATTCTGTACCTTGGGCTGCAAGCTGGATGCGCGATGCGATGAGTGGCTTGTGTATACCTATAGGGCTGAATTCAGTCCACCCCAAGTGCAGCACCCATAGGGCAAAGTTTCCACTACAGTGGTACCTCAGGTTACATACGCTTCAGGTTACAGACTCCGCTAACCCAGAAATATTACCTCGGGTTAAGAACTTTGCTTCAGGATGAGAACAGAAATCGTGCAGCGGCGGCGCAGCGGCAGCAGGAGGCCCCATTAGCTAAAGTGGTGCTTCAGGTTAAGAACAGTTTCAGGTTAAGAACGGACCTCCAGAACAAATTAAGTTCTTAACCCGAGGTACCACTGTACTCCCTTGCTGCTGGTGAATATAGGCACCCAACTCATCATGCCTGTCTGAGGAATGGGAGGTTTCTGGGCACTCCCGTATTTCTGCCTAGCCTTCCCTCTGTTAAGGAACATGAGTTTAGAGTGTCCACTCCATAGTAAGATGGACTGTACTGTAACAGCTTAGCACAATGTCTATGTGCACACCTAATAAAACGGGTGGGGAAACTGGGCTCCATAATGTCCTATGAACACCCGTTCAGTAATGGCCCACTTAAGTGTCCTTCAGCAAGCCAGCAGATTTAGTGCATCTGCCTTGGTCAGACCATACCTGGAATACTGGGTGCCACAGTTTAGGAAGGATATTGACAAGCTGGAACGTGCACAGAGAAAGGTGACCAATATGATAAAGGTTCTGGAAGCCAAGCCTTATGAGGAATGGTTGAGGGAGTTAGGTATATTTTTACCCTGGGAAAGAGCTGACTGAGAGATAGATGATGTGATAGCCATCTTCAAATATCCAAAGGGCTGTCACAGGGAAGATGGAGCCAGCTTGTTTTCTCCTGCTCAGGAGGGCAGAACCCAAGCCAATGGATTCACGTTACAAGAAAGGAAATTCCAACTAAACGTCAGAAATAACCTTATGACCATAAGAGCTGTTCAGCAGTGGAACTGACTTCCTCAGAGGTTGTGTACTTTCCTTCCTAGGAGGTTTTTAAGCAGAAATTGGATGTTCATTTGTCATGGATGCTTTGCCAGGAGTTGGACTAGATGAGCCTTCGGGTCTCTTCCAACTCTTCAGTTCTTTGACTCTGGGCCCTAATGTACAGCTGCTGTTAATCAGAAGTTAATATATGTAGCTATGTATATTCTGTACTAAAGATTCTCCACCGAGAAAAAATGATTTCCATTTTATTTGCACTACGCACATTAAGCAACCTTGCGTATATTTTGCATAACTTCTATATTGAAGAAAAGGTACATATACCTTGCATATCCAGCAAAATCAGGATTCTGCTGTGTGCATGTGTGTGTTCAATTCATTTGTGGACCAGTCTATGGTTCCATCTGCTTCTCCCACAGGATATGCTTCTCTTCACAATTCTTAATGTTTTGTGCAGGTGCCCCATGCCCAGACAGCAAAGACATTAATGTGTCACTAACACATGCCTTGCAAATGTTAAGACTACTTGCTGATTAGCTAGTACACCAACAGACAATGCCCATGATTCACCTTTGTGAGCATATAGATGCAAGTGAGCATATAGATAGGATCAAAACATTGCTCAGGAATGTGGACAGATAACTATGGGGACGCGGGTGGCGCTGTGGTCTAAACCACAGAGCCTAGGGCTTGCCGATCAGAAGGTTGGTGGTTCGAATCCCCGCGACGGGGTGAGCTCCCATTGCTTGGTCCCTGCTCCTGCCAACCTAGCAGTTCAAAAGCACATCAAAGTGCAAGTAGATAAATAGGTGGGAAGGTAAACACTATTTCCGTGCGCTGCTCTGGTTTCGCCAGAAGTGGCTTAATCATGCTGGCCACATGACCTGGAAGCTCTACTCCAGCTCCCTCGACCAGTAAAGCGAAATGAGCGCCGCAACCCCAGAGTCATCCGCAACAGGACCTAATGGTCAGGGATCCTTTTACCTTTACCTTTTACCTATGGAGAACTGGGTAGATTGTAAATCACATTCTAAAGTAACACCAAGGCCGCAGTCGTATGTGTGCCTTGAAATCTGTGGGGTTTAATTCAAAATAAATAGGGATAGAACTAGGTTGCCAAGGTAGTGTTTAGGGTTGCAAGTTTGTGCATGATTTTTACCACACGAGAACTGCAACACCAAGTGGCCATTTCCATGTGTGAATAGGCCCTTGAAGATACCATCCCATATGCAATGCTTTCATAGAGTCAGTTCGTACATCTACTCGTTCAAGTGGAGATAAATCAATTGCTTTATCTGAACTTGTTCACCTGATATAAGTCTACTCTGTTGTCTTCTGAGATACAGGCAAGAATGGGTTGAATGGATTACCAAAATTACTATTTTTCATAGTGCCATCTGGGCTCTAGCTGGGAGGTTTGACCTTCAGTTCCTCTTTTCGGTATCTCTGCCACTTAGCAAAGGCAAGGAGATTATGATGCTGAAAATGGTCTCAGGCTTACAGTTCTGTTCCTTTGTGTCAGTGCTGAAGTAAGTAATCAACAGTAATTAGCTCAATAAGGAAGATGCAAGTAATCAAATCAGTAACAGATTGCTTTCTAGATGAATTCCCTAATAAGATCTTTGTAATATGTAATGGGTTATACATATATAGTATCTGAAACCAGTAAATACTTAGCTATAACTACATTCATAAAACCTTCCTTAGTGGTTAATAAATCAGAAGGACTTTAAGGAATTATTTTTCAAAGAAGGCTGTATTCAATGCTGGCATGACTGACAAAATTATCATCATTAGGAGTTTTTTTTTTATTAAAAATGTGCACAGTACTCACAGACCTTGAGGCATGTGTACATAATTAAAATGCATGAAATGAATATAAATCATATACATGATAAATATTAAAGGTAGACTTGTAATTAATTTGACAGATTGACTCTGATCATGCACACTTGGATATCCTTATTTGTGCAAACTGTGTGGGTTAAGGAGATAAAAATGAATGGCTGTATGCAAGTCCAGATCCCTACAAGTTGCTGGTCCAGAGCCCAGAACTTGATGTCTGCACATGAACAGTGGTCCATATTCACTTCCATGGAGGGAAAAGGTTGGAGGCAGTGTCAATGGACAACTTATCCCTTTTCGGGTGAATAGTAAAGAATACCTTGTGTTGATACTCCCCTCCAAAGAACAGTCAGGTGGTGACTTAGGTGTAGTCTTTGCATTCCCCTAGCAGTATGTTCTACCCCCATATACTCTTAAGGATACTCCATGACCACAGTTCAGATATCTGCACACTGGATTGTACCCCCAACATGATTCTGGTCTTCTTTAGACACCCCCTACCGGGTGCTCCATGAATGGTGTTTGAAATTCGGTAGAGGTTCAAAGCAGTCATGCTGGGTTGGTTCTTGTTGCAAGTTCTGCTCATCTGAGGACAATGGGAACCATTTTAATTACTTTACTTTCACTCTTGAAATATCCCTTCCAAATCCAGAGCTGCATGCATGGACATAAACATTTAAAACTGACATGCAGCTGTTAACCTGATGCACCAATAAACCCACTTTTAGGATGCCTGGGTGCAATAACTATTCTAGCACAGTGTCAATAATCTGTAATGTTTCGGCCGTGACACAAATTGATGTAAGGCATTACACTTGATGTGCTAAGATGAATCTGTTTCACTATGGCTGTAGCAGTTTTATCAGCTGAGCTGGTGTCTGGACTGGAGCAGGGCAGCTGGGGCACAAACAGGGTGGCTGCTTCAGCAGAATCTAAAGCATTCAGTGCTTTGTATAAATAACCTTCTTTTTCTTTTCTTTTGTACTCCAACACAGGATAACAACTCAATGCATCTGATGAAATGGGCTTACGGCAAAATTAATTTTCTTAGTAAAGGGGTGACAAAGCTCTTTGTCATTTCTGTACTCTGTGACTCTTAAGCATACAGTACTTATAATAACTTTAAGTTCCAGTGAAAGCAACAGGACTTACTTGCAAGCAAATTTAATTGTGAATAGGATCAGAACATAAAGAAAGCTGAGTATTTGGGGGGGGGGGAGTTGTTCCACAGAGTGAAAGAACCTCACATAGGATGCTGCTTTCTGAGTATTGCTGCAGCTTGGCAGAAATTTTGCATGGGAGAAGAGTTACTGCTTTCACAGGCACTCACATGCAGGCATTCTTATGAATCGTCAGAAAGCTCCTTGCGAAAGATCTCCCCCCAAAGAATTTGCCAAGACGCATTCATTAACAATGATGCAGCTTTACCTCCAGCGACAACTCATTAGCGAAATAGGGCATGGGGGAAGTGGGAAATGGAGGGGAGGGGAACACCCGAGCAGGAGAAATCAGTTTGCAAAATATGCATCCTACTCAGTGAAGCCTTTTTTTTTTTTTTTTTTTGCAGTCCACTGTACTAAGCTGCTGAGTGGCTTTCTAATCTAATCATTTCACTTGCAATTCAAATGACTTCCCAATTAAAAAGGAGCTAATAAATTCTGAAATGTAAATCAGACTCCATTACCTTTTATAATTGCAATGCCAGCTTCAGTCTTCTCTTTGCTCAAATCAGTAGGTACAGGCTTCCTCAGATCTGTGTATATAAGGGATATAGGCTGCATTCATTTGCCTCCTTAATGAACTTCTCCATTATTCTATACGTCAGTCAGCCTTACACAACTGCACTCGCTCTTGGCTGCTGGGGGATCGTGCTGGTGTTCTGTGATCTGCAATGGCACAGGTTGTAGCCCTATCCCTACCATACAGAAATGTAGGCAACGTTTTGTAATAGTTTGGGCACACATCCCTTTACCGAGCATAAAGGAAACACCCTCAGCCTGTGGAAACTGCATTTGGGATTTTTATACAGGGAAAGGGAGGAAGGGGCAAAGAGGGGAAGTGCACCTGGCAATTTCAGTTACCCATGCAATCACTTGGGTGGCGCTGTGGGTTAAACCACAGAACCTAGGACTTGCCGATCAGAAGATCGGCGGTTCAAATCCCCCCGATGGGGTGAGCTCCCGTTGCTCCGTCTCTGCTCCTGCCAACCTAGCAGTTCGAAAGCACCTCAAAGTGCAAGTAGATAAATAGGAAGGTAAACAGTGTTTCCGTGCGCTGCTCTGGTTTGCCAGAAGTGGCTTAGTCATGCTCGCCACATGGCCCAGAAGCTGTACGCCAGCTCCCTCGGCCAATAAAGCGAGATGAGTGCCGCAACCCCAGAGTCGTCCGCGACTGGACCTAATGGTCAGGGGTCCCTTTACCTTTATCTATGCAATCACAAGCTTCCAACGTTGGCATTGCTGCCTCATAGTGGGATGGCAAGGTTCAGGCTGCTGAGGCTGCAGCTCGTCCCTGAAATCTATGCAAGTAAGCGCCTTTGAACAGATGTGGTTTGGGAGTTTCAGCACACGTGGCACCATCACAGAGGAGGCAGTATACCCGTTGACCAGCTCAGAAGGTGGTGATGGGGTGGCTGGACTGAGGGCAGGTGTGACCCAGAAGCTCCAGGAAAAGCCAGTAGTAGCTAGGTCAAAAAAAGCACCTAGTCCTAGACTGTATAGTATTCACACACCTTACATTTAGCACCTGTGACTTTCCTCAAAGAATCTTGGGAACTGTAGTATACCCTCCACAGGGCTAGAATTCCCAGCACCCTAGACAATCCACAGTTCCCAGAATTCTCAGGGTGTGTGTGCTTTAAACTTTTCATGTGTACTCTATGTTGAAAAGGCTGTGTGCAATATTTTCATAAATACTGCAGCATGTGTCAACTCTCTTGCAGAGATAAACTTTTTTGCTGAGTTTTGGTCTTTTCTAGTGAAGGCCACAGGTTTCTGCTTTGTTGATTTCATTGATCGCCTCTTAAAACAAGCACACTGGTAAAGAAAAAGAAGTGAATTATCGAGATAATATTTTAATGGACTCCGTAGGTCAGAAACTGTTTTGTTTTTGGCCTATTGACTGAGATATGATTTTTAGAAGGAAAGCAAGACATTTGCCCCAGCCATTTAGAGATATAAAAAAATAAGTTCAGTTGTGTTGTTTTTTTGAAAACTATTTGCACTTCAAAATTATTGTGCATTTGTTGTTTGGAGATGAAACTCATTACCCATGTTGCTATAGGGTATTTTGAATCATTTTAAACTTTTAATAATTGGTGACTGGAACAATAAGAAGTGTTGATTGGTCACAAGAGCAGGCAAGAAACTGCTCAGATTTTCATTCTTTCAGT
This sequence comes from Podarcis vaucheri, assembly GCF_965113315.1. Classification (NCBI taxonomy): domain Eukaryota; kingdom Metazoa; phylum Chordata; class Lepidosauria; order Squamata; family Lacertidae; genus Podarcis; species Podarcis vaucheri. The sequence goes on from NC_138748.1 coordinate 51,712,936, forward strand.
GAGTATTGTTAACTATCAAATGGTTTACCATCCTGGGTAGATTAGTTTACAGCTATGTTATACAGTTACTTCAAAAAATAACAAAATAACTTTTTAAGAAGTTTAGTGCAGTTTAGTAACAGGTCCTCAGCTTTAAGCAAATTAGTATAGAGCATAATTTACCTTCTGCTCTCCTTTAAAATGTGTTTGGGGGAGGAAGTGTCAGAAAGTGAAGGTTATTGGTTCCTTTTGTTTTTGCTTTCATTATGTATTTTTTGTTTTTATCTTGTATTTTTATTCTGTGAACCACCCTGATACCAAGTGCACTATCCAAATTTTAAAAATAAAATAATAAAAGTAAATCATATGCATCCATGTACTGTACAGCAGGCATCCCCAACCTTTGCCCCTCCAGATGTTTTGGACTACAATTCCTATCATCCTTGACCCCTGGTCCTGTTAGCTAGGGATCATGGGAGTTGTAGGCCAAAACTCCTGGAGGGCCAAAGGTTGGGGATGCCTGCTGTACAGGAATTGCTTTTTGTTACATTTTGCTTCATTTTTCTTGGTTGCCCTTTGTAATGAATCAGGAGACATTCACATAGCAATGCCTCATAAACTGATATCCAGCAGACAACTTTATTCACAAATTACTTTCAGGTGCATGCTGCTGTAGGAGAGAAACAGTGCTGTTTTATAATGCAACCACAGGTTACTTAAACGAACCATCAGAATGGATGTCTACTATGTCAAATTTATGTTTAAACAAGAACAGGACCAGATTTTGCGTGTGTGCAGTACAGCTTCTGTGACTTCTCCTGATGGAAAAATAATCTTTCAGATAGGGCCAACTGACACATTTACTCACAACCCTTCATGGTAGCTGAACAGCCAAGTTGCCAAGTTGGTGATTCAAACTGTGGAAAATAACAGCAAAATGCCTCTGTGACACGCTTTGTTCTAAACATACGAGATGTTCACAAGCGTGGCATCAATAAAATTGTTTGTTTTACAGTGGTTTATTGGTTTGGGGGATGGCAGGGGATCGTAGTATATTGAATTCTTTACTTCTGCCATCTATGAAATAATTTAGAGATTGGTTAAAGGTGTTCTGTTGGTCCATAAAAGTAATTCGATTTAACTGAAAGTATGTTATGTTGATTGGAGCAAAAAGAGTTTCGAATTTCCAACAGGTTGATCAGCTTTGCTGGTATGCGCACATGTATCTGGGGGGGGGGGGAGCAGAGTGGGCTAACTAGAAAGAAAAGAGTAAATTCTAACTTTGAAATGTACATTTTCCCAGTCTCCCAGGAAGCATTTTTTTTTTCTATTTTCAGATACTACAAAGCTGTGTGTTTTTCAGTGTCTCAGAATTCTAAAACATAGAATTATAATAATGAATCAGAGCTAAATTTTATCATGGTAGCTACCTGTACTGATTTACAGTGGTACCTCGGGTTAAGTACTTAATTCGTTCCGCACGTCTGTTCTTAACCTGAAACTGTTCTTAACCTGAAGCACCACTTTAGCTAATGGGGCCTCCTGCTGCCGCTGTGCCATCGCTGCACGATTTCTGTTCTCATCCTGAAGCAAAGTTCTTAACCCGGGGTAATATTTCTGGGTTAGCAGAGTCTGTAACCTGAAGCGTATGTAACCTGAAGCGTATGTAGCATGAGGTACCACTGTATTCCCTTAAGGTGCATGTGTCCAGGGCCGTTTATATACCATTTCACACAACTGTTGTCCCCAGCAGTACCTGGTACATAAACACGTTGTTAGAAAACTGCTCCAATTAAATAGTTGGAGAAAGCATCTGGCTGTTAAAAAAATTATTCAGTGCCCTCTCGTTTTGTGGAACCAACAAAATAGCAGGGCACTGGATTGCCCTATTTCTTTCCATCACCCAGTCCTTAAGTAAAAGTGTTCCTGTTTGATTCACTCTCAGTTCACTGATTATTTCTGGCTTTTTGAAGGAATGCCCTGCCCGGCTCTGGAGCCTTAACAGCTTCTGCCGCTGCCACCCTTGCGTGCGGTGCTGCTGTGTTGCCATGTCAACCGTGCATGTCATTTGTTTACATTTGATTTGGCAGAACACTTCATGATAAGAACCAAGGTCTCAAGTGACTTTGAACTGGGGAGGGGAAGGCAGAAAGAGGGAGAAAGAGAGGAGAGTGGTTGAGGTAGGAGACGGGAGCGATGGGAAAGTAGGGAAAGGATGTGCACCCCCTGATAATCAGCACCACATCCATCACCCCTTGCTTCTGTCAAGCCTGTTCCTTCAGAGGTGGTGCTGTGAAGGAAAGATGATAATCTATCATAGCTGAAATTGGAGCTGTGAGGCACTGACTGATTTTGAGAAACTAGTTAAACCAAAGTTATTTGAATTTAAGCTGATATTTGACTGCAGTCATGCTGTACGTACCTTTGATTTAGGGTGGTAGATTTTGCAGAAGACAGCCCATCCTTTGCTTGAAGTGTGGTCAAAGGACATTTGAAGGTGTTGGTTATTTGAAGGGCTGTCCGGTCCAAGTCTGGTTGAAAGATAGATTTAGAAATAATTATCATAATTTTGAATGAAATCTCACCTTAGCAGGGTGGAAACTGACCAAGTGACCCATGCTGATTAAGCGGTCTATAAACTGTAAGTAAAAATAAAACAAGAGAGAGGATCATATTTCCCACTTGGAGTTCCATGGAAGAAATTAGCATCCTCATCACATGTAGTGTGAGGATTGTGTCTTCCTGGCTTCAGAACTTGAATGACAGTTGTAGATACCAACAATATTCCAATATTCCTATGTTTTGCTTCAGATAATAAAGCTGCCCCACTTTTCATGTTCAAGGTGGGTTTCCCTCTTTTTGTAATTTTCCCCTTCTTATAAAAAAATGATTCATTGATACAACCATATGTCAGGAGTGACAACCATATGTCAGGAGTGCTCTGATGGTGTTTCCTGCTTGGCAGGGGGTTGGACTCGATCGCCCTTGTGGTCTATTCCAACTCTATGATTCTATGATTCTATGATGCACATTGACCTACATCAAAACTGAAAACAGCTCTAATGGCTGGGGTGGTAATATGAGTTTTTGATGCACAAGCTCCAGCCAATTGGCACAGCTTACAAACAGATTGATCCCATTCAAGTACCACTGTGTACAAAATCTGCTTCACTGCTGTTGTTGTTTAGTCGTTTAGTCATGTCCGACTTTTTGTGACCCCATGGACCAGAGCACACCAGGCACTCCTGTCTTCCACTGCCTCCTACAGTTTGGTTAAACTCATGCTGGTAACTTCGAGAACACTGTCCAACCATCTCGTCCTCTGTTGTCCCCTTCTCCTGGTGCCCTCCATCTTTCCCAATATCAGGGTCTTTTCCAGGGAGTCTTCTCTTCTCATGAGGTGGCCAAAGTATTGGAGCCTCAGCTTCAGGACCTGTCCTTCCAGTGAGCACTCAGGGCTGATTTCCTTAAGAATGGATAGGTTTGATCTTCTTGCAGTCCATGGGACTCTCAAGAGTTTCCTCCAGCACCATAATTCAAAAGCATCAATTTTTCAGCGGTCAGCCTTCTTTATGGTCCAGCTCTCACTTCCATACATCACTACTGGGAAAACCATAGCTTTAACTATACGGACCTTTGTTGGCAAGGTGATGTTTCTGCTTTACTAGTTATTAATAAAAGAATACCTCAGAGCAGGTCTGTTTACCGAGCAGTGTAACTTGCCTCCAACACTCTAAAAGTGATGATGTCATTTCTTACCCTATATGTGTGTGCACGCACATTATAATCATTCTTTCTTTCTTTTTATTTGCATGCCACTTTTCCAAAAATGAAATTATGCTCGAAGTGGCTTACAACCAACAAACAAAGTTGCATTTCAAACAAACGCTACAAAAGCAAATATAATGCCACATTCCAATACTATAAATATAACAATATGTAGCATCTGGTAGCAAAAGTAACAATAATCATTCCTGTAAGAAAGTGGCGGTGGTTCCAATGAGTATTGGTTAAAGAAAACATTACGTTTGGGGCTAATGTTGGGTGCTACTTTTCTTCCCAGGGATGTTAAGATAACCATATTGATCATTTGGTTACATTAGAAGAAGTTTTAGCTCCAAAATAGGTTTTGAAAAATACTTCTGTGCAGAAAAGCAAATTGATTTGACAAGCCTGAGTTATTAATTATTTCTTCATGTAACAGTCCCCCTACCCAGCAAACCACTAACTGGAAACGATTGGTAAGGACCTCAGCTCTAAATATGCTTTTAATTATTTTAGCGTCCTTCCCTCCCATGTTTACGATCCCAGTGAGGCTAATAATTTCTACATTTCCTTTTTCCATAATGTCATCTACCTGCTCACCATGTCACTTACACTATTCTCTCTCTCTCTTTCTATATATATCACTTGTTGCATGTAGTGCAAATATCTAGCGTTCAAGATGAAATTTATGCTCGTTTCATCAAAAAACAAAGTTTTCTGATAATTTCCTTTTCTTTTCTAAACTGCCTAATATTCTAAAATCTCTAAGCTGTAAGCAAAAACACAACATATAAAACAGTGTCATAAAAACATAGAAACAACATCAAAACAAGTGAAACGCTATTATGAAAACAGATAAAAACCTTCTAAGAGTAGTTAACATTGGTAAAAAGCCAGATGGGTAGATTTGTTTATTGTCCAGGCCGGTTCTAACATTAGGACGAAAGAGGCAGCTGCCTCAGGCAGCTGATACTGAGTGTCATGGTGAAAGGGCAGCATATTGTTATCAAATTTTAGTGGTGTGGAGGATGAAGATGGAAAGTTCTTCTGTCTCAATTTCCAAAATAGCATGACTTTCCTTGAGTTCTATGCACCTTAGCCTTGGAAGCAGGGAATGCCATTTTCTGCCGCACTTCAGGCAGCAAAGTGTGGCCAATGGCCAGTCACGATGGAAAGGTGTAGTTCAGCCACATCTGGAGGGCAAAAAGTTACCTACACCTGTCTTAGGTGGATGTCTTCCATTGCTCTCCTGCTTGAGATCCTTTCACTGGCCAAGGCTTTAACCTGGGGACCTTGTGGAAGCAAAGGATGTTCTCCGTGGCGGGCCTACAAACCCTCCTCCACCCTGGTTCTGTTCACACATCACAATAAGCAAAGCAAAGTGGAACCTCTGGCATGGACATAATGCTGAGCTAAGACACGTTTCCTTCCAGGATGAGGGAGGAAGGGAGGAGACTCTCAGGCCTCTCCGAGGTAAACCAGCCTCCTCACAACATGGTGCCCTCTAGCCAGTATGGCTCTGCTGTCTGAAGCTGTACTCCAAAACATCTGGAGGTTGGGGAAGACTGCAGGTATGGTTTACAGTGACCTGAGAACTGGGTCATTCTCTCACAAAGTCTGAAATGGTTGCATTTTGGAAGTGAAGCGCTAGTGACATAGAATTTGACATTTGTGACCTCCTGGTTACAGTATGTGAAATAGTAAAATTTGAGGTTTATGTTTCAAAACGTGCCAGGCCACCTGACCTGGGGCTCGGTCATCTGGTCTGTCCATTGACCCTGCTCTTAAGTTCCTTTCTTCGTAGTATAAACCTGTTTGCCTTTCGCCCCTCTCTGTCAAATGTTGAAAAGTCTGGAATTGCCTCCCGCTGAAAGCCTGAGGAGATCTGCCGTTACTTAAAAAGAGGCCTTTTTATGCCAGTCTCATCTGTGACTGTTGAGCGAGGCAGAGCAGAGGCATCAGAAAAATGTTTTGAAAAGCGGAAACACCGGTAGCTTTCTTGCATGATTAATACCGTGCAGAGTGAATGGCTATGAGAAACAAATCCTGAATGCTGGGGAAATAAGTTCAGTATGATCACCACATGTGCCATTATTTCCCCCCCACATTCCTATCTGGCTCTTTGGTCCAAAAGACAGTCGCCTGCAGCAGCGTATTTATTGGCTCTAGCAGGTGCTCTGGCATATTTATTGGCTCTAGCAAACCTTCCGGGAAAGGGCTGTAGCTCAGTGGTGAAGCAATCTGTCTTGCAGGCAGAAGGTCTCCGGTTCAACCCTGGAGAGCCGCTGTCAGTGCAGACAGTACTGAGTTAAATGGACCCCAGGTCAGACTCAGAATGAGGCAGCTTCCTGTGTTCTTATCTGGGCCACTTTCCTGCAATCAAGAAACCCCAAAGTAAACACATCTAGATGCTGTGAGAAGGCAGGGTGGGGGAGGATTCTTGGGAGAACCCAGCACACACAAATTTGTGGGAAATCCAATTTGCTGTTCGTTGCACTTTCGCTTTCAAGAGAGGGTTTTCGTGGGGAAAGCTCTGGGGTGAAAAAAAAAGAGTGCTCATAAATGGAGAGTTAAAGTGTCTGGAAAGCATGTGGCAAAAGGTAAGTGTGGATAAGCCCATGCCCCCCCCCCCCAGTATCTCCAAGCCAGGAAAGTATGAGGCACATTCTAGCCAGGCAAAAACACTTAGGAGGATGCAAAGCAGGGCTAATGAAGGCTGTGGCTGGGGAGAGTCCTGAGGGCCTGGTAGAGAGGCCAGGAGGGCCAAATGCATCCTCTGGGTCTGAGCTTCCCCAAGAATGTGCATGGCTGCCAGAGTAAAGAAAAAAATTCATTGCCGTGATGCAAGAAGAAAATACATCACTGCATTGGGATCACTTCTCTAGGAACTAATGGACTAATTGTAATGGATTCATTAGTACAGTTAGGTAATTTTAGACCCTCAGCTTAATGGTCTTACAACCAATACCCGCTTTAGATTATCATGTGTAGTTCTTCACTTCAGAATGTCACAAGTCACTTCAAAATGTGGGAAGTCTGCTGCCTTTGGATCCCCTCCTCCTCCTTATTTATGCTCAGTGTGGTCCTAGATGTTCTGCTCGGGAAGTTTTGACGACTGATGACACCACTGATGGTATTTTTGAAACTAGGTAGTCATAAATGTGTTAACTTGGAAGCAAATTCCAATGATTCAGTGGGATTTTCTTCTCGGTAAATGAGTTTAGGACTGAAGCCTAAATGTCAGGACTAATTTACAGTTTGGTAGGATTATACAATTGTATTTAGGGAATGAGGAAGTTAAGCTAAGAGCCTGTCATGGGAAGCTCAGACCAACTATTGAGTGTGTGTGAGTTTGGAAACTAGACACAAAAGAGATATAGTACATGTTCAGCTTGTAATTGTTCCGGGAAAACAAGGGCCTATTATTGGATTAAGAACATGCCAAAAAAATAAAAAAGTCTCTGCCTATGTAAAGATTAGATGCCGTCAATCAGCAAGCTAACCAGCAATGTAAGAAAAGCAGTATCCAATGCATTTCATAATACAGTACATGGAACTACTCAACCGAATATAAAACAGAGCTAATTGAGCCAAACAGTCTCCTCTCTGGGGCACTTCCACACAACAGTTTATTGTAGACTTGGTGCTGCTCATGCATACAAGTTTTTCACAGCATCCTCATGCATGAAAGTTTTTCTTGATGCCATTCTCATCAAAATATGCCAACCCATACTTTGACCCATTTCATTTTCCCCATTGTGCCATTTCTGCTTTGCTGGAAACCGAATCTGGATTAAATGGAAAAATAATACTGGACAGCATCTTATATTTCCCCTGCTGTTAATTCTGGGATATATCCTGCCTTCTTACACATACAGAACGTACAAAGGGCACTGCTGGATCAGCCAAGTGGCCCGTCTAGTCCAGCATCCTTACAGTGGCCTATGGGAAACCCTTATGTAGGACCTGAGAGCAAGAGCTGCTGCTCTTCCAGTGGCTTCCAACAAGTGGTATTCAGAAGCATACAGGGTGACATTGTACGGACACTGCACAAAACTGGCATACGTGAGCAGCATTGAAAGTACAATAGGTGCCCATGTAGGACTGCCCTCCAGTGGAGGGTCTCAACCTGATCTGTAGGCCACTGGTGGCCCACAAGCTCCCTTCTGGTGATTCTCAGAAAGACTGTGTAACAGCTGAGAATATTTGCAGCTCACCCTGCACTTCCCTTCTATTTTTATTTTTCCTGACGATTGAGATGGATGCCATTTTGACCAGGGCCACATACGTATATGCAAGGCACGATTTCCATCACTTGCCACTCTGCTGGACCTGAGCTGCGGCTAAAGCTGAAAAACATAACACCTGACTTTGCAGGACTCTGCTCACAAACACAAGCATACCCATCACATTGGAAATGCAGGACCGTGGATATTGAAATATAAGTTATGTATGTGTTTTGCTTTGGAGTACAACGGTGAAAATTTTATTAAGTGCTCGGCTGACACGCCCATCACTTTTCAAGTGGTATGTAGAAATAAAACGTTTAAGTACAACTACTTTTAAGAGGAGATGAGAGTTGGGATAGGGAAGATGGAAGTCATTTTTAAGGTAATTTCCAGCAGCTAAAAATAAAAAGGACTTCTTGCTGTTAAATTTTGTTGTTATTGCATTGATCCAGCCAGTCAAACATTTTAGTTAGATGCAGGTCTCGGTGTTTCTCATCTCTCAGTCTGACTGGATAGGGAACTGGGAAGACCGGAAGTGAAATGACACGGTGGGGGGGGGGGTTTACTCTGGATGCACACCACAGCTACATAATGGACAGGCTGTGGCCACCTTGAAGAGAGGGCCCAGATCGCTGTCTCAGCATTGGGAAGAAAACAAAGAAACAGAGAGAGAAAGGACTTTAGGAGGACAAAGGGGGAAACGGAGAAACTAAGAAGGAATCGGAGAGAAGTAAATGCAGATACAGTCAGACAGACAGTAGAGAAAACCAATTCTAGGTTTAAGTGCAGTGACAAAAAGAAAGAAAAAAGAAACAAACATTTCCAAAGAGAAATTGTTGCAAATGGTGCACAGTGGGCTCTCGGGTTGCGAATGTGATCCGTAAGGGAGGCACGTTCGCAACCCACAGTGCCGCGTCTGCACACGCATGGGTCGCGATTTGGTGCTGTAGCGCATGCGCGAGCGCCAAAACGTGGAAGTAACCCGTTCCGGTAGTGCGCAACCCAAAAACGCGCAACCTGAAGCGTCTGTAACTCGAGGTATGACTGTATTATGTTTAATTCTGCTAAATCCTTGAGTATGACTGGCATTGGGTGAAGCCCCATTATCTGTAACAATTATCATTATTAGATTTGATTTCTTTTAAAGGAATAAATTTAATTAATTGAAGTAGAAGAATTGTGGGGTGGGAACCACTACTATACGGGGGGGAAGGGTGTAGGGAGGAAGCCCAATGACAACTAGTGAAGCTTTATGCGCATGCAACGTGTCAGTGTGGACTACTTTTGCCTGGAAGAAGACTTACACACCCAAAATGCCAAGTGAGAAATCGCCTCCCTAAGGTGTGCCAGCCTGGGAAGCAATCAAAATTCAGATCCTTCCTCATATTCTTGTATTGTCCCAGCCTGTACATCTGTTTGGTGTTACAGGCGGAACTGGGTAGTGGCATATGCTAATCAAGCTAATGTTATTTTCATATTACTTTGTAGTCAGCTATCTGGGGGCTTATCTAATATATTTCAGACACGAGGACAGGTTGAGATTGGGAGGGATGATAGATAGATCCCTGGACAGTGTATTAACTGAACAGCATGAAGTAGGCAGGCAGAAATGATGGTGTTGGAGGGAGAGAGAGGAGAGGGCAGGGAACCTTGCCGCGAGAGGCTCGCCATCTTGCATGTAGTTAGCCATTAGTGACAGTAATCTGATTACAAGACCCCAGGAGCTGGAATGGTAAATGGCTACTGCAGAGGGAGCTTATTATCATGACCTCTGGAAAAAAGATTGCTTTTGCTCTTAAAGATAAAACCGGAGCCGCTCCTGCATTCGGCCCGAGAAATGTAATGTCGATCTCTACGTGCAGTTGCAAAGTGCTGTCAAGTGTGGGCTACCTGGCGGACACGAGCGCTTTGCTACCACGGCTGCTTGATATCCCATTAAACCCGATGAAAGGACAACAGGTTACTTCATTAAATTCAGCTTATAATGACTCTGTTTACTGAGGAGTGCAAAAATGGACATTTAATAAATCAAGTTGCAAAGAAGGCCATCTCTTTCTCCCAGAGACAAAATAACAAGATGTCAGGGGTGCATAATTTTGTTTATTATTATTTGATTCCGTTTATGCATCGTTTCCCATAATCTATCTCAAATATTTCACAGTAAAAGCATCAGCAATAAAAACAAGTCCATATGTAAAAGCAATTAAAAGCCGTTTCACGTGTAAAAGCAGATTTCAGTTCCAAGGAGTTACAGACTGGGATAAAGACCTGTACTTAAGGCTTGTTGAAAGAGGTCTTTAAAGGTAAAGGGACCCCTGACCATTAGGTCCAGTCGTGACCGACTCTGGGGTTGCGCGCTCATCTCGAGGGAGCCAGCGTTTGTCCTCAGACAGCTGCCAGATCATGTGACCAGCATGACTAAGCCGCTGCTGGCGAACCAGAGCAGCACACTAAAACACCGTTTACCTTCCCGCCGGAGTGGTACCTATTTATCTACTTGCACTTTGACGTGCTTTTGAACTGCTAGGTTGGCAGGAGCAGGGATTGAACGACGGGAGCTCACCCTGTCACGGGGATTCGAACCGCCGACCTTCTGATCGGGAAGCCCTAGGCTCTGTGGCTTAACCCACAGCGCCACCTGCGTCTGTCTTCTAATGCCTTCTTTAAAAACTGAGATGGGGAAGTAAGATAGGAATGTGATTGGAGCAGTTCTGAGAGAGGAGATGCTTCACCCTTTCCCCTCAGGTCTTTTTCTCATAGCCCATGGATTAAATCAACCTCTCCCCAGTTGATTTCCTTTCCAGGACAAAAGTTACAAGGGAAAGGGGTTAAGCAGCCACTCACTTTTTCTGCTATTACTTGATGAGATCCACATATATTGATGAGATTCTCTCTCACATGCAGACCCCTGCGGCTGCATGTCAGTGAAAAGAATAAGCCATTAGGAGATTGATCGTGCATTTTCTGGCATGGCATCAAGTCTGGCCCTCAGCTTTAATAGGTTCACTTCTTTGTTTTCATTTCCACCTGACTAGATAATAAAACCACCAATTGAAAACACCTCCCCCCCCCGAGCTGTGTAAATGAATGCTCCCTGCAGTTATTGCACACCTTTGCATAGATGCGTTGAAATGGAGAGCTTGCAAGCACCCACCCCCCTTATTTAAATAAATAATAAATGCCGGAAACATGAAACTAAGGAACAGAGATGGCAATTCTAAGTAAAATACCTAAAATGCTTGAGCAAATAGGAAGGTCTTAACCTGGTGCCAAGTGTTTTGTAGTCAGTACCAGAGATGTCTTATTGGGGAAGGCATTAAAAGTCATGGAAAAATCACTGAAAAGGTCCTCTCCTGTCCAATTATACAGGGTTGTTGTTGTTGTTGTTGTTTAGTCGTGCCCGACTCTTCGTGACCCCATGGACCAGAGCACGCCAGGCACTCCTGTCTTCCACTGCCTCCAGCAGTTTGGTCAAACTCATGCTGATAGCTTGGAGAACACTGTCCAACCATCTCGTCCTCTGTCGTCCCCTTCTCCTTGTGCCCTCCATCTTTCCCAACATCAGGGTCTTTTCCAGGGAGTCTTCTCTTCTCATGAGGTGGCCAAAGTATTGGAGCCTCAGCTTCACAATCTGTCCTTCCAGTGAGCACTCAGGGCTGATTTCCTTCAGAATGGATAGGTTTGATCTTCTAATTATACAGGGTACCTCTGTTAAACAAGGTACTTGGGAAAGAGCTTCTGTAGAAGGTCTTAAGATAGGAGCACGCTAATGGAATATATTCTCTTGTTCCTGGGAGCAGGATATAGGTCCAGTTCAGATGCCATGGCAACCTGGTTATTGTAAACCAGTGGAGGGAACTGGGAGGGCAGACACCTTTAGCACATTCCTAAAGCGGCGAACCACACCTTAGCCATGGGATCTGGACCAGGCAGTTGTCTTGTGATGGAATTCTTATCTAGATCTGGCTATTTTGGGACACACCTTGGTCCTTCTAGGCCAGTATTGCCTACTCTGAACGCCAGCATCACTGCGGGGTCTTTCCCAGTCTTGCTATCTGAGAGCCTTGGAGATGCCAGAGCTTGAATCTGGAACCTTTTGTATGCAAACAATTCTATGATTCTGTGCGCTCCGTCAGTGAGTAACACACCTTCAGCATTTCATCGCGTAGGAGACAAAAAGAGGCACTGTAAATAAAAGCTGGATAATGTCAATATAAAATGGCAGTTGTCAGGTGAAATAACATCTGTTCTGCACTTTATCAGCAGAATAAGCAACCCCTTCATATAAATATAAAGCTATATGTCTATTGAAGAGACTTTGTCAGCTATGTTTAGAAGGCACTTGGGTCTTCATTTCTTTGGAAAAAAGGGGGGAGGGGCTTGAAAATGAAGATAAAACTCAGCTCCTTAATCCTCAGAAGTACTTCCAAGCATTTAATAATGAATCCTCTCATCCAGTTCCCCGCTTCAAGAAAGAACAGGGGGGAAAGAGATAGTTTTAAAATCAATTTTTCTTTTCATGCATTCAGACAGTATCTTTTGCTCATTTTTGTTTGGCTCTTTTATTCTTTTGTATAAACAAAAAACGAAACAAAAAACAACCTACACATACATCGTAAGAGAGGAAATTAGAAATGGTAAAGAATTAATTTGATTCATTCTTCTTTCACTGTAGTTCTGTCTATTTTGTTCAGAGAAGTTGAGGGGGGAAACAAAACTTCTCCAAACTTCCTCTGCATTCACTGTCCATCTGGGAAGACAAGGAAGTTCAGGGGGCCTTCATTTGCCATTGCTCTTGATATCTCGTCTTGCCCAGCTTAAATCAACACAAGGCAAACACAGAAGGGAAGAGAGAACCAAAGGCTGCTTTTTGTTTCTGATGTTGCCTGTCATATTTCTCCTGGCTTCTGAGAATATGTTGTTACCATGGATTTGTCAGCTTCAGGGTTGTTCAAGCCGTTGCTTTTAGTGTGCTTCTTTGGACAAAGTTGGTAACTAGCGCTGCAAATTTCTTTACATCAGGGCTAGCTAAGCAAGAAGGTGGAAGCAAACCTGACAATTTGTCCTTTTTTACACGGATGTATCTACATTAAGGGACGCGGGTGGCGCTGTGGGTTAAACCACAGAGCCTAGGACTTGCCGATCGGAAGGTTGGCGGTTCGAATCCCTGTGACAGGGTGAGCTCCCGTTGCTCGGTCCTTGCTTCTGCCAACCTAGCAGTTCGAAAGCACGTCAAAGTGCAAGTAGATAAATAGGTACCGCTCCGGCGGGAAGATAAACGGTATTTTGGTGCGCTGCTCTGGTTCGCCAGAAGCAGCTTAGTCATGCTGGTCACATGACCCGGAAGCTGTACTCCGGGAGTTTATTTTGTCCACTGGGTGACTGACCGGCTTTTGCCAACTTGCTAGCTAAGGTTTAAGGCAGTTATAAATCTGAAATATCTAAAGGGTTCCAGGTTGGCAGAGGGTGCCTTAGACCTTAGTCTATCTCACAGCCTAATCTTCCTTGCAGAATTGTCGAATGGAGAAAGGGGAAGGAATATATAACTATATATGTAGTAGTAGTAGTAGTAGTAGTAGTAGTAGTAATAATAATAATAATAATAATAATAATAATAATAATAATAATAAAATTATATCTGGCTGGGTTTCCCCAGCCACTCTGGGTGGCTTCCAACCAGAGATTAAAAATACATTAAAACATCAGTCATTAAAAACTTCCCTAAACAGGGCTGCCTTCAGATGTCTTCTAAACGTCAGATAGTTGTTTATTTCCTTGACATCTGGTGGGAGGACGTTCCACAGGGCGGTTGCCACTACCGAGAAGGCCCTCTGCCTGGTTCCCTGTAACTTCGCTTCTCACAGTGAGGGGAACCGCCAGAAGGCCCTTGGAGCTGGACTTCGGTGTCCGGGTTGAACGATGGGGGTGGAGACGCTCCTTCAGATATACTTTAGCAAGGGCTAAAAAGGTTCAAATATTGAAATCGCCAGTACTGGATAGTTTCTGTCGAAATATGTCTGTGTGTATAAGTCTTATGCACCTGGTTTTGGTTTCAGCCTGAAATGTGTACCAAAAGTAGTAACCCGTCCACCAGATCCATTTTCATTATTTTTTCCACCCTTCCAGATTAACAAGAGCTACGGTGCAAAATCTACCCGCTGCTTTGTCAGTATGGGGTGCTGCAAGTGGTTAAGAAATCCCAGCCCGGCTTAATTAGCAGGTTTGTGGTAGTTTATATTCAGCTGTGAGTAAAGAGATACAGCTCTGATGCAGGGTGGAGACAGCGAGGTCGTTACAGCTCTAAAAATGACATCTGAGCATAGTAACCTTTCTGGGATAGATGACTTGTGATCAATAGCCTGCATCATTTTCACTTTGACCTTATCATAAGCCTCCCCTTAGAACGATAAAGGAAATATAATTATTCCTTACCAGCGTGTTGTTTCCAGTAATGGGTTTAGGTGGGAGCTTCTTACATTTTAGCTGCCTTTTAAAAAAGTTGGAAAATCCTGATTATATTCATTTCTCACTGAATGACATTTTGTTAAAAATTGTGTGGCATTTGTTTGTGGCGTAAGCATAAGAAGCTGTCTGACACTGAATCAGATCAGCTCTGTATTTTCTGCACCAACTGACAGTAGATCTCCAGGATTTCAGGGAGGGAATCTCATCCTGCTGTACCCTGGAGAGGCCAAGGATCACTGTCTCATTTAATCCAGAGTAACCGTGCAAAATGGGCCTTTCAGTTTCCCCTTTTCTCAGACTAAGGTGGAGAAACTCTTGTGTTTCAGAGAGTGTTCTTATGTCTGCATTTGCTGGCCTGGCCTGGTGGAATATGAAAACTGGTCTGTTATGTACAAGTGATATAGAGTTTCTTTTGGCATTCTTTAAAGAAAAGTCCCATTCCTTGCATACTCCCGAGTTATGGAAACAGTTCCAGATTGCTTATTCATCCATGCATTGCCGTTAGTGACCGTTAACTTCATAACAGTAATATCAAACCGGAGGCAGAGGATATCTTTTTGAGAGAGCTGGAGGTGGTGCAATATCGTTGGCACAAATACATTCACCCCATTCTTACAAACATGTTTCTTCTTCTGTGCTTCCGAACTCCTCAAAGCTTTTTCATTTTTTTCATTTTATAATGTATATAAAACGGAGAGAACAATGATAACAACTGACAAAAATTAAAAGATGAAAAACAAAACTATAACAAAGCCTGAGTAAGGACTATCAACTTTATCAGATCATCAGGTATAGTTCCAGATTGGCTAGGCTTGCTCTGAGGGTCATCTTCAAAATGGTGGTTCTGCTGCAAATGTCTCAAAGGAATGTCAAAACGTATAAGAAGTGTCTGGAGTTTCTAGTTCTTGCTGAAATCTCTAGGTGTGCTTTTCTCCATTACAGCTATATTCCAGAGTTACCAAACATCCAGTCCAGTGTAAGATTCGGGGCTGTTTTCCATTGAGTTGTTATTACTATGTCTGTTACCAAGATCAAATACAATACCAATTCTTTTGACAATATATTTACATTGGTGTCATAACAAATATTCAGCAACATTAATTTTGGACAACAAACAAGTTTCCTTAGCAATATTTATCATTTCTGTCAAAATTAATTCCAAAACAATCTTGAACCAACAGCCCCGCCATAAATGTTTGTTGCAACCTCGCCAACAATTAAGTGATATAGGAGAAAACATTTTTGGTATTTGCAAAGGAGTGTGCCCCTCAAAGTTTGTTTGACCAGAGATGATGGCACAGGAAAAAATAAGACTGTGTTCAGATGGTGCCCGTTCCATCTTCCTAATACTTTCTTACTTGTTCATTTTCATGTTTTATGTGATCTTTCACATGATGTAAATTATGGATAATCAGGGGAAAGTTTAGCACTCATTTGCATGTGAATTGTTTTAAGGAAAAACCTATTTGCAACCAGCATTACACAGAAAATTTTAGGAGATTTTCACTAATTTCCCCATGGTTTTCATGATTATGCCACTGCCACTCATGCAGGAAAGAATAGGGTTCTCTTCCACCATTTAAAATATAGGACAGCATGGCAATACATCAATCAAAAAGCCACAATTCCACAAGGCAACAGGTACTGCAGTGTAAAAGGGATGTTAAAAACTGGGTCAGAAGCAGTAGCACCAGTAAAACTTGCACAATAAATCTCATATCTGAACGCGGCCCCTTTCAAGTTTATCAATAATTATTGTGTTTCCACACTGTGTTTTCCAGTAGACATTGTGCAGTGTTATGATTCTGCGAGATTGCACTTTCGTATTAACTTTCTTGTTAATTAATTTGTTGCTGCAGTTATCTTTCAATAGCATTTATCTTTCAGTAGCAATTTAAGCTGTCTGTCCCTTCGTCTTCTGGGAGAAAAAAATCTTGGTTAGGGCGGCATTCGTGATTAGCGCTTCCAGTCCTATCCCTCCCCCCCCCCGCCCAAACTTGAAAGCAGCTTCTTACGGGATTGGATGGGGTAGACGGGATGCAGAAACTTCTGTGCTGAAAAACAGGAGAAACCCGGATGCACCTATTAGACTTTTGCTTTGTCCTGCTACTTTTCCCTGGGGAAACCCACGATGTCAATTGGTTTCTGCAGATGGACATTCGTTCTGATGCAGCGGTAAGCTGTGGGTTTCTTTGGGGAAAGCAATGGGACCACCAAAAATCTGACCTGACCTGTGCCTAGGAAGCCTGAGACAAGCGAAAAACCTTTAGGACCTGTACTTTCTAGGCACAGGACAAGGGGAAGTGATTAATACACAATATTCTGTATTTTGATCAGAGAAGTGGGTGGGGATTCTGAATCAAACTGGTCAGTTCTTTTGACAGTGGAAATACTAAATGCCAAAAGGGGCTTGGGAAAAGTAGGCATTCTACACATTAAGAAACAAAAGGAGTTTTTCCCCAGAATATATGATGTGGTCCCCAAATACAAAAAGGTCGCCATGGAGAAATAACTCTCCAGTCGAATCACCTGCTGTTTGAACTTGACTCGGCTTGACCTTTTGAATTTGGGTTGTCACATTCTCTGTGTGTGCTTCAACAGTTTTGAATTGCTTCTCCCAAGCAACATTTCTTGTGATGCCTGCAGATGAGGTTTAAGAACTCTGTAGCAGTCACATGCATTCCCTGTTCCTCCCCAGCTGGCACTTTTTACAAAACGCACATACAGGGAGAGGCAGAGGATGAGTTTGATTCTGTTTATTGCCATGGAGGAGTTTTGCTAAACAAAATGATCGGGGAGGCACTGTGTTAGAAACTGGTGCCAACAACCTTTTATAACACGCAGTTGTGTTCACTGCGCATATTAGTAAAAATGCATACAAAACCGGGTGCCTGCTGAATGAAAAGCATAGCCCTTTGTGCTTGTGACTTTGGACTGGGTCGTTTGCATTTCTGTGGAGTGACAATTGAATTCCCTTCAGCCAGAATAATTCCTATTAAAAAGCAGTTTCTTGACCATTTTTGTGGAATGCATCAGCCATTTGTTAAGCAGTCACATTAAGAAATGGCATTTACTGCAGGGAAAACGGAAGACAAATTTGAAGCAAATCAAACTGGAATCCTTCCAAATTCTACCCTTCGCTGCTTAGAGAGATATTTAAACATAGCCTAAGGACACATACTCAAGTTCACTTAGATTAGTTACTCGTCATCTTAATGTATTTTAACTATGACTTAATACTCAAGGATAGGGTAGCTGAACGGTAGTCCCCCCCTGCACTTATTGAATGTAGGTCTTGATAAATCCTTTTGAGTACCTGAAAATATTATTATTATTATTATTATTATTATTATTATTATTATTATTATTATTATATTATACTGCCCTTCATCACAGGTTCTCAGGATGGTTCACAGAATAAGAAAATAAGTTTGTCACCCACAGAATTCTGTTCAGTTTTCTTTTTTGCCTGTCTTGGGCCTGGAAATCTTGACTGTTTCAGCAGCTGTTTTTGTTTTCCCTCAGTTCAGGGAGAAAAACAAAGGGACACTAAGGAAATTGCAGTTCTCCAGATATTTCACCAGACAAGCCTGCTTCCGTTAAAACATCCTAAGCCAGCTTTCCGTACTTGAATTGTCAGCTGTGTTCTGCATATTACCCATAAGCCAAAGATAGAGGTGAAAGTGTGTCAGGCAGACACTGGAGGACAGATAAGAGAAGATGTGGGAACAGCAGAGTCCTGTGTTTGAACTGATTATTGTAACTGTGAGATATATATATATATATATATATATATATATATATAGTCACTGCATGTTCAAAAGCTGTATACTGCCGATCCCAAATTGCACTTGAAATTATGGTGTTTTCCGTTGATAACGAATTCACCCTCATTCACCGCTCTCTTTGCTCGTTCATTAGATCACCCCCTTGCAACTGTTTACATTTTGAACATTAACTGGAACATAGGTAAAGGTAAAGGTACCCCTGCCCGAGCGGGCCAGTCTTGACAGACTCTGGGGTTTGTGCGCCCATCTCACATCTATAGGCCGGGGGCCAGCGCTGTCCGGAGACACTTCCGTGTCACGTGGCCAGCGTGACAAAGCTGCATCTGGCGAGCCAGCGCAGCACACGGAACGCCGTTTACCTTCCCGCTGGTAAGCGGTACCTATTTATCTACCTGCACCCGGGGGTGCTTTCGAACTGCTAGGTTGGCAGGCGCTGGGACCGAGCAGCGGGAGCGCACCCCGCCGCGGGGATTCGAACCGCCGACCTTTCGATCAGCAAGCCCTAGGCGCTGAGGCTTTTACCCACAGCGCCACCCGCGTCCCTTGAGTACCTGAAAACTGGAACATATACAACAACAAAAATGTTTTGAGACAAAAGTTTAGCACTGTTGGATATTTTTCTTGGGGGCTAGGAAGATCAGTTTGCATGAACTGGGGAGAATTAGCTTTCATTGCATTGGCATGAATGGAACCCCATAATAGTCATTCTTCCCCTGGTGGTCAGATGCCTCCTTGGAAAGATGGCGTATGCAGCACCCAATCTATTGTGAGTCATCTTTTCAGGATTTTGCATAGGAAGGGCTTTTGTTTGCACAGCATTATTTCACCCCCCTCCCTCCCTTCCACATTATGCAGTTCCCCACACTTCAGGGGCGGGAAGAAGAGGCTCTTTGAATAGCCTCTTTTGTCCACCACATCACCCTCCCCTCTTATTCCCATTGCCTCAGCAGCACCACATCATGCTACATTGATGGAAGAATATTAGCCCATTGTCAGACCAGTATAATTCTATGCATGTGCATTGGTTCAGAGATGAACAAATATCTCAGCTTGTTTGGGTTTTCAGAACTTCCCTGTTTTCTTGCTATCAGAAGACAGGACTGGAAGCCAATCAGACCTTGGGAAATCGGGGTGACTTGAAAAACGACAGAGAGTGTATCAAGTTTGGTACTTGCAAGGCCTTGAAAGCTAGCCAAGTGGTTAAGGCCTTTATCTCTAAACTCAAAAGATCCTGGGAATCAACACCCGACAGGCACATAAACCCACTGTCATTTAGTTAGAATTGGTAGGTATGCTATTCAAGCCAATCAACAGCTCCGTTCTTTTTTTCCTTTCTCTTACATGATCACACTTCTCTCTGTGTGCTGTAAATCCTGAGACACATTATTTATTTTGATTCCACCCTTCCTCCAAGGATCTTCAGATGATGGACATTGTTCTCCTTACTCATCCTTGTCCTCAAAACAACACTGGGAGGTACAGTAGGTTATCCTGAGAGCAACAGAGGCGCCATCTGCACCATACATTTAAGGCAGTATCCTGGCTTTCCCCAAATAATCCTGGGTACTGTAGATTGTTAAGGATGCTGAGAGTTTTTAGGAGACCCCCCCATCCCCTTCCCAGAGGTTCCTATGGAGGATTGATTGTTTAATCCACTCTCAGAATTGTAGTTTTGTGTGGGGAATAGGGGTCTCTTAACAATTCTCAGTACCCTGAGTGGGGATTGCTCCCTGGGCTTCCCTCATTCTAGTTCAACAGTCTCACCACTGTACCCTTTGGGCTCACTTACTGGTGCTGGTTCGGCGGAGCACTTCAACTAGGCTTAGCTCCTCTTTGAAATGGAAATCTGATTTAAGAGTATTGCTGAATCGGGGACCATTTGAATTGTTTCTCCGGCGGGTTTGGAAAGAAAGGGGAGCAGCTGCTGAATGATGGCTGCAAATGGTTGCATACCACGTACTTTTCTGATAGGTTTATTGATAGATTAAGCAGGGCACTTGTGATCTATATTTCCTAGGGTTGTTGGTGTTGGTTTTTTTTTTTTTTAAAAGTATTTTGCTGTGTATTGCATCCCCCGAGATGCACAAGCTACTATCAGTAGTTCCGTCTGTGAAATTTCAACCCTTCCTTTCAGTAAACAACATGAAGAGGGGAAAGGGTGTGTCAGACGGGAACAACCGTAACTAAAGCTTTTGTCTTGTTTCTGAGAACAGCTGTGCTGTGTCCTCCAGCTCAAGGCTTCAGTCTTTTGTGAGCTGTGTTTGTGTGCTTCCCTCTAGCTGCTCTTAAATGGAACAGGTGTTTCCCTTCCAGACTCTTGCCTACTTTATAAGGTATATCTGTTTGTGTGTCTACGCTGATGCCATCATACTGCTTACAGCCTGCTAATGGAAACATGCCTATTTATTTGGACATGCCGCACTGAATGAAATGGGAGTTTATACTGCTGTACTTCTCTCAGAGAGCGTGCCAAAATTAATAAGGGTGGTTTCGCACAAGTGGAAACATGTGGTTAGTTAGGTTAGAAGCTGCATCTTGTGGGCCATATCTGGGCCATATCACAGACAAATGGCAGGTGTCAATGAGAGTCGATGTTATGTAGGACCTGGACAGAGAGAAGTCCAGATTTGGCTCCCCAGAAGAAGACCTTACCCCTTCCAGGGAACTGTTGCCCCCTAGGGGTGCAATTGGCTCCTTCCTTACTGAGTTTTAGGCATGGGCTGAAAACACACCTCTTTAAGGCAGAGCAATGTTGTTCGTTTGTTTTATTAGCATCCCTGCTTCAGTTTTGTTTCATGATTTGGATTCTTTAATAGCAGGACTTCTCGCTTGATTTTCTATTTTACTGTTTTATTGTGTGTTTTGTTATTTTAACTGGAGAGATGTGTAAACTCCCCTGGGATCTTTTTTTTATGAAGGTCAGTTAAAACATTGCAAACAAACAAACAAACAAACAAACAAATATTAAGAAGCAGCACTGTATGAAGGGAAGTCTTTTTTGACTCTGGCTACTACTAAAGTCTTAATAGCAGGTGTCAGAAGCAGAATGGGCCAAGGTGGAATTTTCAATCATAGGCTCTATAGCCTATTTGCTATTAAATACTCTGTGGTAATTACAGGCTCCAGAAACCACTTGGTAAAATTATACTTATCAAGGCCAAAAGTAACTGCTCTGTAACCTGCCCTCTGTTTTAAGAAGACAGAAATAACAGTCCACATACTTGAGGAGTGGGGGGAAGGCATGGTTGAATCTGCCCCTCACCTCTCTATGACACCCTCAATTACCTAACATTTAGTTATGGAAACCAAGGGCTAGCAGTTACCATGTCAGTGATGAATATATAGTTGCTGCACATTATACTTAGGCTATGTAACCCAAACCTAGCCCTGAATGTTGTCTGACTTCATTCCTTCCAGCTTAT
This sequence comes from Podarcis vaucheri, assembly GCF_965113315.1. Classification (NCBI taxonomy): domain Eukaryota; kingdom Metazoa; phylum Chordata; class Lepidosauria; order Squamata; family Lacertidae; genus Podarcis; species Podarcis vaucheri. The sequence goes on from NC_138748.1 coordinate 51,734,584, forward strand.
TGAAGTCCTCTGAGGTCTTAACCCATAGCCTCTGAATGAAAGAAAAAGGAGAGAACAGTAAATTGAGCTGTGGTTAGGCTTTAGCTGTAATTCCTGACCCAGCACTGCTGTTTGAGGAAGCCTGGAATGCTTATCAGGGTGTCTGTAATTATGCATTGGGCCTGCAATCCTGGATATGGTTTGTCTGCTTAAAAACAAGGCCTGGTTCACACATGCATGCAGCGTCTTGCTTCTGTCAATAAATGGTCCGACACAACTGCATAACGCTGCAAAGGAACCACATGTATCAACTCACACGCCGTTTTCTTTTTCCAGTGGAGTCAGTTCACATATTCAGCTGCCACTCATCACGTGTACAGTCCTTCCAACTCTGTGGTTCTATTTTGGAAAGTTTCTCTCCAAATAAGTGTGCTTAGTGTGGAACTGTTAAGTCTATGGCTTCCTGCTCTCGAGGTGGATATGAGATGAACAACTTATTTATTATATGTGCATCCCATCACCCACAGCAGCTCTGTTGTCGAAGAGGTTAAGGCAGTAGTTTTCAAAAGCCCATCATGGGATAACGTCTGTAGTTTAACGGCAGAATGTATGCTTTGTGTGCAAAAGGTCCCAGATTCATTCCTTGGCATCTCCAGGTAGGGTTGAAAGGACTCCTGGCTGAAGTCCTGGAGAGACGCTGCCATTGTTGACATTAGCAAGCTAAATGGACCAGTGGTCCTATCCCATAAAAAGCTTTATGTCATACAAGCCCTTTTTACACATTCAAGGAATTTCGCCACCTGAGGACCCTTGTCTGCTAAAGACCTGCTGCGAGTCTGCTTTACAGAGGCGTATATACACAAAAACCGGGAAGCATCCAATGATATAAACAGAAAGGAGAAATGTATCTCAAAGATGCTAGCAGAAGAAAGGGAAGCTCCCAGGTGAGAGCTGGGAGGGTCTACACACTTTTGTGTGAGACACAGTTTAAGATCTACCTCGGATAGAGGGCTTTGTATTTTCTTCTTTTTCTTCTTTCCCTTTTTCTTTTCTTTTGTGTTATTTCCTGTTTTCATTTTTATTTAGATTGACCTGTTTTTATTGTATTTGATGCTGAAAAGTTTCAATAGAAATATTTTTTTTAAAAAAAGATGCTGGAAAGGATGAATATTTATTACTAAATTCTCCCAAGCTTTTGCCCCGCAAGGCTTTTGAAGTTGATGGGGTTTTTTAGTAGTCTGAAAAGAAACAAATAAACCCCTGAATAAGACACTTGAACCAAAACGTATTGGGCTAATTTAATATGATCAACACTCATCCTTCCCAGTATTTTTGAGACAGACTTCTCCTTTTTTTGCTTAAAGAGTATGAGTTATAGCCTCACTTCAAAGGGGGCAGGCCTCACTGGAACTCTGAAAGGGGATGTTTACATCTCCCTCCATATATCTACTGTGGGGAGGACTGGATATATGGGCTGCTTCTATCCCTGATGTCTGTGTGGCTCCTGAACGTGCTCTCCAGTGCAATGGAGGAATATGCCGCTGTCCCATGCGGGGGATCAAACCTGTGACCATGGTGTTATCAGCACCATGTTCTAACCAACTGAGCTATCCGCTTGTGAATAGGGGAGTCTACATCCATATGTGTAAGGGTCTCCATGTGATCAGACCCTTTGATTGCTGCTGAACCTGTGAAACCTATATGTGTACAGCTGTATGGATGTGGCACCTTTTTTCAGATATTGCTACAGATGTGTAGATTGGGGAGGGGACACAATCCCACTTCCCCCTCAGTGTGTTGGAATATGCATAGAAGGGGAATCGAGAACCCTGTGTGCCCTGGAAACCCATTCCGGTACAGGTGTGATTGCAGCAGCTAGCAGTGGTCTATCTGCATTCCAGGAGTATTTGTGCACCATTAGTGGTCTTTTTTTGAAGCACCCATGTTACGTTTTGCAGGAACCCTTGAGTTCCCTAGAATGCACTTTGAAAAACATTGGGCTCAGAGCTGAGGTGCTGTTTGACCTTTACCGTTGAGAATAGCCTTGAGCCGAAGGCAGCCAACCAGTCTTAACAGCTTGGCCTGACCCTGTTCCGTTAGCAGAAGTTTGATATGCAGAAATAGGCAGGTGAAGCTTTTCACAGCTCAGTGAATCAGGATCATGTGCTCATTCCTACTGATCAATGTGCTCTCAAAGGCACAGTCAGGCTTCATAAGCTGGCCACCCATGAGTTTACCTGTCCCCAGATCCAATGCTCCAGCCCAGGGTTTCCCAAACTTGGGTCTCTGGCTGTATTTGGAATACAATTCCCATCATCCCTGACCACTAGGGATGATGGGAGTTGTCGTCAAAAAACAGCTGGAGACCCAAGTTTGGGAAACCCTCCTCTAGCCCATCCTTTCTCAACTTGTTGCCCTCCAGATGTTGCTGAACTGCAACTCCCATCGTCCCTGACCATTGGCCAGTCTGATGAGAGTTGTAGTCCAACAATGTCTGGAGAAAACCAGCTTGCCAGGAAGGCTGCTCCAGGCGCAACAGTACACTGCTTTTCACAGCAACTGCGCCAGCTCTGCAAAGTGGAGTCACACTGTTTCATGGACAGTATGAGAGTACAAAAGCAGAAGCGGGAGAGTGTTTCTTCTTATTAAATATTTCACTCTTCAGGCTCAGCAGCTGCAATTCAACTCTGTGTGACCTATGAAATCCCAAGTCTCTGGAAAACAGGTTAAAAAGATGAGCTGGAAGGCTGGGAAGGTGTCAAAACAAATACCATTTTCAAAGGAGAGATAAAAAACCAAGATGCCACGGCATGCAGCCTGTGAATGGATTACAGGGCAGAGATGAGAAACTTGCATAGCACATAAGGTCCCATCAGGAACATGTCTTGAACCAGAGGTCCTCAGCTAATTTGCATATTTTCATTGCATGCAATTAGCATGATTGGTATATCACTTTCCTAATGTTACGGAAGGGGGGGGGCATGTCTTCTTCACTACAATATATTTGCTCAATTTCTCTAGGACTCCATCACCCCTCCCCTGTCCTCCATAATCTCTCAAGTAATCCAGTCAAAATCACTCTGCCAAACCCTTCCTCCAGGCGATGCCAGGTGACAGACTATGCAAACATGGACCATTGCCTTCTCAGGATGTGCTTATCTGCGCATATCTCCAGCTCTCTGCATATTCACCCCTCCCTCCTCCATATGTTAATCTGTGTAACCCAACCTCTTCTTAATGTATTCATGATGTAACTGGGATATGGAGGGAAATTTCAAAAGTTCATGTCACCCCTTTCTCACTGTTCAATCTCGCCTTGAACCTGTTGCGCAATAAACTTGGACCTTCTGCAGTTTGCTCCTGTGTCCGGCTGAGCTCATTTTCTTCCGCAGGGACCCACGGACTTAGTCCGATGAGCTGGGTGGCAGAGTAACCCCGCACCCAGATTTTAGCCGTAACAGTTGGCCACCCAACGTGGGGCTTGCGGTTCTCCCGAGCTGCTGACTGGGGGCCCCGAAATCTTCAGCCGGCTCCAGGCCATTTTGCCTGGGAAGATCCTTTTGGACCCCCAGCCATCTTCTGGGCGGTAATCGAAAGCCCTAGGAGTTCAGCCGGGGAGCAAAAGAGGGATCCAGCCGGCTTATTCATCGATCCCGGGATCATCATAGAAGACGCGTGAGTATAAGGAAAAAGGAAAATCCAGTGCACTGGTGGGAAGGGGGTGGAAGTCTCCTGGCAACTGAATTCTCTGCCCTCCTCTCTATCGCTCCTTCTTGCCTTTCTCTTGGTCCGGTTAGTGAGAGAGACCGTGGACCGCTGCTCAACCCGAAAGGGGGGTTCTGAGCTCTATCCCTTTTCCTTAAAATCTCCAGCCAGCCGCACCAATTGGGAGCCCGAAAGTAAGACGGAGAGACCCGACTTGAAAGATAGCCTACTCTGCAACGGGCATCCCAGTTGAAAGCAAGGGGTTGGAGCTCTCTTTCCGAACTTCCCGAGCGTCCTTGCTAGGGGGCAGGAAGTGGTCTTGCTTTCTATCCCAATCCCAGCCGCACCGGTCGAGCTACATACCACGTGTACTGTAAGCTCGCTTCCGAAAGCAAGGGGGATTTTCGACCCGAAATTCTATCCAGGGACCACCCGATCTGGCACCGCATGGCGCGGGCGTCCAGTAGGGCCCCTTTTCCTGAGATGTGACGATAGGTAGGAGGTTGCCAGGAGGGATAGCCCATGAGGAATTGGGCAGGACCGGCAGAGTGGAAAGAGACCCCAGGTTATAGGAAATAAGGAAATAAGGAAATAGGAAATGGAACGCAAGGAACCGGATAGCTAGAGCTCTCTAAAACCCACTAAGGAAGTTGCCAGGCAACTAGAAGCCCCTTCTCCTCTTTACTATACGTCCCTGTACTAAGCATACCAAACCCCTAGACATACCAATCCTAATCAGCCCCTCTCTTTCCCCCTTCTCTATCCCAGACACCCCCCCAAAAAGGAAAAAGCAAAAAGCAAAAAAAAAAAGCAACAACAGCAACGCATGCATCTATAAAGGGGTACCCAGTCAACCAAGCGTTGTGAGCCCTACCAGTCTGATTACCTGGTGGTGTGTTTGAAGAGGCAAGGAGGCTCATAAAACCATGTGGGACCTTCCTACTAATTTCACTTAATGAAGCCAAAGGTAGTGGCCCAACTCCTTGCAATAACCAACTAAAGGATGAGAATATATATGTTTACATGTTTACATGTTGTCTGTTATGTGTGTTGTCTGTTAATACATATATGAGAATATGTATGTTTACATGTTGTCTGTTATGTGTGTTGTCTGTTCCTTCTGTCTCTGGCAGACTGCCTTTCTTAAGTGTGCATAGTTTAAACTGCAAGCTTGCTTCAAAATTTAAATCTAAGGAAGTCATGCTGGATCTTAGCAGTCCTAAATAAGAGAAGATGAGAATGAAGTGTGCAAATGTTTACCCCACCTCTTGCTTTGCCCCAACTTTTGAGATTGTGAGTCTACAGTCTTATTTTAGAAGGTGCTTTTAACCTAATGTTTCTGCTGCAAAAGCCTAGTTGAGCACAACTGCTCTCTCAAGCTAAAATGCAGTGTATGTATTTCATTAAGCGTATGCCTATAAAAGTATGGTGTTCATTCTAAGAAAAATATTTGAGTCCAGTTTTAACTTTGATTTGGTTGGACAGAAGAGTTATTGTAAGGCTCCTGATATCAGTCTCTATAAGACTTCATGGCCTCTTTTGTTAGAAAATGCCCCCCTCCCCCTTGTTTCACTCTGCCTCTTTCAGTTGTTTTCTCCCTTCTTACTTCTGTGCCAGGTAAATTTACTCCCGAGTAAGCTTCCTTTAAAGGAAACTGCAAAGAGGGGAGGGGGCAACACTTGTGTATTCCCTTTAAAAATCAAATCTAGGGCTGCTTTAACTGTGCTTTATAAGAGATCCTCTCCCTATCTTACGAAAACTGTTCACTTCTTCCTTAAATATCATTTCAAACTCACTCAAACTATCTCAAGATCTGCAAAAAGGGTTCTGTGTAAAGTTATGTACTTTTATTTTCCTCTTCCTTAGTACATGATATGAGCATAGATGTTTCCTTTCCCAGCTGTAAATCTGTACTTAAATGTGTATGCCTCTCTGGTAGTACAAATCTTGCTATGAACCCTGTATTTTAGGGTTGGACTAGATGACCCCAGGGTCCCTTTCAACTCTCCCAATTTGTGGCTGTGAGGTGATGTGTTGTAATTCAGCCCAGATTTGCTCTTTGTTTTTTAAAGGTATGAGGTGAAGCCATGATGTTTGAAGCAGAACTGGTGATATCAGGCATTTAAGTGATTACAGTGTTTATCTTTTTGTCTATTATTTACAAAAATCAGACTTAAAAGTCTACTCAAAGTTTAAGCACATAAAAATTCATATAATCAAGTAGAATTAGCCTTGACCAATGACTGGCCATTTTTACTCATAAATAAGAGAGCGGTTGATTGTTCCGCGAATGACCAGATAAAATGACCAATAATGATAGCCCTTTCCTGTACATAAAGGAAGGTGAATACTGTACTTGAATTACTGAGTTTCTCTTTTTTGTGTTTTAAAATCTAACTCTACTTTTAAAATCTACCCCTTACCTTTCCCTTCCTTATTCAAATTGAGCCAAAAGATGCAACATTTTCAATGGTATAAAAGGTTTGCTGAGACATGAACTCTGCACATGCACAGAGGCTAGATCAGCTGAGAGAGAGAGAGAGAGAGAGAGAGAAAGGAGGGGGGAGAGAGAAGGTTTGGAGAGCAGTGTGCTGCAGGGAGAAACCTTTCCAAATTTCCTTATGTAAAACTTGGAACCATCCTTAATGTGTTTTGCTCCAGGGGCTACTTAAGACAAGAGTTAAGTACTGGACATGCCAAAAAATTTTTCACAGGTAAATATCAAAGCACTCCCACTGTGAGTTCCTCTCTTGAGTAGTTTCTCTCCCCCCCCCCATGGGATTTAAATTTTATAACAGTTTTTTTTTTTTTTTGGTGTGTGTGTATATGCCTATACATTGCCTATACATTTTAGGAACAGCATTTCCTGACGGACCTCTCACATGAAATAATTTTCCTTTTTAACAGAGTGTCCTTTCTTTTCTCCCACAGCACAAATGATAATGAGGGGATGCAAACAGTGATTTAAATACTCTATAAAAAGTAATTGCATTTGTATTTCTTTTCTTCCTTCTTCCCTTAAAGCCAAACAGCAACTTTCTTTCTGTTCTGTGAAACAAGTCTGAATCCCTGCTGTATTAGTGACCTCTATCTCTTTGTGCCTTTGACATTTTTTTAAGTTACAAATAATCTGTTTTCATTTATTTAATCAGTTTCTCCATGATGTCTATGAAGTTAATCGAAGCACAACCAAACATTGTTTGTGGAATGGTACTTGTTTACCTTTGGCCTGAGCATTTCTTACTAATTCTGTCATTTTGGCTAGTGCAAGGTACCTGCACAACTTTAAATTGCCATTCATTTTATTGGTATTAACTCATTTCCCAGTATTCCGCTATTAACATTACAGCTGATGTCACATCAAGAAACACTTTTATTTTCATTTGGGATGTTAGAATGCCAAAACAGATTACTTCAGGTTACTTATTAATTGTGTGTCTTAGCATTTATTTATTTTTGGTTCCTCATAGCTCATTTTTGTGTGTTTGTGTTTTACTTTGGGGGACATGTTCATCACATGTTGAAAGTCAGTCTCATGAAGTTCTTTTATTGAATAGCACATGGTGAATTTTAAGTTTTCCCCATTGTTTTTCCATTTTTTTTTCAGTCCAGTAGTAATATGTGTGGTTTTGATAATATCTTTGTACTATTTAATAATAGTTATTTTCTGAATCTGATGTCTTTGTGTCAAGTCCATTTTCATCTAACTGGTAATCTAATTTTTTGCTTTTTTATTTTTTAACCTTTGTATTTTTTACAGTTCTCTTTCTATACATGTGGAGTAATTTTTTATTTTATAATATGAAAAGAACAACAACAACAAAATTAAGTGAAGGAAAGCAAACAAACTTAGCAGATAATAACAGTAATTATATGGAAATGTGATAATGAATAAAATGTTTAATCCACTAAGATTGTTATTATTTGCAGCTTCCCATGGAAACTGGAGGACATCCTTTTTGCCTTTTGCCCCTTTCTTGTCTAACTGTTTTAAGTCGCCCCAAAACCCTGCCCCTTACAGGATATCACTTCTACAGATGTGCAATGATGAAAAGCAGCAACAACCCCTCAACTTAGTCAACCCATCACAAGACCAGCAACAACAGAGTTTTCAAAGTGCCCACAGCTATCTCTTTCAAAGGATATAGACTGCCGGGGGGGGGGGGAGTGGACCTGACAAAGGGGGGAGGAGTTGAATTGCAAGGACATTTTCCCACTTTTGAACCTCAAGCCTCTGCTCCAGGATTCAAAAGATACATACGTAAAAGATCACAATTGTGTCAAGATATGCAACAGATATTTAATTATTTTGTTTTGTATTATGTGTTATTATGTAAGAATGTTGAAATGTGTCTGACAGTGTGATTTCCACAATGGGGGGCAATTTATTGTGTGTAACTGTTTTTATGTTTAATGTCTTATTGCTTACACACCAATGGAGAATTCTCATGCATTTTATACTTTCTAATAGCTCACACTATTGTGTAGTCCAATGTTTAGATCAATTTATAACCACATTGTTCCACCTGACACTCTGCCAACTTTCCCTATCCATTTTAATATGTGTTAAACCTCGTTTTGCCAATGACAAACTTCTGGATCCATAAAACACCAGGTACATGAAGGTGGATATGCTTTGGTTTAGCAGGAATGATCCCTTATAGAGTTAAATTGACTTATTTGGACAAAGTGCCCTTTTAAGAATGGTTTTCTTTTAACAGATTGGTTTGAAAAGTTGAGAACCATGGGGCAAGATAAATTCAAATTGGACTCAGTTTGAATTGGGCAAGTGTATCCAGGCTGCAATTAGCTTTTTGGTCCTTTAAGTGCAAGTGAGCAACTTCTCATGAGTCCACGACCACAGCCTATAATAAAATCCCATAGCTAAAGGCCAAGGCGAAGACATCTCCCTCAGAGATGCCCAAACCTGTGCCAGCTATGGTGAATGCCAGGCGACATGGTTAAATGAAAGCCCTGAGGGGATTCAACAGACAGGATGTGTTGCTGTAGCACTATGTCAGTGTGAGACCACAGAAGAGCTACCTTGACACCTGAGAACACAAAAATGGCGGGGGGGAAGCAAACTGCACTTTGCAGTCATTAGTGGACCTTCCTGCCTAAATGTAAAGCATAGATCACTATTGAGAAAATATTTCTTCCAAGGTGCTAGAATACCACAAGTAACTGAGCAACAAAATATTAATTTACGTGATATCCTATGTCTAACTATGTGTACTGTTACACCATTATATTTCTGTGCAAATATCCTTAAAGCAGCATGATATCTAAGTCCCTTTCAGGTTTGCATAAAGCCACACATCCCATTCACCGAGATTTAGGGTGCGGAGAAAAGATTTGCAAGTTCTTACAGAACTTTAATGCAAATCTATCTCCGAATGGGGGACTGTTACGGAAGGGGGGGGGCATGTCTTCTTCACTACAATATATTTGCTCAATTTCTCTAGGACTCCATCACCCCTCCCCTGTCCTCCATAATCTCTCAAGTAATCCAGTCAAAATCACTCTGCCAAACCCTTCCTCCAGGCGATGCCAGGTGACAGACTATGCAAACATGGACCATTGCCTTCTCAGGATGTGCTTATCTGCGCATATCTCCAGCTCTCTGCATATTCACCCCTCCCTCCTCCATATGTTAATCTGTGTAACCCAACCTCTTCTTAATGTATTCATGATGTAACTGGGATATGGAGGGAAATTTCAAAAGTTCATGTCACCCCTTTCTCACTGTTCAATCTCGCCTTGAACCTGTTGCGCAATAAACTTGGACCTTCTGCAGTTTGCTCCTGTGTCCGGCTGAGCTCATTTTCTTCCGCAGGGACCCACGGACTTAGTCCGATGAGCTGGGTGGCAGAGTAACCCCGCACCCAGATTTTAGCCGTAACACTAAAGATGCCAGATGTTAAATTTTCAATTGATGAGCATGTTGCATTTGCAGTGCAATATTTTGAACCTGGTTACCCTCAGACAGGAAAAAAATAATTGATCCAGACTTCTGCAAGTAATATGGAGTGTTGCAAAGCATACTAAATTTAAGCTTTTTATTTATTTCTTTGCTTATCATTTTTATTAAACATTTTTAGCTGTTACGTTTTCAGATACATACAGTATAAGCCAGAAGAGCCTTCACCAACTTGGTACCTTCCAACGGTTTTAGACTACATCTCCCACCAGCCCCAGAGAGCTTGTGCCAACTGGGGCTAATGGGAGTTGTAGTCCAAAACATCTAGAGGGCATCAGGTTGGTGAAAGTTGAGCTAAGAGCTTCCTAGGGGTGGGCAAGGGTACAAGGAAAAAGTTGGTGTTTATGGGTTTCCAATAAGAAGTCTTGGGCCATATTCAAGTGTGCTGGAGCTTGCAAGGGGCCATGTCTGCTCAACAGAGTGGCTCAAAGTTCTTTCCCAGGAGTCAAAATAAAGAAATTCCTTCCAGTAGCACCTTAAAGACCAACTAAGTTAGTTCTTGGTATGAGCTTTCGTGTGCATGCACACTTCTTCAGATACACTATGACTATGGCAGACCAACACGGCTACCTATCTGTAACTTTCCCAGGAGTGACATCAATGTACCAAAAGACATTACTGGAATCTGTACTGTACTTCAGCCTATTATGGAATCCTCATGTTGGAAGGGATGTTGGAGGCCATGTCGTCCCAACGCAAGATCAACAACGCAGGATGCAACTGCACCATTGGACTTGAGAGCTCTTTCTTCAGTGGGTGGCTGCTAGTTGTGCTTAGGTTACACCCAAAAGTTCAGTTGAAATGTAGAACTGCGTGGTTAGTTCAAAAGAAAATGCTCAAGTCGCCTCACGTGCACAAAACAGAGAGGCAGAGGGAGTGTGCGTCTCATGCAGGCTCATTCTCCTGATGAACTCATTCTCCTGATGATCACATCTGAACTTCGTCCCCCTTCAGTTTGGTCTTTTACTGCAGGTGATCTGCACTTCGGTTGTGCGCCATTCCTTACACAGAAATGCTTTTCTGTGTCGGGCATTTATTGCACTTCTGGATGCTTGATATCTATTTGTAATACAGTAGTACCTTGGTTCTCAAATGCCTTGGTCCTCAGACAACTTGGAACCCAAACACTGCAAACCCAGAAGCAGTTGTTCCCGTTTGCGAACTTTTTTCGAAAGCTGAACGTGCTCCATTTTGAGTGTTACGCTTCCGATTTGAGTGTTATGCTGACAATTTGAGTGTCAACGCTGACGATCTGAGTGCCACACTTCCATTTTGAGCGTTACGCTGAGGTCTGTCTGTTTTTGCTATTTATTTTGCGTTTTTGTTTTTGCGGCTTTTTTGTGACTGTGTGGAACCCAGTTCAGCTACTGATTGATTGATTGTGTGACTGCAGTACATTGTTTATTGCTTTCATTTTATGGATCAATGGTCTCGTTAGATAGTAAAATTCATGTTCAATTGCTGTTTTAGGGGTTGTTTTTAAAAGTCCGGAATGGATTAATCCGTTTTGCATTACTTTCTATGGGAAAGTGCACCTTGGTTTTGGAACACTTTGATTTTGGAATGGCCTTCTGGAACGGATTAAGTTTGAGAACCAAGTGTTCTCTAAGTGAGTGGCCAAGATAGTGGGGGGTTGTGTGCGGCTTTATTCCTCCCCTCCCCATTTTTCAATATGTGTATGCTTGTCCAGCTAGGAACAGGCAATAAAATCCATTCCTGTGCTGGCGAGATTCCTGCAGGTGTTATATGGTATTCTGAGGCAGGTTTGGCATTCAGAGAGGATTTAGCTCCCAAACAGCCCAAGCTGTGGAAGCTGAAAGTCCCTGGCAGTTGCTTTTAATGTTTCTGTGACGTGCGGGCAAGGGAGCTGGTGAGTAGGAGCAGTAATTAATTTCTCTGACAGAAACACCAGACAATGAAATTACCCTGCCACAGAGCAGGGTCACTAAAGTAAATATTCTGCTGGAGGCAGGTGGAACGTTGGCAGAGAATCACATGGAGAGGGCCGACCAATGGCGAGGCGAGGCTTCTTCCGCCAGGGAATTGTGAGCAGAGCAAGGAGGAGAGCTCAGGGCCCCGGTGTGCTGGTTTCGCAGCTTGAGAGGTTGAGGATGGCAGGTCCCAAACCAAAACGAAACAGCTGTTGCAAAGATGCAAGTCCTGCTGTTATTCAGTTCCAAGGGGAAGACAGGGATGGAAGGAGCGGGGGGCCAAACCCCAGCAGCGTGACAGGCACTTTGATCCAAATCTTCCCCGATTGCTTGGTGCAGGAATTAGATTTGAATACAGGGTAGAAGGGGTGGGAACTGAGGAAGTGGGCAGCTGATTTTAGCTGCCCGTAGGTTATAACTGCTCTGTGGGTTAAACCACAGAGCCTAGGGCTTGTCGATCAGAAGGCCAGCAGTTTGAATCCGCGCGATGGGGTGAGCTCCCGTTGCTCGGTCCCTGCTCCTGCCAACCTAGCAGTTCAAAAGCACGTCAAAGTGCATGTAGATAAATAGGTACTGCTCCAGCGGGAAGGTAAACGGCGTTTCCGTGCGCTGCTCTGGTTCGCCAGAAGCGGCTTAGTCATGCTGGCCACATGACCTGGAAGCTGTACCCCAGCTCCCTCGGCCAATAAAGAGAGATGAGCGCCGCAACCCCAGAGTCGGTCACGACTGGACCTAATGGTCAGGGGTCCCTTTACCTTTTAAGGCATCTGAAGATAGCTTTAGCTTCCTCCCTCTCTCCCATTTTACTCATGCCATCCTTTGTGTCCCATAAATAAAAAATAATACATTGAGACGATGAGATGGCACTCAAGGGGGTAAAAGCTAGTTTCAGAACATAGTTGTCAGAGCACTTGACCAAAATGAATATGCAGGTCCAGTGGTACCTCTGGATACGAACGGGATCTGTTCCGGAGCCCCGTTCGCATCCTAAAGTAAACATAACACGTGTCTGCGCAGGTCGCATTTTGCTGCTTCCGCGCATGCACGCGACGTCATTTTGAGCGTCTGCGCATGCGTGACCAGCGAAACTTGGAAGTAACGCACTCCGTTACTTCTGGGTCGCCGCGGAGCGCAACCCGAAAATATTTAACTTAAAGCTACTTCAACCCGAGGTATGACTGTATCTATTCTGTGTATTTATTGCAGGCCTAGATGAAGCTGTTTAAATAAAATTCCAGCGCAAAACATGGTGTTCAAACTTTTTCCTCTTTTGTGCTCTCAGAGAGCAGTGCTCTCTGTCCCTGCACTACCCAAAATTTGGTATAATTTTGTCCCTTGGTAAGAAAATAAAAGCCTGCTTTCTCATTCCTGGTTGCTGCAAATTGCAGAGCTGACCTGCACTGCTAGGAAGTGCTAAGAAAGCAGACTTAACTTGCAAATGGATAAACAAGACATTTTAAACTGTCAGCATACTTTGGTGGGGGGCAAGTATGTAATATCTTTAACATTTTTAAATACATAAATGTTACACATATATTGTGCAGGGCATTTTCACAGATGACACTAAAAGCACCTTTGACCCTCTCCTCTGCTATTTATATGCATGTTGATAACGTGGGCTATAGAGAGGAAGAGGACCACTTGGAATTGATTCTACATTCTAGCTGTGTAGGTTTTGATATTCACATTACAGATCTGCAAAATACAAAAAAGCACTTTTAGTGTCAAGAGTGGAAACCTCCTTAGTGTTTTACATAATAACTTGATCTGAACAAAGCATGCAATGCAATCAGCATACAGCGAGGCAATAATGAACAAAAGGAAACATTTATTTCCCATACACCACAACACTGCTATTTGGAACTTATTGCCATGGAATGTGGTAAGTAATGGTCAACATTACAGGAGAGTTCCAGAAATAATCAGCTGTTCTTTTCTAATAGCCTTCTTCTGGCAATGAAGCTTTTTGCATCCCCGCTATCTGCGTGCTTGATCTGAGTTGCATGAGCAGCAGAGACATAAGATGTATCTGTTGGCAGATTGCAGAACTTCAGCCCTCAGTTGGTGGATCAAATGTTTGAATGGTTCCCTATACAGTGGCACCTCGGGTTAAGTACTTAATTCGTTCTGGAGGTCTGTTCTTAACCTGAAACTGTTCTTAACCTGAAGCACCACTTTAGCTAATGGGGCCTCCTGCTGCCGCCGTGCTGCTGGAGCACGATTTCTGTTCTTATCCTGAAGCAAAGTTCTTAACCTGAAGCACTATTTCTGGGTTAGCGGAGTCTGTAACCTGAAGTGTATGTAACCTGAGGTACCACTGTATTTTATACATGCTGGGAACGGCTTCCCTGCATGTATAAAACTAGCACATCAAGGATGATCATACAAGTTTGCTGATTGTACAGCTTGGCTTTCACATATTCTCATCTAAAATTCTTGCCTGCTGCAGTGTGTGTGTGTGTGTAGGGGAGAAAGTGAAGGAGGAGTTGACAATGCACAAAATCTCCCACCTTTCAGGACAAGAAGTTTAGAACAGGGTGGAAGAAGGCATGCACAGCATAGATAGGTATCGCAGCAAAGCCTCATTTCCCTTGGTGTAAGCCTAATACACTGATCCTAACATTAAAAAATGGTGCAGATTTGGAGTGCTCCAACCCAGAGGACCAGGCTTATAGGGAGCCTGTGTATTTCCCCAAATGCAGTAGAATACCAGACTGTGGAATTTGCTTTGCATAATTGCATTGATATGACGGGAGAACAAGTTTCTCTCAGGCTGTGTTCCCAGAGGCTGGTTGCAGAGACTTGGTTACTAGCTTAGACCGCTTGAGCATGTGCGGTCAAATAAGCTGTCAGATGAGCTAGATAACTCAGCAGTAAGTGGGTGGGGAAAAGTCTCCTTTGCGCTGAGAAGCGCGTCAAGCTGCAATTTCACACACACACAGAAAAGGGGCTGGGGAAAATTGCGAGCGAATCCTTTTGAAGCGAACGCTGTGCTGTGTTCATGAAAGCTGCTCTATTCCCTTCTGAGATACAAACAGTGATCAAGTGGATAGTTACAGGATGTTCGTATTGATTATTTTACATCAGAAGGATGTGTTTTCCAGGCAGTTCACAGAGGGTCTCGCTCCTATCCGTTGGGGTTGTGTATATACATCAAACCACCCAAAGTGGAAAGCTGAAAAACTGTTCTTCCAGGTGGAAACATACAGTATAAGATCTAGAGTAATGGTGCCTTTAGGCAGGTCCAGCACCAGATTTTTTTGGTTACGGTGAGGAGAGAGAAGAGGAACTCAACCCAAGCCCTTATTAACCCATCTGGAGGGAGCCCTATGGAGCATATACAGTGGTACCTCGGGTTAAGTACTTAATTCGTTCCGGAGGTCCATTCTTAACCTGAAACTGTTCTTAACCTGAGGTACCACTTTAGCTAATGGGGCTTCCCACTGCTGCCGTGCTGCCGGAGCACGATTTCTGTTCTCATCCTGAAGCAAAGTTCTTTTTCTGGGTACTATTTCTGGGTACTATTTCTGGGTTAGCGGAGTCTGTAACCTGAAGCGTCTGTAACCTGAAGCATATGTAACCTGAGGTACCACTGTACACATGTTCCACGGGGCCTCTTTTAAAAGACTCACCCTGTATATACCCAATTGCTCTTGTGCTTTTGCTTTCACCCTCAGCCCCATGGCTGCAGACAGCAACCCTTTCTATGATGAAGTTTCCCTATAAGGGTGTGAGGGAAAGCTGCTCTCTTTTATTCCTCTTAACTAGTGCCTAAAAAGAAAATCCCTTGAACTGCTTTCAGCAAATCCTCTAAACTTGGATTTGTTTGCACATTTCTCCTTCCCTTCTCCTCTCATGCCTAGGAATGAATTCATTGCATCCTGTTTAATTCAAACCATAGTTTGCTGTACAACCAAACCAACAAACTGTGGTTCAAGTGATCGCTCCAGACCAAGATTGCAAACCGAGATCAAATTGTGGTTTGCAATCCTGGTACGGAAAAATCAGGCAAACCACAGTTTCCTGTTGGGGGCATGATGATAGCAAACTGTGGTTTGATTAAAACTGAATGCAATGCATTAAGCCCCGTGCCAAAGAGGAGGAGGAGAGGAGAATATGAGCAGTGCTTTATCAAGATGTTTCAAAGAGTAATTTGGAGGATCACCTGAGTACAGCCATAGTTCCTAGGCTCAGTAGCTGACTCTGTGGCAGGTCATGAAATCATAGAATTGTAACGTTGGAAGGGACCCCTGAGGCTCATCCAGTCCGACTTCTGCAATGCAGGAATCTTTTACCCAACATAGGGCTCAAACTCACAACCCTGAGATTAAAGGTCTTATGCTCCACCAACTGAGCTATCCCAAGCATTCATATTGCTTTTGCTAAGAGCAACCAGATACAGTGGTGCCTTGCAAGACGAAATTAATCCGTTCCGCGAGTCTCTTTGTCAAGCGGTTTTTTTTTGTCTTGCGAAGCAACCCTATTAGCGGCTTAGCGGATTAGCGCTATTAGCGGTTTAGCGGCTATTAAAGGCTTAGCGGCTATTAAAGGCTTAGTGGATTAGCGGCTAAAAGGCTATTAGCGGCTTAGCGGCTTAGAAAAAGGGAGGGGAAAGCGGAAAAAAATCGGAACACTTGCAAGACGTTTTTGTCTTGCAAAGCAAGCCCAAAGGGAAAATCGTCTTGCGAAGCAGCTCAAAAACGGAAAACCCTTTCGTCTAGCGGGTTTTCCATCTTGCGAGGCATTCATCTTGCGGGGCACCACTGTATAAAGGAGGACGGGGCTTACATATTAGCAATATAATTTTGGTAGGTGCAGCTTTCCTCACTCCTGCATGCTTCGGCCAAAATGCAGTCTATTGCACAAATATTGAAGATACTGAATCTCTGAAATCTTTTGCATGCACATGGTTATAATCTGAGGAGCAGTTAAGCTGCCATGTGTGTGAACCTGGGTCTCAATAATTTCAAGCAAGACTTTCCCTTTTTGGTGAAAATGCGTTAAATATTCATTGCAAAGAAATGTAAAAAGGACTCTAGACAGGATGGGGTTGGGGGGGGAGATAGAAACACTTGGCTGTCCGTCAAAGGCTTGAATGGGCTTGGAGACTGGCTGAGCTGACCTTTTCCCCCCATGGGATTTTCCTAAGGTCTAGCTTCTTGTCAACTTACTGATTGCAGGGTTGTGTGTGTGTGTTTTAAGAAATCTGACTTCCTGGGTTTGAAAGATAATGAATTTAACTATGGATACTGCAGTGAAAATTGAGCAAATGCATACCTCTCCCCAGTATTTACAGATTGTGGATCCTGCTGCAGCTGAGATCTGGGAGATCTCACCATACACTGTTAAGCAAAATGGGACTGCTCTTACAATGGAAGAAAATATCTGAACTGGCCTGTAGTCATTAATCTAAGGTTACACTGCTTTTCCAAAATGTATTCAAAGCAGCTTACAATAACGAACCTGAGTGCTGCATATATAGTGGAAAGGAAGAATAGCCTCCCCCCAAAATAATAATAATAAAGGCAGCAGAGAGAGAAAAAAAACATTTAATCTCCAATAATACAAATCAGAAACAAATATTATAAATAGTTGTATATCAGCCCCTAAAACAAAACTTTTTAAAAAAACCTCTATGAGAATATCTTAAAGGCCAGACAAAGGCAAAAAGTGCAGTAATTTATCAGTTTCTAAAAGGGGTCGTTCCTTCGGCTCAGGGCCATGCTCTTGCTTATTATGCTGCTTCAAATGTACATTTTATTTTTTACTTCCTTTAGGAATGTTTTCTTTTGAAATGTTTTAAGGTGTGGTTTTTTAGAACTTTGCTGCGTTAAATGTGCATTCTGTACTTGACCTCCTTTGTAATGTTTCCTTTTGAAACCTTTAAGATACTATTTTTATTTCCCGTTAATTATGTTGCTTTGAATGTATACTTTATATTTAACTTTTTTCCAGTAATGTTTTATTCAGGATTGTTGTATTATTGGATGTTTTAATGTAGGTTGTAAACCACATTGAGATTTTTTACCTTAAAAGTATAAAGCGGCATAGAAATGAAATAGATAATAATAATAGTCCTGTTTCTAGCAACAGAAGTTAACACCTTTTTATGGACAGGTTCTCTGTGCCTTTTCGCCAATGAAGAAGTCTCAGTTGTATCTTTTTTTTGTGTAGTGTTGCAACAAAACTTGCTAGGCATTAACAATTTTAATAAACTTTTTTGGGAGGAGGGTGGCCTTTTGAGAACTCTTAGTCCTTTTTTTCTTTTAGTTACACCCATAGTCATCTGCACAATAAATGCTTTAAGGCTTTAATTTTGCATGCACTTGTCAGTCAGTCCTGTTGGGATTACTTCTGAGTAAGTGTAACTAGTAGGATTGCAATATAAGCCTTATTTTTCTATTGCAGGATGCCTGTAGAACACAAACGGTTTATTTGATGTCCGATGTGGTTGGACTTTAACTCCCATCAGACCCAACCAGCATGGCCAACGGTCAGGGATCATGGGAGTTGTAGTCCAGCGACGTCTGGAAGGTTACAGGTCCCTCACCCCTGTCCATCTCATAATGAAACAGCTATGTTTTGCAATAGCTAATGCACTCTCTCTCTCCTGTTGTTCTTCCACAGAGCCCCTGAAATCATCCTCGGTTTACCCTTCTGTGAAGCAATTGACATGTGGTCTCTGGGGTGTGTAATTGCAGAGCTTTTCTTGGGCTGGCCGCTATATCCAGGAGCTTCAGAGTACGACCAGGTTGGTATTGCTGCCTCTTTTATTTACTTGGGCAAGAGTGGTGCGTACTTTCCTCCCATAGAGATTGAGGGGAGGAGGGAATGGGGGGGGGAGAGGCAAGAGTGACATGCAATCTGGAGTTTCAGGGGGGAAACTGAGCTGCCATTGGTCATGATTATTCATTGGCCAGAGTGTGTTGAACAAGGTGGGTGGATTGCTTGATCTGTTTACAGTATTTTATGGTATTTATATCTCACTTTTCCACCATCATGGGACCCAAGGCAGCCCAGATATGGTTTCCTACTGGTCACCCAGTCACTGACCAGCCCCAGCCCAGCTTGCCTTCATCAAGGTGGGGGTTTCATGTAACTTCAGACTATGTTCTCTTATCTCCCACTGCAACACCAAGGTGGCCCCAATTTAACAAGTAGTGCCACTCTGTACCTTTTTAACTCTGTGGTGAGACCTCTTTATCTATTGCATTGGGAGTTAAGAGTGGAAAGCCAGCTCGGTTTTGAACCAGGAGTGCCCATAAAGACAAAGATTGTGTATGACTCTAGTCCTTTTTCTATCTTCATGTGTCTTTATGTCCCTCCTTCCTCTTCGCTCTTCCTTACTATCTTGAAATGACCTTACCTGTACTTTTAACTCCTGAGACCACTTTTTAATTGTTCGTCTGTAGTGTTTTGGTAGTACTGTGCCTTTAAGGGCTGACCGCCTAGGTGATCTGTCAAGCAAGAGTCTAGCTTCCAGGTGGCTAGGAAGCTCTGTAGATGGGTGTCTGGTCAAACAGTGAACAAAGCAGGCATCCTTACTCCACTGTAACAGCAAGTATCAATGCAGGTTTATTTGTTATCTACATTGCAGTATCAGTTGCCTCTTGTTGCCACCAAGGACATGTTCTGAGGCAGAGGTGGAGAACCTGTGGCCCTCCAGGCATGGCTAGACTCCATCTTCCATCAGCCCCAGCCTGTATGGTCAGGGATGATGGGAATTGTAGTCCAAGAACCTCAGAAGGGCTGTAAGTTTCCCATTCTAAGGATTGAGAAGCAAGGGAGTGCTCATTCACGTTAACACTCCTCTTTCATCATCGCCGTAGGAGGGGCAGCAGCAGAGGCCTAAGTCAAAGGGCAGGGAGATCCTTGGGCTAGGCTGTTTTCTAGGAGCCCACCGTTCGGTTTAACACTGAAGGTAGCACAGTGATGGGAAAAACGTTGCCTGCAATAACTTTGCTTATTGTCAAGCAGCTGTTGAGCTTCTCAGAAAAAAAAGTTGGTGAGCCTGTTACTGGCATTATCACCTGTTTTGTTCCAGTGCCTTTAGCAGTGGTATGACACAAAGGCAATTAAGCAGATAAAGCCTTGCCCATCACTTCTCTCCATGCTGCAGAACATTTTGCCTGCTTCATTTTCTGTTTATCGGGCTGCTGCTTAAAGAAACAGGAGCAAGGCCAGAAAAAATGGTGGCAACCCTACCTTTTGCTCAACCATCCATTGAATGCCAGATACCTGCGACTATAATCAGCACAAAAGTCTATGCAGCCAAAATCTAGCTTTTCAAAATTTGGAGCTGCCTTTCCCAGTTCCTCAGTTTCACTGCCGCAGTCTTTGAGACTTTCTCTAGAGGCGACATTTGGAAGATGGTTGGTGCAAAGCTTCAGTTCGCCTCCTTGCTTCTGTTCAAGAAATTTGTTTGTTTGTTCGTTTGGCAATAATGAAATAATAATATAATAAATAAAAACGGCAGCTTAAACCAGTAGACAGTACGTATTATGATAATTGGCACCAGCTCTAAAAATATTAGAACCAATCAAATAACAGTCAAAAGAAAATAGAACACATTCACAGTATAAAATAGGTTCATGTTTTAAAACCATTATGAGGCAAGCAGACAAAAGAGTTTTAATGGCCATGCCACAAATTCAGCAGATATGCTCCAATCTGGCAAAAAAGAGCCTTCCATGGAAACAGATTTCTACTCATATAGCTAATAGGTACTTAGGAAGGTGCTTTGTACCAGGTTGGATTATCGGTCCAGCACAGTACTGTCCATTTTGACAGGCAGCAGCTCTCCAGAGTCTCAGTGTGCTTCTTTTTAAAACCAGGGACTCCAGGGATTTATTCCTGGGACCCGCTGCACCCAAAGGATGCACTTGACCTCAGCTTCTTTGTCTAGGGGTATAGACGATTATTCTTATGCCTTCCTATCCACATTGTGATGCTCATCTGAACCCCACTGAAGTGGTTGGGTGCATCTTCATGTAGGATGCCCGGGGGGGGGGGTACCAGTTGTCCATGGTGAGAGCTGTTTGGTGGGACAGAACATACAGACCTAAACTTCTTTCATTCGGAAAAAGATGGCGGAGCGGACGCAACCTGGCCTTCATGGCATCTTGCTCAAACAAGTCCTCCCAAAATTAGCATTTGAGGATCAAAGCCAAAGTTGTAAAAGGCTCTTTGGCAAATAAAGCATGCCCGCAAGGCATACACACACACTCTTATACCTTCACTGCTCTCCCTTTATCTTTGCAGTTTATGGATAAAGCAATGTATGTCCGCAGGCTTCAAAGGCTAAAGGAGGAGTGCGGTGGAGTTTAACTGCAGAAGGAAAGATAATTTTATAGCACCTAGTTATTTAGCCTCTTAATACATCATAAATATTACTAATGGTTAAAGTTTGTGGGCCCTTGCCTTCCTTTTCAGTCCTTGGTTTGAGCCAAACTTTCCATGCCCTCACTCCCATTTCCTCCCATTATTTCTTCTGCTGCTTTAGATACCTAAAGACCCCCCTCCCCTATTCCAGCCCCCAACCTACTACAGATCCCGGCAAGATAAATCTGGGCTTCTTTCTTATCCTTCTCTTACAGATCCGATATATTTCGCAGACGCAGGGCTTGCCAGCTGAGTATTTACTTAGTGCAGGGACGAAGACTACGAGATTTTTCAACAGAGATACAGATTCGCCGTATCCGCTGTGGAGGCTAAAGGTGAAGATGTTGCTTCTCAGCTTCCTTCATTGGGGCCTGCATCTCATAATGTCGAAACATGATTGAGGCCTGTGGGCTTTAAGGCAGGCTGATAGGCAGTTGCTGCAACAACGTGATGTGGCTTTTGGGTGGCTTGGCAAATTAATGCCTCGGGTCTTCAAAACGTTTGCAGATTCATAGAGAGGACTCAATGAAGTAGGCTGGACTCCTCCTCACCTCCCTGCTGGGATTGTTTTGGGAGAGGATGTTGTCTCTTTGCATAAGAACATCAGAAGAGGCATGTCGGATAATACCAAAAGCCCCTTTAACACATCATCCTGTTTCAAACACAGGCCAAACATCCAGAAACTAATTCTATACACCACCACGTTGCTCTTACAATAAATATAAATATAGTGGGGGGAAAGGCTGTGGTTGCCATTTGTTGAGTATGGTAAAGGTAAAGGGATCCCTGACCATTAGGTCCAGTCGTGACCGACACTGGGGTTGTGGTGCTCTTCTCGCTTTATTGACTGAGGGAGCTGGTGTACAGCTTCTGGGTCATGTGGCCAGCATGACTAAGCCGCTTCTGGCGAACCAGAGAAGCACACGGAAACGCCGTTTACCTTCCCACTGGAGCGGTACCTATTTATCTACTTGCACTGGCGTGCTTTCGAACTGCTAGGTTGGCAGGAGCAGGACTGAGCAATGGGAGCTCACCCCGTCACGGGGATTCGAACCGCTGACCTTCTGATCGGCAAGTCCTAGGCTCTGTGGTTTAACCCACAGCACCACCCATGTCCCTTGAGTATGGTAGCACCCCAAAAAAAACCAAAGCCATGTGGGGCTCCAAGTCTAGGGTGACCAAACATCTATTCCTTGCATCCGTTCTGTTAGTAGCATGACCCTGTTCCCTGCCCCCCACAAATGTAAAAAAGCTTTACACAGGCATTGAATAGGGGAAAGATGCCACCATTTCCCTCTACAACTGTGCGTTACTAAGTCTGCAGCTCACATCTGATGAAAATTTAGCAGCGGTCTCGAAACTCACGGATTTACTTCAATTCCTGTGCAATTTCATGTGAGATGGACAATATGTAAAACAACCAATAAAGCTACTTGGGAGCTTGGCTGAAAGGGGTGGAAGGTTTTGTGGTGCCTACCTGGAGTAGCAATGAAGGTTAAATAGAGTTCAGAGCAGATGCAGGTAACTGACTTTTTCTTGATTCTGAACAGACACCGGATGATCATGAGGCAGAGACGGGGATCAAGTCAAAAGAAGCAAGAAAGTATATTTTCAATTGTTTGGATGATATGGCACAGGTAAGAACGTTGGTGAACTATTCAGGGTAATATCCAGCCAAATAACCCACCGCAAGATAACGATGTATTCTCCATTCTTGTGCAAACTCCGTTAGAGAATTTTGGTGTTATATGCTTAAACGCCCCTGTGGGTCTGCTCAATTTGTTGCTGCTACACTCACTGGTCATATTCCTTGGTCATGCCTTTGGTGCCATGTGAAGGGGCCTTATGTGTATACATCGCAGTACACGTAAGGGCCCTCCATGCATTTGTCATAACCTGTGGAGCAGGCCTAGGCAAACTCGACCCTCCAGATGCTTTGGGACTACAACTCCCACCATCCCTAGCTAACAGGACCAGTGGTCAGGGATGGTGGGAGTCGTAGTCTCAAAACATCTGGAGGGCCAGGTTTGCCTATGCCTGCTGTGAAGCAACTTGCACAAAGGGAGAGTGTCTGCATGCTAGCTTTGCCTCTGAGGACTCTGTGAATCTTTGATCTTTCGTAGGCTGTTCCCCTGATCCTGCCAAACATGTGTAAGCATCAGGCTGGGTGTGATTTCTCTAGGCCCAGGACTTCCAGAAATGTAGTTTTGCTACTGATTCAGTTTTTCATTTCAGGTGAATATGACAACAGACTTGGAAGGCAGCGATATGTTGGTTGAAAAGGCAGACCGGCGGGAGTTCATAGATCTGTTAAAGAAGATGTTGACGATAGACGCGGATAAGAGGATAACACCGATCGAAACCCTCAGCCACCCATTTGTCACCATGACGCACTTGCTGGACTTCCCTCATAGCACCCAGTAAGCTCCTTTCTCTCTGCTTTGGGGTGCAAGTCTCAGAGCAGTGTCTGCTCAAATGTGCTTTGAATTTGAGTTGCAGCCAAGCAGAGTGAATACCAACAGAACCTGGATGCCAGGAAAACCATTATCATGGCAAGAATGTTTTGATAAGTGTGGCTGCCATCTCCTGATCCTGACAAGGCCTAAACCGAGTTGCTTTAACAGCTCTGGGCCAGTGAGACATTATTCAGGAATGAGCAATTTGTTTCGGTGGCTTGTTCACCTGATCCCTACCTTCCACAGGTGGTAGGATTAATTTTCATGCAATAACTCTGTGGGAGGATAAGGTAGGTGAGTGGACTCCAAAATCAGAAGTTTCACTGCCAGGATCTGTCTGTCATCCTAGCAGGGTGAGAGAAAAGTTTCTGTGAATGGAAAACACAGACACTCTATGTACTTTTGTAATTCAAGAAAACCTTTAATATATATTTTTTAAAGGAAAGGCCACATTCACACCATACATTTTTAAATCACTATGGTGCCACTTCTATTTTATCTGTTTATTATTATTTTATATTAAATTTATAAACTTAATAAATCCATTCAAAAATCTCAGGGAGGTTCACAAGATGAAAATACAGGATAAAACCGCAAATTAATAGTTAGCACAAAAAACAACAATAACAATAATCTCCCCTTCCTACAGACACATTTAAAAGGCAGGACAATATTAATCAGTCCAAGGCCTGGTTAGAAGAGGGACGTTTTCACTTGGTGCTTAAAGATGTATAATTAATGTGCCAGGTGAACCTTTTTAACAGTCATGGCTTCCGCCAAATAATTCTGGGAGTTGTAGTTCATTATAAGACTGCTTATAGTTGTTAGGAGGCGCCTATTTCCATCCAAGAGCTACAGTTCTCAGAGTTATTGAACAATCAGTCCCTCTTCAGGGGGAACTCTGAGAATTGTCCCTCTTTGAGTGAAAGATAGGGATCTCCTAACAACTCTCAGCACCCTTACTGAACTGCAGTTCCCAGAATATTTTGCAGGGAAGCCGTGACTGTTTGAAGTAGTTTAATAGCACTCTAAATGTAGGGTGTGAATGTGGCCAAAGTTGCTGAGGGAAGTCATGGAAACACTTTCTTTCCTGAGGGTGGAAACCACTTCTGAAAATGGCAGCCACAAGCCTCATTAACACACTTCCGTAATGTGAAGCGCAACTTGCCTGCTTCTATGATGTCATGACGTTTTGCATTTGCTTGCCCTTGCCCCACATCATTTGGCTGTGAGTTCCATTTTTATACCACAAGACAAGATAAGCTGTATTAAACATGACAGAGGTCAGGAGGGCGGCAGGACACGGGACTCTTACTTTCAGCAGCAGCTGGGTGTTTTCAAGTAACCTGTAGTTACACACTAAGAGGTGTCTGAACGAGCATTTGTCGGGAGCTATTGATCTCTCTGGAATCTTGCCACAAAGTGGGAAGCTGGACTTATTGACCCCAGAGAATACATTTCTTGCAGTAGAGCTTCTTTGCACGACCAAGGGAATGTGCTCATACATGACATCCAAACTGTCGTAAAGTTGCATACCTTTTTATTTTATTTGATCCTTACAAATGAAGGGGCAGAAAATGGTAAGGAGTGTCCATTGGGTCTGCTTGCTACAGGGATCATGTTAGTAGCAGGGACTCAGCTTTGGAACTGCTCTCTGTAGAGCAGGGGCTTCTCCTGTTCCTGGCATTCCTAGAATATTTAAACTTGCTGAGGTTTGGTTTCAGAGCTGGAGTGGTTTTAAGGATTGAGGACAACAAGCAACAATGTAAACTGCACAGAAAATAGGCTATGATTTGCAACTGATCGCGATGTTTGCTTCATAGATAGTACAGATCATTGCGATGCTTTTGAGCCTTGGAACACACCAACATTACATCCTTGTTTCTGTTTTGTAACAGTGGCTTCCATAGCTGCCCTCAAACAATCCCGGGAACTGTAGCATGGCGAGTTTGATAGGGCTGGGAATACTAGCTGCCTCTTGCCACTCCTGTGCCAGAACGGCAGTTCTTTTATTTCCTAGAAAGAAGTCATGTCTACCAAACAATTTAAGTTTGTGGTATATGTACATCATTGGTGAAATGGGCAGTATCCCTTTGGCTTTCCTGCTTCTTCATGCCCTCTTTCTCATAAACAGTGTCAAGTCCTGTTTCCAGAACATGGAGATTTGCAAGCGGCGGGTGAACATGTACGACACAGTGAATCAGAGCAAGACCCCATTCATCACCCACGTGGCCCCAAGCACATCAACCAACCTCACCATGACCTTCAACAACCAGCTCAATACAGTTCATAACCAGGTGAGGGGAACCATAATGCAGTCTCTGTGTGTGTTTGCGTGTGTGTATGCAGGCTTGGCCAACTCTCTTTGAAACTTTTCCACACACAAAGACTTCACCAGATTCTTGGTTAACTCTTATTAGTGGAAAGGGATCTGTATATTCCCCACTCTGTGTGATCACAGGATTTTCGCATTTGGTGCAGAATAAAGGGCACTTGCAGTTTACAGGAAGGGCTATAGGTCAGCGAAGGGACCCACAATAAATGTCTGGCTGCTCTACCTAAAAGAAAGCCCTTTCTGCCCAAGAGAGCTTCTCTCAGTCAGAGTAACAGACCAATCAATTGACTCACTATAAGGCCATCATTTCAGTCTTTCATAGCTTCCATAGCTGCCCTCAACAGTCCATAATTTCATGAGTAGAGTCTGATAGACTTCCTTCTTTGTCATTCCACCTCTACAGGTAGAGGAGAAGGAAATATCCTTTCGAGGGACAGGATAAGTTTGCACATATATTTTTCTTCCCACTCAGCCTCAGCAGATGTTCTTGGTTTTAAAGAATCCAAATTCTTGAACAGAATACGTGTTTCTTGAAAAAATAATTTTTAAAATCTTTTTTAAAAATCTGGTATGCAGGCAGCGCCATACGTGTCAGAGGGCAGAAACACCAAAAATTCTCCCAGTATCTAGTAACTGCATATGCCTGCAAATATCCTGCTGTCACCCACCCCTAATATAAAGCCCTTACAGGGTCATGTAATCCACAAGCCTCATTCAGAAAGTGGAAAACAGCCGGTGTGCCGAGCAGGTAACTCATCAAAGTCAGCCAAGCCACCAACTGCGGATCAAGTCATTCACACACATTATAGGATTAAGGAATTAAACACATAAAAATATTTAGCAATTTTCCAGTCTTCCTTTTCGTAGGCAGAAACATATATGCACCATTCTGTACCTGCATGACAACAGTGCACTTACCCTCCTGCCTTCTTTCTCACAAGAAATGCAGGCTGCATTCTTTGGCCCGATTACGCGAGATGAAGTCTTAATGAACGTAGTGGTACTTTCTTCAGAGTACACCTGTATTGAATTGGACTGGTAGATGCTTCCTTTCCCCCACAAAACAAACACATACTCTGCAGGGGATGTGACACATTCCTTACCTTGATGATACCTGCTGCTTTTGGGGGGCTGCGGGCTCAGTGCTCCCCAGTTGTTGCCATTGTTGTTGTATTCTGGTCATTTCTCAATCACGAGCAGAACAGTGGTGCATGCAATGGCTAAAGAAAAGTCTTCATCCTTACACATCCTTAGCTTCCACCTTTTTACTTGTACCCTCCTCCCCTTTTTCTGCTGCCCTTCTTTATGTCGCTTGCCTTTCCTTTTTGCAACTTGTTGTCTTGCCTTATTTATATTACCTTCCATTATTATTATTATTATTATTATTATTATTAGTTTTTTTCCAACATTGCCATCTCCTTCATATTATGTTTTTATTTCATTTTAAATCCCACCACTCCTTTAGGCCACCACCCTGGCTCCCACCTCCACCACCAGTGCCAATATTTCCTTAGCCAACCCTGAAGTCTCCATACTAAACTACCAATCTGCACTCTACCAGCCCTCGGCAGCCTCCATGGCCGCGGTGGCCCAGAGAAGCGTCCCCCTGCAGACGGGGACGGCGCAGATATGTGCTCGCCCCGACCCCTTCCAGCAAGCCCTCATCGTGTGTCCTCCAGGCTTCCAAGGTAAGAGACGCTGCTTATCTGCTACAAACCTGCCATTCCCTTGTCTCATTCGAAGCGTTTCTGCTTATTGGGCCAGTGCATTCCTCTGGGATGCTCCTCGCATTGACAAAGGAGATATGCTTGGCAGGCAGAAACGAGAAACGAAACCCAGGTAGAACTTAAGAAGAACCTGCTAGCCAAGGCCAAAGACCCGTCTAGTCCATCCACCCATATGCCCGTGGGAAATCCACAAGCAGGGCCCTAGGACAAGAGCACTCTTCTGTGGCGTTCAGAAGCATCCCTGCCTCTGACTGTGGAGGCAGCATCAACCAGGGAGAAGCCACCAATCAGAAGAAGAGGACCTGTGTTGCATTCAGGGCCACCCAGGCTGAGTCCTTAGGAGCCTCAGTAAAAAGATGGAAAGGCCTCTTCCTGAGACCTTGAGGAGCCACAGGCAAACAGGGTAGTTGATCTTGGGCTAGACAGATTAGACCTGGTATAGTCTGAACTGGAGCTACGCGGCAGAGTATTTGAGTAGAGTGGTACCTTGGTTCTCGAACTTAATCCATTCCGGGAGTCTCTTCGACTCCCGAAACCGTTCAAAAACCAAGGCTCAGCTTCCGATTGGCTGCAGGACCTTCCTGCATTCAAGCGGAAGCCACGGCAGACGACCGGCTTCCAAAAAACGTTTTCAAACCAGAACACTTCCAAGTTTGCGGCATTCAGGAGCCAATTTGTTTGACAACTATGCCGTTCAGGAACCAAGGTACCACTGTATTTTAATAATACTCAAGAAGTCTGCAAGAGACAAAATGTATCTCCTGAAGGTAGCATAAATATGCTCCTGGTGACACAGCTGCATGAGAAAGCAAGACTTCCTTGGCCCTTCTGAAATGTCGCCGGTGAAAGTCATTGAGGTAGTTTAGTAGCTGGAGTGCTATGAGGCTTGGGTTAAAGTAATGCTTGGTTGATTGCCAAGCTGGTCCGCTCGGTGCCCTTACGGGCATGGTGTCTGAAATGAGTCTCTCTTGGAATGTTAACTAACTCCGTTTTCCTGGCTAGTAGCGCGGCTGAGAAATAATCCTCCTGCAGATAATTTCATAGATTCAGCTTGGGCATTGGTTCAGAAAAGCTTATAGTGCTGCTAAGCTATTCTTTGTCCCCATTAGGGGAAACCACATGTGTTTTGGGCAGACCCACAAAGGAGCAGAATAACTGCCTGTTTCCTCAGGTCAGGAAGGATGGAGCTTGGATGGGAGGTTAGACTGGAGGCCTACATAGGAGCTGTAAGCTCTACCATTCCTGGCTTTCAGTCAGGCCCTGATTCCAGTAGGTATTTTCATGTGCTTCCTCCTCTGCTGAGTAGCCTCACGGGCAGCTAACTGGCCACTTCTGAAGCCTGTGCCTGTCTCACTGAACCTTCTGCTCCTGTGTTCCTGGGAGAAAGGGTGGGTGGGTATGCAGATGAGAACTGTCCAGGGACCTAGGTAGTTGGTGTGGGGACCTCTAGTCCTGGGAAAAGGGATGTCCCGATTCGATGGCTCCTCCGGATCATGGGCAGGGTGGAGATCTTCTGGAGGGCTCCTCACCTGAGGAATGAGATCTGGGCAGGGTTGAAACCCTGCAAGTTCCAGGACTAAGCCATCAGGTTAGAAAAGCATGGCTCAGTAAATCAAAGCTTTGCCTAAGACGGAAAATTCCCCTGACCCATCAATATAGCTGCACCAAATGCACAACTGTGTGATGTGATCCTAACCTGTGGCAGAACAAGGGTGCAGGTTGATGTGCATGGGTTGGGTTGCAATGCACTACAGCCATGGTCAGTTTTTGGGGAGGGGGTTTACTTGGTGGGATTTGGGACAGGGAAACTGAAGAAAAGACCCATTTCTTCTACCAGGAGCTGTCCCTGCCTTCGCACACATCTGGGTTCTGCTGCCATCTGGCAGCCTGCGCTGCTGCCACCTGGCTCCTTCTCTCTCTCTCTCTCTCTCTCTCTCTCTCTCTCTCTCTCTCTCTCATTTTTATCCAAAGATATTAAAGTTCTTTGCAGATATTGATGTCTCGGTGCACTGCTGTGCAGCAGACGTTTTATCCTTTTTATGCGGGGTTAAAATAACATAAAAGAGCTCGAGGGTGAAATCCTGAAAAGTCCCCTGAGTCTTATTTACAAAAGCTACAAAGGGCATTTTGACTATTTTGGGCAAATTTTTATCCTCAATTATTTCTTCAGCTCAAAAGGCAGGACGGCAGAAAGGATGACAGGCTGCTGGAGTCTTAATTTCTCCTCTTGTGTGTAGCAACAGGCAGCGCTTCCTCCGGAGACGGAGATGTCTCTTTTTCAGCTGTGGCATTCAGCCAGCCTGTATTGGGAAGCTATTGGGAAGTGGCACAAAAATAGATGTATTGACTCCGCTTAATTTCTACTCCACCCCATCCCAACAGCTCAAGGACAGTAGCAACCATTCAAAGCAACACAAAACATAAACAGATAAAAAAAACACAGGCACAGAATTTCTTCTCTTTTTCAGAAGGGAATGGAAACACGCCTCCTTTTTTGTTGTTCCTTCTGCCTTGTTTTGCTGTTGTTGTTTTTCTTATCCAGGCCCTGTGTCTTGAATGTCCCGGTGTTGCTGTTTGGCGTTAAAACTCTCTTCCTGTCAGTTTTTGGATTTTTTAAAGTTTTAATTGCCACCATGCCCACCTCCCAGTGGTCCATTCCAAAGAGGCAAAACCCTGTGTGGGTTATATGTCCCAGACTGGGGCAGGGAGAAGGGTGTTTGGTGATTTTGGGGAGGAGACAAAAAGGTGGACTTGCTGATTCCAGCAGCACTCTTTTTAGTAACTGCACACGGTGGTGTCTGTGGGTGGTCGTGGTTTGGGTAAACTGACCTTGCAGGCCAAATTGGACCTCTTTGTGGGTCAGTTTTGGCCCACAGGTTCCCAGCCCCTGCTGTTCAACTAGGTACCACACTTCTCCACCCCACCCAAAAAACATGTAGCTCTGCCTGGTTGTGTGTTAACATTTACACTGAAGCTAGCTGGCCTCTTCAGTATGTGATGGAAAGCTCAGTGGCTTTTCCTCTGTTACCGTCACAACCATCTGGCTTTCCTCTGTTGCTGTCATTGCGGTTTCAGGGTTAACTTGAAAGGGCAAAGGGACCGCCGGTGGTTCCTATATCACAGTGCAAGATCAACCAAGAAAGTTTGAACGCTCACAGAGTGTTTCAATATCATTTGACTCACTTATATCCTTATCACTATGCTCTTTTCAGCCTTCCGAATGCAGCATATTTGCTCTGAGTTGGCATGTCCTCATTTCTGTTTATTTTATTTAATTTATCACAGGGATTTATACCTCACTCTCCAACAGCTTCCCAGGGTGAGGTGACTTACAAAAAGTTAAAATCACTAAGCCTTTGTAAGGTTGGGTATGACTCTTTTTTTTATGAGCGTATGGTGTATGAAATGTGTTATTGCGTATATTAAATTACCACAAGGCAGATTAAAACAGCAACATTAAAACAATCAGCAGAAGTAGCATAAAAGGAGTCTGCAGATGTAAAAGCAGCATAAAATTAATTCACAGTGGATTTTAAGCAGTCCAGGAAAAGAAGAACGTGTTTCCTTGGCTCCCAAAAGATGTCAAGGCAGGCGCAAGGCAAGTTTCCCTGGGGAGAGCATTCCACAGTAAGGGTGCCACCACCAAGCAGGAACCGTCTGTCCCGCCTCAAATGGTGAGGGAAGCCAAAAAGGATCTGGGTTGAAGAGCCTCCTTTATTGGACTGAGGTCTAGTCTACATTCACAGGATTGTAGAGCCTGATTTTCAGAGATGCTAGAAACTGGCCTAGTGGGTCCAGCTATGCTTATCATTGGCTAGGCCACAACTGGAATTGAATGCCCAGTCTAGGTTGGCATATTATTATAACCGTGTATAGACACTGCAGAGAACTCTGTGGAGAGCAATAAGGTGGAATAATACAAAGGAGAAACTCCTTCCTGCCTAAGAAAAAGCTAGCTAGTGGAAAATCAAATTTCTCCTGAAATAAATTGATAGATCTGAGCTGTGGTGGTGATGATGCTAGAATTACAGTTTCGGGCTTTATGAAATCTAAAGCTAGTAATTTCCTTTCTAATGATTATTTGCCTGAGGTACTGCTGGAAATAGCAGAGCCAGCCTTCAGAAAAAGTCCTAGTGGGGTGAGTGAGGTATTCTTTTTCTCCCTTGTATTTGTAGCACCCATATATTAATCTATGTGGAGGGTCTGTGGGCCCTGTGTTCAGGTGGGGAAGCGTTACAGTTCAATTCTTTTATTGTATGCGTGTTTAGTGAAACACGTTACGTTGACCTGTGCTTCTGTATGTGCTTTTTATTTCTGTTTGTATTGAATCGTTCTGGCCTATGGTTCTGAGTGATAACAATTTATTCGCCTAAGAAAACCAGGAATAATCCGCTTCGGCCAGCGCATGGAATGTGAGAAGAGACATGTTCAAATGGCAGGTTTCAATGTGATAAAATGGCATGATTGACAACCAGAAAGTCCTTCTGGCCAGAGAGGAGAGTTGCCCAGGAGAATTTAAGGTGCTTGTTCCTAGAAAAGCAACTGATGATGGCTAACACTTTTTATCTTTTCTTTTCACAGGGTTACAGACGTCTCCTTCAAAGCATGCTGGGTATTCAGTCCGGATGGAGAACGCTGTTCCAATCGTCACTCAGGCTCCTGGGGCTCAGCCCCTTCAGATCCAGCCAGGACTTTTAGCACAGGTAAATTTGAATAGAACCGTAGACTTGTAGAGTTGTTTAAGGGACCCTGAGAGTCATCTGGTCCGACCTCCTGCAATGCAGGAATCTCAACTAGATCGTACATGATCGATGGCCACCCAACCTCTGCTTATAAACCTCCGAGGAAGGAGAGTCCACCATTTTACGAGGAAGTCCGTTCCACTGTTGAACAGCTCTTACTGTAAGCTGTCAGTCGTAATGCAAAGAACTGGATGCAGAGAGCAACTATTTTTTCAGTTTATTAATTAGGAGAGTGCCACTTGTGTGTGGATGCTAATTTGGATTTTGACTATTAAAGGGTTCATGATGCTGCAGTTTTTTTACCCACCAGCTTTTAATTCCCTAGAAACTCTCACTAATGCAGATCCCCCAAAGCTGTCACTATTGACCCCCTGGGATCAGGGTGAATAAAAACCCAGGGGTTAGAAAAGGGTCAAAAAGGGCTAGGGGTGGGGAAGAAGTTTACGAGGTATCGTGTGAATACTTTAATTAAAAACTTATGAGTGTGAGACATAAAATAAAAGGCATAGGAAAATACAGTGAGGAACATGTGCATTTAATAAGATGATTCCTCAACACAACGGTATTCCTTTTCTTCACATTTAATGATTCCTACTCATTGTGATTGCCGATTTAAAAATGTTAATTATATATTGATATTTCTTGAGCTTGTTTCATTTAGATTCCTATGAATTTGCGCTGGAGTCAATGACAAATTTGTATATTCTTTAAGTGGTCTGTGAACTCAGTCTAATGGCACCTGAGAACACTATGCAGTTTCACAGAATTTGCTAGCTCTCCATTTTTTTAAATCCACTTGTCCCAAAGACCAAAAAAAAAAAAAAAAGACATTGAGGATGAACGATCTGTTCTACATCTTCTCTTCATTGTGTTAGGGAAATAAAGTCTAAATATTCATAATGACATCACTGAACATGGTGCACTAGGAATATAGCAGAGGTCATTTTAGGTCAGGTGCAGCAAAGGTCTGGCTCTTTATAAGGCAGGGTGCGGGGCATTCGACCCCAGCTGCCAGACACTTAGGCTGCATACGCACCTTGCATTTAAAGCACCCCAAAGAATCACAGGGATTATAGTTTACCTTTCACAGAGCTGCAGTTCCCAGCACCCATAGCAAACTTTAGCTCCCAGGATTCTTTGGGGAAAGCTGTGTGCTTTAAACGTAGTCGTGCGTATGCAGCCTTGGGGACTCTGACCATCCCATTATATGAGCCCCCTTGTATCCCAGACTAATTCAATTTGAACCAGTGCGTCAGAGCGAATGTCGTTGTCTATGCCAGAGCATTCCAGCGTTCTCAGGCATCAGCAGACT
The DNA here is from genome assembly GCF_965113315.1 of Podarcis vaucheri. Lineage (NCBI taxonomy): Eukaryota > Metazoa > Chordata > Lepidosauria > Squamata > Lacertidae > Podarcis > Podarcis vaucheri. The sequence continues at coordinate 51,768,132 of NC_138748.1, forward strand.
CCAAAATCCTGCCAAAGCATTGCCTTGCCTGGATAGCATTCCGGCGAGTGTTAGTTCAGTCCTTTTCCTTTTGCCTGCTGCCAGCCCAGCTTATCTGGGAAAGGCAGTATGGAAAAGAACTTGAAGCTTGCCTGATTTCCTTTTCATTAACTAAGTGGTGCCTCCTGTTCCCATGAAGAGTCTTTGTTAAGCAGCTGCCTCTTTGACATGAATGAAGTCCACCTCCATGAAAAGCACGCCATCCTTTTCCAAGTGGTACACTCGAGGGGAAGGGGGGCGGGGGCGGCAGGGTGGAAAGACAGACCTACCCGCCTCATTTAAAAATAAAATAAATGGGAGCAATTCAAAAGGGCGAACGAGAAAGGAGGAGGGTCTGTTTCCTTCCAAAGCTAAAAGAAAGTAAGTGAATTTTGCAAACGTAAATATGTAAAATATTTGGACAGAAGCACCGTGTGAAATGGTCTGGCTGTGAGCGTGTACAGTTTCAAAACTCAGACCCCCAAACATATTCCAGACTTCTCAGTTGGCCTTAATACAACTGGCAATCCCAGTAAAGGTAAAGGTACCCCTGCCCATACGGGCCAGTCGTGTCCAACTCTAGGGTTGTGCGCCCATCTCACTTAAGAGGCCGGGAACCAGTGCTGTCCGGAGACACTTCCGGGTCACGTGGCCAGCGTGACAAGCTGCATCTGGCGAGCCAGCGCAGCACACGGAACGCCGTTTACCTTCCCGCTGGTAAGCGGTACCTATTTATCTACCTGCACCCGGGGGTGCTTTCGAACTGCTAGGTTGGCAGGCGCTGGGACCGAGCAACGGGAGCGCACCCCGCCGCGGGGATTCGAACCGCCGACCTGACGATCGGCAAGTCCTAGGCGCTGAGGTTTTACCCACAGCGCCACCCGCGTCCCGGCAATCCCAGTAGACAGCCTCAAAACATGGGGCTAAGCTGAACGCTCAGGCAGAAGTGGAGGCTGTCCGTAGAATCATTGTACCACTTAAACAGTGGCTAAAGATTGAAGTGTGAGCACAGCCTGGGATTTTTACATTCTGCAGGAGCCCCAAAAAATTAAAAAAACTATTCCTGCACTTTCATAAAGGGCCACTCCCATGATTAATTGTGACAGGTGACAGAAGGGTAGTTGTACGGCAACGTCCAATGAGCCATAGGTTCCCCTCCCTGAACTTTTCGAACGAAACAGGTAGTCCCAAGCAAGGATCTAGAGATTCAAAACATCACCGCAATAAACAATTAATATAGAGGGTCAAAGGAATAAATTCCACGTAACACATGAAACAGGTAACAGCCAGCCTCAACTTGGTGCCTTCCAGGTATTTTGGACTTCAACTTCCATCAGCCCTGGCCAGCATGGGCCAATGTTCAGGGATGATGGGAATTTTGGGCCAAAATATCTGAAGGGACACCAAGTTGGGAAAAGGCCTTCTGGCCCACAGGCTGTGACATCTATGGATGCTTAAGCCCTGACAGCTCTCAATTTAGAAACTGACCTCTTTGAAGAACATTTCTAAGTTGCCACCTTCTTTCCTAGCTTGAGATGCTGTGCATTTAAGAGCTACATGACAAACAATAATTCAAAAGGTGCAGCTGTCCCCAGTGTAAAAATGCCACCAGGTAGAAAGCTGTGCCTGTTGAGTTTTTGGCATGTGGCTTTTCCCCTCTGACAGGAGGGGGGAAATAGCAACCCTGCTTTAAGGTCCTGATACTGTGAAATATTTACGCCCAACATCACTGGAAGGGTAAGACTGATGGGCTGAAGCTGGTATATTATCTTCAGAGATGTTGATTGCAGGAAATGTGATATGCAAGTCAGATGAAGTGTGCTGCATGCAACTCCTGGAGCAGGTGGTGAAAAACCAGTCATCACATCCAACCTTTTAGGATTTGTTTTTACCCACACGAGGCAACTATATCAGTTTGCCTGACTGTACAGGTGAGAGACAGCTCTGGCTGCACTCTTTGTAAGCATAGCTGCAGCTTCTTAAAGAGATATGACCTGTTAAGGTAGGACCGCCATGATTCCTGGTCGGGGCTTGTCCTTTTGGTGGGGAGGGGAATCAGATTTTGCATTAGAGAACCTGAATTTCTTCCTTAAAAATTGGAAAAGAAATGTGTATGTGTGTGTGCGCGCGCGCACGCACACACACACACACACACACACACAGATCACAAGATCAGGGTTTTTCATGAGGATGTAGACTGATGCCAGCTCAATACATTTTGCCAGTCACAGGTGGTATGGTAAGGCAGAGACACTTATATAACCTCACAACAGGTGAATCATGGCAACTTAACAAGAGGGGAGGAATGAGGTAGTAGGGAGAGCAGCGTAATGCAAACACACCAGCAGCAGTATGTTTGAATGTTGTGGACCTCACTGCTGCTTCACCCCTCCTGGTAAGTAGCAGCAGCAGCTCACCTGCCAGGAGGTCGGGTGAACACCTGCACCCTGCCATGCTGCCCACAATGGCATTGTGCTGCCCGAGGCAGAGCAAGCAACGCCTCCCCTCCCTGTGAGGATGCTTAGTACCCAAGACCAGCCACGTTATTTTGGTACCTGAGAGAGAAAGACACTGGCAGTAAAAGCATAATAATAAAAACAAATGAATAACAATGTGCTACCCTTTCATGATGCCCGGAGTCAGCTACCTGAGGTGGTCACCAAACTTTGCCTAATGTTCGGGCTGACCATTGGATAGAAACCCATAGGCAGCCAGGGGTGAGGACCGTGTGGCCCTCTAAATGTTGTTGAACTCCCACTCCCATCAGCCTAAGCCAGCAAACTCAAGGGCCAGGGCTGATGGGAGTTGTAGTCTAATAACATCCAAAGGGCCACAGGTTCCCCATCTCTGCTCTACATATTAACTCAGAAGCAAGTCCTGCTGACTTTAAGGGAAGCTGACTCCCAGGTCAGTGTGTGTCGGATCAGGCCGAACCCAGTAGGGCTAATTCCTGAGTAAGCATGCATAGGATCATGTCTTCATGTGGCTATCTGAGGACAAAATGAGTGCTTAGCCATGGAAATGGATGGTGCCCCAATCGAACCAGTGGTCTGAATTCTCCCAGTTAACCTTTTCCATGCAAACGGCTAGGAAAAAAAGCCTGCTCCCAATTCTTGAACGCCTGAAACAAATTATTCATTATTTTTGAGCGTAAAATCCAAAGTGCTTTTGTGCAGAATTTCGGCCTTCGGAGTGTTGAGTGCTCGCAGCTGTGGGTATTAAGCTGCCACCCTTGGTTTCCAGGAGCAAGCAAATCTTTTAGCACATGCATTTCTTAAATCTCTTCTCAGAAGGGATTAAGTTGCCCTGCCGTGTCATGCAGGGGGAATCTGAATGTGACCTACTTGTAAAATATAATATGACTCCAAAATTGAGTCATTTGAGCAAGATGACACTTGCGCATGTCTTAGGTGACAGTCTGTGCAGAATTATGCTTACATGGCAGTGAGGCTGCTCACACGGAACAGGCCTTGGCACCTCCTAGCACCACTTTAGAAGATACCAAAAGAAAAGAGGACTTCGCGCCCGTTTGATGGAACCTAACATTTCACAATCCGAACACTTTCTTGATAATATATGTTACTTCAAAAGTCCCCATGACATTTTTTAAGTCACTGATGCCAAATGGCACATGGGTATTGGTTGGCATTCATCCGGCTTGGGAGAAAATGGAAGTGTGTGCCTTCTGGGGGCGAAGTCAAACTGTAACATCTCAAATATCCCACTCAAGAGTCTGATCCTATGTAAAAGGAATGTATTCCTTTTCCCAACTGCGGCAGCCAGAATCGTTGTGGCAAAAAATTAGAAAACTGATAAAATACCAGAATTATTAGAATGGAGAATCAAATTTCTTGGATTCACGGAGATGGCAAAATTAACAGCATCAATTAGAGGCTACTCTAATCAAAAAATTAATGAAGAGTGGGAATGCGTTAAGGAATACATGCAAAAAGTTGGTGCTGGAGCTTCAAAATTAATATGCAAAAGTTTAAAAGGCGCAAGGAGATAGGGCAATAATATATTAAGGATGGAATAACAAATAAAGTGAATAGTGGAGGGAAGTACTGGGCTGTGGGGGAGGGAGGTGAAGGGATTAATTGAAACTGTTAAAGATTGGTATAGGATTTAAGAGATTTAAATTTTCATAAAGATTCTATAAGGAAAGCAGAAAGCAGCAAGAAATATCAAGTAAAGGTATCGGAGAGTGTAAATGAAAACATGAGACTTATGGTTTTGTTACATATGATTTTATTTTGAAGTTGTCTGTTTATTTTGGAGTTGTTTGTTGTAAAGAATGTATATAATGTGAATAAAATAATAAAGGATGTGGGGGGGAGGAGTCTGATCCTATGAAGTGATCCACTCAGGAGTGATCCACTGTCAGAGGCAGAAACACTTCTGAATGCCAGTTGCTGGAAACCACAGGAGGGGAGGGTGCCATTGTGCTTGAGGGCTTCTCACGGGCATCTTGGTGCCACTGTGTGAACAGGGTGTTGGGCTAAATGGGCCATTGGCCTGATCTAGCTCCCTTTGAACTCATTTGGACTTCTGAGTAAAAGTGTATGGCTGCCTGTGCAAGCCTGCTAGGGTGAATAGCTGCAGTTTTGTGTACACTTACCTGGGAGTAAGTCCTATTGGGTTCAGTGAAGCATATTCCCTAGTAGGTGTGCATGTGAAATCCAGTGCCGTATATACTTTCCCAAACATAAGCCCCATTGAACACAGACTTTTGAGGTCGGAGTGCAGCCCTAAACACCCTTGCAGCCTGATTCTGTGCATATTTACTCAGAAGCTAACTGAGTTCAATAGAGCTTACTTACTCCAAAGTAAGTCTGCTTAGCATTGCAGCCCCTACAAGAGAGTAAGTCCTGTTGCCTAGGATTATGCTGCTTCCACTGCAACAGATAAGAAGCATGCATTTGTACTTAAGCTTTTAATACCAGCAATTTTGTCTTCACAGCTTCTTTGAAAAGACCTTGGTTTAAAGTTGGGTTGACGTCCTCTCGACTTTATAGCATGCTGCTCTTTGCCTTGTCCAAAACTGGCTGAGCTACGCTTGTTGCCTTTGAATTAGTTCCATGGGATTTTTTCCCCTGCCGACTTATATTGAATCTGTTCTGTGCGGTATAGTTTGTAACATGCTTCTTTAAAAAGTACGGGTTGGCACTGAATGTTGTGATCGTTCTGTTCTACAGCAAGCCTGGCCTAGCGGTACTCAGCAGATCCTGCTCCCCCCAGCTTGGCAACAGCTGACTGGGGTAGCCGCCCACACCTCAGTCCAGCATGCAACTGTAATTCCGGAGACCATGGCAGGGACCCAGCCCCTGGCAGACTGGAGGTAAACAGGAAGGAAAACTTGTATCTGTCTGTAAGGTACCAACTTCGTGAGAGCCTCAGTATCTGTGATCCCATCTTTCTTGCATAATGGCTGCATGAGCTAAGCACATAACTCGCGGGTGCTTGTTTCGTATGCATGGTAGTGAATGGCAGGATGTGGTGATGTTTATCCAACCTCCTGACAGTGGAGTCGCTGCTGCTTACAGAGAGGGGGAGGGATGCAGTGAGAATGTTGGCACTGTGCAAACACACCAGCAGGAGCTAGTATGTTGTTCTTGCTGGCGTGTTTGCACAGTGTCAACCTCCCTGCCACTTTTCCCTACCACTCTCCCTCCTCATAACCAACAGTGACTCCACTGCAGGAAGGTCGGCTAAGTGCCACCACCCCACCTTTTGCTACTGTGTATGTATAACATTTTTAATACAAACAGCAGAAGCTGTTTCCCATAAAGAAAACTGCTTTGAAAATTGCAAGATTCACTCCAGGGTCTTCTAGGCCAAAGACTATAACCTTGTGTGAAAAAGTCATCCCTGGTCAAAAAAGAATGACTACCTTGAACTCTTCTGATTACTTCCCTACTTTTTGTCCCAGGGAACCGAATGAAAGTTAATTCTACACTAGCCCTTTCCCCCGAAATTTGTTTGCTCTCTTTTTATGTAGCGACCAAGTGACAAACTTGTCGGTTTTGTTTTATTGCAATGTTTTCAGGAGTGTCTTGTATCTCTTCAGGTCAGAGTTTTGGCAGATATTTTTGCAACAATAACACAGGTGTGGCGCCAACCTGCCTGGGCAAGACCTGCAAACAGAAAATGTTTAATTAAAGGCACATGAGCCCTTAAAAGCTTTAGTAGTACTTTGCTTGCCCACCTCTGCTCAACATTGACTATGCCACAACTAGAGTCATATGTCCAGCGTGTTGCCATATTTTGGGAATAATGCTGAGATGTTGGGCATAATTCATTGGAGAGTACAGTATTGGTGTGGTGGAATGTGAAGAGAATGAGTGTATTTTATTTGTTTAAGAAAAAGCAGTTAGAAGAAATTGGTAATCCTTCATGTGGGTACAGAAACTGACACTGGGGCAGCTAAGATAGGCTATTCAAGACGTTCTTCATCACAAATCCTCCAGCTTCAGTCAGCAAGTAGCCATAAGTTAGGCAGGACCTGCAAAGAGGAAGCTTTTAATTAATGTTGCTGGGGGTCTTTTCTGAGTGGAACTTAACTTGTGAATAGTCATAATAGGAGAATATTAGTAATGGGCAAGGAAGCTACTGCATAATATAGTACTATATTAAGAGCTTGAGCAGAACTTCCATTTTAATTACGCTTTCAGCTAACTGCAGAAAAGCAGTGCTTCAGCAGCACTAAACGTAAGCAACCTAATGTATGTGGTGCTTACTTAGAAAGCTTGTGCATAACAACCTTCAACCTGCTGCTACCTTAACATGCTGTAAGCCAAGTCTTGAATATGGGAATAGATGCAAATGATCAGCTCTCATGGGCTAGGGTCAACATTCACATAAACTCTTAAAAGAAGAAGAAGAAATGAAATGAAAAGGTTATTTCTCACAAGTCACACATTGTGGGATGCATTACTATATTAAACAAACCGTTTAATATAGTTTTGCAGACAAAACATTCAGATTCCTGGCACTGCCTCTCCTACCCGGCCCCCAACTGATCTTTGCAAGAGGCTAAGAATAAGGCATTAATAAAAGCCACCGTTTCTCCAGGAGTGCTTCCTGAGCCTCTGTGCTTGTAGCAAAATGACTTCTCAGAAAGAGCAACCGGCAGCAGCCCTTTTATGATCTTTGAGCTTCCTCTTGCTTGCTTCCCCCGTTAAATGCTTCTTAAAAGCTGTATAGGGACGACTCTCCTCTGTACGTCGGCACACGCCGCAGAAGCTCTCTGCAGTTTTGTTCTTGGGTCGCTAACTGCTTCCATGGAATCGCGGAGGGAAGTTGATACTTATTTATTGCCCTCTTTGAAGCCTTTGTGCCGAGGCGAATAATGGAAGCTTGCAACTTGCAGCAGGCAGATGGAATTCTGGTGGAGTTCCGCCCCTCCCCTGGTATCCCTCCCACGTTGCTGTCTTCCATCTGCTCTATCCATTGTCAGAAATAGTCCCTGCTCTTGTAATGCGAGTGCGCATCAAAGGAACTATGGCAGTGCAAGAGGCTGTGTCAGTTGAGCCATCGGGGCAGAACTTTGGGGGAGATGTCCAGGGACCCACGCAGCAGAATGAGCAGGATGGGCCCCATATGCAGCAGGGCTGCCATGCCACATGTTGCAGTAAGTGAAAGAAAGCGCGTTGCCGCCTAAAGAGCCCGTAATTCGCTCCCCATAAGGCTGATTAGAATCTAAACTTACCTACCTGTAGCACTGAGCAGTGCGTCTTACTGAAAAGAATACTAGTCTGTGGCTAAACCTCATGTGAGCCATTGGTCAAGTCAGTACAGTTGTACCTTGGATCCTGAACACCTTGCAAGTCGAGCGTTTTGGCTCATGAACGCCGCAAACCCGGAAGTGACTCTTCCGGTTTGCAAACTATTTTTGGAAGCCGAATGTCTGACGGGGCTTCCGCATCTTCTGATTGGCTACAAGAGCTTCCTGCAGCCAATCACCAATTCCTAACTTTTTGGAAGTCAAATGGACTTCCAGAACGGATTCCGTTCGACTTCCAAGGTATGGCTGTATTTCTAAAAAAGCCTGATGCCAGCGCTGAAATACCCTACATTGAGTTTTCTGGGATGCTGTTGTGTTTGCCATTCATTCATGAGCATTCTTCTCGAAATGTACAAAACGCCTTTCTCTCCGTTTTTCCCGCAGGAGCACACACGCTCACGGAAGCCACTACAATCCCATCATGCAACAGCCGGCACTTTTAGCAAGTCACGTCACCCTTCCAGCAGCCCAGCCCTTAAACGTGGGTGTCGCTCACGTCATGAGGCAACAGCCAACCAGCACCACCTCCTCTCGGAAGAATAAACAACACCAGTCATCAGCAAGGTAGGCACTGGAAAAGGGGGGGGGGATGATATAAAGTTGGGAGATTTTCTGTTCGCCGCACTGCCTTGTGGTTAAGGTGAGAGACTAGGTCAGGGTGGGAGACCTGGGGTCCTCCAGATGTTGCTGCGACTCCTAACTCCCATCAGTTCCAGCCAGGATGATCAATGGTCAGGATTGGTTGAGGTTGTAGTCCGGCAACATCTGGAGGGACACAGATTCCCTTTCCCTGGACTAGATCAGGAATGGGGCTTCTGACCCTCCTAAATCCATCTGCTTCCTCTTACCTCAGTAAAGGCACCCCACATACCACCCTGCTGCACATCAGGCTGCCTTTACCAAAACATGGAAATTAATGTGATGTGGGAACGGGGTTGAGTGGGTGTTATTACTTTGCTCTTGTTTTCATTATGTGTTGTGTGTGTGTGTGTGTGTGTGTGTGTGTGTGTGTTTTCACCTTGCATTTTTGTGTTGTGCACCTGGAATCTATGGATGGAGGGCAGTATACAAATAAAATTAAGAGGTGGCGCTGCCCTGGAACGACCCTTTAGGCTGCTGTAGTTCTTATTTATGGACGAAGCAATAGGTCTGAGAGGGAATTGTCAAAGGCTGCAAAGTAAATTCGTGGATTTGCAAAAAATAATTTATTTATTTTTAATTTTAAAAACCAGCTTGCTCAGTAGGACCTCAAGGTTTGCAGATGTAGGAGAATCATAGAATCATAGAATCATAGAGTTGGAAGAGACCACAAGGGCCATTGAGTCTAACCCCCTGCCAAGCAGGAAACACCATCAGAGCACTCCTGACATATGGTTGTCAAGCCTCTGCTTAAAGACCTCCAAAGTAGGAGACTCCACCACACTCCTTGGCAGCAAATTCCACTGTCGAACAGCTCTTGCTGTCAGGAAGTTCTTCCTAATGTTTAGGTGGAATCTTCTTTCTTGTAGTTTGGATCCATTGCTCTGTGTCCGCTTCTCTGGAGCAGCAGAAAACAACCTTTCTCCCTCCTCTATGTGACATCCTTTTATATATTTGAACATGGCTATCATATCACCCCTTAACCTCCTCTTCTCCAGGCTAAACATGCCCAGCTCCCTTAGCCGTTCCTCATAAGGCATCGTTTCCAGGCCTTTGACCATTTTGGTTGCCCTCCTCTGGACACGTTCCAGTTTGTCAGTGTCCTTCTTGAATTGTGGTGCCCAGAACTGGACACAGTACTCTAGGTGAGGTCTGACCAGAGCAGAATACAGTGGCACTATTACTTCCCTTGATCTAGATGCTATACTCCTATTGATGCAGCCCAGAATTGCATTGGCTTTTTTAGCTGCTGCGTCACACTGTTGGCTCATGTCAAGTTTATGGTCAACCATAGATCCTTTTCACATGTACTGCTCTCAAGCCAGGTGTCACCCATCTTGTATTTGTGCCTCTTATTTTTTTTGCCCAAGTGCAATACTTTACATTTCTCCCTGTTAAAATTCATCTTGTTTGTTTTTGCCCAGTTCTCTAATCTGTCAAGGTCGTTTTGAAGTGTGATCCTGTCCTCTGGGGTGTTAGCCACCCCTCCCAGTTTAGTGTCATCTGCAAATTTGATCAGGATGCCCTTGAGTCCATCATCCAAGTCGTTGATAAAGATGTTGAATAAGACTGGGCCCAAGACAGAACCCTGTGGCACCCCACTAGTCACTCTTCTCCAGGATGAAGAGGGAAATATTGGGGGGGGGGGGGTGAACAGGGTGTAAAAAACAAAACCCAAGCAGCCCAATGGACTGGGCATGGTCAGTAGCCCCAGAATGCTTAGACTCTGTTGGTGGGGAGAGGGACATGGGGGCAAGGCAGAAGAGAATGGAGTGCAAAGGAAGATGGTGTGGTGTCTGGGAAGAACACTAAAGAGGAGCGGCCTGCCCCTAGGTATTTTGTTTCAGATCCCACTTGCTTCAGTTACAGTTTCTGATGTGCCACCTTTTTTGGCATGGCCGCAGAGGGAGAGGGGACTGACAAGAGTGCAAATGGTGCATCAGCAGTTCCTTCCCTCTGGCTTAGAATTTCTCTGATGGGACTTGAGTATTAAGTATTAGCATACTCCACATGCACTGCAGAAGGTTCTGCTCTGTTTCCCATGAGGAAGTTTGAAAGCCACTCCAACAGAAGCCTATGCAATTGGACCTGTTTAAACCCATTAAAGTGATGTCTTGGCAAAATAGGAGAATATTGAACCACTTTTAAAGGCCTGTTATTTCTGCTTCAGCGAATGAGTGTGCATGCGCGTGTGTATACACATATGCACAGACATAGACACACAGAGAGCAGATCAAGTTAAATATAGACAGTGTGATGGCAGAGGATGCCTTATGCCTTATGTTTGAGATGATCATATCATTCATAAGAAGCAGACAAGTCACTGGATTATACAAACGACCGCAGATTAATGACACTTGGAAGTTACCAGTATCTTGCAATTTCAAGGGTATTCTGCTAATGATCTCTAATTATTTCTTTTCCTTTCTCTACTTGTTTAAACTGGGGATATAAAGCTACTAGGGGCACAGGTGGCTCTCTGGTCTAAACCACTGAGCCTCTTGGGCTTGCTGGTCGGAAGGTTGGCAGTTCGAATCCGCACTATGGGATGAACTCCTGTTGCTCTGTCCCAGCTTCTGCCAACCTAGCAGTTTGAAAGCACGCCAGTGCAAGTAGATAAATAGGTGCTGCTGCGGCAGGAAGGTAAATGGCCCTTTGTGCCAGAAGCGGTTTAGTCATGCTGGCCACGTGACCTAGAAAGCTGTCTGTGGACAAATGCCGGCTCCCTCGGCCTGAAAGCGAGATGAGCGCTGCACCCCGTAGTCGTCTTTGACTGGCCTTAACCATCCAGGGGTCCTTTACCTTTACCTTACCTTGCTACTATGAATAGGCTTCTGAGAAGATGGGATTTTAGTGACATTGCAACAAACAGAAGCCATTACCCACACTATGAAATACCCCCTGGATACCTTCAGTCTTACATGTGGGGAAATGAGATCATTCACCCAGTTAACACGCCCATTCCTATTGTGATTGCTTTGTGGCATGACACCATTTTGCTGTGCACTTCCCCTCTCCTCTAATTTAAAAAAAGAAAGATAAAATAAAATGTGAGTATATGAAAACACTGCAGTCTCACTGCATCAAGACTGGCTTGCCTCAATTTCAAAATTATGCCCCCTTCTATTATAGATGAAATATCACAATTGCCCGTGAATACTCTGTCTCTGTCTTTATATGTTTGGCCTATGTTTTTTGACTGAATGAGTGAGAAATGTCTCAGTTTTTCCTCTGTTCCAGTCTATAACAGGGATAGTGAACCTCTAGTATCCCCAGCCAGCACAGCCAGTGGCCAAGGATGATAGAGGTTGTAGTCCAGGTGTGAGGACCCTTTGGCCCTCCAGATGTTGCGTAACTGTAATTCCCATCATTCCTAGCAAGCGTGGCCAATGACCAGGGAAAAGGTGGGAGTTGCTGTCCAACGACAGTTGAAGAGTCACAGGTTCCTCATCCCTGTTCTATAGCTTCTATAGCTTCTTTGGGAGGAAGGGTAGGAATGGATATTTAATCAATCAATAAATATGTCTGCCCATTCCCTGAGGTCCAGTAATGAACCTTGCTTCAGGTTTCGTTACCATCAGAGATATGATTGTTTTCCACTATTAATAGTCTATGCTATGTGCAAATGCAGCCTGTATCTTATTTCTGCTGTTGCATTTATTGGATTATTATATAGATTGTGTGCTTTTAACATACTTGTTTACAGTGCTTATGATTTTATTGCTTTGGGAACTCCTTGTTGGAATGTGGATTATAAACACTTAACATTAAATTAATGCATTAAGTTGTGTTTTCAACAGGTGGCTGCTGGGTGGAAGGATAATACCTTAGACTGGAAGGGTGGCTGTTGTTATTTCCCACAAATGCAAAATCTGTAAAAGGAGAAATTATGAGAGAGTTGGCCAGTTCCCTTAGTTTGGCTCTCTGCACTGCAAAACACAAGCCAGGTTCTGCCCTGTGACACAACAGATATAACTGCATGGGCGAAATGTCTGGGCACGTATTAAAACCACTCCCAAGACTGAATCAAACTCCTCCCAAGTGGGTGTTGAGGCACATTGTCATGGCAGATGTTTGAGCCATTTGCATGACTACACTGTGCCTCTTTTGTGGGTGGAATTTAATCGACGTATCTGTCAAAACATTGCTTTTAATGAACACTAAAATCCCTCTTAATAGCATGGGAAAGAGAGGAGTTGAAATGGATCTGCACTTTGCAGAACACAGAAGTGTGCGTTTCTGCTCTGCCCTGGCCAAGGCCAGAGGACCTGTAATGAATTTACAGCCAGTCCCTGTCTCCGTACAAATCGGCTGCTTTAAATCCTTCTCCTTTCTCTGCTGCCCTTGTTTCGTTTACTTTGGGTGCCTTCCAGCCTTCTGTGCCCACGTGAAATGGAGAGCAGAGGCTGCAAAGGCCTGGTTAGTTAATGAAAAGGGGAACATGCTCTCCTAGCACATTTCAGGCTACCAAAACACCCCCCTTCCTACATATCTGTAGTGTTTACACAGGGAAGTGGGGGAGACCAGGCTCCCGCAGACTGTGCGATTCCCGCGGCCTCCACTTTGCATTATTGTAACCCAATGAGTGATATGCTTCTTTTGAGAGAAGAATGCTCTATATTTCTCATTGGTATTCAACAAGCACCATGAATGCTACTGTGCAGTCATTTGTTATGCAAAGGACTCAGTGCAGTGTGATATGTCCATAATTCCCTCCCTTTGATACATTCCAGCTACTCCCTTTGTTCACTCTCAGACCAAACTGAAAATTCAAACAAAGCCTGGCTGCAGAGTGTTTCCTCTAGAACCAAAACTTGCTTTGAACACTTGTAATGTTTTGCTGTTAGAGGGACCAGTAACAACAATAATAACAGTAATGCCTGGGATCTCTGCCCTATGCAACTGTGAGCAATTGCCAGTATCATCATCATCATCATTTATTAAATTTATATACCCCCCCCTTCATCCGAAGATCACAGGGTGGTTCGCAACATAGAAATACAAGAAGAGAACACAAAATAAATAATAAAACAAACACAAAACAATACAGTGGTACCTCTGGTTACGTACTTAATTTGTTCCGGAGGTCTATTCTTAACCTGAAACTGTTCTTAACCTGAAGTACCACTTTAGCTAATGGGGCCTCCCGCTGCTGCTGTGCCACTGCCGCGCAATTTCTGTTCTCATCCTGAAGCAAAGTTCTTAACTATTTCTGGGTTAGCGGAGTCTGTAACCTGAAGCGTATGTAACCCGAGGTACCACTGTAACCTCCCTCCCACAAACACATTTAAAAAGCCGTAGAATGTTAATCAGCCAAATGCTTGGTTTAAGAGAAATGTTTCCCCTGGTGCCTAAAGAAGTATAAGGAATGCGCCAGCCGAAACTTCCTGGGGAGAGCATCCCCCAAGCGGGGAGTCACTGCAGAAGAGGCACGTTCTCCTGTTGCCATTCTCCAGACCTCCTATGGAGGAGGCACGTGAAGAAGGGCCTCAGAGGATGATCTTGGGGTCCCTGTAGGTTCATATGGAGAGAGGAGGTCCTTGAGGTATTGCAGTCCTTAGCCCTTTTAGGATTTTTAGGTCAAAACCACCACTTTGAGTTGGCGTAATATGCTCAAACTCTCATGCCCTGGTGAGCAACCAGGCTGCTGAATTCTACACCACCTGAAGCTTCCGAACTTCAGAGGCAGCCCTATGTATATAATGCATTGCGGTAATCTAACCTAGAGGTTACCAGAATAGAGGCACAGCTGGGCCACCAGCTGAAGTGGATGAAAAGCACTCCATGCCACTGAGGCCACCTGAGCCTCAGGTGACAGCAAAGGATCCAGAAGAACCCTAAAGCTCCATGCCCACTCCTTCAGAGAGAGTGTAATACCATCAAGAGCAGGCGATCTGCCATCCTTCCGATCTAGGGAACCACCCACAAACAGTGCCTATGTCTTATCTGGACTGAGTTTCCGTTTGCTGGCTCTCATCCAGTCCATTACCCAGGCAAGATGACAGTCCAGCACATCCACTGCCTCGCCTGCAGATGCAACGTGAGCTGGGTGGGCCAGTGGCCTAACTCTGTATATAGAGATTTCTGTGTTTCTTATGCACGGAACTGTGTTGTGAGGAAATGTACATAACCTAGAAGTGGAGAAAAGATGTTGCAGCAGTGGAACTGTATGCATGTAAATGTCTCTTTGTCTCTCTTCAGAAATATATCCAACTTCGAGGTGTCCTCGTCTCAGACGATCAGCTCCCCACAGCGGTCTAAGCGAGTAAAGGAGAACACCCCCCCTCGCTGCGCCATGGTCCACAACAGCCCTGCCTGCAGCACCTCTGTCACCTGTGGGTGGGGTGATGGGGCTTCCAGTACCACACGGGAGCGGCAACGGCAGACGATTGTCATCCCCGACACACCCAGCCCCGCCGTCAGCGTTATCACGATCAGCAGTGACACGGACGAGGAGGAGGAGCAGAAACATGCACCCACCAGGTGAGGAGGCGTAGGGCCTGTTTGCTGGAGCATGGGTACGTTGTCCTCACACATGGGGACGCCTGAATGTGCAGGCATGTGCAAGAGAGAGGAAGTGAGAGGTTTAGAACTCTGGTCCATCAGACCATGGCTACATTAACATCACTCACTGGAATCAATTTAAACGACCATTTAAAGTGCTTTTGGGACATGGGTGGTGCTGTGGGTTAAACCACAGAGCCTAGGGCTTGCCGATCGGAATGTTGGCGGTTTGAATCCCCGCGACGGGATGAGCTCCCGTTGCTTGGTCCCTGCTCCTGCCAACCTAGCAGTTTGAAAGCACTTCAAAGTGCAAGTAGATAAATAGGTACCGCTCCAGCGGGAAGGTAAACGGCATTTCCATGTGCTGCCCTGGTTCACCTGAAGCGGCTTAGTCATGCTGGCCACATGACCTGGAAGCTGTACGCTGGCACCCTTTGCCAATAAAGCAAGATGAGCGCCACAACCCCAGAGTCGGTCACGACTGGACCTAATGGTCAGGGGTCCCTTTACCTTTACTTTTAAAGTGCTTTCAACAGTCATGGCTTCTCCCAGAAAATTCTGGGAGCTGTAGTTCTTTGAGCATCCCGAGAGCTCTTAGGCAGCCCCAGAGCTACAATTCCCAGAGTTGTTTAACAAGGAGTCACTCTGCACAGGGAACTCTTTAAGAATTGTAGCTCTTAATATTGTTTTAAAGGTGGAAATTTTCACAGTTAGACAGGGCTCCTGCTGGACCCAGAGCAAATTCACTGGTGTGTGCTAGGTGTGAAAGGCCCATGATGTTCCTGCTCTTTACTATACCTTACAAAACACATTTCATAGGTTAACCATACATCTAGTGAAACATGTCAAATGCTAGAACTTTTTTTTTTACTTTTTAAATTTAATGTGTAGGGTTTTTCACTCCACTGTTCAGCCAAAAAGGCTCCCAGATCTGCTTACAGTTATTAGCAATAAAATGGGCTCTATGCTCAGATTAACCATCTAAAAAACATGACACAAAAGGAAAAGGGATTAGGAGGGAAGACAGGGGGAATGAAAGTCAGACACTAGTTCTTAGCCAACTCAGGCATTTACAAGCATGGGCCTAGCCAGGATTTTTGTTAGGGGGCAGAACCTCAGTTAGCTATGGATTTTTATTGATTTTGAGGGGGTCAACTGCCCACCCTGCCCCACCTTGGCTGTGCCCATGTTTACAAGGACTTTATAACTTCCCAATGAGGTGGGAAGATAGCTCCCTGCAGTTTCTCCGGCTGCTGGATGGGGCCAGGGTAATTTCCCTCTTGTCGTGATGGTCTTCCTGGGAGAAGAAATTCACATTTTCATAGCAAAATGGGAAAAGGCACTAAATGCAATAGAAATTGGTGGCCAAGATTAATTCTGTAAAGAATGAGTTGAGATTAAATGTCTTGATCTTGTTCCATGCATTGGGGCTCCCCTACACACAGGTGGGGGACGCGGGTGGCGCTGTGGGTAAAAGCCTCAGCGCCTAGGGCTTGCCGATCG
The DNA here is from genome assembly GCF_965113315.1 of Podarcis vaucheri. NCBI lineage: Eukaryota > Metazoa > Chordata > Lepidosauria > Squamata > Lacertidae > Podarcis > Podarcis vaucheri. The sequence goes on from NC_138748.1 coordinate 51,784,579, forward strand.
AAAGGTCGGCGGTTCGAATCCCCGCGGCGGGGTGCGCTCCCGCTGCTCGGTCCTAGGGCCTGCCAACCTAGCAGTTCGAAAGCACCCCCGGGTGCAGGTAGATAAATAGGTACCGCTTACCAGCGGGAAGGTAAACGGCGTTCCGTGTGCTGCGCTGGCTCGCCAGATGCAGCTTTGTCACGCTGGCCACGTGACCCGGAAGTGTCTCCGGACAGCGCTGGCCCCCGGCCTCTTGAGTGAGATGGGCGCACAAACCCCAGAGTCTGTCAAGACTGGCCCGTTCGGGCAGGGGTACCTTTACCTTTACCTTTACACACAGGTACTCCCCCATCCAACACTGCCTCCCCATTCATTTCAATGGAACATGCCAACCTTGAGTATCTATTCTTTCTATGTGTTCTGGTCAATGTTGGGTAGTGGCTAAAGTAGTTTGGACTTGGAGCAAGAAGTCCTGAGTTCAAAACTGACTGTCTCTCAGTCTAACCTGCCTCACAGGGTCGTTGTGAGAGTTAGCGTGGTGGGGGATTCATGGAGGAAGGATGAAATAAAATGTGAAATACTAATAAACAACGAATGCGGAATTGGATTCGATGAAATTCTCATGCGTCCAATTCATATTCATAACAACACACACAAGTCACTGGATTAGTGCAATGATGCATTGCATTTTATAAGGCAGTGGTTTCTGTGTGTGTCTCTAATTGGTTACAGATAGTCCTCTGTTTCATGCATTTGGGGTGCCTCAGAATCGTGATGTATGAACAACCAGCCATGTTATGGAAAGTTCCATTAGTCTGAAAGTTCCATTATTCTGAAAATACTAACACTCTGAAACCCTAATTATTTATGTTCAGTAAACATTTAGCTATGTCAGCATTCTGAAGGCTCTACAGTTTAGGTTAGGCTGTGTATGCATAGAGGCAATGCACAGTGCTGCTTGGTGGCTGTGAAACCTATTCAGAGATAATTAGGGATTAGTTCTTTCTCTCCCCACACCCCCCTCCCCAATTTGCTCCAGAAATAACCCAAAGTCACTGTATTAATATCCTGGACATACTTTGAGTGCCTGGAAAATTAATTCAGTCTCCAGATGGGATCCAGATCAGGCCTTTAGGCCCTGGCTTGCAACAATGTCAAGCATGCCAAACATCGCTACAGGGACAGGAAAATCTTAATTTTGGGTTTCATAATGACGATGCTCATATGGCTACGTTTGTTCCATATCAAAAACAATCTATTATAAATAAGGATGCAGACAAATGCCACGCAATATGGGAAGAATTTCTCACATTGAAATAACAACGTGGATGCACAATATCTAGTCCTTTTCCAAGATTTTCTGAATGCAGAGTCTTTTCTTGGATGGCAACCCTAAAGTGTAGGGTTTTATTAGGAAGTAAGCCCCATTGAATTTAGTGGGACACACTTCCATCTAAGCAGGCACAGAATCAAGCTGTAAATGAGAACGGCCCAGTTCACAAGTTATGGTAAAGCATAGTTAATGCTTTACTGTAAATGTGAAGATTGATCCTGCTTTGCTTCTCCCCAGTGTGATCCCTAGCTTAGTCTTATGTCTGAAGTGGAGTTCATTGTTTGTTTCACTCAGGCAAACCATGGTTGTTAAGCCAAGAACAAACCGTGGCTTCGGGCCTTGGTTTCGTTGAAGTGAATTAACCCATGACCCCCAGTTTGCATGAAATGCTAAGTGAGGGATGGTGGTTTGTTGCTCCCACCTGCACTCAGGGAGGAGCAAAACAAAGTTATCTGCACGTGCATGGCAAACCATGGTTTACTGTGACATAAGAATGAGATACATGGAGCATTTTTATAAGGTTAAGAAAAATGACTTCTTTGCTAACAGTGCAACCCAATCATATTTATTTGAAGTAAATCCCATTATAGTCAGTACAGTTTATTCCCAGCTAAGTGTGCACCAGATTATATGTACACTTACTTGTGAATAGGTCCATTGAACACATTGGAACTTGCTCCAAACTAAACATATAGGATTGTGCTGAAGAGGTTGAATTTCGATCCGCTATTTTTATGCATGCATTTTGCATAATGGTTTTTAAATCAATAGGCGTTTTACACTTGCTGTCAATTCTCATGATTATGAGCAGCAGCAAGGAATGCAATAAGAAACCCAGGGGCCTTCGAGTGTAACGTAATGAAAGAGTGCCACCTCGTGGAGACAATGGATAAGTGTGTAAAACTGAAGGTCATATATACTGTGGAATTTATATTAGATGAATTTTTAAAATTAGCCAAGTGCATAGTTCAATTTCTTGCCCAAATAAATGACCCGGGAATCAACAGGCGCTGGCTGTTCAAGTGATATTATCATAGCGCCGCATCACTAATGTGTGACTAGGCTTTCAGTTCAGAGGTTTTCACCAATATGCTGTGCTTGAAAACTTAGCTTAGCCTAATTTAGAAAGCGAAATATAAAAGTTAAGAGGAGGATTACAGCAGTCTTATAAAAAGGACAGCAAGGTCTTCAACGATAATTTTCTCACGATCTCTTAGAATGGATGAGTGAGCACAGTTAAGGATAGAGCCTTTCAGGAGATGTGTGGAAGGGCGATTCTTGACTTTTGTTTATTTACGTAGCAAATCTCTACCCTGCTTATTAACCCGAACCAGGACCCCCCCCCAGCAGTGAACACAAGCATCAAATTACACTAAAGCAAAAATAGAATTCCATCTAGAATTCCACGGAATTCAATTAAGAGTTTTAACCAATATACACAGCCTATAAAACAACAGCACCCAAGACTATAGCCTCGCTAACGCAGAGCCCAAACCTCTTTGAATAAATTTGGCGTTTATATACAGAGCTTCAATAGCTTCCTTGCAGGGTTGCAAGGGTTCCTTCCCCAACGTTGGATGAGAGACAAGGAACACAAGAAAGGTCCTGTTGTTTCATCTCTGCAAATTCAGGAAAGGGGCTGGCATGGGAAAGCAAATCTATTCTGTCAGGGTGGACTGTTGGTTTGGGTCTTTGGGTTACTTCTGACAGCTGCAAATAGCTAACAGCTCCCTCTAGAACAGGCTTTCCCCAACTTGGGTCTCGAACTGTTTTTGAACTACAACTCCCATCATCTCTGAACATTGGTTCTGGTAGCTAGGGATGATGGACGTGTCCGGTGTGTTGACAATGTTTTGATTTTTAACTACTGTTCCTCTACTGTGGGCAATTGCAACCTTTTTCTCTTGTTATCCCAGGAGCGCTGAGAGTGCCATCTTTAATGTAGTGACATTTCTAGATTTACAGTGGTTTATGTACTCAGTTCTCCCAACCCATGTGGGAACTGCAGTTACTATTACTACTACTACTACTACCCTACCCTACCCTACCCTATCCTAAGGTCCCAGTACTAAAGGTTACAACAATAAAAACACAATGGTTAAAAACAGTTTTAAACAACTTAAAATTACAGTTTGCCCTGTGAGCCCCACCTTCCTTGGGGTTCCTCAAGCCCTGCGTCCTGAGGAAATGCAGATGCCAGGGAACCCAGGCCGGGGAGCACATGAAGGGACCATCAAAGGTCTGAGGTAATTATTGGGGCTACCTAGGGCTAATAAAGAAAGCCCTATGTGCTGTGAGGGAAGGCAGAAACCTCCCCCTCCTTCCCTGAGGCTACTTAAGGCCTGTGTTCCCTGAGGGAACGCAGAAGCCAGGAAGCCCAGGCTACGGAATTGCTGCCATCAGCTCCTGAATTCAGCCTGAAGTTATTTAGCGCTACTCATTAACATTTTTAATTGTGAACTGCCTTGGCAAAAAAAGAGGCAGAATATAAATGCAACAAGCAACTAACTAAAATTTCAACAAAAAATGCCGCTTCCCTTGAAGTAGCTTTTTTAAAAAAATCACACTAAGCCTTTTAGTAGCAGCAGCAAAAGGCATGGAGGGAATACGAAAATTTAGCACTGAAAAGCTTCGGGAAACCCCCATTTGGATTCTTTACAGTGTTTGCCTCCCAGTGAGATGGCTTCCGCCAACATACCTAATTGCCAAGTTCTTTATATACACGATCTGTTTCTTGTCGTCATTTTACAAAAATTGCAGTTGCTATAACAACGTAATGCAATTGGCAAAACATCACTGCTGTTTTCCGTAGTCGGGCTTGTGTGTGTGTGTGTCTTTCAGAAGATGAGCCATTTGAGCAAATTTCTGCAGTCACCTACTCTCTAAAGTAGGTAGAAATGTGGAAGGTGTTCTGTGGGAAATTCTCAGTGTCATTCGGCACGAAGAGTAGTGTGAATCCAAAAAGGCTGGTGTATTTTGTGTCACAAACTTCTAGCACGACACAAGGGAGGTTGATGCTAGTTTCTCATAATTTCTTTCACATTGTTGCAGGCAGATTAGCTTGAAAAATTGCTTAGCCTTTCTGAGTTCACACTAACCTAGGGAGAGGGGCAACACAGTGAATGTAGAAGCAGAAAATGAGGGATAATGCATCATATCCAGACACACTGAATTTAAATCAACTAAACAATCAACATTTGTCCAGTAGCACCTTAGAGACCAACCAAGTTTGTTATTGGTATGAGCTTTCGTGTGCATTTCAGTGTATCTGAAGAAGTGTGCATGCACACGAAAGCTCATACCAATAACAAACTTAGTTGGTCTCTAAGGTGCTACTGGAAGGATTTTTTTTATTTTGTTTCGACTACGGCAGACCAACACGGCTACCTACCTGTAATCAACATTTGGTCTAAGTTCGGGGTAGCCAATGTCCTGCCCTCCAGATGTTGGCCTCCAACTCCCATCAGCCCCAGTCAGCGTGGGATCATGGGAGTTGTAGTCCAACAGCATCTGGAGGGCACCACATTGATTACCTCAGCTCTGAGATGTATTCGCATTTTGAGAGTCATTAGGTTAAAAGCTGGTTGTGTGTGTGTCTCACAAGCCTTCAAAATAAAGAGAATGTAATAAATGTTAAGTGCCGCCATTGAAAGGACAGCCTGAGTTTGCATCTATGCACTGGCGCAAGTGGAAGCCTAACGCGGGAAGGGCCTGGTTTTGTTTTGCAGCCCCCTGTCTAAGCAAAGGAAAAATGTCATCAGCTGTGTAACTGTGCATGACTCCCCCTACTCTGATTCCTCCGGCAACAACAGCCCCTATGCAGTGCAGCACCGAGGAGGGAACAACAACGGAAACAGCTACGACACGAAGGGAGCGCCGGAAACGCATTGCAACGGCAATCCTCGGACGATCATCGTGCCGCCACTGAAAACGCAGGCCAGCGAGGTGTTGGTAGAATGTGATAACTTGGTACCAGGTAGGTTGGCGACATCTCTCAGTGTTAAGCAAAGGCCTTAGAATAGGAGTTCCCACTTCATTCAGCAGTTCCACAGCGAGTCTGTGGATTTGCGGTTGAAGACGGGAGATGGTAAATCCACTGGATTACATATTCATGCTGCTTTTTAATTGTCCTTTTATTGCTGCTTTTATTCCTTCTGTCATATTTTATTGCATTGCAATTTCAATTGCATTGCAATGAAAGAAGCAAGAATGATACAATTTAAAATCATACAGCATGTAGCATAGCACACTACGAGTGTTGCAACAGGCAGAAATAACATTAATTGCTCCACCAAGATCCTCAGCAGTTTTCAAGTGGGGGAAAAACGGTTGTGAACCACTACCCTAGAGAAGAATCCCTTCTGCTTCAGGATCTGTCTTCCATGCTTTCAAATCCCTGCTTGGCCTTTATTAGCAGGTTTGCTGCATTTCATTCATGTCATACAGCAGGGATGGGGAACCTGTGATCCTTCAGATGTTGTTGTTCCTAATACTATTTAGAATTTGAAGAATTTATATATCACTCTCGGTTCAGACATATCGCAGAGGTATACTAAACAAGTAAAAATAAGATACAATAACAATACATTAAATCCATCTGTAAAACCAACAAGAACAATGTCCAACAGTCTTGCACGGACGCCATCTTTCATTAGCCCCAGGCATGGTCCATGGTCATTGGTGATTGAGCTTTGAGTCCAACAACATTTGGGAGGCCACAGGATTCCTATCTTTGTGGTACAAAAATATTTCATTTTATACAGACCAAGGGACTTTGGGGGGTGGGGTGGAGGGGGAGTGAGTCCCTAGCAGTTATTTCATGCCTAGCAGACTCCACTGCAGACATCCCGGAAGGGAGCTCGCAAACGCTTTGCTTCTCCCTGCTCCTATTTGCAGATGTGAGAGGCTAAACTGTGGTTTGGCTTAGCAATGCACAGTGTTTTAAGTTCTCTCCGTATAATCCACAAGCTGTACCCAACGTTTGTTCTTGGCTACAGCTCATGTTTAGTGAGGAGAGATCTCAGCCATGAGTTCCTGATGGCACGGCATGGTAAGTCAAACCTTGGTTTAGCTTGCCACCATGCAGCAGCAAAAAGTCCTGGAGAGGAGCATAGGGACTACAGGCTCCTTTCCGGGAGTTTGCGTGCTCTCGTGGCTGGTGTGTTGTGTGAACAGGTGCCACGCATGGCCTTGGGACAGAGTTGCCTCTCAGGTCTTGAATGGCCTTAAGCTAAAGGCTTCTGATGACTGTTAGGCATGCATGACACCATAAATGCATGCTCTTTTCCCTGCTGCAGTCACCACCAGTCACCACTCGTCCTCCTACAAGTCGAAGTCCTCCAGCATCGTGACCTCCACCAGCGGTCACTCTTCAGGGAGCTCGTCTGGAGCCATTGCCTATAGGCAGCAGCGGCCAGGACCACACTTCCAGCAGCAGCAGCCTCTTAATCTCAGCCAGGTAAGCAAAGGGAGAGTGGAGAGAGGACAGGCAGGCAGGAGGTTCCTGCAAAATCTTTCCAAGACTGCCCAAGAAGTGGCACGACCCACAGGAGACTGCCTATTTTCATTCAGACCAGCTTTCGCAGATTTCTTTGTGCTAATCTGGCTTCAAGTGCAGGGATTCTTTATTAATTTGAAGCATCTTCACCATGCTCTTTAGCTAAGAATGTGTTCCTAGAGTGGCATAAAAAAACAACAACAAAGCAGGAGGAAGACATTTCTTGCTCTCAGGCTTACATTCTGAAAAGGCATGGCATGCAAGGAAAAAAAGGGTGGTGAGGGTGGAGGAAGAAAGAAACCAGCCACTAGTAATGAAAGTGACTATTACAACAACTGGGTGGGAGTTCAGGTAGCTCGACAGAATTGCTGCTGCTACTTGAGAGTTTCTCAGCAGACGAGGTGGGAAAGCCTTGTGTTCCTTCTCCCCCTCTCTTGTTCTTCAGCCTGAAGCTGCTGCTTTTTGAATTACCCAAGAGTTAGGAAGTAAGGTTGGGAACAGAGCTAATATATCTTTTCAAAGGATGTTCATGAAAGTGAGTGCCAAGTTCAGGCTCCTGCAACCATGGGTGAGGCCCAGAAATCTTAACCAGCTGCTGGCAAGGGGGTTGGGATGGGGCACAGGTAGAATGACAAGAGTGACAGTGGCCAGTCCACCTTTCAAGAAGAGCATCTTGCCATCTTGAATGCTGGAGCCTCTCTTTTGACAGTTTCGGGGTGCTCGTTCATCCCAGCTAGGAACTGAGCCCTCATACAGGTCTTTCAGATATTCCTTGCAGGAGTGGGACCAGTGGATGGTTGCAGCATTGCAGGAAATGCAGTTTGCCAGGCAGAGGAGAGAGATTGCAACCGCCAGGGAAGCCAGAAATCCAGAAACTGTGCATGATGGAAAGGGATAGAAAATAGGTTGAGATTTAAGCCTCCAGAGAGCATGCTGTTGTGCTTGAGAACTGTGGCGATTAAAACTTCACCCTGGTTTTGTTGGCGCTCCTCTCTGAACAGGCCCAGCAGCACATCACGACGGATCGCACAGGGAGTCACCGGCGGCAGCAAGCCTTCATCACTCCGACAATTGCTCAGGCACCCTATTCCTTCCCACACAACAGCCCCAGCCACGGTACGGTCCACCCCCACCTGGCCGCGGCTGCAGCTGCTCACCTCCCCACGCAGCCTCATCTCTACACATACACTGCGCCGGCGGCTCTGGGCTCGACAGGGACGGTGGCCCACTTGGTGGCTTCCCAGGGGTCGGCCCGCCACGCTGTCCAGCACACCACATACCCAGCCAGCATCGTCCACCAGGTTCCCGTCAGCATGGGCCCTCGCGTCCTTCCATCGCCCACCATCCACCCAAGCCAGTATCAGGCTCAGTTTGCCCACCAGACCTATATCAGTGCGTCTCCAGCCTCTGTCTACACTGGATACCCCTTGAGCCCAACCAAGGTCAACCAGTACCCTTACATCTAAAACGCTGGAAGGAGAGAGCGGCAGATGGGGAAACGGCGGCGGCGGCACACACTGAGAGGGAAACGTGGCTGCTTTTGTTCTGAAGGACACCGCAGGCGAGCAAACAATGCAACGCGAGGCTCACACGGAACTTGAACAGAGGAGACTTTGAGGAGGCGGAAAGAGAGTCGAGTCGATGCCAGTCCTGCGCTTTTTATTTAAAAAAGAACAGAAAAAAGATAAAATGAAAAACAAAAACAAATAAAACATTCTGCACCAAACTACGTAGTGGGAGAAGTGGAAGGGGCCATCGTTGTCTGGTCCCGTTTTTGGATAACTTCCCCAGTAGAACTTTTACAGATTATTTTCATCTGACTGCGTTTAGGAATTTGCTGTTCAAAACCTCCTAATACAAGGTTTCATAGGTGTTTGGGTATATATATTTTTTAAATTAAAACCAAGAAGCATACAAATTAGGGATTTATCCAGAATTTCAAAAGGGTTATCGCTTTTGTCATTTGCACTGGTTGCTGTAACCCAAAATAAAGGAACAATGAAAAGTGTGATGTGTTTTCTGTTGGGAGGGGGCGAGCATAGGATGAGAGGGGCTTGGACTGTTCCAGCTCTCTCATTCTCAGGCTTGGCAGCAGGGGCAGGTTAGACAAACAAACACACACACACACACACACACAGCAGAAAACACTATTGGGTGAAATCAGGGGCAACAGAGATATTTGTTCTTACTCTAAGCACCCTGGATAAATCCCTGAGAATTGTTGTTCTTAAAAGAAAAGCGTATTTAATAATGTACAATAGAATCTCATCTTCTTTACTTTGGAATATTTTCTTTCTTTCTTTCCTTTTGGGTAACCCTTCACCGTTTGCAGTCCAATCCTAACATTCCCTGCTCCAGCACATAAATGCATACCTTGGGACTGTGCTTGGTAGCTAACCCATCACAGCGCCACATAGCATGGTGCCACGCTAATGTTGCTGTGACATTGCCGTCCCGTATTGTGAGCAGATAACACAAACCCAAATGTTCAGGATTGGGCTGTTAGTGTAGGAGTAGTTCTAGCTTGACCTTGGTAGAATGTAGCACTATATGACACATAACACCTTTTTTCTACTTTGTGTTAAATTCCAATGATACCAATAGACTATTCCTCAATGTGATTGCACAAAAAAGTGATATAACATAGGCATGTAACAAATGTGATTGTCCAGGTATATATGTGTGTGTGTGAGTGTGAGAGTGTGTGTGAATGTGCGCATGGGCGCACTGATGCTGCCTTCTCTTGTGGTGTGGTCCTCAGCACAGCCATTGCAAACTGTCACAGTCTTAGTTTTACATCATTCCCTTGTAGTGCCTTACCAAACTACAGTTGCAGTTTTAAGGGTTTACTTCCACTGGTACGCCTAGAAACTGACTGAGGCTGGTTGGAAATTAATCTCAATTCTTTTTTCTTCTTTTGACTGTTCTTTATTGTTGCTTTCCTTCTTCTAGACTTTTTTGGTTCTTCTTCTTATTATTTTCATCTTTATTGGGTAAGTTGCAAAGGTCGAGGGAGAGGGGTGGTGTGGAATTTGACTGGAGCGAGGTGGAAATGGGAATTTGAAAGGACCCAGACTGGCTCTTAGGCCCGAAAGCAGCTTTCCAGGTAGTTCCGTTTTGTTGGTGGAGTTACAGATTTAGCTTTCTGTCAGGATGCTTAGTTCTGCCACCCGGCCAATTCTTTGCAGCTTAGTATTCTTACTAAAGCATAAACAGAAGAAGAAGAGGGTGGGTGAGTGAGGGCAGGCTTGCTTTGGATCAGAAACACGTAGTACCTCATGTTAAATCCCTATGTCTGGACTGGGGAGGTGGGGGGAGATGATTAGCTGGGACAGACTGTATATATATTTTCACTTGAATGCTTTCAGTGGGGGAAAAAGAAATAAGAGAATTGGGAGGACTTGTTTCTAGAGCATCAGACTCAGGTTTGCTCCAGAAGTTGCTTTTTTTTCTGGAGAAGTGCTTGCACTGGCACTTGGGCAAAGCCAATGGCGCTACTTTGAACTGGGTTACGCAACCTTAGCAGGAGGCCTGAGCCCAATGCCCGGCGGTAGGGGGTTGATCACTTCTAGGCAGTGTGTTCTGAAGGTCCTTTGCTTATGAAATGCTGGCGCTAAGCCTGACTTGGAGACACAGTGATGAAACGTGCCGTGGCTCACATGGTGCTTTCTTCATTCCCCCCCCCCCACCATCTCATTCATATAGTGGATATTTTGTTTTAATCACTGTTCAGGTTTGCTATCTGGGCTCTGTATCCTCAGCTCCGAATCATCTGAACGCTCTTTTTTTAAAAAACAAACAAACAAAACAGATTTCCAAAGAGAAGCTTTCGTACCATGAAGCAGAATTTTGAAGGTTAGAGGGAAACCGTAAAACGCTACACCAATGCAAGTGGGTGCTTCTGCTGTGTCAGTGCTTAGTATTGTTATTGTTGTTGTCGTTGTCGTTTGTTCCCTGTGGAGATGTACTTGTATCGGTGGTCTGAGGCCTGTCTGCCTGCATAGCTGCTCAGTACCGCTACAGCTGTATTTGTGACTTCAGACAAAGGAGTGTTTAGGCAATATGGTAAGATGTTGGGATATGGCAGGTCAGTTAGCTGAGAGAAGAGGGAGGGATCCCAGGAGTTGTAAAGGCGAAAAGGTTTCTCAAGAGGTAAGTTGGCAAGAAAGACAAGCACAGTTGTAATATCTTGAAGCGGGCACTCGTGTTTTGCCTGGAGGGAGTGAGGGAGAGCTCTCACCATGAATACTTGGTTGGACACAGTTGTTTTCCTACGGCAAAACCCTCAAATTAACCCTCTTTTTTTCTCATTTAAAACTAAGCACCATTTGGTTTTCTTGTTTTCTTCCTTCTCCCCCTAAACGTAAATCCTAGTCTGATCTTTCATTGGTTCATGCACCTTACATTTTCACATTCTGGAGAAAACTCTTTCCAGTTCCTATCCCATTAAATAATTTCCCCCAGTTTCTCAGTGTAACATGTTTCATTCCTTCCCTAGCCTATCACATCTAGAGTGGAAGCTTCATGCTGCTTGTGTCATTGAGAGGAATAATTTTGTTATGTTGTTGTATGATTGTTATTAATTTTAATGTGTTATAATTATGTTTTACTCTTGTTTTACTCTTGCACATGCATTCCTGCATCTTCGTATTATTATTATTATTATTATTATTATTATTATTATTATTATTATTATTATTATTCTCTCTTAATAGGGGATTGGTTGTTATTTAAGTAGGGTTCCCCCCCCCCCCTGTGTCAGTGGCATCAGAATGCTTGTTACACATGTAGGATTCGCAGGGAAAGGGAGGAACAGGGAAACTGGTTGAGAAACTAGTCTAGATCACATGAAGGAAGAACCAGGATTATAGACCCAGTTCAGTTGTAACAGGAAACCATGGTTTCCTGCTAAGTGAATTTGCTGGGCTCTCAAGTTTCCCCCTTCTCACTGTTTTTTCCACACAAGCAAGGTGTTGCTCAGAAGCATTCCTGTTTTAAGCTAACTACAATTCTCTCTCATGCCTGAACTCTGGAAGCTGTGGTTTGTTGAAACTCTGGTTAGGGAGAACAAGCCAGGATCTGAAACCATGGTTTGATTTTGGCCTGTTCTCGCTAACTGTAGTTTAAACAAGCTTAATTCCCTGAGTTTGAACACAGCAAGGAACTGTGGGTAGGTTAAAATCTGAAACATGGGCATCTAAATCTCCTTTTCTGGTGCATGAAAGAGGAGAAGGGAAGGAGAGATAGAGTGTAACCCCAAGGCTTGCTGCACCTCACTCACATAGCAGGAAATAATTTTTCCCCCTGTTAGGTCTGAACGGTGCCATATTGTAACTGCTAAACAATGGCATACCATTGCAGTTTCTGATACCTTTATGTTATATCCTCACATTTCAGAAGTGTGTTATTTTAGGCACAAGCCAAACAACTACTTCTAGCTTCAGAACTGGATTTAAGAAGGATACTGGAATCATGTAGACTGACCTTGCATTATAGGAATTGATGTCTGATGCTTTGCTCTGATATCAAAGAACTTAATAAGCAAGACTTTATTACCAGGTTGAAAGCGGTGGGGATGTTAAGACTCTGGATTTCATGGTCTCAGGCCCGACCCACCCATGAGGTGGAGTGAAGCAGCTGCCTCAAGCGGCAAAATCCCCTGAGGCGGCATTCCTGTGGGCACTCTGCCTGCCCACTACTTCTTGAGATGGTAGCATGTGTTAAGGTCACTTATTTTATACAGTCGCACCTTGGATCTCAAACGCCTTGGCTCCCAAACAAATTGGCTCCTGAATGATCGAAACCCAGAAGTGAGTGTTCCGTTTTTCGAACGATTTTCAGAAGCCGAACGTCCGGCGCGGCTTCCGATTGGCTGTAGGAGCTTCCTGCAGCCAATCAGAAGCTACCCTTTGGTTTCCGAACGTTTTGGAAGTCAAACGGACTTCCGGAACAGATTCCGTTCGACTTCCAATGTATGATTGTAATGTGATACGGCTTGCTGCATTTGGAGGCCTTCCTGCTCATTCTGTGAGTGGGATCCTAGACTTCTGCCCCAAAATCCTGTTCTGGCTGCACCACTCAGAGAATGCTTTACAGTCCTGTAATCAGCTGAAGGTGTGAGTATTTGTAGTTAAGTTTTCCACTTTAAGAAATTCAGTGAGGAGGTTATGCAGTTTCACCCAAGTGTGATGATATTTATGGTGCCAGTTAAAGAAAGTGCATGGTTCGGTGACCAGAGCTGTTGAAAACTGAAAAATTCAGAAACTGAGTCTAAGGTATGGTTGTCTGTTCTGTCCTTGATCATTGCTCAAAATTAAAAGCTTGATTGTGTGGCAAAAATAGTTTGCATATCCTCCTTCCCTAAGGACCTAATGCTTTCTGATCGTAATTAATTCTTATTGATACTTGTGATGTTTTAAAGTTTTGCTAGTTGTACACAAAGATGGTATTTATATTTTTAAGAACCTCCATCCTATTCTCTTTTTTAACACTCAACTGAGAATGCTGATTCCCTTCTACAACATGGGTTTTTTTTTACAGAACATCTTCTTCAAGAGCACCATTACGCCATACTTGATTAATTCATCTCCATTGGTTTATCAGGAATGCAAGTGATTGACTGGTTTGTGGCAAGAAAGGATTGGTTTTAATTACATAGACGGAAATGTTTTAGTTGTGTATTTTGCTTTGTTTTTTATATTTGTGCACGCAGCTCTCTTTTTCACTATAAAATGGTTCTGATTTTATACAACAGGAGACTGAAGGGCTTCGGATGTAGCGGCAACAAATTCATAGACTGTGCAGTTGTGTGTTTTTCTCAAGCTAGGTTGGAAAAAGGACTGACTGTAAATCCCAGCCTGGTCAGAGGGTGGATTAGTTTAGAGGCCAGAGTGAATGAGGAAGTAGCTAAATCAAGCATCCATAGATGAAATTGACGTTTGCAGTACTAAAGGAGAACTGTGAGTTTCTTCTACAGGCAGAGATGCAAACAGTGCTTTTCTGAACCTTTTTTTAAAAAAAAAAAAACAAAACACAATCATAGTAAGGTGCTGGTGTTTTTATTTTTATTTTATTTTTAGTTTGCTGGAGTCAACTGGAAAGAAGGGAGTGAGAAGGAAATATTGCTGTTTGGGGCATGTCCTTTGGAGGCTTTTTGTGGATCCATGAAGGCGTCTGGTTAAAACCCATGAGAGGAAGTGACTGTTTAATAACAATAGTGTAACAGTACTGGCATCTAGGTGAAATCATGGCTGAAATCCTAGGTACACTTCTGTGGAAGAAAGTCCCATTGAACTCCATGGGGCTTTCTTCCGTGTAGGGGTATATGGGAGTGCATAGTAAAATTGCAGCGCCTCAAAGAAGAAATGGTTTAATGTAGTGTGAACTTTGGAAGGAAGCAGCCTGTAAAATGGGGTAGGTTGCTGCCCGCTAAAAGTGTACATTTTCATGTTAACACAGTGATATAATAAGCCTTTACCTGTAGCAGTTTCCTCACGTAGGAAGGAGGCAGAGATTATTTTTATTTTGCAAAACTTAACAGTTTGTACTGTTCCAAATGACAGTATGCAATGAAGGAACTGCTTGCTTAATGAATGGAAGCAATGTCATTGGAGACCTGGGTAATTTCTCCCCTAAATCTTTTATCAGCTGACAGCACAATCCTATACATGTCTACTCAAAAGAGGTAAATTCATTTACGTTCAATAGGACGTATTCCCAAGTAAGTGGGTATAGGACTGCAACCTAAACGCCATTGTTTTGAACTTCTTCCAGTTTCAGTGAATTTGGCCCTGTACTTAACATGATGACTAATAGTTTCATCTTCCCACCCTCCCCTTCATATTAGCTCACAGGCCAATGAAGGAATGCTTCTGTCTCCCATCCATTGTTTTCTGTATTCTTAAGGGACTATACCTCAGAATTTGGCTTGAAATAAATTATGGTTTACCAAACTTGAAGGAAAATTTAAACCCACGCCTTTCTTTAACCAAAGAAAAAAAATAATAAATATGAATAAATATGTACCTTAGAGTATGTCTCTGCCCATTCAAAGTTCCCCAGGCACATGTTGTGACTTTTTGGACAAGACACGCTACGGAGTACCATTTTTTCTTTCTGTTCTTCCATGTTTGTCACACTTTTAACATTTTTATTTAACATACTGCGTCTGAAGAAGTTTGCTTGGGAGAATTCAGTCCTATTTGCTGCTGCTGTGCAAACCTTACTGTGACTAGGTGAAGTTTTGTGCCAGTGCTGGTAAAGATAATCCATCTCTAGAGATGCCCCCTATTTGGGGGCTGATAGGAGCTGTGGGTCATCACCAAGGCACCAGGTTCATAAATGCTGGTATGGGGCAGGTGGCATTCTCTGCCCCTTCCTGTGTCTGGTTTTTGTTCGGTTCCTACACACTATTGGTCTTTGCGCCTGCAGTGGGAGAAAGGGAGGACTAGGCACTCTTGAGCCACACTTCCAGTTCTCATTGTCTTACTGTTGTCTTATCTTACTGTATAAAACACCTGGTTCATAAGCTAAGACTTTCTTGACCCAGAAGTGTCAATCAGATAGAGCAAGGTACCCCACATCCAACTCTGTACAATAGTGACATTATATAATGCGTTGTTGAGGTCCAGGTCACTTATTCAATATTTCCCGTCAGGCAAAGCTGATTTCTGCTGCTCTAGTACCGGGCCATGGTGAGAGATCATTGGGAATTGGCCCTTCTGGGTATGCTGCTCTGTTCTACCATCACACTCGGTGGCTGGATCGTGTTGTAGCTTTTCTTTAAATCATTGTCGTCGTAAGGGTTGGATTCGTATCAGTCGGCTGAAGAATTTAGCTTGTGTCTGCAGATACTTCCCCCCCGTTCTTACTCGGTGGTGTGGGGGAATAACCACACAGGGATATTTATGTATTTGCAGGGTGTTAGGTGCCTGTGAATTTTGCAGGATTTGCCAAGCTGGGCCAGCGGAAGAATAATAATACCACTGAATGTAAACAAACAAAACGGGGGGAAAGCTCTTATAGGAGAAGGAAACATATATGTAGCAAGTGTGTCATTTTGAGTGGGCAATTAGCAGAAGTTGTCAGGAGCCGCCAAGAGCCTGTTTTTTCTGAATATAGCAAATAAGAGTGAAACTCTCGTTTCTTATGTACGGGTTAGTATTGTCCTTCCAGTTTTAGCAGTGCTGCTATACCAGACTTTTGTGTGCATATTAAGAAAAGAAAAGATGTATATTAATCTTTTGCTTAATGTAGTTAAACTAAGAAAGGCAATACTAAAAGCATTCCCCCCCCCAAATGTGATGTTTTTACTGCACTGATAGAAATTGTGGCATCTCTAGTCTAATTCTTCATCTGTAGGGGAAGTTCCATGCCAGTTCGCACAAATATCTGTGTGTGAATGGTACCCATAGGCCTCCCTCTCTCTCTCTCTCTCTCTCTCTCTCTCCTTCCTTCCTTCCTTCCTTCCTTCCTTCCTTCCTTCCTTCCTTCCTTCCTTCCTTCTGTCATGAAAGAGGTGGGGCAACACTGCTGAAAGCAAATGAAATGTCTTACTTTCAGGACAAAGCTAAGAACTAAAGGTGCTGGGGTGGAGCTAATAATAACAGAACTTTTTAAAAAGCCAGTACATTTTGAGGAAATTTGAAATACTTTGGTCTGGAATTTCTATTAGAAAATATATGCATTTGCCATCCATCTTTATTATTTTTTTTAAACTACTTTTTGTATTTTTCCTTTTTGCTTCTTTGCTATGGTTCTAGAGTAGACTCTCTGTGTTCTAGATGTTTCTAACTTTCTAGAGCTCACTGACTCCATTGGAAGCAAACCCACCTGATCAGGATTCTGGTTCCCAGTTGGTTCAACAAGGATTCCAGAATTTTGATCAACACTTTGTTTTATAAATAAAGAAGGATTAAAATATTTCTCTTACAAAAAAAAAAACTGTGACCTAATGGCAATAATTACCTCAAACGTGGGCATTCATCTTGGTTTTAGCCTTTAAAAATAAAAACAAACAAACATGTAGCCAGCTTGAATTTGGGATTAAATATAGATATATATTAAAATGCCCACCCTGGTCATTGTTGCTTTGAGTGATTCTTTAAAAATAAAACAATGAAACCAAGGATTAAATTACTCTTTTATGTATTTTAATTAATTGTGATATTGAAATGCACATGTAATTATATATGTTCATTGCTACTGTAAAGTGCTTTGACCTTCTCGAAGATATGTAATGAATCACATTTTAAACCAATATGAACTGAACAACCGACTGTGGCTACTAAACATTTTCTGGTTGCATTTTATAGTTACGATGTTTTATAGTTTACATTGAAACTGGTACTTTCTAACTAAATGTTCTGTTTTAATTATACCTTCAGAATCTCAACACTGCTGTCCCTTTAACATTTTAATTTTTTGCGCGCTCTCTCTCTCTTTTAAGTAGAACTGTGTCTTCAATGTGTACATTCTGTTCTGAGATATAACATAGTAGGTAGAAGGTCAGACCAGATAATTCCAAAGTTAAGAGGAGCAAATCACTCCATACATATTAACAACTAAAGCCCAACAAATGACCTATTTATTTTTTAATTAAGAAGGAAGAAAATAATAATAATTGAAGCTCTTGGGGACGAATCAGGAAGCACAATAATTCCCAGCTAGCTCTTTCCTTTAGGCTCCCATCCTAAACACACTTACCAAGGAGTAAGCCCCAACAAACACATTGTGACTTGCTTCTGAGTAAAGCGTGGGATTATAACCGCTGAAATCTTAACCTGAACAGACATAGCTATTGTGAGAACCAAGTATTCAAAGCAAGCGGCGTATTGTATAGCGAGTGGCTTGGAGCTCGTGAATACACAGATAGGTAATGCTGCGAGCTTGCCAGCTTTATAATCATGGGAAGCAGAACTGTCTGCTTAGAAATGGCAATCATGGATCACAGGTGCATTATGCATTTACCTGTCCCAGAAAATTTTTGGAAGCCCCGCACTAGGTATGCCTCTCCCAACGCCCCCAGGGTTGATCAATTGGCAGCTGTATCCATGGAAATCTTATAATGCAGGACTAGCTACCAGCAACCCATGCACATGTCTCACGGCTGGGAAACCTGTGATTAAGTCCTCAAGTACTGAGACAACAAATCCTTGGATTGTTTTGAGAAACAATGACAGGCAGTGCTGTATAATTCTGTAATCATGCAGTCTATCTCATTTGTCACTTGGAACCCCCTAAGCTAAATATGAAGAACTTGACCAGTACCTTGTAAATTTAATTTGCCTATTAGCCAATGACAGTTTATCGGATGCTGTTTTGTTTTCATATTACCAGCTGTCGCGAATTATGTGTTTGGACGCAAATGGTCTTTTGCTTTCGTTTTTCTCGTCGAGTCCTACTTATGTCTGTTTGACGTGTGAGGATTTCTTTTTCTTACTGTCCGAGTAACCAATGAATGGAAACGTTCTGCTGGGCAAAGAGGTGTTTTTAGACAATAAATATACAGGAACTGGCACAAAAACGACTTTATCCAAACAGCTGGGCTTCGTTGTGGAGCTGACAATCTCAGCAAAGTCCCTAACATTTGTTCAGCACTGGCAGATTAAGGAGTTGCAAGGAAAAGGCGAGGAACAGATTGTTTTTAGGTCCTTGTTAAAATCTCTGCTCCCACTGGATTCAGGGGGGAGCCCCCCGGCCCCTTCAGCCAATTTAAAGCCATGGTTTCCACAGTATAGCTCACATTACCAAAGTGAACTTGGCATGTGGCTGTGCCGCCATTTTGAAAGCCTAATGGGAAGCCTGTTAGGATTTTAGGCCTCAAGAAAACTGGAAGAGGTTGGGATTCCCTAGCCCTTGGGCACGGTTAACAAAAAATAACTCTTTTACCGCCCTTAGCAACCACTCATTTCCCCTTTTATATCAACACTAGTTGTGGAAATATCACCATAACCCCACTGAAAGGGCTATAGATTGTCTTTCCAAACCCTGGGCTTGGAGTCTGTAAAGCACAAAGGAGTTTTTAACATAGCCGTCTCCTCAGAAAGGGAAATGCAGCTGTCCCTGCTTTCACTTTGGGGTGGTAGCAAGCAGCGCTTCTCTCTTTTCCTCTATACATTTTGGGAATTTTTTTCCCTTTCTGAGGTGGTATTTCCCTCGGCTATTCCACAGCACGGCTATCTGAGGTGCAGAAAACACCTCCTCATCCCTTGTGCTTTACCAGCGAAGTTAAAAATATAAAGCTAGGCATTTCCCAGTGCCAAATTTTTACACAGACAGAATTGGAATGTATAATCTGAAAATTCTATACCAAAATCAGTATTTTTTTTTCTTTCAAAAGAGGGGGAAATAATAGCTTTATTAGAAAGGGGAGGAAGAAAGGGGATATATTGGCCGTTAGAGTCTTTTTGTGGTAGTTAAAATAAAAATTGGGGAAGGTATTTGTGAATATATGGACTCTTTTAACCCATAGTTGAAGGGATGTTTTATGCCTCTTAATTTCCCATAAACCAAGTATGCTTTGAATTGAATGAAAAACACATACTACATAAAAAAAATTTTTTTTTTGGGGGGGGGGCAAAATTATTGAAATATATTCCAATGCAGAAAGACACCTCCCCATCCTTTCACCTGATTTATATTTATAAGGCTTTTGCTTTTTTTTCTAGATACAGTATCATCTCAGTTCAAAAAACCCATGAAAGCCCTGGTTGGTTGTATTCTTTCACTGTACGGTTCTGTATTGAGTGTTAATCCATGTTAAAACTTTGTGAAAATTATTGTGTGCAACCGTATTTTCTTGTGTATTGTTTCTTTTCTTTTCTTTTTCTTTTCTGTGAATTGTCCCCTTTGTTTCCTTTCTTTCCTCCCACTTTTGTTATTTTTCTGTTTTGTTTTCTTCTGGTAATGTCTTTGGGGGAAAAAAAACCCAGAAAAGAAACTGACGTGTTGTAGAACTATATGTAACCTATTCCTTAGTCTCATATTATAGGTATGTTATAAGAATGGATATTTTACTTGGCTTTAGAATGTTTTACAAGAAAACTAATTCTTAACCAATCAAGTTCTTGCTACTAAAAAAAAGAAAAAAAAATGCTTGTGTTTCTCATCATGACGTTGTGTGCTTCTAATTAATAATCATTTTCGTTGTAGAAAAATGGAGTGAATTTATATTAGACTTGAAAACTAATAATAGCATTGTAAATTTATGAGATGATTTTAACAGAAAAAAAGCATTATAGAAGAATATAGTTATTTTAATTGTAATATTACTAACTGTAGGGTGAGAAAGGGCCCCCCGTTGTGGTGAACTATGTTATAGCTTGTTATTCACAGTTTCTTTTTGATCATTTTTTCGGTCTCTGAGGTGAAACGAGTTATTAATCAGAATTTGTAAACTCACATATGCATATTGTATATGTGTAGAAATGTAATCACACTTTGTCTTGGAATTACATTAAACTGTTTTAAGTCACTGCATCGTCTGCTAGTCTTTTAACTGGCATGGGTGGGATCGCTATCCTATATGTATCTGAGTAAGTTTTATTGAGTTTAATGGGACTAACAGCCAGGTAAGTGAAAACAGGATTGCAGCCTTAGGCTTGCTTTTAGTTTCCTCTAAAAGTCTTGGAAACAGCATGTTATGAAGCTTGAGCCTGTGTTAGGTACAATTTTTAATATCTGTCCTGCCCAATAGAATGGCTGCCTTTTCTGAGAAGCAGAAAATGTTGGAGATCGTAGAGAAGTTGTAATTGATATGTGATACCTTGTTTTCTCATTTCCTATTTTGTTCGGTGTCCTAGTCAGTTATGATTGATTGGTTAGGAATGATAAATGATTTCTATGTATTCTGTCTGTCTTTATCCACTGGGATTCTCAATTTTAATATTTAGTTTATTCTATCCCCTCTCCCTTTTATAGTCAAAATTGACCTCCCAAAGCACCTACAATTAATGCAAGTAATATTAGGGATATGTGGGTGGAGGTTGTCTCTTCTGAACTCTGATCATGGGTGATAAGGCTCAGGCTTTTCCCATCTTTCAATCGGAAAACAAATTGAAACACGCAAAAAGTCCTTTCACTGACCTTCCATTTGCTTGACCCTGGCAGTAAAGTGGTAGCCAATATTACCTGGGGAAGATAAGATCAAACCAAAAGCCTATCAAGTCCAGCATCATCTTCTCACAAAGCCCAGCCAGATGACCACGAGAAGCCTGTAAGGGTAACCTGAGTGCAAGAGCACACTCACAACTTGTGGTTTCCAAAAAACAGGATTCAGATACGTACTGACTCTTGACAGTGGAGGCAGAACATAGCCATCCTAGCTAGGAGCCATTGAGAGACTTATTCTCCATGAAGTGGTTCGTGGCTGTTTTATAGCTGCCCAAGTCGTTGGCCATCGCTGCATCATATGGAAATGAATTTCACAGCTTCGCTACTGTACTGTATGAAGTATATTCTTTTGTCTGTCCCAAATCTTCCAACATTCAGCTTCCATTTTTCTCTGCTCTCTCTCTGCTTGCTTCCTAGAGGCCATGAATAGTTTTACACAACCCTTCCCATGTCTCCCCCTTAGCCACCTTTTCTCTAAACTAAAATCCCTCATCTGTGGGGCTGCAGGTTTCCCATGTCTGTACTGCATAATCAGCCGGTGAACGTGTGGCGACTCCTTTAGCAGGCTAGCAGGAACCACATAGACTAGAATCTGTCTTGTCCTCTTAATGTCAGCGGTTCCAGTGCAATAAAGCGGCCAGCCATTATAACCAATTCATTAAGAACATTAACAATTAGGCAGCAGGCAACAATCAATATTCCTTTGGCCGGGGGCGAAATAGAATGTCATATGCCCTTTACAATCCTGACTCCTCTGCAGGGGAAGCAAAGAAACTTGACTGTTCTTAATGTTGCATGTTTATTAAGATCAGTCAGTATAATGAGTATTTTTATTTTAATAGTGAATATCTTGAATGTATCGTTTATCTCTTTTAGTCCTCCTGAATATGTCATTGCACCAAAGCATGTGGGCATTTTGAATCTTAAAAACGTTGGTTTTTCAATATCTGATCATTATTTTTCCTCTCCCTGCCCCCTGCCCCCCCCAAGTCCCCTCGCCCCCAGCTTATCTCTCTTTTGGTGTGGCATTCTTTCCCTGTGTGTCTGATGGTATAAGGCAGCTTCCCAAATCTCTGTCTTCCTCCATTATAAAGAGAATGGCAGGAGACCTGGGGGCTTATGGAAGAAACACATGGTGCTCTTCTCCCTGTCCCCCCCCCCAACCGCACATATGATCCCAGTTTCCAGGAAGAGTGTAATCATAGAATCACAGAATTGTTGAGTTGGAAGGGGACCCTGGGGGTCATCTAGTCCAACCCCCTGCAATGCAGGAATCTCAGCTAAAGCATCCATGACAGATAGCTTTAAAACCTCCGGAGAAGGAGGGTCCAGCACCTTCTGAGGGAGTCCATCCCACTGTCAAAAAGAGCTGTTGCCATCAGAAAGTACTTCCTGATGTTTAGTTGGAATCTCCTTTTTTGGAATTTCAATCCATTGGTTTGGGTCCTAGCCTCTGGAGCAGGAAAACACATGCTTGCTCCATCTTCCGTGGGACAGCCCTTGGGATATTTGAAGATGGCTATCCTATCTCCTCTCCTCTTTTGTTCAGGCTAAACATACCCAGCTCCCTCATCCATTCTTCACTAATCACTAGCATGTTGAAGCTCTGCAACAGAAAGCAACACAGGAAGCTGCTTATACAGAGTCAGGCGCATTGGTACATCTAGCCCAGTAGTGTCCACACTGTCTGGCAGCAGCTCTTCAGGGTTTAAGGCAGGGCTCTCTCCCAGCCCTGCCTGGAGCTACAAGGCCTTGAACCTGGGAGCTGCTGCATGCAAAACACAGGCTCTGCTACTGAACACGTTCCACGTGGCCTGGGCTTTTGTTATTTTTTCCCCCTTAAATGCAAATTGGGTTATTAAAAGTTCAATTCCAATATATTTCTAAGGTGAGTTTTCTTGCCGTAATTTGTGTTCTGCACATTTATCTTTATACTTGTAGTGCCAAAACGTCTAAAATGCCTTTAAATTCTGTGACATTTATGTGAAAGCCTTAAGTAAGTGAAGCTAAATTCAGTTTAAGGCAGCAAAACCTGTATCTTGAAACTGAATTGTACTTGATCACATCTAACCATTGTGTGACAGGCAGAAATTCACCAGGTTCATATTTTGTTGGTATGGAAGTACTGGCGTTTCTGACATTTTACACCACAATGTCCCTTTGTTAAGCACATTTCCACTTCAGTATTCTGCACTGTCCTCCACCATCCAGCAGAGGATGCTAATCATCTGTTTCCTTAAGCGATGGGTAGACCATACTAAAGCTTCGATCTATTTTTAAATTCGTGCACACTCCTGTTCATCGTAACGTCTTCTGCTGTGGCAATAATGGGATGCAAATTTCACCCTTCCATCTCCTCATGTGGAATGTTGTATAAATGTGGAATATAAATGAAATCTGGTGAGGGTTTTTTTGAAACACGAAAAAGATAGGAACACAATTATGAACGCTTTAAAAGCTGTTTGTGAGTGAAGAGGAGGAAAGCTGGACCATGAATAATCTGCTGTGTGGATTAGGTTGCTGTAAATTTGAGTTTATTGATATGCTAGGATCATAAACTACCATTTGATCCTGGTCCGTTAGAACAAACCATGGTTTAAATCAAGCGAGGGAAACGTGTGGCCCTTCAAATATTGTTGGACTACAACTCCCATAATCCCTGACCACAGGCCACACTAACTGGCCTGCATCTCTCAAGAAGGCCAACAGGGATTATAGGGCTTGTAATTCAGCAATGTCTCGTGGCCCACAAGTTTCCCACTCCTGGTTTAAACTAAACAGAGTTTCCCAGAAGTGGCCCCAGTAGCTCACTGACGGCTAGTACAGTGTTTTGAGGATTGAGGTGCCATGATCCCCTATCCCTGCTTTGGCACAACAACTGAGCAATGGCATTCTGTATCGGCCGCAGTTTCTGAACCATTCTCAAGGGTAGCCCCATGTAGAGTGCATTGCAGTGGTCTGTACTAGAGGCTAACTGTGCATGGGTAACAGAGGCCAAACTATTCCAGCTGTAGCCAGCCAAAGCTGGGCCTAGGCATTCTTCACCACTGAAGCCACATGGGCCCTCCAGCGGCATCAAGGAACACCTTCAAGATATGGACCTTCTCTTTCAGGGTGAGTGCTACCCCATAAGGATTGGGAATTTCCACAGTTTCTAGACTTGGGGAACTGCTGAGCCATAGCACCTCCATTTTGTAAGGAGTCGGCGTCCATTTATTGGTTCTCATCCAGCCCATTGCTCATTCCAGATGCTTTTCCAGCACTTGAATAGCCTCCACTGATTCAGATGGAATGGGGAAACAAGAGCTGGGTATCACCTGCCTGTTGGTGGGACTGCACTCCTAATCCCAGGGTGATGCCTCCCAGTGGTTTCACATAGATGTTGAATGCCTTGGGGAGCAAGACGGAACCTTGTAGGACCCAACAGGTAGGTCCAAACAGCAGCCTGCCAATACTGTTTTAGTGAGCCAGTAAATACGACTGGAACCATTGCAACATAGGAGCCAGCTCCCCAATAAAATGTTTGTGGATGCTGTCCCCCCCAAAAAAAGTTGATGAGAATTAACTTTCAAATGGCGTGTGTGCACTGCATAATGTGTTCAATCATGCAGGCCCCCCAATATTTTATTCAATGCAACCTGCACTGCAATGCAACTGGGCAGTACATGCGCCATGGCTCTGGGTCAAGGGAGGAATGTTCCTGTGGGCGAGTGTGATTCTACACATGCCCAGCACCCTAAGATGGATTGGTTCTGCCCCCACCTCAGCTTACAACCCTCCCAGGGTGACAGAGCTATCTGAAGGAGAGTCTAACTTGATCTCATCCTATGGGCAGATTGATAGAAGAATTTGCCTCCATTCCACATGAGGCAGGACATTGTCTCTCTTGTCTTTTCAGAACCTATTGAAAACCTTCTCCTTTCAACAGGTCTCTTAAATGGAGATCATTATCCCAGTCTGCATCTGTATTGGACCTATTCTATTAATTGGAATCATTTTTAAATGTCTGTGTGCTGTGTATGCATGTAATTGTTTTATATAAGGAACTTTTTTTTTGGTTTTACTCTTTTCTACAGAATTATTTTAGAGTTGGAAGGGACCCTAAGGATCTTCTAGTCCACCCCCTGCAGTGCAGGAATCATGCATTTGTTGTATCATCGGATATTTTATTGTGGCAACCCACTCTGAGACCTTATGGTGAAATGAGGATGGTGAGAAATCTAACAAAATAAACATTGCGTCAAGTTCTCAGGGCACAAATCATATATGAAGCATCGTATAAGATTTCCCATGATGTGCAAAAGAATATAAACTTGAAAAAAAGGTGTCTGGACCGCCCTGAAATCTATGGGTAAATATAAAGGTACCCCTGACCGTTAGGTCTAGTCACATACGACACTGGGGTTGCAGTGCTCATCTCGCTGTACTGGCCAAGGGAGCTGGCATTTGTCCGCAGACAGCTTCCAGATCATGCGGCCAGCATGACTAAGCCTCTTCTGGCGAACCAGAGCAGTGCATGGAAATGCCGTTTACCTTTCCGCCAGAGTGGTACCTATTTATCTACTTGCACTTTGACGCGCTTTCAAACTGCTAGGTGGGCAGGAGCTGGGACCGAACAACGGGAGCTCACCCTGTCGCGGGGATTTGAACCGCCGACCTTCTGATCGGCAAGCCCTAGGCTCTGTGGTTTAGACCACAGCGCCACCCACTTCCCATTAAATGTATGGGTAGAGGGCATTATACAAATTTAATAAATAAAACAAAATGTAACCTCAGATCAAAGAGTTAGGGAATAAATAGCTCAGTCTATTTACCTTGGCCTTTTCGTATAATTACATCCATCTCCTCTTACCAACACATTTGGACACGGGCAGGGGGATTGTCATATGTGAGGCCGATCATCTGTCTGCCCTCTCTACAGGGCAGGCCAGCCTGCAGATGCTCAAAATAAGCTGTGCACACATGGATAGCGGTGCTGCTGCTGTTGCCAGGCAACCACTCTGAGCAACGGGATGAATGAAGAAATATATATATTTCTGGGTCAAGCGACTGGATCGCTTTGCCAGTTTAGCTGCTCTTTTCACTTCTGCTCCCTCGGTCTCTCCACCCTGGGCAACGAGGGGCCCTGCCTATTTATGTGGCACTTTGCATGCCTGTATGCGGGAGCCCATGAAGACTTTCACGTCTAGGTTATCTTGCTTACGAGGATGCCAGTGAAAAGCATGCTCTTGCAGCTCAGTGTCTGCTGAGCCTTGCGATCCATTAACATCCAGTAACAGAAGTGATGGATTTTTGCCTCATTATCTTGGGGAGCCATTTAGGAGGCTAATGTGTCTTGTGATTAGGGAGCCTTCCCTGGTGCTTAGATTAGAGGCAACTCTGCACAATTTAATCCATCACTCCTTGTTATGCAAACCAGTCCTTATAAAGGCTGTTTGTTGGCTCCCTTTGACCCATAGTATAATAGATTTCATTCAATATTTAGGCCCAGCACTTAGCTATACTTGAGGAAGGGGGGGGGACGACAGAGGAAGCCTTATGTTAAAACTACGGGTTCCCATATTTGCTGTGATTGACAGCTGCTCTCCCAGGATTCAGGAGGGAGCTTTTCCAGTCCCGGGCTGTTTACATTCATATGTATTGTACAGTAATTATTAACATTATTTTTTTAATGTATTAGTGGCCATGTGATAATTTTAGCTTATAAATTTTATTGTTTAATGTCATAACTTGTATATTAAGGTACTTTTATAGCTCTGTTTAGAGTAGGTAATGTCTTGATAATATAGACGTTTTAAGTTTTTTGTATCAATCCAGTATATTTTCTTTTAACTGTTGAATGATTCTGTGTACATTGCGGCAGCCTTTGGCTATGTGCAATAAAAGTGGCTGGCTGACTGTATTGTGCAGTATTTGTGTCTGTATTTACATGCATTGGAGAACAATACATTTGGCTTGCTACCTGACGCCACCAGTGGCAAGCATTGATCCTCATGCTGTTGGTTAGCGGTCCAGATGATCAGCAATGAATGAGACAGAAATCACCAATAATAGTTCCATATCCTAGCCCTAGTTAGTACCTCCTTCCTGAAGACACTTTCCCTCTTACTTGGTATTTTCGATTACCGTGACTGCTGGAAGCAATGCCCGGAAATGCTCAGCCATTAGCACCTTGATGAAAAAAATGCATCAGATGATGATGTTATGCTTTGAACACAAGTCATGCAATATGCATTTGCTAATGGTGCAAGTTATAGGACAGAAATGTTATGCCACTATAGTTTACTGTTAAAACCAAGATCTATATTTATATATAATAGTAATGTATTTCATTTATGAACTGCTTACCATGTTTTCATAGTAGAATAAAAAAGAAGCAATTGTGTGTGTGTAAATAATAAATAATGGTGTGTGTGTGTGTGTGTGTGTGTGTGTGTGTAAAACAACTGCATATAAAGCAATGAATCCAATACAGACTCCCCAAGGCTTACTGAATATACAGTATATAGATGTAGTGCAAAACATTTACAGCTAGCCAGATATATAGATGCAAAGATTAGTAACTGTATTCTTAAAGTACGGTACCGATATTTTTCTTGATTTTACAGTCTATCTTTTGTAAACCACTTTGAGGGTTTCCCCCCCCCCTTTTACAAGGAAAAGTGGTGTGTAAATGTGTGTGTGTGTAATATTAAATATATATAAAATATATAAAAAAATATATAATTTATTGATCTTTGTATTTTTACAATGCAGAGAGTTCACGTGGATTTCCTGGATCCGAAAACCAACACTTTAGTCACTGCAAAACAGCAGCTCTCAGAAACACAGACCTTTTCTAAACCCGGGAGTTGCATTTCCTTCTGGGCAGCCTTCCAGGGACCCCACAGACAAGGTCAGAGGCAGAGGTGGGTAGAGCAACAAATGTAAATATTAGACTAGTTCTGCGCACACTAACACACTCTCTTCTCTCTTCCATCCAGCCAAGCAAGAAGCCTTATCAGTGTTTGAAGGCCCATTCCAGTCGGGCATAAGCACTCAGGAAGGATGCAAATCAAGGCAAGTGAGTGGCATGGCCTGGGGAGGTAGGTGTGGCTAAGGAGGGAGTCTGACCCCAGGGAGACTCATGAAGGCTGGATAGAAAGGCCTGGAGGAGCTGCATTTGTCCCTTGAGCCTGAGGTCTTCCAGCCTAGCTATAGAATGGAAGGTGAATTCTTCTCCCCAAAACAAGATGCCTCACATTCCTATAAACACATAGGAAACCAGAGATTCAGTGTAACAGAATTCCCAGACTGCAACCCGAGACCAGCATGCTGCTGCTGCTGCAGCATTGCGACAGCTGCCCCATGTATTCCTGTCTGACCTTGGTGTTTAATAATTGCTGCGTCCAGGGCCGCCGCCGGTCACATTCTCAGAGTAATTTTGGGAGCAGCCAACAATGCAAGTGAGCACCAGCAAAAATGTCTGAAAGGGGAGATAAAAGGCGAGTTCTCGACTGCTCCAAAGAAAGACCACTCTGCCTGGTGTAAAGTCTTGAAGACCTTCTATTCATGGCATCTTGTGGGTCTGAAAACAGCCAGGGAGTGGAATCCAAAGCAGCAGCGACCCCAGACTGTTCAGCCGTGCTATGAATACGCTGCTTCTGTTCAATGAAATGCCACCTGTCAAAAATGCACCTGTGTGCATGGATCTCTAGGTCAGGGGTTCCCAAACTCTGTCCCTGCCCCACCACCATGGACCACTTGAAAAGCCCTGAGGGTCTTGGCAGACCACTTAATGATTTCCCCCCCTGCCTGTTGCGGTAGTTGTAATGCGCTGGGCTAGATGCTGTTTTATCCCTCGCTACCTGGTGTCTCTCAGCAATACCACAAATATTGACACTGCCCAAGGCTGTTGAAGAAGAAAGGAGACTTCTGCTTCAAAGGGAATTAAAAACGGGGGGAAGGAGGGTGTAAGCAGGGGATGTCCACACTCACAACATACATTGAAAGCACTATGACAGGCTTCCTCAGACTCGGCCCTCCATATGTTTTTGGCCTACAACTCCCATGATCCCTAGCTAGCAGGACCAGCTGTCAGGGATGATGGGAATTGTAGTCTCAAAACATGTGGCCAAGTTTGAGGAATCCTGCACTATGATATCACTTTAAACCATGGATAGGCAAACTAAGGCCCAGGGGCCGGATCCAACCTAATCACCTTCTAAATCCGGCCCGAGGATGGTCTGGGAATCAGCGTGTTTTTACATGAGTAGAATGTGTCCTTTTATTTAAAATGTGTCTCTGGGTTATTTGTGGGGCATGGGAATTCGTTCATATTTCCCCCCAAAATATAGTTGGGCCCCCTACAAGGTCTGAGGGACAGTGGACTTGTTAAGGGTGCTGAGAGTCGTTATGAGACCCCTATTCCCTCCACAGAGCTACAGTTCCCTGGGTAGAGGGATTGTTTGTTAAAACACCCTGAGAACTGCAGCTCTGTGAAGGGAATAGGGGTTGCCTAACAACTCTACAAACTACCATAATTCTTTGGGAGGGAGCCATGACTGTTTGAGGTGGTATCATAGTGTTGTTGAATTTTGTTTGCCAAGCTCTCGCTTGTCTGACTTGCTCTGGGCCTTGCCACATATGCACAAGAGTGGGAAGGGGCACCAGGAGGATGCCAGCTCCCTCCCTTCTGTGGCTAGGACTTGGCAGAAGACTTTGAAAGAGATAAGGGAAATGCTGGTTGCTTTGCTAGCCGTGGGAGAAGCAGCATACAGTGCAACACACACCGCAGACCACCAGCATGAAGCTCGTGGACCACTTGTGGCCCATGAACCACAGTTTGGGAATCTCTGCTCCAGGTAATAATAGAGAGGCATGGGGAGACAAGAGGAAAAAGTAGGTTGCAGATTCCTTCGCACTATTTATGCCGCTGGGGTCTCAGATTTGGCTACTAGCAAGGCAAAAATAGGATGCCATAAAACTGAGCTGGCAGTCTAATTTGAGAAATACCTCCTCCTCACTTTCTGCATATTTATATATTCATAATTTATGGATGCCTCAAAGTGTTTCTAAAGTCTCAGATCGTGTTTAAAAAATTATCGCTCGCAGACAGTGCCTCTGGAGTGGAAGCTATTTTCTGCGTGTCAGGGCTCATTCAAATAAATACATTTTCACTCAGCAAAAAATGAGGGATTTCTTGCTTCTCCTGTGGTTGCTCTTCCACCAGGGGCAGAATTTCGTAATATGGCATCGTGAGTGAGGACAGCACTTGGTGCCACCCACCACAAATATTTCTTATTTTCACAATAATTCCTTTCGGTACAGTAGCTTTATTAAGGCTCTTCTCAGCAGACACCCAAACAAATATAGGTTGCTGTCGTTGTTATGCACCCCCAACCGCCCGCACCACCGAACTAAATCTAGTGCTGCTTTCACTCTTGCATCCAATTTAAGCTGCAGCCCTTTTCTTCGAAACCAATAAAACTTTATAGCATAACTCAGTGGCGGGCAGCCTTTTTGGAGTCAGGGACCACGTCCCCATGGAAAAAAGTGGGTTGTGGGACATGGGTGTAGCCAGGATTTATTTTAGGGCAGCAGGTTTTGTGTTGGGGGAGCAGAACTGAGTTATCTGCAATGCAGTTGGTCAGTTAATTAAGTATTTTTACTTACTGGGCTGGCCCACAGCTACGCCCATGTTGTGGAACATATATCACTGACAGCAAAATTTCTTCCCTTCTCTGTCTCCCCTTTCATGGTCCATTCATACTTTTCACTTCCCAAGTTCAGACCATATTGCCATGCAGTCCTTGTAGGGACTTCTCAGTGTCGCAGGCAGATGTGAAGGAAGAAGAGCGCCAGTGTAGAATAATGGCTAGGATGCTGACCCCAGTGTCATAAGTGCTGTGCTCCACATTGGCCACCGTTGCCCCTAACATACCTCCAATTTGCCCACTTTTGGTCCCTACCCATGTTGCAGCTCATCCAGGGGCTTGGAACCTCGCGACCTCTGCCAACTCTCTGATTCTATTATCTACGATCAACTGGGCAAGAGCAACAGAAGATTCCTTTGGTTACTGGGATGCCCTCCCAGGGACCACAGGATTGCAGGGTTATTCCAGTTCTGGAATATTAATAGATAACGTGTAAAACGTGCAGGGATAAGCAAGGAAATAATAAAAGAATCAACTGAACAATGATTAAATTATAACAACACAACAAGATGGAAGTAGTAAAAATAAAATAAAGTAAGATCACACATGGGTGAAGGGGAACAGGGGGTATAGGGGAATTTGAAATATTATTTATAATATAAAAGCTTTAATATAAATTTTCTAACTGTGTGGTATTTGTATACAGCAAGGAGAAGTTTAGAGTAATTAGGTATATTTTAATTTAGGTAATTATGTAATAGATTTAAGTTAGAAAATGAATATGGATGTTGAATTTGATGTTTGTAATTTTTCTTTTTTCAGTTTTGGAAATAAATATTTTTTTAAAAAAAGGATTGCAGGGTTATGAGTAATAATAAAAACATGAATGAATGTTGGTAAGTGGCTGTAAGGTCTATGGAATAAACGTTGTTGTTGTTGTTTCTTATTATTTGTATGCTGCCGTATACCACTAGATTTCAGGGTGGTTCACAACATAAAATCACAATGTAAAAATACAGAAAATTAACAACAACAAACAAACTATATATATTTACAAGCTACCTCCAAAGCACAAGTTTAAGTAAATTCAGCATATTTCAGTTTATGTAACTGATTAAGAACAATGGATATAAACGACACAACTCTCCTAGAATGTACTCAGAGGGATGTCTATCTTATAGGACTACTGTCATCAATTATAAATTGCCTAAATATGTGCTAGGTGCATGGGAGGACTGTGGTAATGTATTATGTTTACTTAGGTTGTCTTTGACTGGAGACAACAGATACGGAAGGGGCTGTCTTGGAAAAGACAGTGGCAGGTTTTACATAATTTGTAGTAAATTGATCGAAGTGAATTATATTTATAAAGACTTGGTTGAAGTATGTTTGATTGGTATAACTGTACAAAATTGCACTATGATTATTATAAATATTTTTAAAAGGTAATAAAAGAAATCAAAGTTTGCTATCTGGAGCAAATAAAGCAAAGTCAGTGGCTGTGATCCAACACTCAGATTGCTTAAGGCTGCAATCCAACACACACTTACCTGGGAATAAGACCCATTCCGCTCAAAAGGGTATATACCTCAGAGCTGAGCAGGGATGGTGCTGCAAATTCGATTGACTTTAACAGAATTTAAGGAGACTGGCTAATCTGTGCAGGACTGCAATAAGAGCTGGATGCTGGCTCATTAGTGGAAGCAGTTAGATGGTGGAGAGGGTTAAGGCTTAATCAAAGGAGGAAGTTAATTAGTTAGTTTTATTTTGCCTTTCAGGAAACAAACGCTTCCAAGCCAGTTTACAAGAACAACAAACAATATCAATAACCAGGACCCCTTCTACACAGGGCATTTCTGTGGCTTGGGTGCAGGGAGTTGACAGGCAAAGCCCAGACGTGCTTTGCTTACATCCACACTATTTTAACATTTACTTTGTCAGGGCTCCGCGCCCAGAAAAAGCACGCCCCAGAACAATAGTTTGTTAAAGGTCCTGAGAATTACTAGGACACCCCCACATAGCTAGAATTCCCAGCACCCTTAACAAACTACAGTTCCCAGGATTCCTTGGGGGGAGGGAGGCATGGCTGTTTAAAGTGGTACGGTACTGCTTTTAATGTATGGAGCATATGAGGCATTACATAATTCCTTCCTAAACAAAAACGTTTGTAGCAGGCACCAAGAAGAGTACATTGAAGGTGCCCCTTGATGTCACTAGGCGGGGAGTTCCAAAGTGTGCCTGCTGTTGCACTGAAAGACATTTTTCTTACAAATGCAAAATGAGCACTTGTGTGGCACCTTAAGCCGTGCCAGTTCCACAGACTGAAGTGATTGGGTGGGCATATATGGGATTATTAGTTCAATAAAGACAAAGCAACAAGCATTTGCTCATGCATTAAGTCTGGGATCTGCCTGGATGCCAGAGACGATCCCTTTCCTGATTTTGCTTGGATTATTTTGATGCTGCCATAAAGTAGCGTGGGCCACCAGCAAGGGCTTTTCCTGTGCTGTATTGCTTATTTTGGCAAATTCCTGGGCTAAGGTTGGGGTGGTGGCACAGAATCCAATTCTTTTTCCTCCAGATATTTTAAAGCCCCCTAAGAATCTGAAGTCCAAGATACACGCCTGGTTGGTCTGTGGATAAATCTAGATTTTTCCAATCACGCGTTTGGAAAAGAAAATCGAAAAGATCCGAACTGTGTGTGCTGAGACTTTGGATGGAGTTGCCTTTAAAAGAAATCTCTTGTCCCTGGTTCTTATTTGCAAACCTCACCAAAAAATAAATAAATTGGAATTTCAAAGCAAAGGGGGTTGTTTATTTATTTAGCGTGGGGGGAGAGAACTGCTTTTCATTTTAATCTAATGTTCACCAAGGAGGGATACTCCTGTGCTTGTCCTTTATGTGACCTTAATTTTGTGTTGCATAAAGTGCTACTGGAAAAGAAGGGCAGTTTTGTTCAGAGATTACAGCTGCTCCTTTCAGCAGAACTTCCACTGGCTTGGGGAGCGGGGAAGTGGCAGAAACTGCACCTGGTGCCTTCTTAAGTATTAATGCATGGGAGAGTGTGCATGGAATGATTCTGGTGATTCTCCAGAACTAATTTGCGAAGGGAATGAGGAAGAAAAAAAAAGAGAGACCCTGCATCCTCGTGAGTTTTAATGACTCCCAAAGTTCTTATTCATCGCGAGCCATCACACCTTCAAAGTATTCTTATCATCTAATCCTCATTTGCTCCAGCAGAGCACACCGTACAGGAGCCCATTAAATTGCAATCCTGCAGGCATTTTTTAAGGGGTTCCTGTCCATTTTAAAATTCAGTTATGTATTTATTCTTTCTGTTTCTATTTTGTTTTCAAACCAGGGCAGGCCTCCAACCTATCTGGAACCAGCTGACATACTGTCATTGTTTAGGAAAGCGTACAAAATTATTTCCTCAAATGCCGGTTAAATGGTGAGAATCTCTTGTTGCTCTCCTCTGCATATTCACATTCATTCTTGACCACTCCTGCCCCCCCACCCCATAGTTAAATCTAGAAATCTTTGGCCTTTTCCATAATGTGAAGTGAACCACTTGCTCTGAGGTGACAGCAGGGATTGGTTTAGAACTTTCTGATGTACGGCGTTCCGTAAAGCAGGGACTGACAGCAGTTGTTTTTGGCTATTATCACATTTGATAACCCTTTTTGAATAGGTACAATTGCATCCATGGTGGCAGCCCCCCCCCCTCTGCTGATGCAACTCTGCAAGAAAACCGCCAAGTCCAGTCAGAGAATGTATGGACACCAAATGTCACTCAGCAGCAACTTAACACACTGAAACAACTTTGTCATGCCTCTTTCTCAAAAATATCTACTTGCCGCTGAATCGTAAGACAAGAGGAGAAAGAGAGGGTGATAGGAAAAATCTGATCACAGAATTAATGTCATTACAGTGGTACCTCAGGTTAAGTACTTAATTCGTTCCGGAGGTCCGTTCTTAACCTGAAACTGTTCTTAACCTGAAGCACCACTTTAGCGAATGGGGCCTCCTGCTGCCGCCGTGCTGCCAGAGCACGATTTCTGTTCTCATCCTGAAGCAAAGTTCTTAACCTGAGGTACTATTTCTGGGTTAGTGGAGTCTGTAACCTGAAGCGTATGTAACCTGAAGCATATGTAACCCGAGGTACCACTGTATTATTTATTTCATATATTTGTGTACCGTCCTCAAGGCAGTTCACAACATAAAATTCCAATATAAAAACCACAAAATACTTAGTAAAAATAACAAGAAAAAACCAATAATCCCCCCTCTCACAATACATTTAGAAGAGCACTGGATGTCAATCATCTAGAGGCTGGGTTGTAAAGGAATGTTTACGCCTGGTGCCTAAAGGTCTATCATGAAGGCGTCAGCCGAACCTCCCTGGGGAGAGCATTCCACAAATGGGGAGCCACTGCAGAAAAGGCCCATTCTTGTGTTGCCACCCTCCGGACCGCTCATGGAGGAGGCTGCTTGGCAATTTGATGCTTTATGCAATGGTGGCTGGTACCCACGGGCTGGTAGGGCAGAAGGAAGGGAGACCAACAGTAGGGGGAGCCAGAGCCAAGGAAAGACAGTTCTGTCCCCATCCTCTTCCCTGCTGAGTTCTAAGAGGACAAAACTGAGACCAAGGAAAAGGAAGCGAATGCCCAAGAACTCCCCCTGGACATGTAGTATATATGAATGCAGGCAGGTGGGGGCTGGCTGAGTCAGTGGGGCAGTGCCCCATTTGCCCTAATGTGCCAGCTCCCACTGCCTATGCCACTTGTTAAAGAGGTGCCACCGCAGCAATTCTCTGCAGACAGCAGCAGGATTGGACCATGCCTATTTCTTTAGTGAGAAGAGCATACAGCTTCATGTAGAACATGGCTGGTAAGGAGCCTACAAAGCCATGCATTCTGATGCTCTGTTACCAGCCAGGCTAGAAATGTGATCTTTTACAGAGCCACTTTACAATTTCCTCTATTTTATCGAGGGCGACTTGTCTCTGAAGGGACGAATGCCGGCACAATGCTTCGTTTCCTCCTTGCTGTGATGTATGTGTGGCGCGGCGGCAGAAGACGGGGAAGAGAAATCGACTTCGGCTGGGGAGGCTGGCCCGGCAGAGGAACAACTTAGCGCCGCAAAGATGCCCCTCGGTTACCGCGCCAGCATCCTAGGAGGACCTCGGAGGCCTTTTGTTCTCGCGCTGGGCGGGGAAGGGGACGATGCCGGGGATGCCGCCGCCGGGGGGCGCGCGCGCGGGGGGGGGGAATCGGAGAATACCGTCGCAGCGCAAGGAGGAGGTTCCCGCTTTCCCTTGCGCGCAGCTGAAGGGCGCCCCCCCAACCCCCAGCTCACCACGCGGCGCGCTCCCGACTCCTTCCCATGCCCCGCGTCCGCTTGGCGCAGCGCACGGAACCGCAGCGGGGAAGAAGGGTAGGAAGGAGAGGCGGAGCCGGAGCTGGTGACATCACGACATGCCCCCCCTTTGCCGCCTTCCCCACTCCTCCCCCCCAAGTTGTGAGGCGGACGGGGGGGGGTTGTTAATGAAAACGTCTGCTCTACTCCGCCTCCTTCCCGGCGCGCGCTCGCTCGCTCGCCCTGCACTGCCCGGCCAAGGAGTTGGTTGCGCCGCGCGCGCGCGCGCCTTCCAAGCTGGGCGCCACCTCTCCGGCTCGCCCGCCCGCGCGCACATACAGACACGCTCGCTCGCGCGCGCGCAGGTGTTGCCCTCTCCAGTCTCCGAGCTCTTTTGCGCTCTCTCTTTCCTTCCCCTCGCTCGCTCGCCCGCCGGCCGCGCTCTCCTCTCTTCCCTCCCGCCCGGGAAGCCGGAGGACGGGCTCCTTCTCGGAGGAGGGGCCGGGGAGGAGGAGGAGGAGGAGGGAGCAGCCAGGAGGAGAAGAGGAGGGAGGTTCCCCGTTAGCAACAGCGCCGCCGAAGCCTCCCCCCCCCCTCAGCCAGCGCCGCCTTCCCACGTGAAGAGCCGGGAAAGGCCAAGCAGCGAGCGGCAGCAGCGCCCCGCCAGCCGGCCAGCCAGCCTGCTTGTGGAAGAAGACGAGAGCCGCGGCCCAGCCGCCGCAGACCCGCTCGCCGCCTCCTCCGCCTCTGCCTGCTCCCTTCCTGGCATTACAGACCCTTCCTTGGCAACCCTTTTCGGCGCCCTGCTCTCGCCTTCCCTTTACGCGCAGCTCTCTCCCCCCCACCCCTCATGTGACCTTTCGCTAGATCCCCCCCCCTTTGCAATTGTGTGCACCTCCCTTTCTTCCCCTCCCCAGTGCAAGACCTCCCTCTCCCCCAGCTTTGCATCGCCCCCTCCCCGTTTCAGCGCAGGCTCCCCCCCCCTCTCCTCTCCATCTCTTGCAATTGCTCCGGCTCCATCCTCCCACGCCTTCCCGCCCCCAGCCTCCCCCCGCATCTCCCGGCAACGGGATACTCCGATCCACTTTCCCCTCTCATTAAGAGGATCGCCTCTCCTTTCACTCCGTCCCCTCCGCTTCGGCTCTCTTTTCCCTTTTCTCCTCCTCCTCCTCCTCCTCTAGCTCCATAGTTCAGGCTCTCACTTTGCTTCTCTCTCCTGCCTTCCCCCACTTGTTCTTCCGAGCCTCCCTCCATCTCTCCCCCTCGCCTCCACCTGCTTCTCCCCTCTTATTCCACAACAATATTTTGGGGGGTGGTGGTGGTGGTTCTGCCTCGGCTTGGAGAGCCGGGGAGGGGGGCGCCTGGCTGTAACCCCCTCCCCATGCCTCTGACGCCCGCCTGCCTGCCGGTGTTGGATGCTCCAAGGAGGAAGCGAGGAGGCCTCCCGGCTCTTTCTTCTGGGGGGTGCGCGGGGGGGCCGAGATGATGACTTGATGCTTGGCTTTGCCATGGATGGGATGACATGCTTCATGGTTGCCTTGGTCACGCTGCTGCTCTCTTGCCCGGGTCCACCTTGGTGCGTTGCCCGCCGCCTGGTGCTTCCGACGGGTCTCCCGGTTCTGCTGCCTCTGCTGCTGTCTCTGCCGGCCTCTCTGGCTTCCCCGGTAGCAGGTAAGGGGATGTGGGGAAGCTGGCTTCAGCCCTGGGAGGATGCTACCTGGCGTCTAGGTGCTACTCTCAGGCTTCTTTTGTTGGGACCCTGGAGGCCAAGATAAGCTTCCCTCTTGCAAATTCTCCTGTTTTGCGTTGCCAGGATATCTTGCAGTTGGCCACTTTTTTAGCATCAACCCTCTCTGTCTCTTCTTTTAGTTGTAATTGTGTTTTTTCCCCTTCAATAAAAGTGCCCCCCCACTCCACTTTAGTGGTGTTTTGGGGAATAGCCAGTGTAATGTTAAAAGATGTGAAGACAATGAAACCTGAACAGTTTCTTTTATTGTACTGTGCATGTGGCTTTATGCACCACATAAAAAGGGACTGTGTCATTTTGGGCACATTCTGTGCACAGAGATATTTTTCTGGATGTTTTTATCATTGAGCATATACAAGTAAGCCAAAGCAATCTTTTATTTTTATTTAATGAAAGACACTCCTAATAAGAAACTCTTTTTTTTTTTAGGGTTACATAACTGAACACACCCCCCAGCAAAAAATAAATAAAAAGGTAGCAGATGGGTCTATTGGAATTGAATTAAAATATAAGAATTGTGCTCCACTGTAACTTGCAATGGGTTTGGAAATTGGGTATCCAGTCCTCTATGACGTCATCTGAAAGCTGATGTACAGCTGAAGCCCATTTGAGATTTGCTTATTTCTGGGGAATGGTGGAGTATTGGTTTTTTTTTATGAATGCTTTGGCACTTTTGAAGGTTTTAGTATTAGCTTGTAGTAGCATTTATAGGATTCCAGATATATTCGCTGGGAGCTCAGTGTGGAACCTCAGAGTTTGGAAATGAGGAAGGTAATCCAGTATACAACTTTGTAAGACTAAACACTGCTCACTTCAGAAAAAATAAACACCACGTAATGGGTCTGGTTTTTCAATTGAAACAATAACTATTGTGCTTTGTTAGTATTTTTTCAGTACTTTAAAATTGCAGAGACTGTTTTCATCTGATAATAGAAAAATATACAGAATTATAATGCAGTTGCTAAATTGCAGCAAATGGTTTCCGTATGCAGACATCCACTTGCAGAGGAACCCCCCCTTTCTCCTATTTGCTCTCTTTCTAAGAAAAGGAAAATGTTATCCTAAAGTTCACAAACCATAGTTGAGAGAGCAGTCACCACCTGCTAGTGTATGCTTTTGTTGAAATCAAGTTTATCTCTTTCTCTTTTTTATCAAAGAT
Source organism: Podarcis vaucheri (assembly GCF_965113315.1). Lineage (NCBI taxonomy): Eukaryota > Metazoa > Chordata > Lepidosauria > Squamata > Lacertidae > Podarcis > Podarcis vaucheri. Next base: position 51,823,399 of record NC_138748.1, read on the forward strand.
ATTAATTTAAAATAGTACATCACAAATCTTTTTTTCAGCAGCCATCCAGAGAAATAACTGGAAAGAGTAATTTTACCATTGACAAAAACTTAATTTCTTATTAATAGCCAAGCAGTATTCAATATTTTTCATTTTGATCATCTTTTCCTGCCTTAGGCTGCAGCCCTAACTTCAGTTACCGGGGAGTAAGCCTCACTGAATTGAATATGATTTACTTCTGAATGGATGTAGTTAGAATTGTGCTGTTACTTCCTTAGCATTTGCATTTTATCCATGGAAGCTAACCAAAAGAATGACAGTAAGGGAAGGGACCATTCCATTAATCTTACTGGCCATTGAACTGGGTCAAACACAAGGTGAAAATCAGGTAATTTTGACAGATTTAGCATGTGGACTAAATAAAAGATACAACCGTGTATGGATATATTGGAGTTAATGGTTTTCAAGCACACAAGTGAGATGTTCAACATCAAAGGTGTCATTGGAAATATACTGTTCATTAGGAGGACACAGCTGACTTTTCCTATTTCATTAACATCAACTGGAAAGTATGACAATGGGCATATTCATGATTGTGGCATGGCTCTTGTTGCTAACGTCCAGCCAGATCATACGGTGAAAAGCCCTGTGAATTTTTTTAAAAAATGAAGTAGCCTCTCCAAAGTCATAATGAGGTTTTTAAAACGTAATTTTGGTTTCTTGGTCTTTAAAACATAAGGTCAGTGTTAAAAACTTCCCTCAGATACAAGCAAAGCATAAGAATTTCTCAGCAAAGGAAACTCTGACCTCTGAATTGTAGAGAATCTATCTGTACTCTTATTCTTGGAAAGTGTTGAGTCCCTTCAGCTTGCTATACTGTTTATCTCTGAGCGTAATTCAAAATGCAATTTTCGACCCTTAGGTTTTGACCTAAGCAGCTCGGGCTTAGGGTATCTGAAGGACCTCTTAATTGTATACTCTGCCATTTAATATTTTTAAAGGGAACTGTGCACTGTATGCTACCACTAATAGAACTTGGTAGGTATATGGGATCAGGCCTTCTGTATGGTTGACCGTAAGCCAGGGATGAGGAACCATTCGCACTCCCAGATTTTGTTGGTTTCTGTCTGCCTCGACCAGTACAGCCTGGGTCAGCGATGATGGAGGTTGCAGTCCAACAACACCTGCTTTAGGTTTTGCCTCTCTTCCCTAAGAGGTGCAGCTGTCCTCTTCACAGTGAATAATTTTAAACAATGAAACATCAAAAAGTTATATAAGAAATAGACACACCATACAGGCCAAGAGCAGATAACCAAAAGCAAGTGAGCTGGTGATACAAGAGTCTGCCAGTGCTTGAGCGAACAAGGATGTATTCCGTTGAATGCCTTGTCTAAGGAGGAGGAAAGCTTCTTAGAATCACCCCTCTTCAGCAGGTTGTTCTCTGATATTTAATTCCTGAAGTTTGTATGCTGAAGACAAGCGACCTCCTCAGGTGTTCTTCCAGGCCAGGGATGAGGGAACATGCGGGGCTACCCTGTGGTTTGACCCCAGCTCTCATCACCCTGACTGTTGGCCATGCTGGTTGCGTTTGATGGACATTGTAGTTCAAAGCATCCGGAGGTCACCAGGTTGGGGGGTGGTAGCCCTAGGCACTAGGCTGGGGGAAATTGGGATGGGTTGGAGCTATTGGGGAGGGAGAAGGATTGGCAAAGATAATGGGTCTTGGGCTTCTCTTCAAGCTTTGAGGGTTGTAGGGATTTGGGCTGTACCATTTATAGAGAGAATGGAAATGTATCCTGTCTTTTTGAAAGACGGTGTCGAGGGCAAATGCAATTGGAGAGTATGGCAATATTTAAAAATATATTTTTAATTTTAATGTGTGTTAACCATTGCATACATACAGTGGTACCTCGCAAGACGAATGCCTCACAAGACAAAAAACTCGCTAGACGAAAGGTTTTTCCGTTTTCGGTTTGCCTCGCAAGACGAATTTCCCTATGGGCTTGCTTCGCAAGACGAAAACGTCTCGCGACTTTGTTTCCTTTGTCTAAAAACAAAGACATGTTTTATTTATAAAGTTAATTTATTTTCCCTTCAATTTTTGAACTGCTCTTTACAGTATGTGTGACTTTAAAGAGCAGTTAATAAACTGTTGTTTTACCAAATTTGGCTTTGTTTGGACTTTTTTTGACCATAGGAACGCATTAATTGATTTTCAATGCATTCCTATGGGATTTCGTGATTCGCAAGATGAAAAATTCGCTAGACGACAAAACTTGCGGAACGAATTAATTTCGTCTTGCGGGGCACCACTGTATTACTGTTTCATAAGGTGGAAATAGTTCTTATTTCTTGCATAGAAAAGATGGGTGATGTTCCTTTTTTAAGGCTTGCTAGGTAATTTATGTCTTTCAGAGTTTGCCATGCGTTGCTTTTGCAAGCCATCCCTCTTCTCCTATGCATCCAAGAAGTTCCAGCTTCCTTTGTCAGCTCCGTCTATTCTTCCTGATTCTCTTTTAGTCCCCTTTACCAGAACGCCTGTCTCCTTTCTTCTTGATATATCAAAATTTACAGAGTTCCTGCTGCTGCGCAAAGTATGTTCCCTGTGCTTGTGCTGTCTCTCCTGTCTGCAGTGAAGACAGGTGTGGGAACAGTGGAGCTAGAGAGCTGGTGATTTGTGGGCAGCAAGGCTGGATGCACATGGGAAGCTGATATGATTACCCCTACCGCCACGAAAGCAGTGGGTTGTATCCCTCTAAGTTATCCTCTGAGTAGACCCATTAAAATTAAAGGAGCATAAGAACTGGTGGTGCATCTCTTAGTAGCTGCTTGAGCGTTGATATGAAGAAAACAAGAACTCCCAACTGTTGAAGACTGTGAATTAAAGGGGAATTGTATAGATGGTTAAACTAATATACTAATGAAAAAATTCCTTCCAGTAGCACCTTAGAGACCAACTAAGTTTGTTATTGGTATGAGCTTTCGTGTGCATATACACTGGAACAGAAGTCACCAGACCCTTATACGGTATATAGTGAGAGGGTGGGGAGGGGTATTACTCAGAAGGGTGATGGGAATGGGTGATTGGCTGATAGGTGTGGTAAACCTGTTGACGACTGTTACGACGGCAATTGGTCTTACAGGAAAAAGCAAGGGGTGAGATGGCTAAAAATAGCTTTATCATGTATAATGAGATAAGAATTCAATGTCTCTATTCAGACCAGGTCTCTCACTTGGTTTTAAGTTTGGTAATAAGTTGCAATTTAGCAACTTCTCTTTCCAGTCTTCTTTCTGAAATTCTTTTGTCATAAGGCAGCTACTTTGAGATCTTGTATAGAATGGCCTGGGAGATTGAAGTGTTCTCCTACTGGCTTCTCTGTCTTGTGATTCCTTATGTCAGATTTATGTCCATTTATCCTTTGGTGTAAGGTTTGGCCTGTTTGTCCAATGTAGAGAGCTGAAGGGCACTGTTGGCATTTGATGGCATAAAAGGTAAAGGTAAAGGTACCCCTGCCCGAACGGGCCAGTCTTGACAGACTCTGGGGTTTGTGCGCCCATCTCACATCTATAGGCCGGGGGCCAGCGCTGTCCGGAGACACTTCCGGGTCACGTGGCCAGCGTGACAACGCTGCTCTGGCGAGCCAGAGCCGCACACGGAACGCCGTTTACCTTCCCGCTGGTAAGCGGTACCTATTTATCTACTTGCCCCCGGGGGTGCTTTCGAACTGCTAGGTGGGCAGGCGCTGGGACCGAGCAGCGGGAGCGCACCCCGCCGCGGGGATTCGAACTGCCGACCTTTCGATCGGCAAGCCCTAGGCGCTGAGGCTTTAGCCCACAGCGCCACCCGCGTCCCACTATTTGATGGCATACACAATGTTAAAAGATGAACAATTAAATAGTCCTGAGATGGTATGCTTGATGTTGTTGGGGCCAGTAATGGTGTTGTCCGGGTGTATGTGGCAGCAAAGTTGGCATCTGAGTTTATTGCAGGCTCTGGTACCAGTGTCCATGTTAACTCTGGTTGTTGTATTATTGTGGATGAGGAGTTGTTTAAGATTGGGTGGCTGTCTGTAGGCAATGAAAGGTCTTCCTCCCAGAGCTTGAGAAAGAGAACTGTCATTGTCTAGGAGAGGTTGTAGATCTCTGATGATGCGTTGAACTGTTTTAACTTGGGAGCTGTATGTGATTAGTAGTGGTGTTCTGTTATTTTCTTTTTTGGGTCTGTCTTGCAGCAATTTCTCTCTGGGTATCAGTCTGGCTCTGTTGCTTAACTTCATCAGACAGATATTTTAGTTCTAAAAAGGTTTGCTGTATATCTCTTAGGTGAGATTCTCTGTCTGTAGAGTTGGAACAGATGCGGCTGTAACCTAGGGCCTGGCTATATACAATGGATTGTTTGGGATGGTAGCTAGAAGCATGTGGATATGTTTGTCGGTCAGTTGGTTTACGGTATAAGGTGGTGTCTATACGCCCATCCTGTATTTTTATAGTAGTGTCCCCAAAAAATGTATTTCTTGCCTAGATTAACAATGAACCAATCTATGCAAGAAATACATTTTTGGACACTACTATAAAAATACAGGATGGGTGTATAGACACCACCTTATACCGTAAACCAACTGACCGACAAACATATCTACATGGCATAAAAATGATTGATTTAGATTCTCCCCTAGTTGCTTTTCTTTGTTATGTGGTATTCTTAGAGAGAGCTATATCCCAGTCCTTACCAAACCAATAACCAACTGAGGAAGGTGAGCAAGATTTCCATTGACTGGCTATTGATATTCTTGCCACAACTAGTAATAGAAAGACCAGGGTGTTCGGAGATACTCTGGTGTCTGCATTGCTTTCTGTCGAAAGCAAGGCCAAGAATGGATCTGGTGTTACTGATTGATCTATGATTTGAGAGATAATGGTAAGAGCCTTTATCCAAAAGCTCTATAAATCTTCTTTGATGAATTGGATGAATATTGATGATGATACAAAAGAAAAAAGGAGAAGGAAAAAAGTAAGGAACATAAGATTGTCATAGCTATTAATTTTAATGGGTCCATACTGAGCAGCAGTGTTAGATACAGCCCAGTGTGTGCAGATGTTGTGGTGTAGTGGTTAAGAGCGATAGACTCGTAATCTGGTGAACCGGGTTTGCTTCCCCGCTCCTCCACATGCAGCTGCTGGATGACCTTGGGCTAGTCACACTTCTCTGAAGCCTCTCAGTTTCATTCACCTCACAGTGTGTTTGTTGTGGGGGAGGAAGGGAAAGGAGAATGTTAGCTGCTTTGAGACTCCTTCGGGTAGTGATAAAGTGAGATATCAAATCCAAACTCCTCTTCTTCTTCTTCTACTGCAACTTTAGGATGGTAGTCTAACTCAAGAAGATAGCAGGCAGGAAGATTTGAGGCACCCATTGCGTTACGTACAATTGCAGCTCCTTCTGGCTAGTAATTCATCTTTAAGTACCTTGGCCAAGAGGCAATCCAAATGAACATGCAGCAAGAAATCTGAGATTCTTGGGAGCCTGCTGTAGTCTCTTTGATGGGGTGCGTGAGTGTATGCTAATTTTCCAAATATTTTTATTTTCTGTTAACCTAAAGCGAAGAAAAGGTTAAATATTGGGACCCCAAATAATTACTCATTAGGTTGGTTTCACAACTAAAAATAACTAGATAGGTCATCTCTGCCTAGGCCCTTCCTCCTTATATTCCACCATGGTAACTTTTTCTGGCTTGCTTGCTCTTCCCAGTTAAGACTGAAATCTTGAAGCCAAGGATATACTGTCTTCTTTGTGGTCCTCCACTATTTCCACATTGCAAACGGACTCCTGTTTAAAAAGTCCAGACTTGTGATTTATCTGTATATTTGGGATGTTCTCAAGGTTGTTCAGGAGAAAAAACACCAGTTCACAGAAATAAGTATTTTTAGTACATTAGCAGTGGCTGTGTTGTTGTTTTTGTCCACTGAGGACGATTCTTGACTTTCATGACTTTTCTGTTTTTGCTTGGTCTTTTTTATTTTATTTTAACATGCTGGTGAGATTCATTTCTTCTGCTGTGTAATTATAAATCTGGCAGTGAGGAAAAGCTTTCCTGTTCAGCATGATGCCATTTAAAGAGCTGTCTTGTCTTGTATTCATTCCTGTTATGACATTGTTATATTTCATGCCTTGTTTCCAAAACATGTTTAAGGTATTTTGCCTGAGCTGCTTCATTGCTTATCACATTGATGAAACTGGCAATTTCTATATAAGCTACTTGCTTATTTCATTGCCTCATTTAACCAGTAACAAAGTCATAGTCTACTTTAAAATGCTGTACTGTGTTACGATTAGCAAAACCAGCGGCTTTTATATTAGATTGAATCGTCCTTTCACCTATCTCAAGAGTTACTTCATATCTACCAATCCTAGAATAATTATTGTGTTATATAGAATAAAATTGTCAGCTTATACCAGTTAGTGATAAAGTTTTCAGATTTGTAAAACATTTTTTTTTTCCTGAGTAGGCATGTAAACTAATTGATTGCTACTAGAATGAAAGTATACCTAGTAGGGCTTTTACTTGTATTTACGGTTTAGTGTCACTCCATAATACAGAAATAAAACACCTGTACTGTTGGGTTCACATTCTATATTCATAATAATCCCAATAACATTTGATTTAAAAATTGAGGGGTTTTTTTGTCTCTAGTTTGTTCACTTTACATATAAAAGCAAGCATTAACTCGCTGACCATGGGACCTTTAGCATAAGGCCATGATTTTAATTCATATAACCCTGTTCTAAAACAGCTGCATTTCTGGGCTGAATTCAAGGTGCTCTTGCTAGTATTTAAAGCCTTAAATGACTTAGGTCCCAAATATCTTTTTCCCTACAGTTCATCTTTGGTGTTGGGATCAGAATGGGCCTTCTTGGTAGTTCTGCTGCCCTCAGAAGTTCAGAGGTGGTCAAGACTGGCAGCCCAGGAGACGTCATTCTCTGTGTCAGCCCCTAAGTTGTGGAATTCCTTTCCCACAAAGATGTAATCAATACCCTCACTATGTAGTTCTCAGCAGATGCTGAAGATGCAACTCTTTAGCCTGGTGTTTTACACCTGAGATGTGTGTTTCCAGGATTCAACCTATTTCCATGGCTCTAAATTTGTTTTAACTGTTTTTAGTACCGAATCTGAAATGCTTGTAACACACCCTGAGACCTGTTGATGGTGTAATAATAATAGTTAATGCATAATAATGTATAATTTTATTTGTATGCCACTTTTCCATAGTTCAAACCATGCTCATGGTGGCTTACAACATGAAAAAATGCACAGTTCCAACATAACTAAAGTAGTCATTAAAAATATACACCCAAATTTCCACAAAAATCATAAGATCTAAAAGAAAGATACAAAAAACCTAAAATCAATAATAGCAGAAACAACTCCCAACAATGCCCCCCTCCACAAACAATATCCCAGCGCAATAGTTTGTCCACCTCTTGTAGCTGGAGTCAGTCAAGACACCACTCTCCCAGGCTAGGTGTAAAACGGCATGCAAGGCAGGGAGCAGGTCTTCCAGGACTCTCAGCCAAGATAGTAATATCAATAGTAATACTAATAGTATTCACAGACATGTGCTTCCTTCCTACAGTCCCAATTCCTTAACTCTCTGGTTTGGTCTAACCATAGTTTGCTGTTACATCTGAACTGTGCATAGTTACCGTACTGGAACTGGAAATCCATTTCGTATTTTTTAAAAAATGATATTTATTAGAAGTTTAAAAATTACAGAAAAAAGAAGAAAAGAAAACAACAAAAAATTTAACAGGACATACATTACAATATATAAAAAGAAAAAACATAAAAAACAATACAACAATATAGCAAAAAAGAACAATAACTATTAGGGGATGATTAGCTGCTTGTGCTTAAAATGGTGCCCCTTCAGAGTTTGTGCGGCCCCACAAACCTCTGTGTGTGACAGAGCTCCTCAGACATGTCTGCTCTAGTCACTGTTAGAGTCCGACAGTGGCTGTTTGCGGAAACGCCTCCAACAAAGAAGTTCCTTAACGGAAACACGTCTCCTGGACTCACGACGTGACAGCTTCCGACGAAGCATGGGTCTCCCTGCAATTGCTTCTGACACCTCCCCACTATTTTCACTGGACGTGTCTCTCACCCCTTTCTCCCCCCTGCTTCCTGCCTGCGCTGCTGCATCTCTCTCAGTATCCCTGAGATCCTCCTCCAGAGACCCCGCGCTCCCCCTGCTGGTCCCGGCTTTGGCTGTTGAGTCTCTCCCAGTCTCTGGGAGCCCTATCACCTCCTTTCCCTCTGAGGTCAGTTCCCTGACATCCACCTCCCCTCCAGGGCCCCCTTCCCCCCCGCCCCCTCCCTCTCCTCTGGGCGGTGAGGAGCTGAAACCCCGAAACGAATCCTCTTCATCTTCCGACGTCTCGAACATCTCCCTCCATCGGTCTTTGTTCCGACTCGCTGAATCCTCCTCCACCTCGGAATCAGAGAACCCCTCCAACTCCTCTTCTTCGTCTGTGGTGGCGAAGTATTCCCTCCGGAACCTCGCCACTGGCTGGGGTTTTCGAGGGAATCTCTGATGAAAAGTTTCAATTAGAACCTCGTCATCTACATCCTCTGCCCTGACCCAGGTGTTTTCCGACTCCGGTTCCCCTTCCCACATTACCAAATACTCTACTTGCTCTCCTTTCCACCTGGAATCTAGGATCTCCGCTGCATGGTAGCTGTGTTCTTTTTCCTCCATCGCTGGTCCCCTATTGACCCTCCCCTCTCTGTCCCCTATATACGGTGACAGCAACGATCTGTGGAACACTGGGTGCAACTTCATGTGGTTCGGTAACCGGAGTCTGAAAGCCACTGGGTTGACCTGTTGCGTGACTTCAAATGGGCCCAGTCTTTTGGGTCTTAACTTCTTACAACCTCCTTTAAATGGTAACCCTTGGGTGGACAGCCACACCTGGTCTCCCACCCTAAGGCTTTCCCCTTCCCTTCTGGTTTTGTCTGCCTGCCTCTTATATTCCTCCTTCGCCCGGTTTAAATTAAGTTGGAGTTGGCGATGGATCGCTTCCATTTCTTCAACGAACTGTTCTGCTGCTGGAACGCTCCAGTTCTCCCCCTCCCCCCCTGGGAAGGCTCGGGGATGACACCCGTGATTGGCCAAAAAAGGGCTCATTCCCGTGGACACGTTCTCTGCATTGTTGTAAGCAAATTCTGCCAACGCCAGCTTCTCCACCCAATCATTCTCTCTGTCATTAACATAACACCTCAAATATTGCTGGAGGACACCATTAGCTCTTTCCGCCTGCCCGTTGGTTTCTGGATGACGGGCAGTAGAGAAATTAACCTCTACATGCAGTAAGCTCATGAGCTTCCTCCAGAACCTGGAAGTAAATTGTTTCCCTCGGTCCGAAACCACCCTCAAGGGGGCGCCATGCAACCTAAACACATTTTCCACAAACAATTTGGCGGTTTCTTCTGCTGTGACCGCATGTGAGCAGGCTATAAAGTGTGCCATCTTGGTTAACAGATCTACCACCACCATAATGGCTGTTTTCCCTTTGGACCTGGGCAGATCAGTCATAAAATCTATTGCCACTGCCTCCCACGGTCTTTCCGGCGTGGGTAGTGGTTCTAATAAACCTGCCGGTGCCCGCCTCTCCCCCTTGGCTCGTTGGCAACGGTCACACCCTCTCACATATTCACGCACATCTTCCCTGACCTTGGGCCACCAGAATTCCCTGGTAACCAGCCACATGGTTTTGTGTTGCCCAAAATGCCCTGCTGTGGGGTTATCGTGCAGTTGCTTGAGTACCTTTTCCCTCAATTCCCCTTCAGGTATGTATAACGCTCCCTTGTAGTACAACGCCCCATTTCTCTCCTCAAAACCCCCGGGTTTGTCTCCCTCCCTCCTAAGACTCCTGAGTTTGTCCTGGGCGTATACATCCTGCCCCGTTCCCTCTACCAGTTCCCTTTGCCCCACCAATGCCGCCCCACACACCCAGCGGTCCTCGGGAATGACATGGGTCTCTTCGGGTACACCCTCTCCCTCCAAATATTCAGGTTTGCGTGAGAGAGCGTCCGCCCTAACGTTCTCCGGGCCTGGTACGTAACAAATCTCAAAGTTAAATTTGGAGAACTCCTGGGCCCATCTCAACTGCCGTTGGTTGAGCACTCGCGCAGTTCTCCAATACTCTAGATTCTTATGGTCCGTGCACACTTGCACCTTCTGTTGTGCACCAATTAGTAGGTGCCTCCATCTCCGGAAGGCCTCATAAATTGCAAGAAGTTCCCGGTCGTACACCGTGTAGTTCCTCTCAGACTTGTTCAGCTTCCGCGAAAAGAAGGCACACGGTCGCCACTCCGACCCCTCCTTCCCCGGCTGCAGAAGAAGCACCGCCCCTATGGCTCGGTCCGACGCGTCTGTTTCGACCCTCAGCTTTTTTTGTAAATCCACATGTAGAAGTTGTTCGCCAGAGGCGAAGGCCCTTTTCAGTTCCTCAAACGCTCGCTCCGCCTCCCCCGTCCAAACAAACTTCTTTTTGCTGCTGAGACAGTCCGTGATGGGCGCCGTCAGGTGGGCGAAGTTGCGGATGAACTTACGATAAAAGTTTCCAAACCCTAGGAACCTCTGCACATCCTTCTTGGTCTTGGGTGTTTTCCATTCCAGCACCGCTTGAACCTTGCCGGGGTCCATGGCCAACCCTTTGTCTGACAAGCGGTACCCCAGGAATTCCACCTCCTTGGTATGAAACTGACACTTCTCCAGTTTCACCCACAGTCGGTTGGCTTGCAGCCTGCTCAACACTTCTCTGACGTCTCTCACATGTTGCTCCTCATTCTCCGAATACACCAACACGTCATCTAAGAAGGCCACGCAATTCTTGTAGAGCAAAGGCCCCAGTACGTGGTTCATGAAAGCTTGAAAACACGCGGAGCCTGTTTGTAATCCAAAAGGCATAACTAAGTATTCAAATGCCCCCAAAGGGGTGAACATGGTGGTCTTCCATTCATCCCCTTTCCTTATACGTATCAGGTTGTACGCCCCCCTTAGGTCCAGCTTTGTAAAAATCTTTCCCTTCCGCACCCTGGTCAAAATATCATCAATCCTGGGCATAGGAAAAGCCGCCGGCTCTGTCACTGCATTTAGGGCCCGAAAGTCACATACCAGCCTCGGCTTGTCCTTGTTTTTTTTGTCCACAAAAAACACTGGGCTACCCCCCGCTGCCTTGGACTCTCTGATGAAGCCCCTCTTCAGGTTCTTGTCAATGAACGCTCGCAACTCCTGCATTTCCCTGTCTGACATGGCATACAACTTGCCTACAGGAAGCTGTGCTCCAGGGAGTAAATTGATCTGGCAATCAAAGGGTCTATGCGGAGGTAGTTGGTCAGCTTCCTTCTCGCTGAACACGTCGCTGAGATCAGCATACTGTGGTGGCACCTTCCCCTTCTCCACTACTTCAGTCCCTGCCAGGGTGGCTTGGGCCCCTGCTGACCCCTTTTCCCCCCTGCAGTGTTCTAAGCAATGTGCGGAACCGAAGGAAACCACTCTTTGATGCCAGCCCACCAGCGGATCATGTAGGGCTAGCCAGCTCATTCCCAAAATAATGGGAGCACCTCCCAAGGTGGCCACATTAAACGCTATCAGTTCTGTGTGCCTTGCCACCCTCATTATCATTGGGATGGTCTGCAAGCTGACTCCTCCTCCCAACAGTTCCCTGCCATCGATCGTGGTCACCTGCAGGGGGTTGCTTAAAGGGATAGTCTGTATCTGGTGTTCAGCAGCAAACTCCTTGCTCATAAAATTGCAGGAGCTGCCTGAGTCCAACAGTGCCTTTATTTTTAGGGGGTGTCCATTTTGCAGCTCTAGCGACACTTCAATCACTAGAGCCGGTCGAGGAGCTTCTGGCACTGGCACTTGGGGAAGGGGCACTTTCACTGCTCTTTGGCCTGGCTGCAGTGCCCTGATGGCAACCAGGCGTTGGCTTTTACCTGCTCCGTTTCTCCCTGCTCTTCCCCCTCAACAGTTCCCACCATCCCTTGCCATTCCTTCCTCTGGGGGCAGACTCTGGCAAAGTGGCCTGGCTGTTGGCAGATATAGCATTTCCGGGCTCCCTTTCCCTCCTTCTTCGCCCCCTCACTGGGCTTTGAAACTGCGCGCGCGCGGGCTGTTCCGATTTCCATCGGCTCTGCCGGCGGGAAAGCTGGCTCAGGAATGTCTGGAATGCGTAACTCCTTCCAACGTTCCCCTCTCCCTTCCCGCCTCTCCAAGGCTCTTGCCTCCTGGCGCGCTCCAATGGTCAGCGCAGATTTGGTCAGCTGATCCATAGACACCGCCCTGGGGCTCCTGGCCAGCTCGTCTTTCACAGCTGAAGAAAGACCTTCTTCAAATAGCATCTGAATGGGTGCTGCCGATAAATCCCACCCCAATCTGTGAATCAGCATGGTAAATTCAGTCCAGTACTCACGGACAGATCTGCTTCCCTGCTTGCAAGCCATTAACTGTCTGCGCACCGCCCCTTCCTCAACGTCGCTGGAAAACATGATATCCATTGCACGAAAAAATTTCATAGTGTCCTTTAGGATATCGTTGTGCGTTGCCATCAGGGGTCGAACCCAGTCTCGCGCGCCCTTCTCAAGATGCCCAATTACAAAAGCAACTCGAGATTCCTCATCAGGGAACTCATCAAACTGGACATTCAGGGCATATTGCATTTCAGTCCTAAAGGCATGGTAATCCTTGGGGTCCCCCCCAAACTTCTGCACCAATCCTGGTACCTTTCTGGGGAACTGAGTGGTTCTCCCCTTCTTGTCTGCATCTTGAGCCCTCCTCTCCTCGAGCCTCGCCGTCTGCAGCGCCAGTTGGACCTCCAATGCTCGGCATCTTTCTTCCAAGCTTGGATCAGCTCCTCCCCCTGCTCCGGCTGGGTCGCTCATGATGCTTTCTCCTGCACAGGCAGCGTACAGAGACTGTCGGACTGCTATTAGGGGATGATTAGCTGCTTGTGCTTAAAATGGTGCCCCTTCAGAGTTTGTGCGGCCCCACAAACCTCTGTGTGTGACAGAGCTCCTCAGACATGTCTGCTCTAGTCACTGTTAGAGTCCGACAGTGGCTGTTTGCGGAAACGCCTCCAACAAAGAAGTTCCTTAACGGAAACACGTCTCCTGGACTCACGACGTGACAGCTTCCGACGAAGCATGGGTCTCCCTGCAATTGCTTCTGACACCTCCCCACTATTTTCACTGGACGTGTCTCTCACCCCTTTCTCCCCCCTGCTTCCTGCCTGCGCTGCTGCATCTCTCTCAGTATCCCTGAGATCCTCCTCCAGAGACCCCGCGCTCCCCCTGCTGGTCCCGGCTTTGGCTGTTGAGTCTCTCCCAGTCTCTGGGAGCCCTATCACCTCCTTTCCCTCTGAGGTCAGTTCCCTGACAATAACATTAAAACACACATCCAGTATTCCATATCATTATCTTTCATTTACTTGTTTCATTGACCTCCTCACACCTCCCTTTTTGTATTCTAGTTTAATTAATTGTTTCAGCAAATTCTTTCCATCTTTCTCAATTTTTGTTGTATAACAGTCTAACCTATTAATTAACTCAGCAAATCCTTTCCTTCTTTCACTATATTCTGTCATTAAATTTACCTTAATTTATTTTAACCTTATCTTACCATAAAAAGCCTTAAAACTTAAAACTTAATACTTATTTGTACATAACTCCTTATATCATTTCTACTAAAGCCAAATTTCTACTAAAGCCAAAGAGTATTCACTGTTTGTCCAAAATTATTGACTGCAGCAGTCATCAAATCCATCTTCTCATGCAGCTACTCCAACAAAGCGCTTGTCTTGCAAAGGGCAAGCACCAAAACTTCTTCTAAACACATTCTTATCCAAGGTCAAATGTCTGGTCTCACGATCCTTAATCTCCACAGCTGTGAAATTCCCCAGATCGACTTCAGCAACAGTTTAACAAGCTCCCTCTAGAGGAGACAATTTCAATTTGTATCCATCTTTTGAAAGCAGGTCCAACAAAAGAAAATTACTTTCATTTTTCAAATATTTTGTTTCTTTTGGATGCAAAAGGCAACATTGGGATCAATATGTTTCTCTTTTTTAACTATCTGTCAAAAGACGTTCCATTCACAGTCAATGAACTTCCCCAAAAATTTCTGTCTCTGACACCCCGTTCCCAGGTTTGAGATGGTGGAAATTTATCTTTCTTTACTCTCTCTCCTGCAGGCTTAAACAATCGTAAGATTCCCCCCCTCTTCTCCTGCTTCCAAGAGGGGTTTTGGTGGTTTTAACTGAAGGAAAATTAGTCCTTTATATACGACTTTCCAGACTTTAGCTTGCAAAATTTTTGCTTCAATCTATTTACAAAAGCGGAAGGCGGACTTCCTGTTTAGAACCTTCCCGCTTCGGTGCCAAATTAAAATGTTTCGTAGTCCAATTTTCCGTTTTACTCACGGGTACTTGATTAGAGTCCAATTGTCCACAGGAAAAAGTCAGTGCTCTCCGGCAACGGCTGTGCGGCTTCACTCTGTAAAAGTAGCAGTCGATCCAGAACACCGCGCCACTCACCCCACTTCGCTTCGGATCCCCGAAAAAGGGTTTTCCTGTGAGTAGGGGTGACGCTCTTGGTGTCAGCCTAATCCCACATTCCCAGGCTTCCTCCGCCTGGGATTTTTGAGGGGTCTCCGCCTTCGCTGCGGCGGCAAGACCCGATTTTCGCGGAGCAGGTTCCTCTTGGTCAGAGGAACTCCGCCATTGCCGATGGCGCTAACCCGGAAGTCCTGGAAATCCATTTCAATTGCAGGTTCCAGTTCCATTTCAGACAAGCCATTGTTTGCAGGATTTGGATGTAACAGCAAACAACGATTTGATCAAATGAGGGTTTTTATGTAGGGAATTAGTGTTTCCCTCAAGCCTGAATGGCAGGCATGAATGGCAAAACCGTACTTTGGCTTGATTCACATGTAATGGCAATGGTTCAATTACTGGTATATTTTACTGAGAATAAACCCATTGAACTCAATGAACCTAATTTAGTCACGTATATTAATACAAATGAGTGTACTCTGAGTAAAATCTAGTTGAACACCACTCAGTGTGCGATAGTCTTAGATTCAGTTTAAATAGATTGTGAATATAGACTTTGATATTTAGTTGTTGCATTCAGATATCATTTTAAACCAGATAATGTTTAAGGATTCTTCTGTGTTTCTTTTATTTATTTATTTATATTTTTAAAAACTGATTTAGTTCAAGTTTTTATATTTGAAAAAAAAAGCCCACAGTGATTTTTGTATACCTTCAGTTTACAAGTTATAACATATAACAAATTCACACTGGTCCTGAATCAAGGATCATTTGGTGTGCATTTACCGAACTTGGAAAATTTATAATCTTTTTTTTTTTTTTCAATTCACAAGAATTCTCAAAGTGGGGAACGATTTTTTTTTAAAAAAACAACCTTAAAAACACAATATAAAAGATACAGTAGCATGGGATCTACTAAATATATAAATTAACCCAAAGGCAGGTTATTAATTGTACAGGACAAATGATGAAATAACAGATTGCGAAGAGTGGTTGTTGCTTTTAATTGTTTTCTACAGGGCTAAATTTCCCATTAATCTCTAGTTACGAGTGAATTTATGTATCATTTTTTAGAAGTGGGATAATAACTGCTCTTTTCTGTTTCTTCAAAGATGGATTATTTTACTACTTTACGCCCACCAACCCCATCTATATGCAGCTCTGTGTAGCTTTAATTTTGCTAACAGCAATGTTGGCTTAAAGTTTAATCTTCACTTCATGTGTTCATTCAGATAATTAGTGATGTCTATTCCATGCTCTTTAAAGGGAAAAGGTTTAGGCTGTGCTATGAAGTGATATGGCAAATAAAAAAGAAAGAAAAAGAAAATATATACTTTGGAAGCGCAGTTTTGAGGCATATGTATTGATTTTAAAGCAAACCTTTTTCCGGCTGGGTAATCAGATTTTGCAACATGAGTCTATAGTGAAGATTTCCCTTTCTCCTTTACCCTTTGCCCAAGTAAGAACTTCGCTGAACATTGAATGGCTGAAAAATGCTCCTTTCAAACATTGCTTTGAAAACACTTTACTAAGTAAAAAGTAGCAGTGCTCTCTACAAACTATTGTATAGTATTTGTAATTTTTGCCTAAATTCTTATAGTAGCTTTCATAGTGACTGCTCCCAGATTGTGTAATTCTCTTCCATGGGAAGCTAGGTTCTTTTTGCTTTCCTTTTGCAGGTAGGCAAATACTTTTTTATTATTATTCCAACAGGCCTTTGGCCACTGATTGACTATTGTGGCAGCCACTTCTAAGGGTGGACATTTCTTCTTCTGGTCCACTGTCCCCCTGGTACTTTAAAATGGTTTTAAGAGTGCTGTTTTTAATAATTTTACTTACTTATTTAATCAGTTTTTAAAATATTGTGTTTTTTAAGCTGCATTTGTTTTTATTTACACGGTGGGTCATCTTGGGCCCTGCACTGTGAGGAAGGAAGGCAATACAGGCGGGGACCATTTTGCGCAGGGGTTCCAGTTCCTGCTGGAGCATGTATAAGCATCCTACTCCCCATTATTCCCCGCCCCTGTTGCCCTCCATTCCGCCCCTGTTCTGCTGTCCTCTAGGTCCAAAAGGACCCACACGTCAGCCATCACATCAGTTGGACATGCCTAATGCGGTCGCCGCCTGTATGGCTTTTTAAATATGTGGGAGGGGGCTATTAGTTTGTTTTTTGTTTTATTATGTATTTCATTTTGTATTTTCCTGCTGTGAACTGCCCTGGGATCTTTGGATTAAGGGTTGTATGAAAATTTAATAAATAATAAGGAAAGGAAAGTGTGGCTGAGCAGTAGACGCTGAGTTCAGCATAAGACGCCAGGGCAAAATTGCAGAATTTTGTTTGTCACCTTGAAGGATGACCAGGCCCTCTTGTGTGTTTTATCCTACCTGCTCCTTTTAGGTTGTTGCCAGGCTTTACTTGGCTGTCAAAAGTGTCTGGAGTTGCTGATCTCAACAAGACATTATATTTATGGGCCACTTTCATTAGCGGAAAGACATAGAGGGCTGATCAACAACAGCAGCGATCCTTCCCCATCACCCCCGGCATTGTCTTGCATTCTCCACAGAGCCTAAAACAGAACACCCATAATTTTTCTCTTGACGCACATGGACACAAAAAGCACCTCTGCACCAGCCTACAAAACAAGATTTATAAGTGACAGTTGGCTGTTTGCTGATAAGGCGGCTCATGGGAGGTTTATATTTTAGCCTGGGTTTTCAAATTGTGGTGGTTGATGTTGCATGCAGGTCGATAACACACAGCAAGCTATATATATTTTATAAAAAGTCCCTGGAACCTCTTTTTCTTACACTGAAATTACAGATGGACTGTAGTGCACCTTGCGTGTTAAAAATTCTAGTCCATAATAATGTTTCATTCTTTGTAGGGTTCAGTAAGAATAGTACGGGACCCCAGCATGTGACTGAAGCCCGATCCCCACATCACATTTTTTTATGGTATACAGATGTGGGGATTTACTTGCACATGTGCCAAAGCAGTCTAGCTTGTGGAACAGTAACCCATACACCTGAGAATTTAGGACATTAGCTTAGTACATGAATGCCTGACTTAGTGTTAGAAACTCAGATATGTAAGCTAGAGGGCAAATGGCTCCTTAAACCAAGCTTATCGTCACCAAAATGGAATGTCTAGTTGCCATTTGGGGGCAATACAGCTCTAAAGTTTTTCAAATGATGGACTGACTATGATTGATTCTCAGTTAAACTCCTGGCTAGTTCAGATGACAACCCTGAGCCTAGGTTAAGAAGAGAAGTCACTTGATCCAGGGACAGTACACATATACATTGGCCTATCCAACATCTTTTTCTTAACGGTGACTGACTGACTGTTCCTGCTCAGGCTTCACAGAAAAAGCATTTTGGTTCCAGAAATTCATTCTGATTGTGCAGATAAAAAACATAACTGGTAGAATTCTGCAGGATATTATTCCAAAACCAATGATCCCCAGGCATGCGCCTCCAGATGGTGGAGATATCAGGCGCCATTCTGGTGCCCAGATATCTTCACTGGTCGAAAGCTAGGTGCAAAATGTGCCTGGCGCATGGCTAATTTCGAACACTGGCTTGACTGCCTGCAAAATGTGTGCCCTTGCTATGCTACATGATATTTCCCTACCCCTTCATAGGAGGCTATTTACAGGTGACTTCCACACTTTCACACATAACTAATTTGAGTTGCTTCTAAGAGGATCAGTCAGAGTTGCAAATTTCCTATGGGTGGAAAAGAAGGAAGATTCTTAAGATCTGAAAACCATGTTGGGCTGCCCGAAGAACTAACACCCAGAGAGAAAGAGAGGTTACACTGTTCTTTCCTTAATGTGATTTCAGGAAAGCACGGTTTTGGCTTTTCTAAACAAGAGGGCATCATTCACAGACACAGCTGACTATGTTGGGAATGCTTTTTGCCTCAGAGCATATATGCTGCTGCATAGAGACTTGGGACCAGCTGTGAAATATTTCCTAGTAAAAGCAAACTATCCATCAAGGATTTCTTTAAGTCTTCTGTTGCAGCGGACTGTGTCTAAAATAAACTGTATACAACAAGATTCGGGTATCCTATGCACACAGAGCCCCTCAGCTGTCAAGAAGACGGTTTGTATCTGTTACATTATGTATATAGCGTATCCCTAGAGTGAGATTGCTTCTTAATTTAGTGGCTGCTGTGTGCCACGGAAAAGGATTAAAGGACACAAGATATACACCACATTCTGGAATCTAGCATCTTTACAAATTCCAGACTCTATTTATACAGATTCATTGTGGAAGGCATCCTTTCCCTGTCCAGAAAATCCAGTTCATGAAATGTACTGTATTAATACTGTATTATTCTGCCTTTCATGCTGGGTAGATTATTAATATTTTAATTTTGGCATCTTTTGGAGCATGGACACCACCTCTTTCCTCCCTCCCCTTCCAGTTATGCAACAAAGCAACAGCTGCCAAGTTTTGAGCCATGGGGAAATCTTAGAAATTTAGGACAGAGAGAAGAGAGTCTTGCTTAAATGTGCTGCAGCAAGAATCACAGCTTTGCCTGGTGGGGGCAAAAAGATGCACATTCACAGCTGCACCCTCAGTTGAAGTGAATTGAGTGTGCCCAGTTATCCCATGGCTTCATTTCCATGGTGTGGCACATGGTTCCATGGTTTGGAACATGGAGTGAAGAGGATGTTCTCAGAAGCCTATTCCCGATTAGCAGAGTATTTCTCGACCCCTCATTGCTTGCCATACTTTCCCAAAGGTTTGCAAATTATTGTTGTGTTGCCCTTCACCAGCAGGTCCCAAGGCATTTAAAATTGAGAGTTAAAACCAGAGTACAGTCACCGGAATAGGGTTGGCCCTGAAAACACACATCTCAAGGGCCAAAGGCCAGGGTAAAGAGGTGTGTCCTCAGCATCTTCCAAAAGTTTTACAGGTTAAGAAGCCGGACACAACTCTGGGGGGAAGGAATTCCACAACTTGGGGGCTGCCACAGATAAGGCCCTCTCTTGGGTTATGCCACACCCCAAACTTCTGAGGGAGGTGGAGCTACCAAGAAGGCATCCAGGGGGATCTTTAGATGGTCTTTCAGCTATTTGGGGCCTAAGTCGTTTGAGGCTTTAAACACCAATGCGAGCGGCTTGAATTGGGCCTAGAAACGAACTGGCAGCCAATTAACGTTAACCGTGGTTAAAATTTGCATTGAGGTAGGCATAATGTTGCACCGTGGCTATTTCCCCCCAAAAAGAGAAAGGGGCATTCATGAAGAGAAGGAATAAGGTACTGTTAAGGAGACCCCTGTTTTTCCCACAGTTACAGTTGTCCAAGAAGATTTACAACCAATCCCTCTTCCCAGGGATCTCTTGGGATTTGTAGCTGGGGGTGAGCAGGGAGAAGTAGGGGTTGCCTAACAACTCTTGACACCCCTTGACAAACCACAGCTCCCAGAATCCTTTTGGGGGAGCCATGACTGTTTATCGGTGACATCCTAGTGCTTTCAGATCTACAGTGTGGCTGTAGCCAAAGCTAGTCTAATTTTGTATGTTGGATACTACCTTGTATTTCTTATGAAGAGCATGGTCTGTAAATTAGATAGATTAGATAGATGGATGGATGGATAGATAGATAGATAGATAGATGATAGATAGATAGATAGATAGATAGATAGATGATAGATAGATTCTCCCTCAGTCCCCTTGACTTTTAGAGAATTGTGCTCTTGCTCCCGTCTCTGCAACCACTGTGTATTTATACATAAAAAAGCAAGGACTGACAAAAGAAGTTGCCATCCACCAGAGGATAGTTAATTTGTCTCTACAGCTTGTCATCCCTTTTGTTCGTCTCTTGTACTGCAGACTCCTGTGCTGAAAATCCTGTTGGCGTGTGAAGGCATGGTGCCTTGGGCTATTTTCCAACTATAGTTCTTACTGGTGACGTGGTATCTATATATATATATATTTTCTATCTGGCGATAGGGTACAGTACTTTTCAGAGAATAAATACATAAATAAAAAATAAAAACCACTGAATTGTTCTGGATTTTGGTGGTGGCTGGAGATCTGCCCTTAAATTGCGTTAATTGCTTTCCAGGCAATTAATGTCACCATTGATAGATGCTGAGAAGACCGAACAGATTGCAGACCACAGAATACTCTGCAGCCTTCAAAAACCTGCCTTAATGTCATATGCTTGATCTTCAGCGTTTATTACACAGGAGGTACATGTGGCGCCGATTGAAGGGATCACAGTGTGAGAAAATCTGCATTCCCGTGGTGCCTGGTGACTCACATTATGCAAATTGTAACTGTAAATTTGCACACCAATAACGATAAACATTTTGCACATCTTTGTATTCACTGAAAATTCTGGATATTATTTTTCCCCCAGAGATTCAAAACTCGGTATGTGTTAACAAAGTTATTAGAATGCCTTCTTTTGTGTTTTGCTGTCAGCACTTTCAGCCCATTGCATCCTATTGTACTCGTGCCTAGTGTTTGTGCACATTCATTATACACCAGTTATTGGTATGTGAAGTAAGAAAATTGGTATTGTATCTGTTAAATAGGGACAATTTAATGCTGTGCATCTGTATAACTAAAATGCCTATGGAATATTTCACAGTTTTCTTTTCAGTACTGCAAAAACAATTTTCCATCTCTCATATATATGAAATGTGTGCTAAATAAGTTTTTTGGATTACAGAAATTTTGGATGGCAGACATGGACCTTTTAATAAAAATTACTTGCCGGTCTCTTTGTAGCCAGAGCAGCAAGGAAAATTCCTCCTGGCTCAGGCGAAATTAATTCAAATAGGACCATACTGGCCTCCCATTTTTCCTTGGCTGATGAAAACGTCCCGACACCCTCCATGGAAATTACCTAGTAAAAGGAACTTATTGAAGGAGGTTCCCATTCATCATTTTGACACCCCACTGCCTGGGAATTACCAGCCAAGTTAACTGGCCCCATGGATATTCATAAGCTTTTGTTGATCTTAACACTAAATGAGTTGTCTAGCTTTGCGGCCCTACATGAAGCAGGTTTGTTATTGCTGAGAGGGACACTTTTTTCCACTTGGCAAAAGAGTGGAATTTTTATTAGTTAGACATATTCCGGATAATATTTTCTTTACTGTCAAATTAAGTCTTCAGAGTTGCAGTGACAGCACTAAGAAGTATCAGCGCTTCCTGTGAAGTATTTTTCTTGGCACCGTTGTGTTGTGCTGTGGGCACTCTGAAGTCCTGCACTTCTGCACCCTGACACCCCCAACTGAACTTATTAATTGCTCATATCATGGTGCATTTTTCTGCCTTGAAGTGAAAAGCTTTGTGATGGAAGTATTGCAAGTGAGTATCTGTGCCACAGCTGACAAGAAAAGCAATGGGATTAGCTTCCCCCTTTTTAATAACAACTAAGAGTCCTAGACTCTTAGTCATGGGTTCAAAAGATTCCTGCATTGCAGGGCTAGATAACCCTTGTGGTCCCTTCCAACTCTACAATTCTATGATTCTATGAACTTTTGTGGGCTGCAGTCCATATCAACTTATGCAGGGATCAGCAAACTTTTTCAGCAGGGGGCCGGTCCACTGTCCCTCAGACCTTGGGGGGGGGGAAACTATATTTTTTTTTGGGGGGGATGAACAAATTCCTATGCCCCACAAATAACCCAGAGATGCATTTTATATTAAAGGGCACATTCTACTCATTGTAAAAACACACTGATTCCCGGACCGTCCGTGGGCCGGATTTAGAAGGTGATTTGGCTGGATCTGGCCCCCAGGCCTTGGTTTGCCTACCCATGAACTAATGCATGCTTCAGATAAAATGGACTGCATACAGGCCACACCATCTGATGTGCACATTGAATGAGGCGGTCTGCAGTCCACAAAAGTTACAGACCACAATAAATTCCTTAAATGTTAAGGTGTTGCAAAACTTTTTGTTTTTTGCTGCAGCAGACTAAGGTTATTTCTACTGTTAGGCAGAGAGAGGCAACCACCTCAGGTGGCAGTTTTGGCAGGGCCAGCATTCCCCTGAACTGGCCTCTTGCCCTTAGGTGCTGTGGAAGATGCTGTCCGTTGCCAGTGCTGGAAGAAACTGTCAGTTTCATCAGCTTCTGTTTGTGGTATGAGAGGCACCATCTTGTCCTTTCCGTTGGGCAGCAAATGTCTTGAACTATCCCTCGCAGCTACCCATCTGGAAGTTAAATTTTTTATGCACCCAGAATAAACTCAACAAGACTGCACAGAAAAGAGAGGTGGTGAAAGATATTTGGGTCTGTAGTATTTTCTGTCACCTATAGTGTGAAAAACTATATTGTGGGCCACCTAAAAAATAGGTGTCTGGCACCTGGATTCATGCACAGCGCAAGAGCTAGTTTCCTTTCCTCACTTGTGGGCTGCTACGGACTTGGCTATTTCTCCTCCGACTCCTACTTCCTCAGCCCAAATTGTACCCAATAGTCTTTTGCAAGAAGCATTACTCAGAGCTCTAAGGTGATGGTTCCATGTAGGCTTGAGCACTGCCTGGAAGGTGATAAAAAGAGAGAACAGGAACTGACCTCTCCAAGGCAGACTCCTCCCTTCCAAGTGGAGCTTAGTAAATCTCTCTGGCTGCTAGGTTTGGCCAACATCTTTTTGGATGACTGCATGTGTGTGGAGAAACCAAGCTCCATGTCCTATTCCCCATATCTGGCCCGGTGTCTGGAGGAGCGCAAGTACGTGTAGCCCCTCCTCACTCATCCACACATGCAGCATCCCTGTACGTATGCATGAAGATGGGATATGGCAAACACCATTTGCCTGCATGCACTACTGTGCACAAGTTGAATATTTCCTCATAAAATCAGGGAACCAATTCAGTGCTTCTCACCTTTGTGTCTCAAACTGCACCTGCAGAGGTTGCATCCATAGTTTACAGCCAGTCTGTTGCCCCAGACAGCAGTACAGGTCAGCTGCCTCTCCTGTTTGAGGAGAGAGGGAGAGTTAGGTGTGACCTTGTAAGGTGGTTCTATGCAGGACACCATAGCGCAGTTCTCATTGCACCAATCAGTGGCTCCCCATTCCCCACAATGGACAAGGCCCCATAGGTAGGAGTAGTGCCACTGCAACGCAGTACCCCCTACACCTAACCTTTGGAGCTGGTCCAGAAGGATGCCATGGTCAGCAGGAGAAAAAGTAGCAGCAAGGTCAAGGAGAACCAGCAGAGGCGTACTGCCCCCTCTTTCTCTTCTTACAAAGTGCAGCAACCAGGGTGACCAAGGCTGTTTCAGTTCCAAACCTGGCTTGAAGCTAGAATGTATAACCTGTTTCTTCCATGCCTGCCTGCTGTTGAACATCTTCTTGAGCACCTTTACCTCAAGGGAATATTTGTGACTGGGCGGTAGTTATTCAACACTTCCAGGTCCAGGGAGTTCCTCTGAAGGGAAGGCAATGCCACCACCTCCATTAGGGCTGGCAGGACCTGCCTCTCCCGCAAGGAGGCAATAACCACTTCATGGACCCCTTCTAATGTAGATATCTTCACTAAGTTGGGTTTTTTTTGGGGGGGGAGCCAAAAAAGCTAGAGCACATACACACACATTCCTTTATTTTCCAGAAGTGCAGAATCAGTTTTGCTGATGTTAGCATCTTTGAAAAATATGCCACCAGCCTTTTGGGCCCTAGACTTACCTGGCTTTCAGCATCTCTGTCTTTTTAGAAATTCCCCAGGGACTTTGAGCCCTTGTTTCAATATGCAAGCACAGCCAGTCTCTGAGATCCTTTGTACCTAAAGATGATGAACCCTTCAGGGCACCTGTGATAGCAGCCTATCACATTGATCAGTGTGATGTGCTTTTCTCCTTTTCATATTAATCTGGTGCATTTTAAAACACAAGCCTCTAAGGCTGGTGAAAAGCTTGAGATCATAGATAGGTTCCTGCATGTCAGGATATAGGGAGATTTCTTTTTCTTGCTCTGGTTTTTGCCTGAGGTAATCTCTTTGCTATTCCTCAACAGAATAAAATACATTTGATCTTGCAGCACTAAGATGGGGTACTTCTGTAGGTGGTAAATCACTTAAAGATCAAGCATGGCGGTTTTGCTTAATTTAAATTTCTCGAGAAAGCTGTTAGCTGCTCATGGCACTAGTTGCTAGCCAAGTTCTTTTGGATTCAAAGTCATTGGCAATATGTGAAATGCTTTTATTTCCTTGCATCGTTTGCAGTTCACTGATGCTGCTATCTAGACCCAGTTCAAAGCACTAATCATTCCCCTGCAAAGGATTAACTGGCTTTGATTCTGGCATATCTCTGACCCTCAGTTAGTTCCAATATTTTGCCAAAACATCATTCGGTGCTGTATGAGTGAGCCTTGTTCTCCCATTCGCTTTCCCCCTTGCACACTGGTTTCCCCTGAGCAAACCACAGCTTGCTACTGAGGGCACCCTATGGGTTTGCACTGAATGGAAAGTGATGGGGCAGTCCCAGGGGAAGGGAGAGGAGGATGCAAAGCAACCAACCACCACTTGGGATTGCATCTGAACTAACCCATTGCCTCCATCCCCTGTGCCCCATTGCTATATCTAAAAGTAACGTAGAAAATGGCCTTAAGTACACCATGGCAAGTTAGACTCCAAGGAACATAGACATTCTTGGGTTCTTCCCCTGCAGTTGTAGCATTTTTGTTTCTTGAAAGTCACTAAAAACAGGGTTAAGCTTGGTTCACACAGTCATTCCCAGCTTTTAAACTATACGGTTTATGAAGCCAGGAATGAATGTTGGGGCCAAGCATTCCTCTGATTCTGGCTTATCATCCTGATTTATTAACTGACTAAGCCAGAGTTCACTGATTTAGATATAATCGGGAACCTGGGCTTAATACAAGCTGAGAATGAAGCACTGTAGCTGCTGCATGAGAGCTTGCAGGATCAGAGTGGGATGAGAGAGGAGAGCAAGGATGACTCACTGAGGTGGGAAAGAGAGTTTGAACAAGGTGGTTTCCCTCTGCTTCGTTTAATTTTCTTGATGGCTGTTGTCAAGTAATTGAATTCATTGGGTATGTCTTTGCCTTCCATTTATGTACCACCTAAGACAGTATTCAGTTGCTGACATGAACCCATCCCACTTAGATCAAGAAGAATAAACTAGAAGCCAACAAACTCAGCATAGTGGAGCCTTGGTCCTCTCATTTAGTCATTTAGTCTTCAGTTTCAGCAGCTAAAGGTTTCCAGATACTTGAAGAATAAGTCTGGGTTACTTCATGGTTCTGGCTAACAGCTATTTGTTAAAACAGGCAGCATGAATTTGTATAATCTTTGCTGTGCTTTCCAAGATGCCTCAGAGTAATTAATTCCCCTGGTTAATTCTGCAATATATGATGCCCCGTCATGAGTGGAGTCAATCTTGTGAGGTTTGCAGCTATACCTTCTTTTGCCTCCTGGTGCAAGAACACTCCTGATTCTTTCCTTTGACGTTGGGTCACCAGATGCCATGGTGATATCCATAGCTGTCAACTTTTCCCTTTTCTTGCGAGGAATCCTATTCGGAATGAGGGAATTTCCCTTAAAAAAGGGAAACATTGACAGCTATGGTGATATCAGGTGATTGACAGGGGAATAACACCCCCCACTTGTCAAAGTGGCTCGCAGGGGGTGGGGGAGGTCAGGATTTGACCTGCTGGCTGGATCCTATTCCCTACCCCAAGTTAAATAAAGGTAAAGGAACCCCTGACCATTAGGTCCAGTTGCGGATGACTCTGAGGTTGCGGTGTTCATCTCACTTTACTGGCCGAGGGAGCCGGCCTACAGCTTCCGGGTCATGTGGCCAGCATGACTAAGCTGCTTTTGATGAACCAGAGCAGCACATGGAAAGGCCGTTTACCTTCCCGCTGGAGCGGTACCTATTTATCTACTTGCACTTTGTTGTGCTTTCAAACTGCTAGGTTGGCAGGAGCAGGGACCGAGCAACGGGTTAAATAGTAACTTACTAATGAAATTACTGTGATGTACTCAATATGGGCTCACTATTGGTGATTTTTTTTTTTTTTTTTTTGGAAGCTATAGCTCCCCTTTCCTCAACCTGGTGCCCTCCAATTGATCTGCCTGGATGGAAGAAAGACCATCTGGGAATCTGGTTTATGTCAGCTTGAGTTCTGTTGTGAAGGAAAGGCAGGATATAGATGAAATAAATATGGCACACGTCTGTGTTAATGTAAGCACGGCGAAAAGGAATCCTTGAAGACTCTGCCTTCCATTGTTGGACAATAGCTGTCTTTCTGCGATTTTGATTCAGAAACAGTGATGAGAAATGGGAAAGGTTCTTGAGCTTTTTGAATGTGTCCTCCAGTCAACTTAAAGGAGTCCCTTCAGGAATTAATTTTGCATTGTAGAAATGCAGCTTGGGCCTGACGTTATGTCATTTTATAACTGAATGTTCTGCCTAGATTTAACTTTGTTATTTTTAGTCCACAACTTGTGTGTTGGTATTTTTTATTTTATGGACTGTTTTTATTTTATTTTATAAAGAAGTGATTCAGAAACAGGACTTTTTGAGGCTCCTCTAAGAAAAGATGTCCGTTAAGCCAATTTCCTTTTGTATGGAGTAAAATCGTAAGCAGATGGTTTTGGATTTTATGCAAGTTTCATGAGGAAAGGCAGAATTTTCTCTGAGTGATTTAGAACAAAGCATTATGCTTCCCTTGATTAGTTGACTGAGCCAGCATGTTTTTTATCTAGTAACTCTGTAAAGGTATGAATTAGGCACCTGCTATTTTCTAGTCATCGGTGTCTTAAAGGCATAGCTAGGATGATATGCTAATTTAGAGATGCTCTTTAGAGAGCTATCCTAAGGATGTTCCTCAGTTTAGGTTGACAAGATTTTCTTGAGGTCTAGTACAGAGTTTTCTCACATCTGTGTATCCATCCATCCATCTATCACTCAATAATTGAGAGGTCTGTATGTGGAGACTTCAGATTTTAGTACCCTGGCTGTAGTTTTTAAATACTTCAGGCAATTGCACTAATTTACGCTAATAAAATTATCTTTCTGTCTGTATATAGTTGCTTACAAAACAAATGGGGGAAAAGAAAGTGTTGTCAGCTCACATTAACCATAAAGATAACCATCAATTCCACCCCTCCCGTCTCTTTCACACATTGTTGACTCAGGTTAAGGTTGTGGTTTACTAAGACCCCTAGATCCTTTTCACATGTACTACTGGCAAGACAGTTATCCCCCATCTTATATTTGTGCAGCTGGTTCTTCCTGCCTAAGTGTAGAACCTTACTTTTGTCCCTATTGGAATTCATTTTGTTAGTTTGGGCCCAGTTCTCCAATCTGTTACGGTCATCTTGAATCCCAATTCTGCCTTCAGCTGCATTGGCTACCCGTCCCAGTTTGGTATCATCTTCAAATTTGATGAGCATCCCCTCAATACCTTCATCCAAGTTGTTTATAAAGATGTTGCAAAACAGTGGGCCCAGAACAGAACCCCCACTTGCCTGTTTTCCCCAGGGTGACAAGGAACCTTTAGTGAGCGCTCTTTGAGCTTGGTCAGTCAACCAACTAACAGTTATCTCATCTAGTCCACATTTTACATGGGGAACCATGAACAATAATTTCTGACCAGAAAGAAGACACTGTAGGACATCTCCACATTATATTCTTCAAAGAGCTGTGGACAAACAGCGGCTCCCTCAGCCTGAAAAGCGAGATGAGCGCAGCACCCCAAAGTTGCCTTTGACTGGACTTAACCATTCAGGGGTCCTTTATCTTTACCTTTTACATCACCAGCATCTATTTGAACTAGCCAGTTTCTTTCCATAAAGGCCCCGTGGAGTCCATTATACCTGGAACATCGATTTTTGTTGAACCTGTCTCAGTAATGCTTCTTTAGATTTAAAATTGAGCAGAATTGTTATTATTTCATTTTTCTTTCATCACAACCCTGTGATGAAGGTTAGGCTGTTTTGCTTTATGTGTAAATATGTAATATTCCAGAGTTAGTGTGCTATAACGGCTTTAAGTGTTTGGAGAACATTTTTTCAAGACCTCTGGTAATATTTGGTTCTGTTATGCTGTTTTTCCAGTAGTCATGGCCTGATTTTGGTACATCAACAACAGAACGTCAGCTGGCATCTTCTGTCCATTTCAATGCTATTTTTGCCTGTCTTTTGCCATTTTCCAGGTCTTTAGGCGGTGCCAGTCACTGCGGTGCCTTGCATGGTTACGTAAACCCAGAGCTTCCTGTTTTGTTCTCTTTTAATATAAAGCAAAGCTTTGCACTCTGGCACCAAACTGCATTGTTCCTGCTTCCTTCCAGTTCATCTGTTTAAGGGGAGGAAGGCAAGATGTGATACAATGGCTCTGATCTGCCCTCTATATGCTGCAATCCACAAGCCACTTAAAGAGGGCACACTTGCATGTTAGCTAACTTGTCCCCCCCCCCCATTTCCATACTAGTTCGGTGCAGAGATAGAGAGCTAATATTTCGATATTATGGTGTTTTGTTTCAGCTAGTATAGCTTCAGCCAGTGCTTTTTTTCTGGGGGTATGCATACCTCTAAGCATTTTGTGGATCTAAGTTTGGCCTCATTGAGGGGCAGTATTTCAATATGAGTATGAAAATGAGAGTACCCCTAAACATTAATTTAAGGGGGAAATCACTGGCTTAAGCCATAAGATAGCCCATGCAGTGCCTTCCAGATGTGGTCAGACTCCAGCTCTCATCATCCCTGAACATTGACCATGCTGGGTGGGGCTGGTGGGGGTTGGGAGTCTGGCAACATCTGGAAGGCACCTCATTGACCAGCATTTTGCTTTGTCTTCTTACATTTAGCAGTTTATTTCATAGAAGGCACATCTCTTTTAACAGGAAGGCTTTATATTCTTAGGGCTGGAATACAATGAAAGGTAACATACCTACATTTCTGCTTTCTCTTTTTTTCAGCCTAAGGGCCACATTCTGCCATGGGCAAACATCTGGGGGCCAGAAGACAAAGGCTCTGGCTCCACGCAGAGGTTTCTATATGCACAGACATTTGTCCATCCGCCATACAGATAAGTGAGATGAGTCATCTCTGCCCAAGGACACATTCCAGCCAAACAAAAGCAATTGAGTTGGGATCAAAGCAGGGTCTGTAAGGGATGTGGGCTCTAGGGAGACTTATACAGGCCAGATTTTTAAAAAAGATATGGTTTTATTGATTCCCAATATATAACAACAATTGCAACAAAGGGAAAAGATACAAAAACAAAATCCCATCCCCACTCCAAGACAGATCAGTCTAGTTAAGTTTGCCCAAGTCCAATCTGTGGTTTCTGTGGTTGCTGTTCTTCAGGGTTATCAGTAAATACTTTTTATATTTATATTTCAATGAAATCATCTACATCATTTGTATTATTCAATGCATGTAATCTCTTGGTTTATTTTTCTGATTCAGCCATTGACCCTGCATTGTGTTTCCAATGAGAAATACAGTGGTACCGCGGGTTACAGACGCTTCAGGTTACAGATTCTGTTAACCCATAAATAGTACCTCAGGTTAAGAACTTTGCTTCAGGATGAGAACAGAAATCATGTGGTGGCGGCGTGGCAGCAGCGGGAGGCCCCATTAGCCAAAGTGGCACCTCAGGTTAAGAACAGTTTCAGGTTAAGAATGGACCTCCGGAACGCATTAAGCTCTTAACCTGATGTACAGCTGTACAAGGGCCAGATTGAGAGAGCTGGGGGGGGGGGCTGCATTTGGTCTGTCCCAGCACCCACCCCAAGGTTGCCCACCCGTTGGTCTAGTGCAGAGCTTTCCCAACTTTTCATGTTGGTGGCACACTTTTTAGACATGCATCATTTCGCGATGCAGTAATTCAGTTTTCCTAGAAAACCGGAGGTTAAACTAACCCCTTTCCAGCCCCGGGAGGACCGCAAGGGAGCGTTCACGTGACACACCTACACACTGCAGCCGACACACTAACGTCTCACACGACACACAGTTTGGAAAGCTCTGCTCTAGTGCATAACTTTGCAGACATGGAAAGATGTGGCAGATGGTCTCAGCCACTCGCTTTTGTTATTTCTGGCGGCAAAAGGTTTGTTGTAGAGAGGTGTGACTTTATAGATCCTCAGATACCCTCGGTTTTAATTTACGTGAGGAAAGTTAATCATTGCAGGATGGTGTGCATAAGATTAAAATCTGCACCCAGACAGTTCAGATTCTGTGCTAAGAAAAGAGAAATTTGCTAGCACATGCTCTGTCTTCTGAGATGTCAGCAGGCATTGCCCACACACTGTCAAACATAACTTCAAAATTATAAGGGCTAAATCCTCCCCACCCATTAAAGCAGAAGCTGAACTTGCTAGCTAAACTTTTTTGCACCCAGTAGCACCTTATGTACTTTTTTACTGGCTCCTGCATAGTACAGCTTTAGCGATTAGTTTTGATTGCATAGAGGATGGCTGGGAAGAACTTAATGCCATAACTCAAGTCTTACAGATAAAATTGTTTATACTTGCCAGCTTGCAGACCATTTCCCCCCACCCTGCCCACTCATGTGTTTATAGGACAACTTCAGCAGCAGGACTGGACAGCTACTTATCCAGAAGTAATTGTTGTTTGCTCCAGACATGTGGCTGACTGCCAGGCTGCAATAATGGAATACAAAACTCTTGCGTTGCTCATTTGTGCCATCTGGAATATTCATGATGCCTGCCTCCTTTCCATTGGAGAGATTCTGTGTTGACCCTGTTGGGAAAAGCTTGCCACAACTGTGTCTGACCAAAAAAATGAAAATAAAAAGACTATTATATATTTGGGGAACTTTATCCAAGTCTTTTGTTGCAGAAGACTTTGTCACCTTGCTTTACCTGTAAAGTATATCTGTCAGTTCAGTAATATGCTCATTGTTTTTCCAAGGCTGTCTTAACCATATTGCGTTTCTTGTCTTGGGGCTTGGAATTATTATTATTTATTTAAAAGAAGCAAATCAAAACCGCAGCACGATTTAACCATGATCAAGCAGATTTTTTAGGCCCCGTTAATTTAAAAAGTGTTAAAACTCTGTGCTGAAGCCTCTAACTTTGAAATCTGTGGGATTCAGAAATATGTAACTTTGGCTACCATTTACTTCAGACTTCCCCAACCTGCTTTTGCTAACAAACCAGAGGTTGAACTAATCCCTTTCCAGCCCCAGGAGCTGTGCGGGGAGCGTTTGCATGGCACACCTACACGCTGTAGCCAACACCAATGTGTCGGAGCACACAGTTTGGAAAGCTCTGGTTTACATCATCGCATGGGGTTGATAGGAGCTGAAGTCCCAAGTTTCTGGAGTGTACCAGGTTGGGGAAGACTTAATATTCTTTCCCCCGACACCTGGCTTACTGTAGTTTTGACAGAAATGAACACTTCATGCTGTTCTGTTGTGGTCACATATGATGTGTATTAATGGCCAGTGACTTTTTTCTAAAAAACACATTTAGGGGTACGCTCATTTTTCTATTCCTATTGAAATACTGCCCCTCAATGAGGCCAAACTTATATTCACAAAATGTTTAGGGGGTATGCATCCCCCCAGAAAAGAAACACTGCTAATGGCTGCAAAATGTCAGGGAACTGGGCTTGTGGTGGGTGAAACCAGAGGAAGCCCCCTTATATATATCCAGTATACCTGAAGGAGCATCTCCACCCCCATCGTTCAGCCCGGACACTGAGGTCCAGCTCCGAGGGCCTTTGGCGGTTCCCTCACTGTGAGAAGTGAGAAGTTACAGGGAACCATGCAGAGGGCCTTCTTGGTAGTGGCACCTGCCCTGTGGAACACCCTCCCATCAGATGTCAAAGAGAACAACAACTACCAGACTTTTAGAAGACATCTGAAGGCAGCCCTGTTTATGGAAGCTTTTAATGTTTGATGTATTACAGTATTTTAATTTTGTTGGAAGCCGCCCAGAGTGGCTGGGGAAGCCCAGCCAGATGGGTGGGGTAATAATAATAATAATAATAATAATAATAATAATAATAATAATAATTTATTACATAGATCCAGACCACAAATTAATGTTGCTTAGTATTGTGTGCATCAAGGGGCGATGAACCTTTTTCTCCCTGAGAGTTGCGTTTCCCTGTAAGGCACCTTCCGGGGTCACCTGCCAGAGGTGGTTGAGGCCTGAGGCAAAAGTGGGCGGAGCAAGATGTAACTCCTCCCTTTGTACAGTAGGCTACATTCCAGCCACATAGAAGCTAGAGGTTCACCTGTCCTGTCTATGAAGGCAAGCAACAGGCGTTATCGCTGCTGCTTCAAGTGCACGTCCCAGTCGGGCGAAAGAGCCCAGTCAGGAACAGAGCATGTTTCCATGAGGGGCGTGGCCTATGGAGAGGGGTGTGGCCTAGGAAGAGTACTGGGGGTGGTTAGAGAGGTATGGGCCTGAGGTTCCTCACAACCAGGTATACACTTGACAGGCAGCAGCTCTCCAGGATCTCAAGTAGAACCCACCCCCCAGCAACAGGTTTCTGATTGGTGCTACTGGGGATTAAATCTGGGTCCATTTACATTCAAAGCAGCTGCTCTGCCACTGAGCTTATGGCCCTTCCTGAGCTGATAAATTATCAACACTTTCTGGTTTTGAGTTCTCAAAGCATTACACTGCTTGTAAGTGGGGGTTTCCCCCCCAGAAGTCTCTGAACATGTACAATGCAGTACCCATAATTTCTTTCTTTTTTTAAAAAAAGGGCTGCTTTTTCATTTAACAACAGTTTTCTTGTTGTAAATTTGGTTGCTGCCCTGTAGGGCAAGCTTTGGCTCCATGCTGAGACGTTTTGACATCCTCTCCACTATAAGCGTGAAGACTTTTTCTACCTAGTGGTTCAGCTGGAAAGCGCTTTGTTAGTTCAGAAAGGTCCAGGTCATTGTGAAGGGTCATGTGTCTGCTTATTCTTGTAATACATAACAGCCCTACAAATTGCTTTGTGACCTGAAGTGCAAGCTAAAAATTTAAAACTGAACCATAATACTGCTTGCTCGCATGTTGCTAGCGACACTTTAATACTGAAAAGGGAAGATTTTTATTGGCCTCATGGATAGCCAGTAAAATCATTCCATGACTTCACTTTGCATTTTTGTGGTCATTCTAGTTTATTTTTGGTTCAACCTGCCAGAAATTCCATCAACACACAAGTTGCATTAAAATAAAATAAAAGTTGTAACTACAGAAAACTGTTATCTAATTATTTTATAACACACACTTTAGATTTTAAAAGTTTAACCTTAGGTGATACATCACTTTTTCTTTCAAAGCCACTGCATTTAGTATGATTTTAACCTAGCTGTTTGCTTTTATTTCCAGTTATTTAAAACTATTTTTGAATCAGTGAGGTTTATATGCTGCTTAAGATGCTGCAGTTTGGCTTGTAAAGCCCACAAAGGATTGCATAATCTTTGCTAAGATGATAGTATGGTTTGAATTAGTGTTGTATAAATTAGCTTCCTTTGTAGTTCTAAAGGGAAAAAATAAAAAAATGATGTTACGAATTTGCTTAAGTTACTTTCTGTTGTTTATTATTGGGGTGTTTTTTTTTAAAAAAAAAGATATTCCAGTGCCTTTAGACATAGAATCATAGAATTGTAGAGTTGGAAGGAACCACGAGGGTCATCTAGTCTGACTCCCTGCAAATGCAGGAATATTTTGCCCTGTGTGGGGCTTGAACCCACAACCCTGAGATTAAGTTTCTCATGCTCTACTGAGCTACTCTCACTCGCAGACACTGTATTCCTCTCAGTTGTGTGACTTTGATAACTTTAGCAACTTTCCTGGCAGACGACATCAAACATCTACACCACAAAAACTAACATTTGCCTTTCTCAAACTTGGACTGTGATCCATGGCTTTCGTCTTCAGAAGAGAAGCTCACTCTGGCTTCATCTATTGGCCAAAAGACTAAGGATCACTGGGAAGCTGAACCCTCATCCTCCCAGGAAGAACCTCATGGCAAGAGGAAACCAGCCTGGCTCCATCTGCTATCCAGAGAAGAAGCTTGATTCTGTGCTCCCACCTCCATGCCAGAAATAACAGTCTGCCACAAAAGGTGTTCTGACTCCACCCGTAAGTCAAAGGACCAAGAATAGCTTGGGGTGTGTGAATTTCTGGCAGTGTAGGAGAAGCAAGTTCCCTGAAGCTGCTCCTTCTCTGGCCGCAATATAAAAGCTATTGAAGATTTGAAACAATAGTGACATGGAAGATCTGGGACTGCCTCTTCCCACCCTTTAAAAGACCCCCCACCAAAAAACACACCAAAAAAACCTTTAAAACAGCAATGGTGTTGGTATGGGTTGTGTGTGTGTGATTTAATCAGAGGCAAAATACTGGAATGTTGTAATATGTCTTAGACCTGCTACAATTGTTAGTTCCTAAGCTTTGTTCTTCCAAGGCTGTGATTTCACTTTTTGTACTTCTTTAATAGCTGGTTGACTGTAATAAACATTTACTTGAACAGAGCAGTGGTGCCGGGGACAGGGGTTGTTCATCCTTCCCCCGCCCATCATTGTTCCCCCATTGTAAAAATCTCTGTTGGGAACCTGCTCTTGACTCCTACCTGGGTAAATACAGAGGCATCTATAATATCTTACCCCTGCAACCCGCTCTTACTTGCTGGCCAGTAGCAGTTTTGGGAAGGCATTAATAGTTGCGGGAGGAAATTAAATAATCCTCCCTACTTCAATCAAAAGCACATCCCCCTGACTTAGTGGCTGCTTTCAAGCTTTAAAAAGGTAAAAGTAAAGGGACCCCTGCCCATTAGGTCCAGTCATGACCGACTCTGGGGTTGCGGCGCTCATCTCGCTTTATTGGCCGAGGGAGCCGGCGTACAGCTTCCAGGTCATATAGCCAGCATGACTAAGCCGCTTCTGGTGAACCAGAGCAGAGCACGGAAATGCTGTTTACCTTCCTGCTGGAGTGGTACATATTTATCTACTTGCACTTTGATGTGCTTTCGAACTGCTAGGTTGGCAGGAGCAGAGACCAAGCAACGGGAGCTCACCCCGTTGCGGGGATTCGAACCGCCGACCTTCTGATTGGCTAGTCCTAGGCTCTGTGGTTTAACCCACAGCGCCACCCGCGTCACTTCAACCTTTAAAACACTCCAAAAAAACATTGGGGAGCCATTCACAGATCTCCTGCGTTACATCTGTTAACCACCCTGAAATCCTAATTCAGGGATAGTCAGTATGGTGCTCTCTAGACGTTCTGGATTACAATTCCTACAGTTAGTGATGCTGGCTGGGGCGAATTTGGAAGCTGTAGCCCACAATGTCTGAAGGTACAACATTGGCTCTCCCTGCTGTAATCATAGGTTGTGTGTGCTTGGCAACAAATCCCACTGTATTCAAAGGGGCTTATTGCTTGTAAGGGGTCTAAGGCTGATGGACGGTACCAGTTTCTAGGGGAGATGAGAGTGGAGTGTGTTTCTGCACTCACATTCTGCCTGTAGGCTTTCAATCTAGTTGGCTACTCTGGGAACAAGACTAGATGGGCCTTTGTTCTGATCCAGCAGGACTGCTCTTAACATTCTTAACCTCCCTCTTTTACTTTGCACTTCAAAAATGCTTCTGTTTCTTAGGGTTGCATCCTCTGGAGCTTTCCATCCACCTGTTCTTGGTGCTTTTCATAGGGTGTTCATTATATCTCTTCTGGCAGAACTAGGACACCCGCAGTTTTCAAGTTAGGGGCAGTTGTAAGCAATGCACTGTTAAGAATTTACCAAGGAAAATCCCCCTGTGTTTAAATGCTAACACAACAACAGAAGGAATTCAGCAGAGACCAACAATTCTCTTTGGGAATCATGCAAGGTAGTTTTTACTGCTGTGGGAAGATGTTTGAGGGGAGATGGGTTAACATGATTAGAGTGCTCACTGTTCATCTTTCGTTGCCCTCAAAAGACCACCCCTTTTTCTTTACTGGTGCGATTTATTGATTGTCCAGAATTTGGCATGAGGAGGAAATCTTCAGAACTAGTATTTAAATTTCTTCAAAGAGTGCCATTGTCTGCATGCATAAAGCATTAAAACTATTTCACAGAGTTTGTGGTGAGGATAAAATGGGGAAAGAGGCTTGTGGGATCAAAGGGGGCAGGGCGGAGAGCCATGTAGGCTGCCTTAGGGGTAAAGTAGGATATATATGTAACAGCCTCCAGCCCAGTTGTATAGTCACTTTAAGATGCTGTAGAGGCCCATTCCCTAGCTTGGAAAACACCCACCCACCCATCTAGAATTAATACAGCTCTAAGCACCAAGAAGGAGTTTTTGAGAGATACTACAGACAGACCTTTGACCTTTGAGTTAAGGATGGGGAACCTGTAGCCTTCCAGATTTTGTTTGACTCCAACTCCCATCATCCCTTGGCCATTGGCTGTGCTGGCTTTGGCTCATGAGATTTGGAGTTCCAGCAACTTTTGAAGGACCACAGGTTCCTCGCCCTTGGTTTAAGATATGGTCTTTCTTCTTCTCCATGCTGTGAGAAGGCAGTTTATTTTAAGGAAAGTTAAAAGCTACAGATCTGTTGACTGAAAAGGAAAGCTAACGAAAAAAGTAAACATGGTCTTGTAAATGCCAAGAAAGTTAGCAAAAGTGCATCTGACTGTTGAAACACCCCTGCCCTTTTAAAGAGGAGACTTCTTGATATGGCTGCTTCAGCTTTCTATGTAGTGGTCTAAATTTGCCTTTTCCTTTAACCCAAGTTTGCCCATGCTGCCAGGTGTGTCTGCTCATACTGCTGCGCATTTTTGCTCACATGAGTTCCCTACCACCACATGTGAGCTACTGTATACATGTATTTCCTGTGCTCATCCTTGAGCCCATTGCTACGCATCCAGTGTGTCTGTCCAAGCTACTGTCTCCTGGAAATTAAAGAAGCAAAGTAATTGTGTATATCTGTTTCCTCAACCTTTTGGGCAATTTGGGTAAGGAGAACAGATCTCAGGGATTTGCAGATCATCAAGTTACCCGATTCTGTGGAACCATTTTAGCAGCAGTTACCCTATGGGGAAGTGGGGAAGCAAACACGTTGTATAAATGAGACAAAACACTGTTGGTGCTTATACAGTGGTACCTTGCAAGACGAATGCCTCGCAAGACGAAAAACGCGCAAGACGAAAGAGTTTTCGTTTTTTGAGTCGTTCCGCAAGACGAATTTCCCTATGGGCTTGCTTTGCAAGACGAAACGTCTTGCGAGTTCTTGCGAGTTTGTTTCCTTTTTCTTAAAGCCGCTAAGCCGCTAATAGCCGCTAAGCCGCTAACAGCTGTGCTTCACAAGACGAAAAAACCGCAAGACGAAGAGAGTCGCAGAACGGATTAATTTCATCTTGCGAGGCACCACTGTGCAACACATTCTTCATAGAAGAAACTGTTGTACCCTACGCAAAACTTTACCGACCCGGTTCCTTTCAGATACTTTGAGCAACAACTCAAGGGCTGAGGCTCTTGGGAGTTGTAGTTCCAACATCTGGAGGGCAGCAGGTTGTCAAAGGCTGCCCTGCACAGTTCTTCATCCTCTCCTTTCATGAGTGATTAAACCAAGACCACCTGGAGCTGACTTTGGGGCAGCGGAAAAAGAACATATTTCATCTTTCGTATTTTTATTCCGTTGTCCTCTAAGAATCTAAAAGTGGTCGTAAATAGTTATTTCATTTATTTGTCTAAAAATGACTATTAGTAGGGGGAAGGATTATACAGAAAAGCAAGGTTCCTAATTCAGTTTTGACCAGCAAAATAGAATTATTTTGAATTCCAAAATCTGCTACCCAAGCTTCCCCTGCACAGTCAAGTGATATAAAGCAAGTCAAGCCCCCACTTCCGTGGCTTTTTAAAGATTTCTTAACAGCTGGCTGGTTAAAAGTGTTATAAACCACTTCCTACTGGTGTGTTCATGACTTTTTATGAAAAAAAGTTGGCACATATTTTTAGTTACGTTTGTTCTGCTTTGCTTATTTGTTTTGATGTTTATTGCCCTGAACTCTTTTTGAGGAAGGGGGAATCTATAAATATTCTAAATAAAAATAAATTAAATATAGCCTGACAATTTTTTTAAAAAACTAGCAGCACTTTTTAAAAAAACAGTCTACACAAACTGGTGACTAGCAGTTAAAGATGGAGCAATCTAAACTGCATGAGGCAAGGTGTTCCATAGCACTGGTGCAGCTATGGAAAAGATTCCTCTCTCCCAACCAATCATGCTTCTGCTATACGTGAGACACATAATGTAAATGAACTGGGGTGTGTGTGCTGGATTGGGAAGAGGGAATAGAAACTGTATTGTGTGTATGTGCATGCCTACTCTTTGCTTCCATATGGCCTTGCACACTTGTTATTTGTTAGTCCTTAATTCAAGCTAACAGCATTTGTAGTGGCAGTAACCCATGATCCTAGCAATCAGTGTGGCTCTCATAGCAGTGGCTCAGCAGACACTAAGAGCTACTGCTATTGTAGAGACAAGTGAGAGGTAGGAAACCAAGCACCATGGCCAGCACCTGAGGTGGCGGAAAGCCTTAAGCAACAAGGCAAGAGCCCCACTACTCCCAGGTCACCAGGCACACACTGTATCCTTTCCTCTCCTCCCATGCAAAAATGGCACACGTGCAAAACAGTATAAGACCTGATTTTTTTACACCTAGATTTGCCTTTTTGCAGTCTCCTAGTAAGTATTGCTTGGTAAAAGATATTAAATAAGGGGTGGGAGGCTTTTTGTTTTCCCATAGGCAACTTTGGCTGCCAATAAGCACAGTCCATTCTAGCATTTTGTTCTTAATTATGAGAATTTGGTAGCTTGGCTGAGTGTGCATTCCAAAAATGTCATTGAATTTATTACAGGGTGGTTTTATGTTTTAGGCCCTTCAAGAAAAGGACATTATTTTTGTGAGAAAAGAGCAGTTTGAGGCATAATTTAGGGTTCATTGAAATTATCATTTCTGCGGTTGTAGATTGCAAATTTAAAACAAGATTCTTCTCTGAAGTCTTCGAAGGCATTTCTCTGCTGGTGACAGCCTTTGTGGCTCGGGATACAAACTGAAGCAATTTTGGATGCATATAATATAGACCATTTAGTGGCCTTTTTCATTTGATATTCTAGCCTACAGTGGTGCCTCGCAAGACGAAAATAATCCGTTCCGCGAGTCTCTTCGTCTAGCGGTTTTTTTGTCTTGCGAAGCAACCCTACTAGCGGATTAGCGCTGTTTAGCGGATTAGCGGCTATTAAAGGCTTAGCGGCTTAGCGGCGAAAAGGCTATTAGCAGCTTAGAAAAAGGGGGGAAAGCGGAAAAAAATCGGAACACTCGCAAAACGTTTTTGTCTTGCGAAGCAAGCCCATAGGGAAATTCGTCTTGCGAAGCAGCTCAAAAACAGAAAACCCATTCGTCTAGCGGGTTTTCCGTCTTGCGAGGCATTCGTCTTGCGGGGCACCACTGTATTCACTTACTACCATCATCTCAAGTGCATTTTAAGGGATGTTGTGTTGATAGTATGATGCATTCTTTTCTGTGAATTACATCATACTGTGTGTTCATTTCCATGAGTAATTCTGATTGGTGGATTTCCCCTATGTGTAAGAGGCAGAGTTAATTTTCTGAATGGTAATATTCTTTACGGGTTCAGTGACCTCTTGCATAAGGGAATGAACTTTCCTTGTTCTCTAGTCACTGATGTACATAGACTGGAGCATGGGCAACATCCAATGTTGTGTGAGTGTACATCCACTTCTTTTACACCTAACTTTCTGTAGCCTTGTTAGGTGCTTCTAATTTGCTCCAGAGGGTCTCCCGGCCCTTTGGAGCAGGTTGGGAGAGTATGTGGGGGCTGCAGATAGAAAATCTATTCTTCTGCCAATGGTGCCCACTGGTGGATGGCCGCAGGTAGATTTCACTCAAAACCTCCAAGGGCTTTGCTTTTCATTCTTGCAGTGGCCCTAAAACCGATGCTCTTATCTCAAAGCACTGCGCTAGGTCTGTGGTTACATCAGCTGCCTTTGCCAGAGATGTTCCTGTTACCGGCATCTGCCACATGGCCTGTGGCTTCCAAGATCTGATGTGAAATGAGCTTTGGAAGAGCTATCTTGCACGATCTCTTCATTTGATAGTCCTCTGTTTCCTCATTTGGGTAACTGAGCTCACTCGTCTCCCATGTGGAGGACCGCACAGAATCTGCAAAGAAGAAAACACAGTAGCTTACCAGTAACTTGGGCTCATTGAGTGAGCCTTCTGTGCAGCCCTCCCTCCTGTCTGCTATTCCCTCATTAGGAGACTCCCCAGAGAGTCATGACCGCAATTTTAAGGGTATTTAGGTCATGCTCTCTGTGACAGTCACTGGCTAGAACTGAGCAAATGCGCACCGGGTCTGTCTTTGCTCCCCACGTAAGGAACACAACTGTGTGTGGTTAGATGAGGACAATGCCTCAGTTCTTCTGGAGCTGCCTCATAAGTCCTACCTGCAGTCTTCCCAGGTGCATTCCTTTCCATGGTACAGTAAAGAAGAGTAGATAAGAAATCATGTTTTTTTCCTGAATGCAAGGAGCAACAACTGGGTTATGCTAAACTCATTTGGTCAATCAATATTGCATATTGTCCTCAGAGGAATGTGCATATTGTTCATGCCTCATGGAAGAGTATGCTAAGTTTTCTGCCAAGAAAATACTCTTTCTGATTTGAGTCTCTCCTGTTCTGAATAATTTTTTGATTACATTGTATTTCAGACTCTCAGAAATGGGATGCTTTGGGGCATATAGGCAAATATACTACCTGTGCCATTATCATTTATACCCCTGGTGTAATCCTTGGACTTTGTGTGCTAATATAATGCCCTGAGCTTGGCACCTGAAACTTGAAGGCATGTTACACCAGCATTGTAGTGGGTACATTTACTGAGTGGGCCATTTAGGTTGCTAGTGTTCCAAGGGTCTATCTTGCGCATGTATAATGCTCTCAACGGCCTTTGACACCATTGACCATGACATACTTCTGGACCGTCTAGAGGAGTTGGGAGCTGGGGGCAATGTTATGCAGTGGTTCCACTCCTTTCTACTGGGCCTTGTCCCTGGGCTCTCACTTGTGGGGTGCCTCAAGGCTCCATCCTCTCCCCCATTCTTTCCAACATCTTATGAAGCTGCTGGGAGAGATCATCAGAGAGTTTGGGCTGGGTATTCACCAGTATGTGGATGATACCCAGCTCTGCCTCTCCTTCAAATTAGAACCAGTGAAGGCAGTGAAGGTCCTGTGTGAGTGTCTGGAGGCGGTTGGAAGATGGATGGCGGCTAGCAGATTGAGGTTGAATCCTGACAAGACAGAAGTACTGTTTTGGGGGGACAGGGGGCAGGCAGGTGTTGGGGACTCCCAGGTCCTGTATGGGGTAACTGTGCCCCTGAAGAACCAGGTGCGCAGCCTGGGAGTCATTTTGGACTCACAGCTATCCGTGGAAGTGCAGGTCAATTCTTTACCTCAGGTAACTGGTTACAGAATTGCATCCATGGATTCAATTCAATCCAATTCAAACCAAGATATGCTTTGGAGGGGAGGGGGAGTTATAAGTTGAAAATTATCTGGGGCGTAGACAATTTCCACTCTGTAGTGGTTCCCCCCCTTAATTAAAGAAGGCAGATGATAGGGCAACATTGCAAATGAAAAGAGCTACCATTGCACTGAATGCACAAATGCCATCAAAACAAAATAATCTGGCACTCCAGGGGAAGCAGCCTTGTTGACAGGCAACATTCAGCAGTTTGGGTTCATTTACTTGGAAGAATGCATGAGGTAGCTGTATTATAATTAATGAGATTGCTAGTAACAATTTATGATTCCAGTTTATGTAACTGGCCTTTTAGGGAATGCTGAAGGCTTGAATCCTGGCACTTGAGGGCTCCATTTTTTTTTTAAGTCTCTTGTTTAATTTTTTCTTAAGCTTGTTGAACTGGCAGGATGCTTTGGAAACGGAAGCTTTTTTAGCTGTTAATCTTTCTAAAAAAACAACAACAAAAACAGTGAAGTTTTTAACCACCCATGTGTTCTTAGTAAGTTTTCAAAAATGGATACAACCATTCTGTGTGTACAGATGATATTGATATATCAAATGTCCAATACAAATTGAGTAAGAGGGTTTTCTCCTGCAAATGAAATTACCTCAAGCATCTTGAGCGCTTTCAAGTGTTTCACATACATTATCTCTCTAATCCTTGCAACAACCCTGCAAAGCTGTCCTCAAATTATTATTTTTAGGGGGGCTATTGGCATGTGTCCCTCACTTTACTTTGTATTATGAATTGTGGTGAAGCAAATGGCAGTCATTGTTGGTTGTCTTCATTCCATAAGACAAAACCTTATTAATTTATTCTTGTGTTTTGTCTGGATTTCTTAATCCCCAGCTCACATTCCTGTTTAAGCAGATTGTGGTCTCGTTGGCCGCACCCCCGGTATAATGTCTCTCCAGGACATTCTGTGGTTAAAAGCAGTGATTTAAATCAACACTGCGTTTCTGGGGGATGCTACTTAATTTCCCCACAAGTCCACAGAGAGATGCTATGTCAGACGCATTGTGTGGGAAACTTACACAGCAGCACCAAGCCCCTCAAAGCACTTCTGCCAGCAACACCAGACCCCTTTTTAAATTTCCTGCAAAATTTCCTGGGGTTAAGCTATGCCAGGGAGCATTGTGGGAAATTTAAATTTCAGCACCCGGACTCAGTAGGTCAGTTTTATTATTCCTATATTGCAGATAGGACTGAGACTGAAAAGAGAATTAGCTTTAGGAACACCTACGGAACTCACAGGAGAGATTAAAATGAAGGGAATTCCTGGTTTGTAGCTTGGTCTCTAAACCATTATTATCTCTTTGAATCTGTTTTGTTTTTGAAGAGCACGTAACAGGAAGGACAGCACTGTGAGTAAATAAAGAGGGGCAACAAAATCTACTGTATGAAGGGGGTGACATTTGGCAATTTCTAGAAACCTTTCAATTTTTTGCTTGTGATTTATACTGGATTCTTATTGCCCACCTTCAGAAACTGGAAGATAAAACATATTTACCCCTTTTTTACCTGGAGAGCACATTTGATTTAAGTGGAACTTCCAAGAAATTGCAGTTTAGGCTTTTAGCCTTATAATTGTCTGTTGTTGGGTGATAATTGGGCGATAATTGGTGATTTATTTATTTTTATGCCCCAACTTTTTTTTTCTTTTAAGCTTTAAATCTCTCTTCCCCTTCCCTTGATAGTTCTTGGTTTGCACAAAGACATGCATAGTAAGAAAAGAAAATAATTAGTGAAGGGCTGGTGGGTTTGTAATCATTAATGTATTTTCTGTTCAAACCTGTTTAATTCCTTTGCTTTAAAGAATGCTTAACTGTGTAACTAAAACAAATAGCTGCCCTGGACTGCATCTATATTCATATCCTGTGATTATTTCAGAAGTAGTTAGTATTCAACACATATATATTGAGAAGCCTTATATAATTTCAAAGTTCGCACTTTCAGCATTTTTTATTATTCATTGGCCCAGTTAAGGAACTGCCTTACTTATTCTGTGTTTCTTCTTAGCGATCAGCACAACTGCTTGGAAACTCTGTCTGGTTTTTAGTTTTTGTTATCTCACTGGTTTTCAGAAACTGAGCTAGCTCTGACCAAATATTTTGAGAATGTTCCTGGGCTGCACTAGATAACAGTTATGTTAATCAAAGAAGTTACAATGGTAGTTCTTTTTAAAAGGTGACCCAAAGGCTGAGGAATTTAATCAATATTCTCCCGGTTTGGTGGTGACTGACTTACAACACAGAAGTCAAAATGAGAGATAATGGAGTTAT
Source organism: Podarcis vaucheri (assembly GCF_965113315.1). Taxonomy (NCBI): domain Eukaryota; kingdom Metazoa; phylum Chordata; class Lepidosauria; order Squamata; family Lacertidae; genus Podarcis; species Podarcis vaucheri. Next base: position 51,867,771 of record NC_138748.1, read on the forward strand.
TTGGCTCTCTCCTATGTGGCTTTTATTTATTTGTTATTAATATAAAGTTATACCCCACCTTTCTCTGCAAAGCAGGCTCAAGGTGAATTACATTTGACAATTTATATTTGACAATTTAATATATCATCATTCCTCGCTAATGAATTCACATGAAAGCAAATACACATTTACATCTTAGATGTGTGGGTTGTTGTTTTCTTCACTGTTTCTGTTTCTAACTGGGATGTGGTTTGTTTGAGTTGCTAAAAAACCCACAACGGTTCTACAACACAACGGCAGAACTATTCAAAATCCAAAGCAGCATAATACAATAAAAAGAGGAGACAAGTGCAGGTTCCAGGGTCTTTAAACACTACAGTGCCCCCCACCCCTTAACTAAAGAATGTCTGCTGGAACAAAACAGCTTTTAATGCCCTCTTAAAAGCTAACAATGAAGGGATCAGAGGCGCTGGCCCAGGGAGGTCATTCCCATCCTTCCACATCCTGGATGCCATTATGGAAAATGACCTTTCTCTTGTCTCTATCAGCCATAACCACCACTGGTGAGAAAGCAAGTGCAGCCACAAAAGAGGAGAGGACTTTAGGTTTAACACATTTAGCTTTAAAATATTTTAAATCTTTCTGCTTGTTTTTTTGGCATCGCTATTTAACACCAAAATTGAAGACTGACCTTCCAGCTTCCTTAAACACCGTGGCCTTATATGCACAAGCAGGCTATTACATGGTGCATCTGCTGCTTGTAGATTTCAGTTTTCTCCACACAGGGAGAAATATTAAGAGGTTTCCATGGTGTGTTCCCTTTGAGTTCGCCTGGCCTCAATATTCCAAGGTTTATGGTGGTTAATTCTGTTACATGCTTGATGAGCTGAATGGGCAGCCAAAGACAGTCTTTCCCAATTGTATAATTCCAGCCAAAGCAAGTGGCTTAGGCTAGACTTGCACTGACTTCAGGTGTTAAATAATAATGACTTAACAACCATCTTCACGTGAAATATTTAAAAGCAAACCTCTCTCAGCTGCTGTTGGAGGGTGTTCCCCATTATTTAGATGGGTCAAGAGCATGTTAATCTTATTGTACTGCCTAGCTTGACAAAGCCTTTTCCTTTCTTTTTGCTCATGTGTAATTCTTTAATGAGATGAACTGATTTTACAGATGGGGAAATGGAAAGTGCTCAAAGCACAAGACTTGCCTGTGTGTTGCTTATGACTAAGCAGCTTAGTCATAGCTTTTAAGTTGGAAGTAAAATAACTTTGCCAAATAATCCGTTGGTCAGAGGTCACCCTTTTTGTACTGTTTTGCTGGGATCAACTTATTGTTTCACATGTTTGGAGACGGACGGCTGTTTTTCCTAGTCATAGTGCACACTGCTGGTTTAAGAATCAGGTTCGCTGCATTTCCCCAAGGGTTCCTGCAGAGAATCACTTACACATTTGGCAACTCATGGCCAAGCTAGACAAGCTAGGACTGATGAGACTAGTAGTCAGAAACATAAGGAGAACACCACCCTACTAGTGACATAGCATGGGTTGCCAGTGTCCAGAGCTACGCAGAGGGGGTGGGGGGAAGGAGGGAAACAGACAGAGTATGCATGTGCATTCAACTACCCAATGGCACATTCCACATCACCCAGAAAATCGCATCTGCAAAGATGAGTTGAGTCTGGAGAGGTCACTTCCTGATTCACATGGAGAAGCCGTTTTCAACGGAGCCCAGCGATGGAAGCACACAGCTGTATTGAGGCAGCACCGGGTGTTGAAATTTTGCGCCCGTAACAATTTTGCACCCTGGGCAACCGCTCCTGTGACCCTCCCCATGCTACACCACTGCACCCTACCATAGGAAATCATGGCTAAAGCACTTCTAGAATAAAATGTTATGTAGCTGTTCAGTGCTGCAGCCTTTTTACTCTGTCTTTGAACCAATCACGCATTGGCTCTGTAGAGGGAAGAACCCTGTCACAACAATATTCTTGTTAAAAACTAGACGGCTTGCGCTCTGGTAGTAAGTGCATTGCGTTGCACTTGACCCAGTGATATGTAATTGGAGCTTTCCCCAAAGCCGTCTATGCGCTGGGAAATGGATACTTGGTTTGAATCAGATGAGTGGGGGCAGGGGGAGAATATTGTTTGTGTGTGTGTGAGAGAGAGAGAGAGAGAGAAAGACAGACAGACCCAGGCTGAGGAAGCAGTGCTAAGCATTTATTTCCTCCAGAATTAATCTGGGGAAGCCCTCATTATTCCTTCACCTTGCTGCCTGCATTCTGAGCAATGGTGCGCAAAGTTAAAAGCGTTGAGCGGCTACAGCATAAGATATTATGCATGAAAACCGTGATTACTTTCAGACATCTATGTCATAATGAATGCCAGTAACAGAAGTCTGTTGTCTGGATAAAGGCAGTTGAATCAGGACTTGAAACAAACTTCAAGCACTGGGAATTTATAGGGCAGTGGGGAGGGGAAGGGAGGCTTAAGGCAGAAAATGCTTTGTAAGTCATGAACCATTCTGAAAAACAGGGATTTGCCAGCCCTGTGATGTCATCACTTGGCTTCAGACTCGACTGAGCATGCTCAAATGTTGTGGACCCTGTGTGTGGCACTGTTGATTAGCCCTTGATGCCATGGGTACAGATGGAGAGGCCAATTAAGGCTGAAGGCAAGCAATTGTTTTTTATAGAGTTTAAAGTGTTTTGAGAGAGGCGCCATTTCCCATGGTACATGCAGACATTCCTGTTGACCCACTGTCACCTCTGTCAAATTTGAAGGCTTTTGAAATGGCACAAAAACTCTTTGAAACTTGCTTTACCAGAGTACAACTGTAGCATCTATGTACACATTGTGCTCTTGGTGAAAACCTCCTTTGGACCTGTGAAAAAAACATAATGTCTGTCTCTAGTGATGGGCAAATTCTCTTAAGTCTCTCCTCAGTTTGGCGCTTCTTGTTTCTTGCTTACCACGGTTGGGGGAAAGCCTTGAAATTTCCTGAGGTAAACCAAGCACTCAGAAGGTTTTGCTCCATCACCCTTCCACCAACCCCAAAGCTCTTTCTGCTACCCCCCAGGGCTGAGAATACTCCCTTATCTTCCTTCCCCCCTTACCTTTTTCGGCAATTCGATGAGAACAGCAGCAGGGCATTCCCTCCTTCCCTTCTGCTCTCTGATTGCTTACAATAACTTGGGTGTGGAGGTCTCTGGGTGGCGTAGCTTATTCTAGAGCAATTTTGAGTTCTTCAGAGAAGACGTTTGAAAACCAGAAAGTTTGAATCTGGGTCTTCTGAACTACCTGAGTTTGGATCAAAGCCAGATTTGGGCAACCACTTGCATTCAGCTACATGTAGTATAGAATCATAGAATTATAGAGTTGGAAGGTACATCAGGGGGTCATCTAGTCCAACTAAATCATACATGACAGATGGGCATCCAACCTCTGCTTAGAAGGAGTGTCTACCACCTCTTGTAGAAGTCTGTTCTACTGTCGAACAGCTCTTACAGTCAGAATGTTCTTCCTGATGTTTAGTTGGAATCTCCTTTCCATTGGTTCGGGTCCTAGTCTCCGGAGTGTGAGAAAGCATCCTTGCTCCATTTGATGGCCCTTTAGATATGTGAAGATGGCCATCATATCTTCTCTCAGTCTCCTCTTTACAAGGCTAAACAACTTGGTCACCCGCCTCTGCACACATTCCAGCTTGTTAGTATTCTCCTTAAATTGTGGAGCCCAGAACTGGACACAGTACTGCAGGTGAGCCAGACAGAATAGAGTGGGACTATTACTTCCCTTGATCAGGATACAGCCGTACCTTGGTTCTTGAACAGAATGCGTTCCGGGAGTCTCTTCAACTCCTGGAACTGTTCGAAAACCAAGGCATGGCTTCCAATTGGCTGCAGGAGCGCCCTGTAGCCAATCGGAAGCTGCGGAAGCCACGCCAGATGTTCAGCTTCTGAAAATCGTTCGAAAACCGGAACACTCACGCCTGGGTTTCAATCGTCCGGGAGCCAATTTGTTCGGGAGCCAAGGTGTTTGAGAGCCAAGGTACGACTGTATATTAAAGAATTAAGCTTTTATAAAGCATTCTTAAAAAAAAACCCCACGCATTCATTTTACAGTTGTGAAACACTGCAACTGAGACCTCTTCTCTACATAGACCTCCTTGGTTAGGAATATCTGTCATAATCAGTCTGTATCTACAGTGCATTCACATGAAACACCAGTTGCTTTAGGCAGTTTAAAAGCTTCTTTTTTAAAAGCATCAAAATTTTGCCTGCACCTTTTTCCCCAATGTAGTGTGGCTTGGTTCAGTTGAATTGGTTTAACGTTTCCAGACTCTCTTAATGTAGTCTAGTTAGTACACAACCAACTTACTGTATTTTTCGCTCTATAAGACGCACCAGACCACAAGACGCACCTAGTTTTTGGAGGAGGAAAACAAGAAAAAAATATTCTGAATCTCAGAAGCCAGAACAGCAAGAGGGATTGCTGCGCAGTGAAAGCAGCAATCCCTCTTGCTGTTCTGGCTTCTGGGATAGCTGCGCAGCCTGCATTCGCTCCATAAGACGCACACACATTCCCCCTTACTTTTTAGGAGGGAAAAAGTGTCTTATAGAGTAAAAAATACGGTAGTTGCAGAATGACTCCCCAGTATTTTTTTTAAAAGGGGGGATTTCTGCCGCCGAATAATAACTGTTCTCCTTCAACTTTACTTTTCCTACCCACTCTCTGCAAGTTGAAATCTGCTGCACTTCTACGTGTATCGGAGCACACAGTATGCCAAGCGGCTGAGGCTGTGTCCTCATGGTGAACAAAGCCATAAATTGAACCATCTGTGAAGTGAAAGCTCCACAGTCCTTACTAATACCGAAGCATTATTGTGAAATCATAAAACTAGTTGTGTGGGTAGAAAGAAAAAGGCAGGCTGCTCTTTCCTCTTGGTTTTCGGTTGCCAGGAAATGATGTGATACTCTGAGCAAATTCTGTGAAGGGTCTCCCAGGAGTCAAAGCCACAAACAGTACTTGCTCTATTTATTAGAAATTGGATACTAGTAAATAAAAGCCTGCCACAGTCCTCAGTCTAAGAACGTAAAATTCATACCGCCTGCTGTGGGTGAGCGGGTGGGATTTTCCCCTCCACCCCCGCTGTATTGTTTATGCCTTCCAAAAGAGAGAGGATTTTAAAGTATAATTCAATCCTGGTTTTGTAATGACAAGCCCCTGATGCCAATATTTTAAGGCTGACCTTCAGCTGTGGAGGGGAATATCCTAGTAGCAAATTTGCATTTTCTGAACTCTTTCCTCAGAAACGCATATAGGCCACTTTCTCTTGAGCTGTTATGGATGCTGTTTCTTTCTGGGGTAGAAAATGAACACTAAATATGTTGCCAAATATGGAAAACAGCTTGTAGCCTATTCTGAAACATGGGTGGTTTTTTTTAATGTACTGGATATAGAGGAGAAACTCGTTTATCTAAATGTCCTAGTGGTTGGACCAGTATCAGGAAAAGACATGGTTAAAAACCATTGGAGACTATCAACCCAGCAGAGGACCCATATGCTGGTAAAATTTCCTTTTTTGGACTTCAGGACAGTTGAGTCCACCGCTGTTGGACTCCCCTCAACATTACACAGACCTGAGGGGATCATCCATTTACCAGTTTGAGAAACAAGCTAGTGAGATTTCCTGTTCCTTTCCTCCTTTCAGGGACCTTTCCCAGTGGGAAATGGAAACTTGCTTTGGGGTTTTATGGACAAGTTCCATACTCCCGTGGTGAGGGTGAGATGGAAGGAACAATTTACTTATGATCTAATCTCTCTTTTGGAGCCTCAGTTTGGTTGTTAGGAGGACAAGCAATTTGGGAGGCTGGAGAAAGGGACCTGCAGTTGGGTGGCGGTGGCGGTCTATGGGCATCATGTGCAGAGAGCCCACAAAAACCAGAGTCCTGCTTAGGGGCCAGTTCACACATACACAAACACACAAATAGCTCCCAGCTCTATCTAGGAATGTAGTGTCTGGAAGAAGCGTACATTGTGATAACGTGATCACAGAAATTGTTGCCTGTTGTATCTCTCTGGTCACTTCATTTGCATGTTAAATGTTGGTCTGTGTTAATGAATACCCAATAATTTTTGGGAAAGTGCATAATTAATTAGAAATACCATTTACAAGGAGCTAAATAAATTCCTACTGAGTTACATGAGGGACGGTGGATCACAAGGTATGGCTAAAGGGAGATTGTGTGTGATGAGCCTACTTAGAGCTCTGTGATTTAATGTCAGAACTATTTGGGTTATAAAAACTTCACCTGACAGATCTTTGTGCAGCTAAATATTAATGACCAATCAATATTATGCCCTGTAAGTAAATTATGAATGACTTAAAAGCATACTGCAGAACTGGATGAATAGATAGACATTTTTATGAATGAGTTTTCAAAGGACTTTGGCAAAAAGGAAGAACTTGGCTGCTCTGGGGCAATGTTGCAATCAATCACAATGACTGCTTAATTGAACTACCCATTGAATCAGTATTGTCTCAAGATTATGTCTAAGTGTACATTATAATGCTCTACCATGTATTGATAGATGTTCAGGTAACCATTCATGCAGATAGCATCAGGTTGCCTTTGTTAATGTATGGCCAGAAATTTAACTTACAATAAAATTTGTAGTGACAAAAGAATGCTGTGAACTGGAAACATTTTCTAAAGTTAAGTATTTGGGTTGTTAGTCCTTTTTAGAGTAGAACCATTGAAATTAATTGATTGAATGAGTTATAGCCATTAATTTTAATGAATCTACTCTAAGTAGGACTAATATTGGATACAACCCTTTGATAATTAAATATATGTGTGCACAAGGAAAATCATATTATTTTTGTTATACCCTTGTTGCCATTTCATTATGTTCCCTCAGTTTTACAGTACAGTATTGTTGTTCTTGCCACAACAACTGTCACCTGTCATAAGTTTAGATTGTGAATTTTTGGAGGCAGGGACTGTTTTTTCTTTTTGTTTCTTTAAAGTGCTATGTGCACTGAGGATGCTGTATAAATAATAACTTTATCTAAATACAGTACAATCACAGTCACAAAAGGAGGGATGAGGTGATACTGTATTCTATTGTTCGTCCCACCCACTTTTTAAATAAATTGAATAGTACAGGCAGCTCAATTCTAAGGGAATTGATTGTGAATTGCAAAAATGTGGAGAGCTAAGGGAACTGAAATTAACAGATATTTCTATTCCTAATTATGACATAAACTTTTCTGAACCAGACTCCCAATTCAGTGCACCTGTTGTTGTTTTTTTAATGTTGAGCATTTATTACTTATTTTAAGGTGGTGGGGGCGGGTAGTTACCTTCGCCTATGATAGCTCTCAGTGCTACTAACAATGATAATTAGCTGCAAAATACTTGCTTTTCGTATGACAACTTTTTAATAACTTACCTAAACTGAAATGTTTTAAAGTGCAATGAATTTGTAGTAGCTTTTCCAGCTAAGTGACAATTACATGGATCTTCCTTAACCAACATGAAAATTCTTAGATTGATAAATGAAATTATTCTCTTGTTATAGCACTGACATTTTAAATTGAATGTTCTTCTCTCTTCACTCTCATTAAGCATGCTTATGTATTACTGCAAATAACCACAGACAGTGCCGTTCATTGAGTTAAAAAATTGGATTTGTTTTCCTCTGGCAACTTGGAGCAATTTGGTGCCTGTTAATAGTGAAACAGATAAAACATGGGGGTCAGGGAAGGGGAATTTGACTTTTGATGAAGTGTTGCAACATCTGAATACTCTTTAGATTATTAAGAAGTCCTTTTCAAATGATTGGGGACATAGCAGAGAATGGAATTAAGATGCAAGGAGTGGAAAACCAAACTTTCCTTAGGTTAGCTGGGTTTAATGTTGATGTTATTGTCTGTGCCTTTGTAGTCTATTGATCACTTACAATTGATCTTCTTCTATCCACCCAGTTCTTCTCAAAATTCCTACCATGAGGCAATGGTTTCTACAGTGAATTATCTTCCAAGGAACCTCTATAATTTGGCCCTCGACTGACCTCATATCTTGGTTGGCTATTGGATCCCCTTGAGCAAGAAGGAATGTCTGAGGCCTTCCAGTCCTAGTTAAGAATCGCTGTAGGCATAGTGTCTTCTTGAGCTCTGGCATAGTCCTGTGTCTTTGACACTGACTTCTGGCTTGCAGCTTGGTCTTGCCTCCTGGGTTCTGACTTGCTCTTTGGTCCTGACAACAGAGTGGTCCCACAGCTGCTTGCTCACCTCAGATTACCAGCCCAGGGCCCGCCCATGATAGCTGATTGGTTGTAGGGTCACCCAGTGAGCTGTATGGATGCGCAGCATTTTTTGAACCCAAGCCTAGCAGCATGCAAGCCAGTCTAATGTAATGAATACCTAGTCCTGGGTTCAAAATTCGCACAGATTTACCAGAATTATTGATGTATTTGGGGGTTGGAAATTGAGAAAAAAATGGTGCTGTGGGAGATGCAGTATAATTGTCTCTACAATGTGGGTGGGTTTTTTTGTTTTTAGAGTTGATGGGATGGTGATTTGTGCATGCCTTTCTCCTTCTTTCTTCACAGCAAGCTTGCAACAGAAATGGAATAAATAGCCGTGTCAGGAACATAACTCTACTGGATCCTGGTTTGTTTGTTTTTTGGCAATCAATAGATGGACAGAGTTTCTAAGAATTTTCTTTCCATGCTGATGGAAACCTTTTAGCGCAGAATGTCCATTAAGGGGAACCGCAGAACTTGAATGTGTAAAAACGCAAAAAAATTAATAGTCTGGGACACATTATGGCAGGAGTGCCAAATTACCCACTCTTCCACCATTCATCATCTTTTTTTAATGGATGTGTTTATCAGGGCATCATGGGAGATTCAGCCTCTGCAGAGCTGAAGCATTACTGCTAAATGGATGTGAGGCTCCAGCCCCTTTAATGGCTTGAAAGCAACCTGCCTTAGGAAAACTGGCATGGGGTGGGGCGAGGTGGGGAGATATATGAGGTATCTACTGTTTTTCTGGGAAGCATTTGGATCATCCCCACAGTGTGCAAAGCTTATTGTAAGTTAGCCAAAGAACGTATGGTTGAACTAATCACATCAGGTTGTCTGCAATGTAGCTCTAGAGAGAGAAAGTTCTATCAGTGCAAGGACTTTTGTTTGTGTGGCTGAATGTTTTCCTCTTCCCCTTCCCCTATACCACCCCAAAATTTGTTCTGGGTTTCCCCCCTACTGGCCCTGGGACCCACCTTTGAATAAAAAAGTTGGCGACAACAAGAGTTTAAAACAAAACTACAGTGGTACCTCGGGTTACATACGCTTCAGGTTACAGACTCCACTAACCCAGAAATACAGTGGTGCCTCGCAAGACGAAATTAATTCGTTCCGCAAGTCTCTTCGTCTTGCGGTTTTTTCATCTTGCGATGCACGGTTTCCCATAGGAATGCATTGAAAATCAATTAATGCGTTCCTAGGGAAACCGCCTTCAGACCAGGTCCGGGGACAGTCTGTCCCCAGACCTCTTCTGAAGGCTGGGGGGGGGGACAAGGGCTTTTCTTCCCACCCCCAGCATTTTAAAAAACCCCGGGACAGCGGAGGACTTCTCCGCTGTCCGGGTGATCTTAAAATGCTGGCGGGCGGCATTTTAAAATCGCCCCGGACAGCGGAGGACTTCTCCGCTGTCCGGGGCGATTTAAAAGCCCCTGGGAAGGCAGGCAGGGGGGACAAAGACTTTTGCCCCCCGCCAGCCTTCAGAAGAGGTCCTGGACGTCCCGTCTTTTGCAGCAAGGGGCTGGGGGGAGATAGCGATCTCCCTGCAGCCCCTTGCTTCAGAAGAGGTCCGGGGGAAGCGGGGAAGAAGCGCTTCGCTTCCCCGCTTCCCCCGGACGTCTTTTGCAGCAAGGGGCTGGGGGGAGATAGCGATCTCCCTGCAGCCCCTTGCTTCAGAAGAGGTCCGGGGGAAGCGGGAAGCGAAGCGCTTCTTCCCCGCTTCCCCCGGACGTCTTTTGCAGCAAGGGGCTGCAGGGAGATCGCTATCTCCCCGCAGCCCCTTACTTCAAAAGAGAAGACCCGCTGTCCCCGGGGCAAGCTTCGTTTTGCGAAGCAAGCCCATAGGGAAATTCGTCTTGCGAGGCAACTCGAAAACGAAAAAACCTTTCGTTTTGCGAGTTTTTCGTCTCGCGAGGCGTTCGTCTTGCGGGGTACCACTGTAGTACTTCAGGTTAATAACTTTGCTTCAGGATGAGAACAGAAATCGCGCGGTGGCGGGGCGGCGGCAGCGGGAGGCCCCATTAGCTAAAGTGGTGCTTCAGGTTAAGAACAGTTTCAGGTTAAGAACGGACCTCCGGAACAAATTAAGTACGTAACCAGAGGTACCGCTGTATTACATTTTCTACGGAGAGAGTTTGAAAGCCAGGGTACCACCTCAGAAAACGTCCTGTTTCCACTCACCTCCCTTCTGATGGCAGGTGCACCTGATGAAGAACCTGTGAGGGATATGTTAATATATGACAGGTTCATATGAAAGGAGGTGGTCTCTTAAGTAATCAAGTTCTAAGGCAGTATCAGCACTTTAAATTCTGGTAGGAAATAGAACAGGAGAGGGTCGAGGTAGAAGGCTTTAGGTTCAATCCGTGGCAACTCCAGTTAGAAGAATCTAACATCTGGTGATGTCAAAGACCTCTGCCTGAGAACTGAGAGAGCAGCTGCCTATCAGACAATTCAAGGCTAGGTGTAAAAATCACCTGAAGTATTACAGTGCCTATGCTGATTCTTTTATAACTGTATAATCAACCTTTTTCCTTGAAGAATGCCCCATATCTTCAGTTTCGGCATTGGTTTAGTCCTTTAGCAAATCGGTGTATGGGAATGGGAAATGGATCCATTTAATTGCTTCCACAGCCCTCCCAGCCATTTATTTTACTCTAATTGGGAAAAGTCTTGGGAAGGAGGAAGGGTCACTGCTTTGCATTTGTCGAAGGAGAATAATTTTCCAATATAGCAGAGTTCTATTACATGCCAGGTAAATAATTGAAATGTTGCTGCAGGAAACCCTAAACCCCAAGGTCATATTGGAGATGGTAGAAGCAATGCAGTGTAAAGGATAGGCTGCAACCAGTAAAAGGGAGCATTTCTGAAAGCATCAAAGAGTGCATATAGTTGAAAGCATTCACATGATACCCTGCCCATCCCCTTTCTCATCACTGGGATGAATAAGAGGCTATTATATTTCACATGCCTAATAGCCATCTGTCATAACAAGAACATGTTCCCCAAGGCTAACAAGGAGAAGAGTGCAACCTCTTCACTGCTCCTGGCTCTGAAGCATCTCTCTGCTGAGGCCTCATTAGCATTCTTCTCCACACAAAAAATGAGGTTGCCTGATCTATTCCCAGCAATTTTCTCTTGTCACTCTTCTTTTCATGCAAAGCCAGGTTCAGGTGGGGCAGAACGCTTCGCTTTCTCTGCTTGTTAAACTCTTCAGCACTGGCAAAGCACCCATTTTACAGCTTTGTCCATTATAAAATTTCAACCCACGCCTGTTGAAAAATTATCTGGAAAAGCTAGCTTCTCAAAATATATTCTTTCTTTTTTCTTTTTACATATAAAGAAAGCAGTGTTTTCTTTGGCAGCTGCTGTATGAAAGAAAGGGGAATATGGAGTTCTGAGGACCGATTTCATTACCCAAGTACAGGGTGCAAACTCTGTTAAATAGTCAGGAGTTCAGCCTTCTTATGCAAGTGATGCAACTAGCCCAGTGTGTTGAAGCATCAGATGAGAGATCAATGTGCATGGGTTGTTTGCAAGTGGAACACTCTGACAGCAGTGATCAACCCTGCTTTTTAATGCATTAGGCCAAATTCAGGCCAAATAAGAAGCTTCTGCTCCAGGCAAATGTCTTTTCCTGGAAAATGATAAGAAAAGAAAAACAGCATTTCCTTCTGCATGCCACTTTTCGCATAAAGGGAACAAGAGAAACTGACAGGCTGATTAAAATGAGATGTCATGACCTTTTTTTAACAAACTCTATGCAATTTTTAGCATTAAAATCTGTTTCATTCCTTATGAAGCTGTTTGTGACCTAAAGGTGAACACTTAACTTCAGCATCTCATTCTAATCGGTTGCTTCCTCATTCTAGTAGCATCCCAAATAGCATCTAAGGGACAAACCAGATGTTATATTAGTCATGCCCTTGCCCTGGTTCACATGATTTTGTAAAAACAAAGATTCAGGATTGAGGATACTGTGAGTCAAATTTAGACCAGTTTGTGTGTTTTTTTAATCCGTACATTGGTTGTGTGCATGCTTGTATGTTGTGAAGAAGGCAGGCATTTCCTTTGAAGTGGACATCCTTTAAACCCTCACTAATATCTGAATTAAATTTGTTTATATTCATATGCAGTGCTGTGCAGGTTGGGGTATAAATCTAATAATAAATAAATTGTTCACCTAGAAGTAGGCCACGCTGCTTATTTTCAAACAAGTGCATAAAGGATTTCAGCCTGAACAATCCTTGAAGCTCTAGGATGCCGATTTTATTTTTATTTTACAAGATCCTGACATTTAATGTCTAGGGAGACTGGATAATTGGTACCAAAAACTGTGTTGACTTGAACAATTTGAAGAGCAGTGAAAGGTGATGGTTGTTTCTTTTGCCTGTGTCACAATAGTTAAGGCTTTATGTCAGCGAAAAGCTTCCCTGTGGATAACTAGGTTACTAGGATATAAGGGGAAATTCTATTTTAATTAGCCCAGTAGGTTGTTCAGAAGAGAGTTTTGCTGCTCTCTTCCATTCGTATATTGGAGTTCAGTCAGCTGCATCCATTCTCTACTCAAGTCTTATCAGGGCTGAGCGATGGTCAGCAGTTTGAAATGACCAGGAGACAGGAGTTGTTCCAAGAGATCGGAATCAGGGGGTTAAAGCTCCAAGTCAGGAGAGCAAGTCAGGGCTAAAGGACAAACCAGGACACTGACCAAGCCAAAGGTCAGGACCGAAGAACAACCAAAAGATACCAGAATAACATACAGTTTGGGAAGGTCTTGTTGCTTGGATAAGCCTGAAAAAGGAAGCCCATGTTCTCCTGCCTGTCTATAAGAGTCCAGTGATCAGCCTGGATAAATGGGGTCTTGTACTCTAGGCCAGGGGCTAGGGGACCTGTGGCCCTTCTGAAGCTATTTGGCTCCAACTCCATCCCCAGCCAGCATGGCCTTTGGTCAGGGATAATGGGAGTTGTAGTCAAACAACATCTGAAGGGCCACAGGTTCCCTACCTCTGGCCTATGTAGATGCTGCAACCTGCAATTCAGTGGCTCACCAATTCAGTGCTTTGTTCTAGGGAACCCAAGATACAGTCAGTCTACGAACCTAAAATGGGCGTTCATCAACTTCATTTATAGTCAGAATACCTAACCAAAAAAAGAATGTGTATCTTGAAAGTTTAGTCCAAATGGGAAGACTAGCTTTATCCCAGAGAATTGCCTGAAGGCACTCTTGCTTGGGGTGAGTCCAGGGGTGTAGAACCTGTGGCTCTTTAGCCACATCATGGCCACTGCTCAGGAATGATGGGAGATGGAATCTGACAACAACTTGAGGGCTACCAAGTTCGCCATCCTAGATATATAAGGGCCTACGTTGTTTTAAGTAATTAGCAAGGTGATCAAATCAATAGAGTTTTTGAAATGAATGTTTGTGAGTACTGTTGGCTTATTTCTGCTGCCACACATGGCTCCTGTGTTACCATATACAGCTAAATGCCAAAAAGCAAAAATGCCCCAAGAAGAAGCTACAATTTTGAAGTATGAAGTGCAGTTCTTTACAACAGTTGAGTATGTACTACGCAGTTGCTTTCTGTTTCCCTAGCTTTATGAGTTGCCTTTTCATAAATGTGAAGTGTTCTTGCATTCATGTCCTCCAGCACTTGGAATTCTTTGGCCTTTGAATAAATGATTGTTGACTAGTGTTCACATCTGGACTGTGGCAAAGTCTACTAAGGAGATATAAAATCTTATGGCAATCTGATCTACTTGCTGCTAGGCTGAGTCTTCAGTAAAACATATGGGTAAGGCTAAAAAGGGAAAGCATTCGCAATACAGTTTACAGAAATAAAAAGTTTTAAAGCACTTTAAAACGCAACCCACGGATAAGACGGATTACAGTCAAACACTCCACCCTTTCTTAATAATAATAATAAAATGTTATGTCTCTGGGAATGGCCTCTGCACTGATCTTTGCATTTTGACATTTCAGTGTATTACAGTAATAGTAATTTTGCTTAACATGAATAACTTACCTTTGCCTTTCAATTTTTTTTAATAGATGACATATATTTGGAACAGCAGAATATTTCTTCTCTTTTGCCGAGTCAAAGCAGCATGGGCAGCATGACTCACGAAGCCTTAACAAAAAGCACAACGGATCCCAAGGCAAATAGTGTGTTTCCTGAGGGGTTGTTGTCACCTGTTACCTCTCCTGAGGTGACCTCATCGGACCAAGAAGGAACAAGCAGAGTCTCAGCTGGACAAAATGTACCACTGTTGGATACTTCGGTAACAAGCAACGAAGCCGTCTTAAGTAATGATAGATTGATCAGCTCCTTTCCAAATGCACAACAAACCCCTTCATTGAAATCTTTTACAGAGGACTATCATTCAGGTTCCTTCCCAGTGAAAGCAACAAAAGAATCCTTGCAAACTTTGCTGTTAGCGCCTTCATTACCTGCCATCTCCTCACTGGACTACCTGGAAACACTGCAAACAACATTGCAAAGGGCTGCCTCTGTCCCCCACGTCCCTCTGCCCTCTTCAAGGCCTTTTGACATGGCAGGTGTAACTCTGACTCCAAGCAGAGACTTGCTGATGTCCTCTACGTACTTAAGTTCTGTTGCATCTGAGGCAGTGGATGCAACGGTTGGAAAAGGAGGAGAGAGTTTGCTGTTTTCTGCGCAATCCTCAGCATCTTTGCTTTCAGATACTACTGCGAAAGGGTCTTCCTTATTCCTGAGACAGCTCGGTGAGGTTACCCAAATTATGCCAGACATTTTGACAAGTACTGACACACACGCAGAAGCTCGCTATAGTATTAATAGCAGTAGTGCTACAGGAACTCTAAGCAGCTCGTCTGTCCTGAACGTTTTGAATGAAATTCCTGTTTTGTTAACTAACACAGGGACTGATACGTTTTCAGCTCTCCTTCCTTTTGTTTCTCCCCCTGCTTCCCCAGCTACACTTTTGACTGCCTCCAGTAGTTCTTTTAATGAGGAATTGTTTACACACGAGCTTTCCTTTCAATTATCCAGAGGTACAGCATCAGTTTTGCCTGACGGTTCAGAGAAACAAACTCAAGCTGAGCTCTTCAGTGACGTTGCAAGCCCAGTGCCTTCCACTAGACCATATGCTTCATGTTCTTACTGTGACTTCACCTCAGTTCTCTCAGAGCCAGTCTTTTCAGTGGCACCTTCAGAAAATGATGTGGGCTCAGGTGATTATGTTGAGACACCGTCATTCACGGCCTCTGAGGTAAACGGTGTTGCGCCACTTACATCCGTAGTTAGTGACTTTTATGACCTGCAAGAGCCTCCTCCTGAAGTCTTCGATACTACTTTCCCCTCAAGACCTGTTGTTTCATTCTCTTCAAGGTTTACAGAAATCTCCATGTCAAATGCTGTGGACATTAGCCTTAAAAACATAATATTTACATCAGTTTTCCCTTCCTATGGCCGGTCTTCTGAAATAACATCACTGGAGCGTGTTCCTGTCAGCTTTCCCTACTCAGTAACTGAAATGGTTATGTCTAGTGCTGTAGAACTATCCTCTCTCCTTGCCACGGTTCCCCTTGAATCTGCCTTCACCGAAAATGTGAACACACCATCCATGACAATCAGGAACTCAAGTCTGGAAATATCTGAATTAATGCCATCAGAATCTACCGTTTTCCTTAGCAAAACACTCGTGGGCTTTCCCACAGAAGAGCCTGTTGTAAATAGATCAGACATTCCATCCAGCCTTCCATTAACACCTTTTCCCTCTGAGCCAAATGGCTTCTCACATTTGTCATCTGCTAGAGCCACACCATTCTTGATAATGCCAAGTGATTTGACAACATCTTTACCTCATGTTTCGCCGACATTCCTTCCGTCATCTGTGTTTCTCGACAGTTCTTCTAGCTGGGGTTCAGCTGAGCTCCCAGCTGTTGACATCACAAGCATAGAGGCATCCCAGACTTCTTCATGGCAAACTTCATTTTTTAATTTGAACTCCTCTTCTGTTTCAGTTACACATAGTTCTACAACTGTGCCATCATCAAGTCTCTATATGAGCTCTAGGTTACTGGAACCAACATCAATCTTAGTGATGGAATCTGAATTTTATTTTACCTCACCTTCCACACAAGCTACCTCTCAGTTTGAGTCATCACCCATAGCTATTGATGCAACCGTCCCTACACTGGTGCTTCCCACCTCTGTCCCAGAGCCTGTTTTCACCAGCAATATATTGGAGGATGAAACACATGTGACCTCGTGGTTCACTTCATTGCAGGCAACTCCCATCTTGACATCCTCATCCCTTTTATCTACTATTACCACAACTACTGTTGAGGATGCTGGTGCTACTGCTAACCTCTCCTCGGTTTCCTCATTTACTGAGGCAACTGAGACCACAATGTTTTTTAGAACTACCCCTTATATGCCACCGTTGGCTACGGATGCGAGCAGTACCGCTTCTGCTACTGAATCAGTGGCCATGGTGTCTTCATCTGCACCTACAGTGACTCCTCCATCTGTGATGACCCCTGTTGAATCTGGACCTCCAACAGGAACTACTAGTGTAACTGAGTTTACCAGCATGACAATCCCTACTGCCACCACCTTTAGCAGCACAATAGGCCTTTTGACAACTACCAGCAGTACACCAAGGTCATCTACAGCACCTACCACTTCTGCACTGGTCACGACTCCAGAAGTTACAGTGGCAACCATTCCAGCTACCATTCCAGCAACCAGACAGCCCTACGTTTGTGACATCACGGTCCCTGATAAATATATAGTGAAAGCCGGTAAGACTTCCCACCCCACCCAGATCAGTTGTTCTTGTGTTATTAAAAGTTGTTCCTTAAAATCCACAAATTCATGCCATTTTGCTCAAGGAAAGTGAACTACGGTGTCCTTCCAGGTTGCGAATGTAATATACTGTTTATTTTGCACAGCAGTACGAATATTATTCATTTAAAATATTTCATACGCTGCCTTTCAGTTCAATTCTTTACTGAATACTAATGCTTTCTGTCTCAGGCCAGGAGTGGTGCAAATAGGTAGACTGTAGTAGCCTTCCAGATGTTGGAATACAGTGGTACCTCGGGTTAAGAACTTAATTTGTTCCAGAAGTCCGTTCTTAACCTGAAACGGTTCTTAACCCTAGGCACGCTTTCGCTAATGGTCCTCCTGCTGCCACTGCACTGCTGGCGTGCGATTTCCGTTCTTATCCTGGGGCAAAGTTCTTAAGCTGGTTAGCGTTCTTAACCCTGGGGCAAAGTTCTTAACTTCCTGGTTAGCGGAGTTTGTAACGCAAAGCGTCTGTAACCCGAGGTACCACTGTAACTCCCATCATCCTTAACCGCTGCCTCCATTAATCTTGGGAACTTTGTTCAGGGTGCTGAGAGTTGTTAGGAGACTGCCTAATCCCCTCACAGAGCTGCAATTCCCAAAGTGGGTTAAAAATCAATTCCTCTTTCCAGGGAACAATGGGAATTGAAGCTCTATGAGGCGAATGGGGTCTCCTAACAATGCTCAGCACCCTTAACAAACTACAGTTCCCAGGATTCTTGGTGGGAATCCATGATTGTTTGAAGTGGTACGATACTGCTTCAAATATATAGCACAGATGGAGCTTGTGATTGGATGGCTGTCCTTCATTGTTGCCTATATTTCTGATGCTCAGGCATTGAGGAGCTTTGTTTATATAGCCAAAATGGCACCACCTGAACACAGCAGGGAATTACTG
Source organism: Podarcis vaucheri (assembly GCF_965113315.1). Taxonomy (NCBI): domain Eukaryota; kingdom Metazoa; phylum Chordata; class Lepidosauria; order Squamata; family Lacertidae; genus Podarcis; species Podarcis vaucheri. The sequence continues at coordinate 51,885,783 of NC_138748.1, forward strand.
GCATGCTTGGAAGAATCACCAGGTTTGCAGAAGTAAAAAAACCATTCAAGGGGAAAAATATTGAGGGTGGGTGGGCAGAACACCAAAAATGATTTAGTCTGGACTGGGCATGCTCAGTGGACATTTTGTTGCAGTACCACTTGATAATCGCAAGGTTAGCTGCCCGGAAGGCCAAATAGTGAGGGATTCCCTTAAAAGCCTGCTTAGAGGCTGCAGCTGGTGTCTGCTTCCTGGGAAACCCAGAAGCATGTTATGTGAGCACATCAGGTAGATTGCTGAAGACAATGCAATGTTTTTGCCTAACTGTGCTGCATAGTTCTTGAAACTGCATCCTCATCTTGTGCCTAGGGATGCGTGAAAACCACAATTTTAAAAACTTTTTTAAAAATAAAAAACAGGTCTTATTTATGCTTCTTATTTATGCAGGATTGATGGGCTGTTATGTTTCAAAATACCTATTAGCGTTTCTGACTGAAAATGAAATATGGATAAGGGTGGAAACTCCAGCTCCTTGTAGTTCTCTGCAATCACTTTTTAAAGATCTGTATGAGCATGGTTTAAACAAATAATATTTATATTCATTGATTCAAATTTCTAGTTCTAGCTCGGAAACCTATAGTAGAAAACATCAGCGAATCCATCAAAGAAATCCTGAGAGCTGAATTTAGGAGGCTTGTTGAACTGGAGGTAAGCAATATCAAACGCACAGTGTGCTGCGTGGCTGCTATTAATAATTTGTTTAATTATTCAGATAATTTGTTTCATTATACAGCATCACAGGAATACTTGAGAGATATGGGTGTAACTGGATATATTGTCCACTTAACTGGTATCTTGTTCCTCAGCGATAGTGCTGTTGCATTTTTCTGCGGTGCCAGTGTAATGCTGTGGTTGTGATGGATTGATATAATAATTGGCATGCACCGTCCTCATTTGCCAGTCCACGAAGTCCCAGGACAAGGCCTTCAATCCATTTGTCTCACTGGGTCACGATATTATGAATATGGTGCTTTTAAAAGTATGAGCTATTTCCCATTCATTTACAATGGACACTGTGATTAAAAATTGATCTCTGGGCCATGATAGGCGTGCTTCTTTTGAGAATAATCCACAGAACCTTCCAAACTTGGGTTCATCTCCTGGCAATCCCTTATATTGCTAAAAAAGAGAGGACCTATTTCTGTGCACCTAGTCCTGTTTCTGTTGCGATTGGACAATGCCATTGCATGTTCGCCATGTTGGGAGGACAGCAACATTAATGTCTGGGGTGTTCTCACCTCCCTCAAGAAAAAAGACCTGTGGTTTGTGATGGAATACTGCCAAGGTTGCTATCTTGAAATTGACTGCTGTGCAGCTTAATAACCTACACTAATGAGTTGTTGTCAGAGATCTTGGAAATGCATTCCCTAGTGTGATATTTGCTCCCTGCTAACAGATTTGACTTTACTGTAAGGCTCTGCACATAAACAGGTTTATGAACAGGGAAACCACAGGTAAATAATGTGTGTTCCAGGTTTTGCTTTCCTTACATCTTGCATTTACTGCTCACAGATGTTTCATTTTTATGATGTGTTGTGCAAGGGGTAGTTCTCTTAAATGCAGCACCGTGGCAAAGTACACTTCAGAAAACTGAGGTGTGTTGTTGTAATTTAACATTCATGGCTCAACAATATAAGAGATGATGATGATGATGGTGATAATGTAAAGTGATAATGCTTTCAATGCAACATCTTCTGGCAGCGAAAGGGGGTTCACACCTTTTAGCCCTACAAAGATCTTAATTATGACTATGACCAAGCTTGGATTGAGTTTGCACAAAGAGAGATGTCAACATTAATAATAATAATAATAATAATAATAATAATAATAATAATAATAATAATAATATATTTATACCCCACCCATCTGGCTGGGCTTCCCCAGCCACTCTGGGCAGCTTCCAACAAAATATTAAAATACCGTAATACATCAAACATTAAAAGCTTCCCTAAACAGGGCTGCCTTCAGATGTCTTCTAAAAGTCTGGTAGTTGTTGTTCTCTTTGACATCTGGTGGGAGGGCGTTCCACAAGGCGGGCACCACTACCGAGAAGGCCCTCTGCCTGGTTCCCTGTAACTTGGCTTCTCGCAGTGAGGGAACCGCCAGAAGGCCCTCGGCACTGGACCTCAGTGTCCGGGCAGAAAGATGGGGATGGAGATGCTCCTTCAGGTATACTGGACCAAGATTATTCCTTTGCAAGTTGTCGGTTGTCACCTATTCTTAGACATGCTTTGCCGTAGCACCACCCCAGGGAATGCTATAGTCATGTTAGTTGGGTGGATTTCATGTAGTTGTGTGTTTAGGAACGTAATGGGCTGCCTTATACTGAATCAGACCATTGGTCAGCACTCAGTATTGTCTCTACTCTTTCCAGGTTTTTAGATCAGAGTCTTTTCCAACCCCACCTGGATCTACCAGAAATTGAACCAGGGACCTTTTGCATGTAAAGCATGTGCTCTATCATTAAATATTTTTGGGGGGTGGTAGATTGCAATAGAACTGTGGGGACTGGGTTAGATGCTGCCAAGGAGGGGGTAGAAATTAAAGAAATGGAATTACAAGGAGGCTTCAGCCCTTGAATCTGTAACTGATTCCATTCCTTTATCACAGTGCCAAAATACTATGGTCCCATTGCACTCAGGTTCTGTTGAAATCAATATGAAAATTAGTTCTGACTTCAGTCCCATTTATTGCAGCAGGATTTAAGTGCAACTGACTTGATTTTGATTCAGCCCTGTACCCCTCCTGTGTAACCTCGTCAGTGCTGAACAGCACACCCACCCCTATACAATCTTTCTGTTTTGTAGTGCAGTAATAATGCTCCTTCTGGGATTTTTGGAATTCTCATTTCCCCCTCTTTCTTTTTAATAGGTTTATAGATTTTCTCCCAAATTCTCGTTTCTGGTGACCTCAGGTCCTTTTGTTTACACGGCAATTGCTGTCATCAACGCTCTTGTGGACAGCAGCCTTCTACGGGGGCAGGTACCTCTCATCTCATCGCTACAACCTTCTTTCCCTGTTCCAGACCGCAAGTTCCAGGTGCAGACTGGTAAGCTGAACTGTATCTCCCTTGTGTTTTTGCACTGCACACAAGAAAAGAATCACTTGGCATTATTGATCTGAGATCTGTTGTGGGACAAACATGGGCTCTTTCCCCGAGTTATATGGTTTGGTGTGTGTGTTATATCTCTCTCACGCCACTAGGGGCCAGTGTTCCTGCTCACTTCACTCGCCAATCCCACCTACCCATCATCTCCATCCCTTAGCCAATCCCCTCCCTTGATATCTGGTCAGCCCCACCCCTTAGACCAGGCTTCCTCAGCCTCGGCCCTCCAGATGTTTTGAGACTACAATTCCCATCATCCCTGACCACTGGTCCTGCTAGCTAGGGATCATGGGAGTTGTAGGCCCCAAACATCTGGAGGGCCGAGTTTTGAGGAAGTCTGCCTTAGACATTCTCCTTTTCACCTTCACAGCACGTTTCTGAAGCTGCTATTTTTCAGTCCCCCTTTGCATCCTTACCACCATTTCCATGCCCATTCCTCTCCTCCCTCCTTCCATCCCATAACCCTCACTCATTTCTCCAAATGCCCTCTCTTGCCCCTCATCAGCACAGCAAATATCCCATTATCCTCATCAAGTTTCATCTGCCTACCTGCTTTTGGCTTTTCACAGTGTTCTCAGAGGGGTGAACCAGATGGGAATCCTGCAATAAGGACCTGATCTGTGAGCAGCGCTCTCCCCGCTTGTGATTCCCAGACAGCATGCTGCCTCTAGCACTGAACACAGTACATTGCCATTGTGGCTTGTAGCCACTGATCGCCTGATCCTCCATGAATTTGTCTAATCCTCTTTTAAAGCCATCCAAGTTGGTGGCCACCAGTTCCTCTTGTGGTAGCAAATTCTATAGATTTCAATATGCACTGTGTGGAGAAGTACTTTGAGCACTTGATGGTGTAAATACAGGGTTTACTGTTGAAAAATAAGAGCAGAAGGATAAACAATGGCCAAAAGCAAAGAAAAGTGTACATACACAGCGCCAAAGTATTCCATCATTCAGGTACTGTATAGCATACTAAATTATCAAGAAAATATATGGGAATCAAGCAGGTTCATTGAACTTGGCATGAGTTTTTTTGTGGGTAGGAACAGGATTTGTGTCTGTGACTGTTTGGGATTTTTTGGGGGGGGCATTGGAGTATCCTGTAATTCTCAAGCTAACCTTAAATCTAGTAACACAAATATTTGTTTTCTACTCCTAGTGCTTCAGTTTGTGCCTCAGAGTGTTGACGTTAGGTTCTGTAACTTCAGCCAGCACATTGAAAAAGGGCTGACAATTGCATTTGGGGAGGTGAGAAAACATCACCAGGGTATTTCCAACTTCAGTGTTCAGGTAAGACGACGACAGTGATGTTGGTTGTTATTATTGCAGTTATTCCCAGCAGATGAACGGTTGTTCTAAGGCCATTCATGACAGAACCGAGACTTGAGTAGGTACCTTTCTGATTTCACACATCAGGTTTTTAGCCATTGCACTAAACTAGCATACAGAATATTTAGACAAAGTAGATACTTTATAAAGCTGCCTAGACAGTAAGAAAAGAAAATTCTGAATATCGCTTTTGGAACAATCACTATGCTAGAATCCAGAAGTATATCAAGCAGCTATAGGTATGATATGTCAGAGTAACCCTGTCTCAGCCAGACAGAAAACCCCATTAACTTTTGTTTAACTTATGTCCTTTGTGACTATTGTATTTTTAGAATGGTGGATCAGAGAAAGAGGAGCTGGGCTAATTTTTTTTTGCTTTGCTCTTACCCGGTCTTTTCAGATACTGAATATAACCCTGGGTAAATCTAGAGCAGTGTTTCGGCAGGGCCCTGTGCAAATTGTTTTTGCCATCCAAGAGAAATACAGATTCTTGAACGGGTCCGAAGTCAGTGAGCTGTTAAGGAACCTCTCTGTGGTGGAGTTCAGTTTCTACATGGGCTTCCCCGTGCAACAGATTGCAGAACGTGAGTATTCACGTAAAACAGCAAAATCTTGTTTTCCTGTTGACCCTTATTGCTTATTTCTTTAACATGTTTATTACTATGATGACAATTATGATGATGATTATGATGATGATTGTTAGTATTCTTATTATCATCATCCCATCTTTTTGCTAAAAAGTTTTCAACATTAAACTGTTTTTTTCCTGAAAAAATTACAGTCCCTTACTCTCCAGCGTCATGGTTCCCATAAGGACCATGTTCAATAAGGAGGCATTATCTTCCAATCAGTCCCTTCCCCTTAGCTTACAGGATTAAACTGATGAAAATTCTGATTGCACAATTCTGATATAGCAGAATTGCACAAGATCTTTAATAGTTAAACTGGGGCTGCTTAGTGCTCTGAGTGTGAGTGTGTGTGCTGATCTTTCTAGTAAATTAAGCATCAGAAATATTGGGGGAGAAAAGAGGTGGCAAGGGGCTTCCTGCTGGAGGAGACTCTTGAGGAGGATTGGGGAAAAACAGCAATAAGAGGCTCCTTTCCTTTGCTCTATTACCAACAAGATTTTGAGGTGTTTTCAGCTGAAGCTGAAGGTCACTTGAAGGAGGCTGGGAGAGAGGAATTGTCTTAATTTGCAGAAAGCCTGGCACACACGTACGCCCCCACTCCGACCTCCACTCAGCGCACTAAGCAATGCACATGACTTGTGCAAATCTGCTCATGTGAGAAGTAAATGTAAGTAGGAAGGACACTCCTTGAAAAGTCACCACACATGTCACATCAACTAAAACAACAACAACGCACTAAGGAGCTTCCAGTGCCAGTTGTGACTGCAGATGTATTAAAGGTTATTGTTTTCTTAGTGGATTTTCTCTCAGTAGGGGGAAATCAGGGTTGAACTAATTAAAAGTGTGAGCTGTTATTTTGTTTGACTTCGAACTTTGTGTGGATGTTGAGCAAAAAAAACACGTCTGGAAATGAGTAGCCCTGAGCCCACAGTAAACTGCCGCTTGGAAGTGCTCAGGGATTCAGCCTTCTGGGTGCTATTAAACTTTTTTAAAAAAAACAGCAGGAGAAAAAGCAGCCGTGGGGCTTCCACAATCGGGTCTAGTTTGCTTGTAAATTCACCGAGACTCCACAGTCTTAAAGTGTGCTGGGGCCCTGCTCTGGGGAATAGAACAGTGAGGTTTCATTTCGGAAGGAAAGGAATAAAGAGTAAATTATTCCACTGTAGAAATTTACGGTTAGAAGCAGAAGCAGCTCTCGTTTTATGCAAAGAAAAACATACGATTTGTTGTTGCTGCTGCTTTTCTATTGCCTTGAGATACCTTATTCCCGAAGGTGGTGCTCTAGGGTTGCCACTGTGTATATCCAAGCAGGAGGCTTCACTACTTTGCAAATAAAACAACAAGCTTTCTAATTTTGTGCTTTAGCTTCCTTCCCCTCCTCCCATTATGCAAGCATATAATAGCTCTGTGGGAATTTAATTAATTTAGTTTAATGGTCAGAATGTAGAGCTGGCAGTGATTATTATCTTGGCCAATTGACTTTCCTCAGGACCTAGGCCAATTTATTTGACTGTCTCAGTATGAATTATAAAATATCCCCTTGATTCCAGTCTGTTAGATTTCTGGCTCTTTTTAATACATGTTTCCTCACCCATTCCCCTTGTTTCCCCCCCTCTTCCCCTCCAGCTGTTTATTACCCTCAGTTGAACACAACTCACTTGATGAAATCGTCCTGGGTAAGAACAGGTAAGTACAACTGTAAGACAAAATAGCTTCAACTGATAACCTCTGTTTGGCATCCATCTGTCTCGGGAGACAACGGAGGCACATGCCATCTGGGGGTGAAGTCAAACTGTTGGAAAGTCTTAGCCAGATAAGATAAAGAACCCATCATTAAAGTTCCTTTAAATTTTAAAAATGGTGGCTGCGGTTTTGCATGGCAAGGAGCAGATTAATCCCCATCCTCACAAAGCGCCCTTAAAAGGGGCCCCCCAAAGGCCTCGCAGAGCAGAGTCAGCGCAGGTGGTTCCTGTGGCCCTGGGAGTGACCAGGAAGGGCATCTGAGAACCAGCGAAGAACTGAAGCCATTGATGTGGAGAACTCCAGTCTAAGGCAGAAAGGTTTGGGCTGCTTAGAGACACTGACAGCGCAGAGATCTGCTGGGGGGTGGGGGTGGGGTCTTCTCCCTCTACTAGTCCTCTGAGGAGACCCTAGTTTCCAAGATACAAGAATATGACTTGCCATTCTTCTCTTTGTATATTTAGTTTGCCTGTAACTGTTTCTTTGGTTGCTGTGTCAGAAGCCAGGTTATTTTCAAAGGAACACAAAGACAGAGGGTATTCTTTCGGAGTGAGTAAAAAAGATCAAGTGTGACTAAAGAGGAAGAAATTTTGATAACCAGATTCCAGATTATATGTAAATGATACACATCACAGAACATCAGTTAGCAATGATGCTCTAAGGCTTCCCAACACCCCAAGGATATCAGATCCTTGCTTCACCACGGTGTTAACTAGAAATTGCCAATGATGTGAAGCCTGATGTTCACTGCCATTATTCCTGTATATTTATTTTCTCTCTGAATGTTTATTTCAATGTAGTTGTCCTTGGTGTCGTCAACCAGAAAATTCAAGAGGAAGTTTTCCAGGCTGAGATGGAGCGGAAGTTAGCCCAGTTGTTAAGTGAGGCCTTGGGCAGAGGGCGGATATGGAAAAGGGCGACTTTTGCTGGGAACAACGTTGTGCAGGTATTAAAGTTAATTGAAATGGAAGCCTAACATGGGGGAGAAAGCATAAATCATACAGGAGTTGTTGATCTGAATACCACAAACAACCCTTGGAATTACATTTTATTGGCGTGTCTATCTTTTAATTCGTTGAGGCTTAAAGCGGAGTTTCGTTCCTCACTTTGTCTTGCATAAGCAGAATTTTAATTAATTGGACTGAGTGGGGGTTTTGCTTACTCCCTTTCTTTCACTCTTGCTTCAAATAGATGACATTTTTGCCACTTTCCTTCTCCTTCCTCTCCTGTGCTCCATCAGTCTCCAACTCCTCCTCATTCTCCAAACATAGAAAATATCAGGGGTTGTTTTCTTCCTAACACATGGCAAGCTGAAGCCAGAAAACATTGCCCTGTTAATGTTTCCTTGAATGGTGAAACAGATGGTCATGAATTGGTATGTAACTTAACAGAATACTTCAGAGAGATGCCAGATTCTTCAGAAGTTTAATCATCTTTCCCCTCCTCCTCCCTTTTTGCTATATTCTGTGTAATTTGGCTGCGAGTTATTTCACCTCATATATTAGTGGGGAATGTAAGAATGCATTGCTTTCTGTTCTGCCCTCTGCTTGTCACATGGAGCCCTGTTTCTGTTCTGCTGCATTTCATCTTCTGCCAATAGCTACATTATCTCAATTGCCTGCTGCGGTGAAATCAAGTAACTTGCATAGCTAGTTACAGAAATTGTGTGAATGATGTTGTCATTGTGTTACTCCCTTCCGGTCATTTCAAAGGAAACACAAAGCAGATAGTGGGCCAGGGGAAACATCAATTTCATATTGTTTGCGGATGGAAAGCTGCAATAACTGCAAATGCTGCTTATATTCATTGGATTGATTTCCATTCCTGACATTGGGCAGATAAGCAAACATTGGCAGTTTCTGCTCCCCTTTCCATTTTGGTTGACATTCTCCAGCATCCTTAGATATAAGGAGGACTAGCAAATTGGTGACCTTTTATTCAATGGATGATGAAACAGAGGCACAGAGTTGTTCTGCTCAGGGCTGGAAAAAGTTCCTAGTCTCGGCTTCAGGTTATTAGGACCGCTGTTAAAATCAAATAGATAAGATTTCCCACCCAACCTAACTTGCAAGGCGTGCTGCCTACACTCTGGGCCTGTTACCTTCAGCCACATTTTCTAGCTGGTACGGGCAACTCCCCGTTTGCACGGGGGTTATATTCCAGGTCACGCATGTGTCAGTGGTTGCACATAATCCCGTTCCTCCCCCTGTTCCTCCTCCGCCCCCTTCTGGGGTTGAAAGTGGCGCACATGTGGAAGAGGCCATACATCAATAGGACGTGTGCAAAATGGTCGCCGTCTGTATTTTAATTATTTTTGCTCCAGGATATTTACTTTTTTTCCTTACACAGCAGTGGCATCAGTGTGCACAGTGCCTTACAGTGTTAAATCGACATCAGTAGACCTTTTCCTAAGGAATTTATAATCCAAAACAGACAACGGGTAGTGGAGGGAGAGAGATGGGAGAGGTAGGGATAAGTTTGTGCACAGGTGCAGTTAACGCTCTTAAAGAATTTGTCACATGCTCCTCTACGCAGGAGCAATATCTGAATACAAACCACATTTCAAACATGGGAAAGTTGTTTGGAGGAAGAGCAGCAGAGATAGGCAATTAAAATTTCTATCTGCGAAGGCATGTCCATTAGGATGACCAGTAGTGGACTCTTTAGACTGCAGCTTCGGGCCCCAAATCATTCTTCATATGCCTAACCCTTTTTTGTAAGAGGCTGGAATTCTTAAATTATTGTTTTTGAAAGGTGTTTCCACACTGATGAGACTGGTGAGTTTTAAATCTATTCTGACTTTTAACCATTATTAATTTCTTGGTGTCTTTATTGGCTTGCTGTTCACAGTTGTGTTTTGAGATTTGGTGATATGTTCCCTCAAGTGCTGAAGTTATATTAGAAATTTGTGTGAGTCACCCTGAGCATTTTATGGAAAGGTGGTGAGAAATAAATGGCTGCTGTTCTAATCTAATCCCAGTTTTGAAATTTATCAGTCTGCTGCTGTGTTATGTGCTATATATTAATTGAGTAATGTGTTCTGGTTTGGATGTGATACTAAACCATAGTTTAGTGTTACAGAACACAATGTAAGCGGACCATAAAACTGCTAGCTCATTTGCAAAGCTAAGCAGGATTTGGTATGGTTTTGAATTGGAGGGGAGACTGTATGTTGAGATTCCTGCATTACAGGGGTTTGGACTAGATGACCTTTGGGGTCCCTTCCAACTCTACAATTCTGCGTTTCTAAGCCTGTTCATGCCTTGTGCTTGAGTGCTCACCCACACTGCCTCCAGAACAACTGTGAGGAAGAAACTGGAAGCATCCATTTCTAGGTTGAAACAAACCACAGTTTGTCATTGCACCTAAACCAGAGACTGCTTGTACTTTAAATTATAGTTTACTGAAACTAGGGTCAGAAAACACCATTTTATCTTGGCTTGTTTCAATAAAACATAGTTTAAACTTACCAGTTTGGCTCTGTTCAGATATAACAACAATTAGTTTAGCCTGCTTTGGTCATGTAGTGGGGTATAGATATGAAAATTAATAAATTGGAGGGTGAATCTGTTCTATACCCTATGCTAGCAACCTGGAGGGAATGTACTAGTAGTAGTAAAATGACAAGAGGATCTTTTATATCTATATACCTGTCTGAAGCACTCAAATATATTTTTCATGGCAATATTCATAGACCTAAATGTGCAATGATGATAACCAGAAACGACAGAGCTGTCACAAACTATATATAATAGTACCCTAGCTATCTTCACTTAAATGTACAAATGTACTTTCCTTCATCCTCAATTACATTTTAGGGTTTGAGCTTCACTTGGTATGGAGAAGAGAGTTTGGCACGGTGGAGAGGAAATCAGATAATAAATAGCTACCCCAAATGTATTTCCGAAGAAGCATAATTTCTAGAATTTAGAATCCTATTGCTTTTTATTGTTAGAGCCTGTTACACAAAGTTTGTGGAGCTGATATTTACAGCAAAGCCCAGAAGCACTGCTATAACTAAAGGTTTGTCAGTGATCCCATTGTAAATTTGACATTTCGAGAAATGTTACCAGTGCCGTAAATAACATTGCTAACTGAAAATAATTTCATAGACAACATGCATTCTTCTTGTGTTTAGATCTTGAAAGCAGAATTGCTAGCTTTGTTGAAAAGGCATATCAAAAATAATTTTCTACTGAAATTAACATAGAACTGACCTTGTGCTGTGTAATGCCACACAGTTTCATACAGCTTTGAACCATTGATAACACTTTGCTCAGTTTCCTCCCTCCCTCCCACCCCCACCCCTCTAATTTATGAGATTACATCATGTGTCCGGTGAAATGGTCTCTGGCCTATGCAAATTTATGGCACAATAAATTTGTCATTCTGTAAGGTGCCTTTGGAATCTTCAGTGCTTTTGCAGTAATTGTTATATCTCATTCATAACCAGTCCACTAAAACTTATACCATAATGCATTTGTTAATATTATATCCAGTTGTGATTTTTACTTAGTGGGAAGGGCTTTCCCAGCACAAAAGTACAAATAGTGGCACCCAAATTTTGCTGCTTATCCCCTGACCCCCACTGCAACCCTGTGCTATAATTCATTCTGTTTCAGAGGGTACCTCATACTAAGAAACAGGTTTTTTTTGGGACGGACGGACAGGGGACTTAAATAAGTGGGGAGGGAGTCAGAGAGAAGTTGTGTCCCAACTTGTTCAAGTCGAAACACATACCACAAAGGCACCGTTGGATACAGCCTCTAGACTTTGTTGTTTCCCCCTTACAACAACATATTTTGTCAGGTTTTTGATACAGAATTTTCCTCATGTCTGCTTCTGAACAAAACCCACCCATGTAAATGCCCAGTATCTTAATGTCTTTTTTAGACTTAATTTTACAAAAGCAGAAGGAATGGAAAGTCTTATCTGCAATTTTATATGGGCATCTCTTAAGAAATATATTGAAAGTTGATGTCGTTGCAGACACAGGCTGTGGATTAATCATGACCGTAACTCTGCATCAAAGTTGTGTCTTATAATGCAGCCAGCTATAGAGCTGTAAAATGAGTAAATCTTGATATATAATTTTAGCTATATATGCCATTTTATGATAAATACAGGGCATTTTCAAGGCCCGTTGGCATCAGAGGCAAATGTTGTGAAACTGGTAGGCAGCTTCCAAAAAAGGCAAACAAAGATTGAAATGGCCAGAGGCAGACAATATGGTCTAGCTGGAAAGAGGAACTATAACACTCAAGGCAATTTACAATTTAGAATTTGTCTTTGCAATTGGAAATACAGTGGTACCTCTAGTTGCAGACACCTCTAGTTGCAGACACGATCCGTTCTGGGGTGCCGTTCGCACCCCGAAAATTCCGCAACAAGAGCAGCGCTTCTGTGCAAGCGCAGAGCGTGATAGAGCACTTCTGTGCATGCGCAAAGCGTGCAGAACGCTTCCGCACACGCGGCAAAACCCGGAAGTATACACTTCCGGGTTTGACACGTTCACAAGCCGAAAAGATGCAACATGATTCTAACGCAACACGAGGTATGACTGTACCAAAATACAAAAGCAGTGAGTTGGGGAAGATAAGCAGATCAGATACCAACACTTTCTTACTCTTATATCAGTACTCTGCGTAGTAATGTCAGTCATGTGATGTGTGTGTTGATGTGCCATTTCAGATCGTGAACGTGTCACGCATAGAGGAAGCCGACAGCCCAGTTATGTTGGTGTATTTTGTGGAGGACCAAGATGGGGAAAGGCTCGGTGCTGTGAAGACATCTGACCTGATTAACAGAGTCGATATTCAGAGGGCTGCCATCATTCTAGGATACCGCATTCAAGGCCCAGTGGCCCAGCGTGAGTCTTCCTAAGAAACACAGTAATAAGTGATCCATTCAGCATTTTTCAAAGAAGCTGGGGTCGACACATGCAACCATTTGTCACCCCTTGTCACCATGCCAGGGGTGGGGGGAGCCTGAGACTCTCCGTGGTCCGTTCCTGCCCCACCAAACTAAGTGCGATATCTGAACGGTTGTCTTCATTCGCCTGTTATGCTACTTAATTTAGGTTTGCTTATGGAGACTGGAAAGGATGCAGGTGGCGCTGTGGTCTAAACCACTGAGCCTCTTGGGCTTGCTGATCAGAAGGTCGCGGTTTGAATCGCCATGATGGGGTGAGCTCCCATTGCTGCATCCTAGTTCCTGTCAACCTAACAGTTCAAAAGCACACCAAAATGTGCAAGTAGATAAATAGGTACCGCTCCGGCGTTTCTGTGCTCTTCTCTGGTTTTGGTGTCCCGTTGCTGGCCACATGACCCAGAAAAACTGTCTGCAGACAAACGCCGGTTCCCTCGGTCTGTAAAGCGAGATGAGCACTGCAACCCCAGGGTCATCCAAGACTGGACTTAACTGTCAGGGGTCCTTTACCTTTACCTTTTATGGAGACTGGAATTAAGGTAACATAAAGCAGAGTATCTCATTGATTGTATGTAAAATCTGCCATCACAACAAAAAAGAGGGAACTGCTTTAGGGGGACGCAGGAATAAGATATGAATGCCCCTTGAAGAAATTATAACAGATGTGACTTCAGGCAAAATTAGTTGGGGAAACATATATTACAACTTACTTCCCTTGATTTTCAAACATTATTCATAGGGCTGAAGCTTTTCTACATATCAGTCAATCTAGCTTACGTATATCAGCTGTGCGTCATGATTAATTAGTGATTCCAGTTAATATCAGAAAGAGGAGAGGAGAGCGTATACAACAGTGTGAAGCTGAGCTGTCCTCACATTAAAAATAGCTTTAAACAGCAGGGATATGTAAACTACATTGGAGGATTCAGTACCCCTAAGGCTCACAAGGCTTAATTATGTGTGGGTTTGGTTATGTAACATCTTCACAGAAAATGCATTTCCCTTTTTTGGTTTTCTTATTTATTTTTTTCCTTATGCGTCCTGCTTTTCTTTCAAGAAAGTTCCATTGGGAACTGTGCTTTTTCCTGCAGGGCAAGCAGGATTGGGAGAAGGTTTATTTTTTATTTTATTTACTGATTACAGTTGTATTCTGCCCTTCCTCCAGGGACCTCCATGGTGGAATATGTGGTTTTTCCCTCTCTCATTTTATCACAGCAACCCTGTAGATTAAGCTAAGAAATAGTGAGTGGCCTGTTATCATTAGTGAGCTTCATAGCTGAAGTTGAAGCCCTGTGAGGGAAGCTCCACATAAAAGCACATTGCAGCAATCCATTCTTCAAGTAACCCAACACACAAACTACTGTGGCAAGGCTTTCCCGGTCCAAGAATGGCCATAGCTTTCAAAGCAGCCACAGTTGGTAAAAAACACTTCTAGCCATTGATTTGCAGGCCTTATTCCTAGATATAGGAACCACTTACCCACAGCCTCAGAATTTAGCCTCAGATTATTGGCCCCCATCACTCGTTCCAGAGGAGTTGAGATATTAGAGAGGCAGTATTATATTTGTATCTCTGACAAGTAATGCCTGCACAAATTATAAGGATTTGTGGATATTTACAAGTGGCTTTATTTCCCTTCACAGGCAGTAGAATATTTTTTTGTTTGAATGAAAATAGATTATAGTTTAAATATGTATAAATACAACAATTTTATTATATAAAACTGAAGGATTTGTCTTGCTCCGCATCCTACATTTGTAAGAGTAGCTATAGGGAAGACGACTAAGCCTTTAAGCTTGTTATTAAGCTGTTTATTAATATATTTTGATACCTTATTCAGAGTTCTAGAAGAGGTAGTGGTTGCATTGACTTACAGAAGAAGCTTAATTTAATTTTATTGTATTCTTGTAATCATATTATTTGCTATTCAAATAAATATCCCTTTCAGTAAATTCTTAAAGATGATAAGAACTTAAATAATCAAGAAAGCATGTCAACATGCAGCCCAGAAGACAGTTTCTCTAGACTAGCTGCATTGAAATCCTCCAGTAGCGGCCATTGACGCCTGTGAAAATTCTCAACGCCCTAAAGGCGTGGACCTCTCCAGTCACATACACACACCACATTGAACAACATCTGTCCATTTGGCCATCCAATCACATTGCTAAAACTCTTCTCTCTCCTCTGCTGCTGGTGTTTCCCTTCCCTCCTTGTCCTTTTCAATGTAGCACTCAGCCATCTCTGACCCGTTAATAGCTGTGTGCCTGTTGTTTTCTCTTGCCCCATTACTGTGAGTAGAGAAGCGACATTTGTCAGATGTCTTGCAACAGTTCAGAGGTTCAGGATTCAAGGCTAGGAATGGCAGTCCTAGAAACCTATCACTGTAGCCTTTTCTCAAGTAATCTGCACACATTGGCTGGTATCACACTGGATAGCTTCAATCTCTGTGCATCAGCCCTCCCTGTTCTTGATCTCCATGTGATTTGCTCAAGGTGAACGTGAGCTCCATACATGCAAATGCATAAGATCTGTAATCAAGATCATACCTGATTTTCAATTCAATTGCTTCTAGGACTACTGAGTGAGTGATACAGAGTGTACATCTGTCCCAGATCCAGAGCCAGTAGGTGGGGAGCAGACTCTAAGCTTTCTTTCATTTTTTAAAATGTCTAGCTCCTTTAAAATGAAAGTTACGAAGCAAAATGTGCAAGCACACATTTGTGAGATATAAGCTTGCCTTTCAGTGATTTTAGCCATTAAGTAAAGTGAGTGCTATGGTTGATGACTGCTAGAGAGAAATTTAGACACGAATGGGAAGACAGAAAAATAGCTTAAAAATAAGCCAGAAAGCCCTCTCTGCATTATCAAGAGAAGGAACTTCCTGGGTCACTTTGAAGGGGTTAGTCTTGGTTAATGTGTTTCTCTCTCTCAATTCAAGACAATGGAAGAGGTCTGCTTGGTTCATTCTGAAGCTTTTTTCTTTTTTCATTTTACATGGCAGAAATGTGATTTGTTTCCCAGATACAGTAAGTGAGAAAGCCAGTATTTTAACATAGCTGTCACATGGCAATAGCATGCCTACCCAAAAGCAAAGCACAGCAGCAAAGACATGCTCTGTCTCACTCAAGTATAATTGCATGCAAAAAAACTCCTTTTCCTGAGTATGTAAAGTCTTTTCTCTCCCCACCAAACATTTAGTGACCACATGGAGATTATGTGAGAAGAACATCCAAGTCTCCATTACTTTTTTAAAAAAAATTAGCATACATTAGAAGTTATGAGATCTTATGATCACACGCCACTAGGATATTCTAACGCTTTCCCCCGTTTCTTCTGCAGCTGTGGACAGAGTCAAAGAGTCACCTCCGGAGTCTCAGAACAACCTCTGGATTATTGTTGGCGTTGCAGTCCCAGTAGCTGTGGTGTTGCTGATCATCATCATTTTATACTGGAAGCTCTGCCGCTCTGACAAGCTGGAATTTCAGCCGGACACCATGAGCAACATTCAGCAAAGACAGAAGGTAATGGCGCCAGACATTGGTGAGAACGTCCTGGGGAAACTAGAGTTATCAAGGCTGTTGGGCAACAGATTGGAGGGGAAACTCCTCTCATGTATTACCTCAGGACAAACTGTCTTTGGGGAATTGAAGGATGCCCCCCATGACCAGGCAACCCCGTCAACATTATTTTGAAACTATATGTCACTAAAATATTGAAATATATTTCCCCATATGATACTTTTGAGAAAGAGAGAGTGAGAGAACAACTGTTGTTCGACATGGTTGTCATGGTTGATAAATAAGATAAGTAGCGGCTTTATAGACTATACATCTCTTGTCGGCCTCCATGTCTGAGAGGAAAAACTGGATTAGGGTGATACCTTTTTATTGAGCATGTGTTTGTTAGTGTGTGAGTTACTGAGACCAGAAGCCACTTCTGAGGAAATATTTCTGACACAGCTGTTTAGATTGTTGGGCGAATTGGAAAAAATATGTGTACAAAACAGATATACACCTGGCTTACGGGTTATGTTTTAATGTCTCCGTGTATGTTTATTCTATTTTCCAACAATTTAAGAACAGGTGGAAACTATCGACAAGGTGGTCAGCATGGCGTATACGTGGCAGGGGGTGGGTCCTGGCATTTTACACTATCCGTACTGCATGTGTTCATGTCCCCCACTTTTTCAAATTATTTCTATCCATTGTGATAGAACTCTCTTGGTCTCCAAAGTAGGTAAAAATGGGTTTTGGCATCACACCCTAAATGCATTCTGACTAACAGATAAGAACTGCAGGATATTTTGTTACACAGATGTTTTAGTCGGAGGTTGGTGAGACTGTGAGCTACACCTCCTCCAGCAAAAAAACAACAATAAGGTTCCAGACAGGAATAAAACTAAACAGTCTCACCCAACAACCTATTGGTGAAATTATTATTTCTTTTTTCATGGCTGATAGAAAGCTTAAAAGGAAGAAAAAGAATACAGACATAACAAACTCAGTACAGTGGTACCTCTGGTTAAGTACTTAATTCGTTCCGGAGGTCCGTTCTTAACCTGAAACTGTTCTTAACCTGAAACTGTTCTTAACCTGAAGCACCACTTTAGCTAATGGGGCCTCCTGCTGCCTCCGCTGCACGATTTCTGTTCTCATCCTGAAGCAAAGTTCTTAACCTGAAGCACTATTTCTGGGTTAGCGGAGTCTGTAACCTGAAGCGAATGTAACCTGAAACGTATGTAACCCGAGGTACCACTGTACTACTAATGTGTATTAAGAAGGTTGCCAGAAGCAGGAAAATTTGTCATAATTTCTGAATGGGGTTGTGAGTTTCTGCTCCTAGTCTTTCTCCTAGGATTGATTGATTGATTGATTGATTGATTGCATTTATAACCTGCCTTTCTTGCCAAGGCACTCAAGATGGCATACATGCTTCTCCCCCTCCTTATTCAATCCCTATAACAACTGTGTGAGGTAGGTTAGGCTGAGAGCCAGTGAGTGGCCCAAGATCACCCAGTGAGCTTCATGGCCAAGTGAGGATTCGAACCATGGTCGCCCAGGTCTAACCACCACACCACAACTTGCAACTCTGTGGTTGGAGACGTTAACTGCATACAGCAGTGGCAGGACTGCATGGTATAGCGGCACAGTCCCATACCTACCACACGAGCTCTGGGCCACAATTAGGTGAATGTGATTGCAACGTACAGCAGTGTGGCAGAAGCTACAGCGATTTAGGCTGTGTTAGGCAAACATCCTGGGCAGTTCCCCACCCTGGTTGCAGAGAATAGATCCAAGCACTGACCACAGTACTCATGACTGTCAGGTCTTTGTGTGAGTGGCAGTCATAACATCACAGTCGTCTTGTGCCCAGAGACTGGTAGGCTGCAGGAGTCCCGCGCTATGTGCCGTACTCTCTGCTGACCTTAATTAATCATGTGAAAGATGAGAGAGGTAGAAAGTGTTTACTGTTGTGAAGTCACCAGAACAAATGAACGACAGCCCGCACTTCTCTCTTCGTTGTTGAGTCTGAATGGTGGAATCGAGGTCAGTCACAGTTATAACCTTAGACGAACTTCTGAACCAGTGACTTCTGTGTTCTCTGCTTTCCTTTGTCTGTGTTGATAATTCAAGGCAGAATTCCATCTGGAGAGGCAAGTGTACAGTTTGAGTTCTAAATCCCATCACGTATTGAAGCCACTTGCAGTGCTTTGGATAAGGGCTTTAAAAAATAAATAAAAAGAAGTAGCTCCTTTAAATGCAAACTACAGAATTCACCTAGGAATCTTTGAGTTGAATACATGTGTTACATGCATTAAGAGCATAGTGCCAGTCCTGTAAACAAGTGGAAGGGGGACATCCTGATCAATCTGAAGGTGTTTGTGATACCTGCAAATTATAGCATAAATGAAATCACACAATTAGATAAATTTCCGTCTTCATATATATCTGTCTGAAGCAGGGACGTGCACATCTTTTCCAGGAGATTTGTGTGTTGGAATCATAGAACTGCATTGCAGGAACCTCAACTAAAGCATTCATGACAGATAGCCATCCAGTTTCTGCTTTAAACCTCCAAGGAAGGGAGTCCACAATCTCCCGAGGGAGACCATTCCACTGCTGAACAGCTCTTACTGTCAGAAAGTTCTTCCTGATTTCAGAATCTCCTTTCTTGTAACATTGGTTTGAGTTCTACCCTCCTAAGCAGGAGAAAACAAGCTGGCTCCATCTTCCTTATGAGATATTTGAAGATGGCTCTCATATCTCCTCTCAGTCTCCTCTTTTCCAGGCTAAACATGCCCAGCTCCTTCAACCATTCCTCATAAGGCTTAGATTTAGGAAGGAGAGCTCACTCTTCCTGTATTATCATCAGTGTCCAAAGCCACTTCCAGTCAGATCCCCAAAGTACTCTGTCAACTCAGGCTTCAAGAAAATTGGTTCCTCCTGGAACAATATACTATTTTAGGCTTAGGTTCACCAACTGCTAACGGCTTTTCGTGCTTCAGAGATCTTTCGCATTTACAAATGGACCAGAAACAGTTGAATCAGCTTTGTTCATTTTTCACTCTTTTATTCTTTCTTGCTGTGGAATGCATATACTTTTTTCTCCTTTCCTTCAGTGCATCTGTAAAATTCTTCATTTGGATATTAGCATAAACTTGTGGCTTTTTCTATAAATGTAGACTCTGTGATCTGTAGAACGTGAGTATTAAACATGAAGTGCCTTGAAGAGCCACAATATTCTCTCATAAATTAAAAAGGGCCATAAAGGTCTAACTATTGTCCACCTATCCCTTAACATTCATATTGAGTAAAATACGATAATTCATGTTATAGACTTTCTCTTGTATAGTGCAAAAGGAGCCTATGTCTTCAACAGCTACCTTCATGTAGCCTATAAAGAATCTATTTGTAGTTAGGTGGAATAGTATAATACAACTAGCTGTGAGTTTCTGACATGGGTGCTTTGAAAGGTGGGTAAATCTCAGCCCTTACTGCTCCAGTAGATTCTGAGACACAGCAGCCTTTTTAGCTCAAAGAGCTACGTAAAATATTAAAGATCCACTCTGTAAGTCACCATGCATTTTAAGAACTTCACCTTGATGTGATCTGTTTTGTCATGTTGGATAAGGATTTCATTTCCTTGAGAAATAAAATTAAATCAGCGGTGACATTTATAAATCACTTCAGTTTTTGCCTCTCCTATTTTCAGCCTGGAAATATGTCATTTCCTTAACTAGATGAATATTCTTAAATGGCAACGGTGCGTGTGCATGTGCACGCACGCACACACACAAAAGTTTTCAGATGAAATGATTTTTTCTTAGTTGAGGAAGCTTCATCCCAAATCAGTCACATATGAGAATTGCCAAATACGTTCTGCTGATATGCAGACATGACTCTGTATCAGGGCTGAGCAACCCACCTCCTGGCTCCCATCCAACACAGAGAGACAGAGTCTTTTACTTGTAATTAAGAATGAGATCTTTAGTCAGGCAAGCAATGGTCCAGGCTTGGCAGGAGGCGCAGTGTTCAGAAGTGACAATTTAGGAGATCAAGAGCAAGGCAAGAAATTCAGAAATGGACAGAAGCAAGGGAGATGTCTCAACAAGTTTCCCTGTCTCTCCTACCAAGGTTTTAAAGATTAGGTGTAGTGTGGTCACTCACAGTACTTGCCTTGCAGGAAAAACGAGATTGCAAGGGTGTGATCCATTGCGGCAGGTGGGGCTGTGAAGGTGGCATCTGGTTCTAGGCTGTTCTGGCTCTAGTTCAGTTCCTGTTCACTCACCCCTGATGGCTGATCAGACCCTCCGCAGCTTCCACTGAGGCTCTATGCTGTGGAAGAAGGTTGGCATCCCTGCTCCCACTTCCAGAGTGGTTGAAGTTGGGGTGGAAAGTGGAGATCCCCTCCTTCCAACCTAGCTTCTCACAATTCAGTCAGTCCTTTCCCCTCTGTTTCTTCTTCCTCAACGAAGGTTGACGCTGGTGGTGCTACGGCCCTCACGGCACCCACAGCCCCAGGCCTGTCCTTCAGGGTACTTGTTGGAATCCTTCCTTTCCTTCCTAAGCCATTTTCCAACTTTCATGATTGAATGAATGCATTTGAACTGTAGGGTTTACGTACAAGCGAAAATGCATAGGATTGTGGCACAAGTGAGATTTTTGTATCTTGACCAAAGACTCACATTGTGCTTTGTGGCAAAATATATTCCTTAGCAGATGCAGCTAGGAATGCAAAGACGTAGATATTTTGTTATTTATTCGTCCTTTATCATTCTCTCTGTTGCCTTGACGAATAGCAGCATGCATCTATTATCACACTTTGGAGATCAGGCTGGGATATAAAGTCTGCGGCTGAGTTTTCTGCTGACCCTAAACTGAAGTCATTTCCGCACAAGTGCTTTGCTTATTGGCTTTTAATTTCCTACAGATTTTTAAAAAGACAACTGGATTCAAAGCATTTCTTCAAGCTCCGTTTTGTGGGTGGGTGTGTTTCCTATTTCCCACCACCACCAGTTTTCCAGAACTGTGTACACTAGCATTTTTGCCAGGTCATAATTCACCAAGACGTTTTTACAGGGTCTCTAGAGCTGCTCACAGATTAGCTGCCAAAGCTGAAATATTATTATTCCTGGGATCAGATATGGGTCCTTACTCATTAAGCAGTGTGCTTTGGCAGCTTCCATATCAGTTTGTACATATCCTAAGTAGAACAAAAGGGCATTTTGCACGTGGGAGTGCGTATATAAATAATACTTGCGTAGATAGCACATGTTCATTTACCTATATCTACAGGAAAATAAGTAAATTATCTTACACAGTTATTGCCTACGTATTGTATCAGTACTTCAGTACCTCTCTGATTAATATATATATATTAATCCTGCTTTCCCCTTCCACAAAGGTGTTATTACTCAGAGCAGTAAACAAAAATAAGAATTTATTTATTTATTATTATTATTTGATTTATAAACTGCCCTTCATCAAAAGATAAAAACACAAATAAATAGTTAAAACAAAAAGAACAAAACAATAGCACAAACGCATTTAAAAGACTGTAGAATATTAATAAGCCAAAGGCCTGGTTGAAGGAACAAAAAGAACGGCAGTAATCGTAACTGCTAAAACAGAGGTTATTGCCTGGGCTACACTGGTCAAGCTGTTCCAGGAATAGTCACAGCTGTTTTATCAGACCGTGAGGCCACCTGGAAGTCCAATGACAGGAGAACCTCCAGACTATGTACCTGCTCCATGGTAGGCAATTGACCCAACTTATCAGATATAAGAACCACAAACCCACAGAGCCTCTTCCCTTGCCAGGATTCAAGCTCAGTTTATTTCCCCTCTCCCCTCTTCCAGCCCACCATGGCACCCAGTGTTTGCACAACCGCTCCTGCGAGAAGCAAAACCAATTAATAGGGAAGAGAAGATGAAGCTCAGTAGCCTGACCCAGTCTGAAGGGAAATGAGAAGTAGGCTGTATGCAGCTTTCAAAGCAGCAGATGAGTTTGAAAACAGTGATGGCGTTCAGAGGCTCTCAGGGTGCTGTGGTCAGAACCATATGTACCAATGGCACCCCCAGTTCTCCAGTTAAAGTGCAACTTAAAATGCAGCCTCATTTTAAAAGTAGCCAATAAATCAAGACCATAAGGGGAGGGAAACATAAGGGTCAGACTGAGTCCAAACCAAAGGCCAGGCGGAACAGCTCTGTCTTGCAGGCCCTTCGGAAAGTTGTCAAGTCCTGCAGGGCCCTAGTCTCTTGTGACAGAGCGTTCCACCAAGTCGGAGCCAGTACTGAAAAGGCCCTGGCCCTAGTTGAGACCAATCTAACCACCTTCCAACCTGGGACCTCCAAAATGTTATTTGTGGACCTTAATGTCCTCCGCGGGGCATACATACCAGGAGAGGTGGTCCTGTATGTACGTGGGTCCTAGGCTGCATAGGGCTTTAAAGGTCAAAACCAGAATGGCAGAGTTGGAAGGGGACCACGAGGGTCATGTAGTCCAACTCCCTGCAATGCAGGAATCTTTTGCCCAACGTGGGGCTCGAACCCACAATCCTTAGATTAAGAGTCTCATGCGCTACCAACTGAGCTTGTTCCCTGCTTGTTCGCTTCCCGTAGGCATCTGCGTGGCCACTGACCCTGCAGGCCATTCTTATGGGAGGAAGAAACAGACTGGAATCTGTGGGTTCGAAACAGAAGAACTTCACAGTGCAATGTTTTGCCACGGCCCTCACTTCTGTCGTTTACCACATGTTTATCTTGCCCTCCAAAAAAGGTTAGGGTAGTGTATACGGGTTCCTGCCTCTTGACCCTTACACCAAGCCTGTGAAATAGGATAGCATGATTCTCTCAAAGTCTCTTGGTGTTTAATTCTAATCCAGGTTTTTGGTTTTTTTTAATAAAAGCAATGAAGGGATTGGGTATAACAGATAAGTTGATTTTTATCATCAAAATTGCAAGTTTCCCAGAATCAAGTCGGGAAATTTTGGGTGTAAATTTGGAAAAGCACACTTTGAATGTGACATAAATTAGTGTGAAAAGAGGAAGTGGAGGTAATGGCGCATTTTCATAGCAAACTGTGACCCACTGACAAGCATGACGGATGTATCAGCAATCTCTCACAAGGAAAACAAACCTAGTGAATTATTATTATTTATACCCCACCCATCTGGCTGGTTTTTCCCAGCCACTCTGGGTGGCTTCCAACAAAATATTAAAATACAGTAATCCATCAAACATTAAAAGCTTCCCTAAACAGGGCTGCCTTCAGATGTCTGGTAGTTATTGTTCTCTTTGACATCTGGTGGAGGTGGGGTGTTCCACAGGGCAGGTGCCACTACCGAGAAAGCCCTTTGCCTGGTTCCCTGTAGCTTTGCTTCTCGCAATGAGGGAACCTCCAGAAGGCCCTTGGTGCTGGACCTCAATGGGGGTGGAGACGCTCCTTCAGACATACTGGACTGAGGCCGTTTAGGGCTTTAAAGGTCAGCACCAACACATTGAATTGTGGTTTGAAACATACTGGGAGCCAATGTAGGTCTTTCAAGACCGGTGTTATGTGGTCTCGGCAGCCGTTCCCAGTTCCCAGTCTAGCTGCCGCATTCTGGATTAGTTGTAGTTTCCAGGTCACCTTCAAAGGTGAGCGCATTGCAGTAGTCCAAGCGAGAGATAACCAGAGCATGCACCACTCTGGCAAAACAGTCCACGGGCAGATAGGGTCTCAGCCTGCGTACCTGATGGATCTGGTAAACAGCTGCCCCGGACACAAAATTGACCTGTGCCTCCATGGACAGCTGCGAGTCCAAAATGACTCCCAGGCTGCGCACCTGGTCCTTCAGGGGCACAGTTACCCCATTCAGGACCAGGGAGTGCTCCACACCTGCTCACCTCCTGTCCCCCCAAAACAGTACTTCTGTCTTGCCAGGATTCAACCTCAATCTGTTAGCTGCCATCCATAAGTACTGATCATGCTTAGTGCTCTCAGGGTGTCGGCTGGAAAAGAAGAATGGGAAATTGGGATGGGGAAGAGTAAATAGACTTTTTTAGGTCCCTAAGACAGGAGTGAGAAATCTGTGGCTCTCAAGATGCAGCTCCCATATAACTCCAATCATTCCTGGTCACTGGCTGTACTGGCTGGGGCTGATGGGAGTTAGAAATCCAAACAACTTCTTGCAGGCCACAGGTTCTCCACCATTTCCCTAAGAGCTTGTAATATCCCACAGGAAAATATGCCTAGCTGGCTGGGATCCTGAAGAGGAGCACTTCTGTTAAGGGATAGAGATTTTTGTTGCAGGGTCCTACTTGCGTCTGTACTATTGACCCGAAAGCCTGATTGCATTAGCTGTCTGCATAATATGCAAGGAAGTAGACAGAAAGCATATTTGTCTTTAATGCTTATTATCCCCATCTGCTGGTTCAGATTGAGAGTGCAGCTTTCTCCAACCTGTTACGCAATACAGACAAGGTAGGGGGAACACCATACTGTTCAGTAGTAAGCAACTGGTTTTGTTTAATGTTGTGTGGCTGAAAAAAATTAAGATTCCATGCTATTTTCCACAAACATAACTAATAGAACACGTGAATGACATTTCTGTGTATTTGATTTATGTGTACATGTTTGCATTTCTGGAAATCTCAGGTTTGCATTAAGAATGACACCCCCCCCCCCCGGTAAATTGAATAAATGAGAATGAACTGTGTTTACGCTCTTGCACTGTAAGGCACAGTTTGTTAATCATGAACATGCTTCCCACATCGTGTGCGGCTTCCCTCACCCGTCTGGGTGCTGCATGTGGCACAGCAACATCATAGTCTGGTTTGCTGTGATGGGTCAACCCGGATCGTGGTTTGTTTATGTGCCGTTCCTGGGGTCCCCTACAATGTCCTGTCCTCAGGTGGTCACAAAGGTCAGTCCCGCAGCTACTCTGCTGTGCCCAGATTTCTCTTAAAATACCTGATACCACCACATAAGTGACTTTATAGAGAGCTGTAGGGCTCTCTCTTTATATTCTTACTCAAATACACAAGACATCGTGGTGAAATAGGCTTACCTAACATCTACCTTGACCGGAATGCAATGTTATACAGTCATACCTTGGATTGAAGTAGCTTCGGGATGAGTATTTTTGGGTTGCGCTCCGCGGCAACCTGGAAGTAACAGAGCGTGTTACTTCCAGGTTTCGAGCTTGTGCATGCACAGACAGTCAACATGACGTCACAGACATGCACGGAAGCGGCGAATCGCGACACGCGGACTGCGTTCGCTTCAGGATGCGAACGGGGCTCCGGAACGGATCCCGTTTGCATCCAGAGGTACCACTGTAATGTAAACATATATCTTACTACGGAACGTAGTATATACAGAGTTTAAAGCTTTCTACACAGATTTCCATTGCCTCTCACTTTGTCTCTCACAACCACTCCTCAACCCAACTGCCATTTTTTAAAAAACTGGTAGTTTCTACCTGCCACTCGCTTTAACACTGCCCTTCTTTCCAGTCTATAGGATGCGGGTGGCGCTGTGGTCTAAACCACTGAATCTTTTGGGCTTGCCGATCGGAAGGTCGGCGGTTTGAATCTGCACGACCGGGTGGGCTCCCGTTGCTCTGTCCCAGCTCCTGCCAACCTAGCATTTTGAAAGCGCACCAGTGCAAGTAGATAAATAGGTACTGCTGTGGCGGGAAGACAAACAACGTTTCTGTGTGCTCTGGTTTCCGTCACGGTGTGCCATTGCGCCAGAAGCGGTTTAGTCATGCTGGCCACATGACCCGGAAAGCTGTCTGCGGACAAACGCCGGCTCCCTCAGCCTGAAAGTGAGATGAGCGCCGCGCCCCATAGTCGCATAGTTTCTTTCCATTCTACTCCCGTGTGGTCAACCATTCATGCACTAGCACTTGTGTCACAGTTTGTTCCAAACAAGCCATGAGTGGCAAGCCAGAAATAAGCCAACAATGAACCATGGCTTATATTGGATTTACCACTCGTGTTTCAAACAAACCACAATCCAGCTTCATACAAGGCAGCATGCTCTGCTGTAATGTCGCTTGTACCGTGAACAGCATCCGTGGAGGCTGGGGGCTTGTTTGAGTTTAAGCTGCGGTTCAGAAGAAAGTGTAACTTAGTGTGATATGCAGACTAGTTCATTATGAGCAAATGGAAGGTGTGTCCAAAGCAGAAATGCCAAATTGCGGGAGGAGGCAATGGTGCCCAATGGCCTCTCAAGCCTCTGGGCATCTTTGTAGCACCTACTCATATCTTCCTCCTTTCCCCATAATTTGCCCTGTAGGGAACATGTTCTCCAGTTGTTTTTTGTGTGAGAGAGGTGCCTCTGGACATTGTAGACACACACTTTGTATTTCATTGTGGGGTTTGTCCCTTTTTTAGGGCTTTGCTTCCGGACATTGTTCAAAGAGGCAGTTCAGGACCTCTTTCACAAGATATTGATTTTGGACAGCAGAAGTGGTTTAACTTTGTGTAACAAAAATCCAGATCACACCCATATTTTCAGGGTGTCTCTCCCCACCCCCCACCCCTGGTAGTTCATGTATTTCTGTTCTGTTTTCGTCGTATTATGTCATCCTGCAGGACTTATCAGGCAGATTTTAGTTGGCATGTTTTACCATGTTGGCTCATTATTATTTTTTGTCTTTCCCTTTTAATTTTTTTAAACACTCTAGCTGCAAGCCCCCAGTGTGAAGGGCTTTGATTTTGCAAAGCAGCATTTAGGGCAGCACAACAAAGATGACATCCTGATCATACATGAGCCAACTCCTCTACCGGGACCAATTAAGGACACCACACCCTCCGAAAACGGTGACCTGCCGAGCCCCAAAGCAAAGATCTCTTCAAAGCCATCCAAGAATGTCCGACACAGAGGGAGGTCAGTTCAGTTGATGAGAAGCTGCTTGGCACAGATTAAAGTTAATTAGTTATGGGGGATTATTTTTGCTTCATAAGGGCTTTTATTTCTCAGTTTGAATAGCCTTTGCTCAGGAAGTTGCCTTTTACATTAATCCACCAGGATTTGTGTCTCGTTCTTTTTTTAGGTTCTTCTGCTGCGCTTCTTAATTGTAGTGATTTTTCACTTAGAAGTATGAGATGAGCCAGGACAGGCAGTGGGCATGTGGGCACTAAACGTGATTGCACATCTAAACTGTCTGATCTTTCTAGCCTTTACAACCTGGTGGGTAAACAGACAGAAGTCAATTCATAGCTAAAGTCCAAGTTAATTATTTCATTCCCTGCCTTGTTCACCTCTTAAATGCTCATTTCAATTCCAAGTTGGATTGCTTATGGAGACCATAAGACTAGCAAGCCACAAAAGCCCCCTTTGTGCCATTAAGAGAAAATGCTTCTTGGCCCCACCCCAGCCCCACCCCTTTGTGCCAGCTCAGCTCTTCCCCCCAAATGCCTATGGGTATCTGCTAAGGGTCACATGCACTCAGCACATGGAAGTCTTGAGAGCAGCACTAGCCAGTGCATGTTTAGCATGTGGGAGGGGGCTACAGTGAGCCCAGTTCCTAGAAGTTGGCTCCCTCTGTATATGGAGGGTCTATTTTAGTTTATGGATGGATTGATACTATTTATAGGCTTGCATACAACCAAAGTATGGAAGTGGCTTATAAATAAGAACAAGTTCTTTTTAAATAAAAAAAAATCACCACCACAGTAAAAATTCAACAACATAAATTAATAAAACAGAACTATAGAGTCAGAAAACAGGAAGCACTTTGAAATCAGGCTGCATAGCATTAAATCAGTTAAAAACACAATGCAGAGGAATAGAAAGCTTACAGAGGCTAAACAAGTCTTGTGTCTGAATGAGAAGCCACCTGAGAACCTTAGGTTCTGTCATGGATGAAAGGTGAAATCTAAACATGCAAAATAATATACAGCCATTTTAATTTTTGTTTGTTTGATGCCTGCAGAGTTTCCCCATCAGATGCTGACTCCACGGCAAGTGAGCAGTCCAGTGGCCGAGAAACAGGAGAAGCGCCTGCAAGACCACAGATAGCTGCAAATGAAGTGAAGCCACACAGAGTCAACAAGTCTGGTATGTTGCCTTCTCATGCACCACACTCTGCTTCCTGTCTCCATTCACACAGGTGTGCCAGGAATAGGGAATCTGCTGAGTCATTTGTCTGGGCGCAGCTTGAAATGCATCTATTATTATTATTATTATTTATATATACCACACGGCTAGAAGGCAAATTGACATCACAGAACAGAGAAATACATTTAAATGATGCAGTTGAATAAAGCCACACTGAACAGACAGCTTACAGAGTTTTAAGCCACGATGTCTGTACAATTGTGTGGTATTCTATCCCAGTGCTGTAGTCATTCAGATCTGATTCAGTCCTTAACAACAACAACAACAACAACAACAACAAAATGCAGCGCATTTCTCCAGAATGCAGGTGGTGATGGTGGTGATGATAGGTGGTTTAAAGCAATCACACCTCAAAAAAACCCCTGTGTATCTCACAGTGAAGCATCATGGAAGCATGCATTCATTCTGCATTGCTAGTGCGCACTCATAAAAAACCTGTGCCATTTGCTTTTTTAAACATTTGAATCAACTCCCTTTTGTTGAAATTTGGAAATTGATATACCTGTGTTCTTTATGGGAGCATCTGGCTCTCCTTCTGCCACTACTTGCTGAATTATAATGACACTGTTTTTATCTTTCTCTTGATGCTCCAGGAGTAAACCGAGTGGGTAAGTTTCCCCTAAAAATGTGCAATAAGCCTACGATGAGAGAGTCTTAATTGTAAATGTGTGTGGAGAGGGCTTGGCTTTCGGTGCCTAATAGCTAGGGCTGGCTTCTGGATGTTTCCTCATGTTCTAGCCAATGGGAACCATTAAAGGCATCCCATCTGCCAGTAAAGGATAAACTAATTATATGCACATAGGAAGTTGCTTCCGTTTTACCTATTCTTGGCTGAAAGCGGCTCTCTTGTTGGCGTCTGTCACATCACTTGCTACCTGGCTATTCAACTGGAGACAACAGGAACTGAATCTCAGCCTTCTGCATGCAAAACATGGGCTCTGTTGTCGAACTGTTCCTCTCCCTTCTATAGGATACATGTTAACGGGTGTAATAGCGCCCCACTGTTCATAAACAAGTCCTATTTGAGAAGGGAAAAATAGAATGGGGTAGCCAGAAATACCCACCTGGTATTTCCAAATGCTTCTTTCACCCTCCACAGAATTTCATGTGTGTGGTTACCTATTTCTAAAAAAGGCTTTGCTGTGCTCCTTAAAATGAAAACAACAACTCAGGGGTATTGTTATATGCACGTATTTAGCCCATAAGCCACATCAAAGCGGGAAAGAACACAAGACTCATTCATGTAATACGTTTAGCATTGTATTGTCCATCTCAGTTTAGCCTTTTCCAGCCTTTTTCAATCTCATCATCTTCTCAATTTGCCAAAGATTAAATGGGCTGTTCATTGAGAACTATCATGTGGCTTCTATAAGAAAAACCTTTTAAACCCTGGAAAGTGAAGTGAAACTATTTTTGGCATAAGGAGCGATTCTGGCTGTAGTGGATAAACCTTCTAGGAATTAATTAACTTGTACTGTGTACAGCGTTTGAACTGCCCTCTATTTGTCTTTCTCGGTGTATTTATTGTAGGCCCTTTTCCATCCACAAAATAGAAGAGTTCTTGCTCTCAGCTCTCCTCTACCCCACACCACACTTAAACCTGTAGCTGCAAGGGTGATACAATCACAGACAGACAGACAGATTGAGACAGAGAGACTGAGAGATGTTGAAAGCACTGCAGAACTAGCTTCAAAATATTCAAGTAACAGTGTGAGTCGCCCAGAGGAAAACAAAGCCATTTATTTTTTATTTTTAAGGGCCTTTCTAGACTGCTGTTGAGCCCTAAACAAGGGCCCCCAAATTGGTGTACAGTACAGGAAAACAAGAGAATCATTGAACAATTCAAAATATTACAAGCAACATCTAATCAAAGAATGAGCACAGAGAACAGAACAATTATCTAAAGGCCTTGCCTGTCTTCTTACAATCTCTCTCTCTCTGTCTTTCTGTCTGTCTGTCTGTCTCTCTCTCTCTCTCTCTCTCTCTGTGTGTGTGTGTGTGTGTGTGTGTGTGTGTGACAACCCTGTACACTCATGTTATTAGTACTGTGGTAATTTGTTTTTGTTCAAAAGGTGTAATTCAGATGGTGGGCCAATCTCTTGATGCCGATTTTTTTTGCAAAACCTTCCTTTCTTTGGGGCTTGAAACAATATTTACTACCTTTCATTCATACTTTTAAAAATTCAGGCCCTCCGCAGATCAGCAATGGAACAGAGCAACACTCTTCAGCCTCCATCTTTGAGCATGTGGACAGAATGTCACGCTCCTCTGAGGTCAGCCGAAGGGTTCCTAGCAAGATTCAGTTGATTGCCATGCAGCCAATCACAGCACCTCCAATTCAGAACCAGCCACTTGCTGACCGAGTAGCAGAGACCAACAAGATTAACAAGGAGGTAATCAATCCGTTCGGTAAACTGCCTTACAGCCTGTGAAAGCACCTTGCACTAAGAGCATAGATACACCATGGACATACAGAAAATATTGTTTTTACACCATACAAGTAAAGCACTCTTATGCATCTTCTAACAGTCATGGCTTCCCCCAAAGAACCAGGGAACAGTAGTTTCTTAAGGATAGTGAGACCTCCCACAGAGTTACAGTTCCCAGCAACCTTAATGTATTACAGTCCCCAGGCTTCTTTTGAGGAAGTCATGACTGTTAAAGCGGCACAAGAGCATTTTAAATGTATGGTGTAGCTGTGACATAAGAAAAGTCATTTAATAAAGATCCCTAGTTCCTCCCCTCCCCAACCCACTTAGAACCACAGTTCCCAAGATTCCCTGAGGAAAGGGAATGACTGAATAGGTTGACTGAACCACAGTTCCCAGAATTGTTTGCTGCATGCCATGATCTACCTTTTGAGTGTCACCTGGAGTGTCTAGAGCTCAGCTGGGGAATCTCAGGGCTCACAGACCCTCCTCTTTCAAACCTGGGCACCTGTGTTTTAGTAATCCTACTCTTGAATGCGACCACAGCCTTACCTTGCTGAACTAAGCCATGCAAGTGTGTGGGTTCTTAGGGAAACAGGAGTGTGAACAGCAGAGGGGAGTAAGCTTCTTCCATTCTAAGAGCAGTTTCTTCCATGCAACAATTCCTTAGCGTAAATCCCAGTTCTGCAGGGGATGTTTGAAAGGGAAGGGCAGGGAAAGCAGATATTTATTATTGTGTGTCCCCATGTTCAGCCAGGAGAGAGGGAACGTTTGCCAGTCCCTACTAACAGCAGACTGAGAGACAAATGTGAAGCGCAATAAACCCTCAGCAAGCCTTTGTCCAGACACTGATGAAAGGAGGAGATTAAAAATGGGGGAAGAGGGGAAATGGATGAACATGGCCTCTCTGTATGCTTTGATTTTGATTCCTTCCATTCAGCTTCCACTGGAGCAGATAATTCTGAATCTCTGCAGTGAAGATCATGTGACAAGTCAGTCAGTCCCAAAACAGGCACAGGAGACTTAATTGCACCCTGAGAAGTCAGGTCTAGTGCAAAGTAGAGGTGTTTTCCTCCGAGTTGGATAGTTCTTACTGTTATGCACTAAGAAAGGAAGTATTTTGAGTTGTGCCTCTTAATTCCCACCCATCCACCCCCCATTTCCGCTGTCAGAGGCAGTATATTTTATTTAAAAAATTAGGCTTTAGTACAGTTAAAATATATACAGTACATATTTAAAAAATCACATACACATCGCTACATTAAAAACGTCACAGCACCAGCCCTTTCCTTAAAAGTAAACCACCGTAACAGAGAAGAAAGTTCCAAAGGGCTGATTGCAGCAAGCAACTGATTCTGTAGGTTCACCCCATCTATATTTAAAAACAGGAAGAATAAGATTATAAAATAATAAAATAATAATAGAAATCGTTAAAAAGAATGAATGGCTTTAAATATATTGGAAGACAAGGTTCATATTTCTACCAAACATACCAAATATTCGTGAATGTTGTCAAATAAACTCCTATTTAGTGGGAATGTGCCAACCATGAGATTGTTTGGTCTAATTTTAATCCGTAAGCATGCATTCACACATGCATGCATGCATGCACACCCACACATTTTTCACTGTGTAAGCTTCACCTATAACTGTAGTCTAGATCTCTTCTAATTTCCTTGCTGCTGGGCTTTTATGGCAACCTGCAGGAAGTATAATTTGCAGCTTGTCAAACATTTTTTATTAGCATTGTGTGTTCCTCCCCTCTGTCTCTTAATTACCCATGCTGTGTTAATCATTATGCGGTATGTAAAAATTCTTCTACCTGGAATGAGTGTGAATGAATTGCAAGCTGGAGAATGAGATATTGAGGTGTAAGCTGGAGGTCCATTCAGCATTTTGCTTCCAAACTCTACACAGTCACTTCCCATCAAAGCAGAGAGAAGTTGTGCGTTCCAAAACGTTTATGCTCCTCTCTTTCTTTTTTCAAGATACAGACAGCTCTGAGGCATAAATCTGAAATTGAGCATCATCGCAACAAGATCAGACTTCGAGCCAAGCGCAAAGGACACTATGAGTTTCCGATCGTGGATGATATGGTTATCATCGACACCAAAGAGCAGCAGAGAATGTACCGCAAGGCGCAGATGCAGATAGACAAGATCTTGGACCCTGGAGGCAATATGCCTACTGTCTTCATAGAACACAGAAAGAGGTAACAGCAGCACAGAGACAGCCGGGGATGGAATTCTTTCTCTGTTAAATGTGAAAGTGTGCAAATGCTTGTCATAAAAGATAACAAGGTAGGCATGGAGATTAGACAGAACAGGAACTCAACCACAGAATGCACATTTAACAAAAAATACGGTACTTTTTATCATAAACGCTTAAAGGAAGTCAAATATAAAATGCTCATTTAAAACAGCACAATTAGCAAGAGGATAAAAGTATTATCATAAGCATAGAACATAGCTGCTACTCTGGCTACCAGCCCTGCCAGTGGCAGTTCATGGTGGGCGGCTGCTGTGGAAGCTCAGGCTCAAGGACCTGGGTCTGCGGTAAGAGACAGCCAAGGTGGTCTCTGGCCTCTTCAGCTGCCTCAGCTTTTGTAGCTGGAGTCAGTCAGGGCCCTGCTCTCCCAGGCCAGGTGGGGAAAGACCTGGGAGCAGGTCTTCCAGGACTCATAGCCAGGATGGCCTCACAGCAAGACGTGATTGCAAAGGAACAATAGGAAGCAACCTCTAAGCCCCTGAAAGTTCCTTTGCAACTGTGGCCTTACCTGTCCCACACCTAATGTCATGTAAGTGGCAGGTAAGTGACAGGCAGGTGTGGCTGGCTGAAAATGGCCCGTGGGCTAGTAGTTCCCTACCAATGTACTACATGAGCAAACCTTCATAATGTAAGGTTTGCACACTCCACATTCCCCTCGCTTCCTGAATCGGCAGGAGAAGGACATCTGAGTTTAGTTTCAGAATTTCAGCTTGACGTTATGTACAACTTAGGAATGCTGTTTAAAGCATACTGGTTAACGCCCCCTCAGCACGCTACAAACAGGAGCTTAAAGACTAAGTAGGAGAATTAAAGCATTTCCACCCCCCCCCCACTCACCACACCCCCTCTTTCCCCCCAGCCTATTACTGCATGCAACACTAATTTAGTCTCACAACAAATGAAACTGATCTGTAGAAAGCACAACATGAAAAAAGAGACAATGCACATATTTTTGTAAACTAAGAAATATTTAATAAACAATATTTATTGAAAAGAAAACATACTGGTTAACGTATTATCCCAACTGCAAAAGCCATTGTTTTAAGTTGACTTAACATTAAACTAACCAGTTTGGTTTAAAGCGGGATCCCTGGTGGGGACACACAAGCCCAAGGCTTTGATTGGTCCATGTAGTACTAAATCATGTTTTTCTGTTATGTGCAAATGATGCCTTTGTGTCCAGATTACTGATTAGCTGACTAAGTTAAACTTACACCATTAATTCAGCTTTATAGTTTGACCGGTGACAGCTCCGTGTGATGTGGCTCTTTTATCTGTTTGCTTGCTATTTGTCTGTGATATTTATCTATTTATTTAGATTTGGTCAAAACTCTCAGGGCCAATTGCACCAATAAAAGCAATACAACACAACAAATAAAAGCAATAAACAGCAACAATGGATTAAAAGTCCCCGCATAGAGCTTCCAGAGACAGATAGAAACTGAAAAGGCTCAGAAAATCAAAAAGCTTTTATTTGGCTCAGATTCTACAAAGACACTTAAATTTATGAAAGATGCTATCTTGAAAAAAGGCTCAGAATTGCCCCGCCCCCAACTGGGATGCTCCTAGGAAGCCCTAAGATGTTTTGCTTTTTCCTTCTTTTTATTTTTACCTAGTTCTCGAGCCAAACGTTCTCCGAAGCAGCGCCGGAGGCATCAGATTAATGGAAGTCCAATGGATGCGGACAAGGACCGGCTAATTACAACTGACAGCGATGGGACTTACAAGAGACCTCCAGGAGTCAACAACTCTGCATATATTGTATGTTTAAAACCTTTTGGAAGGCAACACTTTCTTTCTACTTGTATGATAAGTTGCGGGTTGTGGGAAAGGCTTTCAGGAAGCACTAGCCTTGCTGGCTGGAGTCTGAATAATGCAAGAACCCACTGTGAATTACAGCCTTGTGAAACCATGAGCTTTCACAACAAACGCCTTGTGCATAGCCCTTTCTCAAATCCGTTATCTAGTACCTGCCCAGAGTGGCCTGGGCAACCCAGCCAGATGGGCGGGGTATAAATAATAAAAGTAGTAGTAGTAGTAGTCGTAGTAGGGCAGGTGTAACTGGCTACTCAAGAAGTCTTCATTCATTGTGGACCAATTCACTCTGCAAACCCAAAGTTGAGCGAGAGGTTTGCAGTTTCTTGTTGGCATCAGTGCTTCTTGGATTATGCACAACTCACCACCAAAGGGATGTGCTATTAATGATTCACATGCATCCCTTGTAATATCTGCAGGTAGATGTGCAAAATGCCACACGCAGACGGCATCATTGCAACACGTAAAACCGTTCTTGAAACGCTGGGAACTTTGACATTATAACAGCTGTTCAGGCCGTGCTTTCCTCCTTATGCTGCCATCTTCCTGTTACCTTTGCAGTCTGATCCTGACCTTCCTGCCGAACCCCAGACGCCTTCTTCAACTGATTTGGGGAAGTACTCAGGCCTCCCCTCGCATCCTGCCCAATATATCCCTCCTCAGCCATCCATTGAAGAGGCCCGGCAGACAATGCATTCTCTTCTGGATGATGCCTTCGCCCTGGTGGCCCCAAGTAGCCAAGCATCCAATTCTGCTGCCATCACGCACTCCGGAGGGTCAGCGGGGCAGCCCACAAACACTCCTGTTCGAGCAGCGAGGGACACTCCCAGCAGCCAGTGGGGGTCACCGTATGGTCAAACACACACAGTAAGCAACCCAGCTGGGGGTCATTTCAAGACTCCACTGTGCAGTTTTAGAGCCTATCCTTACTTCGGCCATTGTGCTTTCATGGTTTTTATCTCTTCAGATATCTAGTCCATTCCCTCCCCAAGATTCGGGGTGGTTTAGGTATAATTCTACTGTGTATGCAGTAATGGATTTCCAGCACTCTTGAATCTTATATCCTCCTGGCATGCATTCTGTATAAGGGTGCTACAACCAGGGGGAATCCACTGTTTGTAGACCTTACCACAGCTAACTTTGAGCTTTTTTTACAAGTGGCATATAAATTTTTATGAAATAAAACTAATTCTGTTGTTGTGGTGACAAAGGTGAGGCTGGCAAGCAAGTGTAGCCACGCTCAGTTAGCAGAAAATTTGCAAGCAGGGCTGATGCAGTGAGGTGCAGTGCAGGCACAGCCGTGGGAGAGTCAGATTGGCTCCGCCATCGCGCCTGCACCATGCTGACTTCCCT
This sequence comes from Podarcis vaucheri, assembly GCF_965113315.1. Lineage (NCBI taxonomy): Eukaryota > Metazoa > Chordata > Lepidosauria > Squamata > Lacertidae > Podarcis > Podarcis vaucheri. The sequence goes on from NC_138748.1 coordinate 51,922,028, forward strand.
GCTGCCTCACCCACCTCCGTCTCAGTGAGTGGCAGTGATCCTAACATTGGGAAGCCATGTAAACAGCACCTCCCACCTTGCCCCGCTTTGCTGAATGCTGCTGATTTGCTGTATGGCTGAAGAGACCTACAGCCCTGTAAATAATGTAATGGCTTATAAATCCAGAAAATTCAGATATATTACTATGAGTGAATGTTGTGCAAGTAGAATTCAGAACGCATCTTTCTAAAAACAAGATTACTTGTTTATGGGCTGATTAATCCCCTCCAGTACTGCTGAGAGAGGGTGTTTAGAAATTCTCCCTATCCGTTTTACTTAACTGTGAGTTCCCACGCCATTCAAACAGGGGTTTTAGCTAACAGTAACTGGTTGGTTTCAACAAGCCAGCTTCGTTACCTAAGGTTTGAAGTTGCCTTGATTTAAAACTAACCCTAGTTAATGTTAAACTGCACTCCCCTGTTTGGATGACAGAAGAAGTAGGGGTTAAAGCAGGCATAGGCAAACTCCGGCCCTCCAGATGTTTGGGACTACAATTCCCATCATCCCTGACCACTGGTCCTGTTAGCTAATGATGATGGGAATTGTAGTCCCAAACACCTGGAGGGCCAGAGTTTGCCTATGCCTGGGTTAAAGGAAAGCAAATGCTTCTGACCAATCTCTTGGCAGATCCTGGGAGGGGGTTAGGCACACTGACATATCACTAAGCCACGTTTTAGTGTTATGTCTGAATGCAGCCATTGTGATGTATCAATAAGTGGTTTTTAATCTTCATTTGTTCAGAAATGTTCAGAAACTAGAGCCATGGATCATTTTAATTTTAAATCCCTCTTTAAAATGTTTTTTTTTTTTCTGATGCATGGTCTTTTCCCAGAGATACATGGAATTTGGGATGACTCCTCCAACAGCTCCAGGCCTGCTACAAAGGTAGTTCCCTGACAGTTTGTTTGATTCATGTGTTTCTGCTAGTTGATGTATTTATTCCAAGTAGACCAGAAATTGTCAGCAGCTGTCGGAGATGGTTACTATAGATGCTTCTTTCTTCCTGATCTTGTGCCAGATTTTGAGGTGCTAACTAGACATTATGATGGGGGACACAGGTGCTGCATGGTTCAGTCCCTTTTCCTGCTGATGTCTGGTTTCACACAGCGTCTCGTGTGATGTCGTTGGGCTGTTCCCTTCCCAACGGTGGCCAGTGATCTGTGGCAGAAATAAGGGAGTGCCCCGTGTGGCAGCTTAGGTTCGTGCATTGTGTAATGACTAATTCAGGGGTCCACAAACTAAGGCCCGTGGGATGGATAAGGCCCAAGGGACTTGTTTATCCGGCCCATGGCAAGTCCCGTCACCCACTGCTGCCGCCCGCTCTAACCGGCGCTGCGCTGCGTGGCTGCCCACTTCCGGGTCGAAGGAGCACAGGAAATAGCTTGTGCGCATGCACAAACGTTATTTGCGCATGCACAAGCATTATTTCCGGTGCACATCCCAGGCGGAGGAGGCCCGTTCACATGCACACAAGCTATTTCCGGTGCTCCTCTGACCCGGAAGTGCATCGGAAATAGCATGTGCGCATGCGTATGGGCACGCGCTCCCCTGCCCTCCGGCCTCCTGCGCAATTGGCGCTGGAGACACTGGCCCAAGGCGCCGTAAGTTAGCTGACCCCTGGACTAATTGCATCCTGACCATCGTGTAGCTACTGCGTTGTTTGCTTTTGTGTTTGTGTCAAACGTTCACAAACTGCTTTCTTTTTCACACATGACACTGAGACAGCAAGCAGGAGTAAAATCAAATTTTCTGCTGTGCTCATAACAAGGCGATGTAGCATCCTTTTGTCCTAAACTGCACCAGCCGCAATTGCGATAAAACACTTAACTGCCCTCAGATTTTCTTCTTTCAGAGTAGGCAGCTATTTCTGGATTAGGCAATTTGGATGGTGATTTATTCTTCATTACTGAAAAGAGAACGTGAGCAAGCCCTTTCAGTCATTATCTAATGAATGCTGTCTGGTTATCTGAACCCCATTCATTTTTTGTGTGGAAGCCCCATTGAATTTAATGGAGTTGGTGAACTTTAGGGGTGGAGGAAGAAAAGTTGCTGTGATACCAAACTGTTAATCAATGTCACAGTCAAGTGGTTCAGAAAACCAGTTCTTGGAACAGTGACTGGAAAAACAAATTGGTCTTTTTCTCTGCAGTAATGTAATTAAGATTATCAGTGGGCTGGAACCAAGCTGGGTTCTGCATGTATTGCTCATGTAACTCCTTTCCAGTACGGTAAGACAGAAAAGCTCCAGCACCTAGACAGCACTTATCTGAAATTCAGCGCAAAATTGGGAGCGGGGTGCCAGGGTGGGGGGAGGGTTGATATTCTGCATTTAAACTTTCTGATTGTGCAAGCAGAAATCAAAGTTCTGAAATTTGAAAAATGGTAAATACATGCTTATTGCATAGCTGTTAATTGTTGTGTTTCTCCAAGAACTTGGCATAGTCAAATTTCAAAGAGGCAAAATCAAAACAAGCAATAATGTTAGGAGGGAAGGAATCACCATAATCATGAATGAAAAATGAAATAGAAAAATCAGTGGATTGAATGAATGGAATTTTGCTTTGTCAGAAGCACAACAGACGAATAAGAGCTAAAATACCCAATTTGCGGGGAAAAATTGATCCCACTTGTCCAAATACCAACTGCTATCATTTTCAGATCTTAAAATTTGATTTTAAGGGACTCTAAAAAGTTGAATTAGCCAGTTGTCAGGCAATAGCTGTAAATCTTATTTAATAGTTTACACATTTAGTACAGCAGCGGTGTTCCTAACTGGGAATGTTAAAAACACTTGAATTAGGGACTATGTTTTGCAAGCATGTTTAAATCTGGAGTTTGATTTGAAAATTGAGAACCTACTCGATCTAGCAGTGAACAGAAAGCCCTGCCTCCCACATAATCTCCATTGTTTTATTCAATAATATATTGGGATGCAGATTTCCTCAGCAGCTAGGCAAAATGTACAAATACGTACCATAGCATATATTTAAAGTTTGTGGAAAATTATTAGAGACCATTGTTTGATTTTTTTAAATTTATATTCCACCCTTCCCCCTGAAGGAGCTTAGACACAGCAATCATAAAACATTTAAAAACCAACAGCTAAAAGCAGTTCTGTATTTTTTATTAAAAAATTATTAAAAACAGTGATCTCAGGGTTGCCAGGAACAGTATCTGTCAGCTTCATGTGTTGTTTTCATTATTTTCTATGCCTAAAGGACTTCTGGCTAGATCTTTCAGGCTAAAGCAGAGGATATAATGCATGTGAAGCAGCCATGGCGCTGTGTTTACATGGGGCAGAGCTATAGAAGCTGCACACACATGTTTTACAGAGTCCTTAGTGGACAGAGAGCTTCACACAGTAAAGCAAGCAGTGGTACATTGCATGGTTGGAATACGGGATGCCACTGTCTCCGGAGGTCAGTCATTCTGGCATTGTTCTTCTGTTCTTGATCTACCAACAGGCAAAACCTGGGCCCAGGTTTCCTTCCCCCGGTCGAATTAATGCACCCAGACCAGCAGCCTTCTGATGTTCAGTATTCCACAAGGGGGATCTACCCGGAGGAAATGCCATCCGTGGCCCGGCCGCGACCAGTTGGAAGCACCGCAGGTACTTGAGGGTTCCTTAAGCTATTGCGCACTTGCAGTGACTCTCTCATAACCAGCTGGCCCCATTCCACAACTCAAGCATTTACTGGGAGCAGATGTGGCTGCATCTAGAATGCAAACAAGGGGCTTGCTAGAATAATAGAACCAAGAGAATTGTAGAGTTGGAAGTGACCCAAGAGTCATCTAGTCCAATGAAGTCCCCTTCAACTCTGAGCATGTGTATCCTGCATGCATGGACCTGGGGAGGAGCAGGATGGCTGTAGCTACTTATAGAAGGTGCTCATTGGTCTCCTAATAAAAGGAATGGTAGGGTACCTAACATAATGCATTCATAGCTGAGCACAGTTACAGTGCACATATATGTGTGTGTTCTACTTCCACTGCCAGAGACATTGTGCCTCTGAATACTAGCTGCTGGGCAGAGTGGTCATGTCCATCTTGCAGGCTTCCCACAGGTGTCTGGGTGGCCACTGAGAACAGGATGCTCAGCTAGATGGGCTAATGTCCTGATCAACAGGCTTATCTTATGTTCTAAATACTAAGTTATACATCTGGGTAGCTTTCAGAGGGCATCTAAAATGATATAGTGAGGACACTTGCCTAAATTCAGTAGGCAAGGACTTCCAAAGCACCATTGCTCAAAGATCGTCTCCTTGCAAATGTGCAATGAACGTTATGTGGAACTTGTAAACACAACAGTTTCTATGTGTTTTAAAGGGAGGTTGTTTCGTTTAAAGAGGAAATGTACACATTTCATAACTGATTCCAGTATTCGAAGCAGGCCTGAGGACATCTCCAGGATACTGGTCTCAACTTCACAACTAGCCAGGAGTTATAGGCAAACCGGTGTTACATCTGTAGAGCTGAGTGTCTTGCAGTAAGCAAATATTTCTGCTCTTCCACTAAGGGCAAATCACTAGCATGCAAACCTTAAAACACACACACACACATTCTTTTCAATTACACATTAATAATACTTGCAATATTTATAGGGTCAGTGGGCCAGAAGTATTACCTGGCCTGTTCCTTACCTGTCTACCTCCACCATGCCTAATAGAACCCTAATTTTATACCACACAGAAACACCTTCCCATTTGCAAAAAAAAAAAAAAGGACGTGCATGCAAATGGGTCCTTTTGTTGCCCTTCCTTTGGGAGCTTTTTTAAAAACAACAACAACGAAAAAAAGGTTTAGTTTGATTAAATGAAGTCAGGCTTTCCTTATCCTCACATGCCACTCCCCCCCCCCCATATACTTGTTTTGATCCCCTGCTGCTGCCAGTTTTCATTTGCCCTTCACCCTTCTGTTGCTGCATGGAAAGACCAAACAGAAAACAAACAAATATTTGCTTTTAAGGTTCTCAGATACAGCACCTCACTCAGGTGGGAATTGCTAGCAGGATCGGAGGTCAACAAGTGGAGATCCCCTCAGGCAGAGCAGGGCATGGCCAGCTGGGGGAACCCGGGTGGCCCCCGTATCGTGGAGAGGATGAATATGCTAGGAGAGAAGCAGTGAGTACTGTGCTTCATGTTTGAATAGTTTCCGAAGCAGTGTTCTGTTCAGCTGTTTCTCCCCCCCCTTTTTTTTCCATCCTGTGCTGCTTGGGGAACTTCCTCTCAAGACATCTCTACCTGCTCCTCTGACCTCAGCCCGCTGCTTTTGTCACTTTCGCATTCCAGCCCCCAAACTCTGCTTCTCTGTCTTCTTCATTATCACCCTTGGCTTCTCTCCTCTGTGCCCAGAGGATGGAGAGCCTGTGGCCCTCCAGATGTTGCCCGGACTCCAGCTCCCATCAGCCCCAGTCAGCATGGCCAGTGGTGAGGGATGATGGGAGTTGCAGTCCAACACCAGGGATGTTTAACAAACCAGTTGCGTTCGAGTGAGATTTGAATGCTGGGAATCGCAGGTGGGGAGAGCGCTGTGGAGTCCGTGTCCAGCTTGCAGGCCTCCTGCAGGCATTGGCTTGGCCACTGTGAGAAAGGCCTGACCCAGCAGGGTCTTCTTACGTTCTTACGTACCATCTGGATGGCCACAGGTCCCCCACCCCTGATCCATGCTCTCGGTGGGCTCTGCTCCCCTGAAATCGTCTCATGAGACCACTGTAGGTAGAGAGCACTAACAACAACAACAACAAAGACACAGATCGTCTCGCTGATGTTAGTGGAGCCTTGTCAGTTCCTAACATCGGCTATGGAGTACGGAGTTGAAGTTGCCTTGAGCACAGCAAAACAAAATGCCATGTGTTTGCACAGGGATGTTTTAGTTTTAGAAACCAGTTGGGCAAGACACTACTTCTAGAACATGGGGTTCATTTTTTCTCAAGAGCAGACCCATTGAAATTAACAAACCTAAAAAAAAGTGGGTCACATGGGGTGGTTTGTTTTTTGTTTTTTTTAAAAGGTTTTGAAGTTTGATCAAAGCCCACGTGAACCTACTTGAGTAATAGTGGGATTAATCTGCACAACACGGTCAATGCTGTCTTTGTCATGCTACCTTCACCTTTTGGAGAAGATCCCCAAAACACTGTTTGTTCCTTTTTGTAATCAGCCGTAGCTCACTAGTGGGTTCTCCCAACTCTCTGTTGTCTTGTCTCTTCAGCTCCTTCCTTCGTTGAAGGAAGACGCAGTACTGCCTGAAGTGCATTATTGCAAGCAATAATGGTGTCCCCATTCCACCCACCCTATCTGAGCCCCAAAATGGAGAAATAACTTTTAAAGAGACTCAGAAAAAGAATAAATCACAATGCATTCCTGGCTTCCCAAAGGAAAAGTTGGAACTCTCAACACTGCTGCTGATCAGACATGACGTTGGCTAGGGATGGGCAATTGGTCCCTATTATTGGGCCATGGAGGCAAACTTCTAGTAAGTGGTGTACCACAATAACCATAGTGGAACTGGGGTCTTTGTGGAAGGGCCATAGCTCAGTGGTGGAGCACGTGCTTTGCATGCAGATGGTCCCGGGTTCAATGCCTAGTATCGCCAGGTAGGGCTGGGAGAGGCTTCCACCTAAAACCCAGGGCAACTGCTGTCAGTCAGTGTAGGCACTATTGAGCTAGATAGACCAGATGATCTGACTTGGTGACCCTACAATCTTGCCATTTCGTGCAACATTACACGGTTGCCTTCATGCAAGGAAGGGGGAAGGGAAGAGATTTGGAACACCCCATACAAATTTGGCCATCTGTCCCACCGTCTCTCCCTTTAGTATGTATTGTATTAACCCTGCAGGTGACACGACTCCTATTTTGGGAGAAGACGCTTGTGAGAGACCTGTTATTTCAGCAGACACGATGGTGGCTTTAGGTGCACCGGGGCCATTCCACAAAGAAACGTGCGCATTCTCCTGTGCCCTATATAGTTTCCTTATCACCATGTAAACCATAGCTGCCCAGCTGGTGCCAAAAGTTGGGCAAGTGCTCTGGGCGGATGAGGGCAGGAGGTAGGCGATGGGCAGGCCCAAGACTGGGTCAGTGCAAGAAGATAACCTGGTGGCTTCCCTCTGCAGTGGCATTGCTCCAGTTCAGGGAAATCTGTTTATCTGAAAGCTTTAGATCAGGTGACGGCACTGGATTGGCCTTGTGACACCACCTGACTTTGTGGCCCAGGAGGATTCTGGTTTCCGGTGTGACATCTGTGAACCTTTGCAGGGCAGCGCTATAGGCAGCCTGGTTTGAGCCCCACAGCCTCTGATACCAGGTCCAAATCATCCATATATTTGTACTGTCCTCAGAAACACATAATTGAGTATCTCTCTCTCTCTCTATCTCTCTTTCTCTACCACCTGCTGGTTCTAACTGGGTTAAACTCCTCTGTACTTGTTTGCCACGGCAATTAGCTGAATTTCTGCTGCTTTTGCATGCCCTGCCATTGCTAATATTGTTGGCTCAGTGTTGCTTTGCAGCCCTTTGTTGGTTCTTTCTTCCTTCGGCCTATTTTACCTGTACTGCCCAAGTTTTTGCAACTTCTTACAGTTTGGGTTTGTGTGTGCTCTCCTTTCAAGAGCACAGGGGGGTATTCTGACGCTGAAGCGGACACGGTTGGTGTGCAAACATTGTTTAATTTTGATGATCAGTGCATGCATCGCCCATTCAAATGTATTTTGGTAAGGCTACTTACTACAACCCAACGACCATCCTTTTGTTATGACTTCCCTTCATCTTACTCACCTTCATGCTTTTCAGAGCAAATTAATTCCCCTCTTCCCCAGTTCGAGTCCGTGGCTCTTTTTAGACAAGCCAGATGGCGTGTTATAAATTGACGCTGTCAGCCCTGCTGCAAAAATACATAACAGGCATGCACCTTGACGTAGTCGCCTTTTTGTGGTCTCAAAGCAGATGTGAAAACAGTCTAGGTATTAAATTCCTGATACAAATAGATGGTGCTTTCTGACCCACTGCACGGCCATTAATCTCCAGGTCACTGAAAACAAGCCCTGCACCAAACCCCAGTGCCTTTTGGCACACCTTGGAGGTTAGTGTTATTATGGGATAAGCAATTGTGGACTGGAATCCACTTCATCAGATTTATGAATGTTTTAATCCTAATTTGGGGTGTGTGTATAAAATCACACAAACACACAGTTGTGGGGGGGGGTGAGCAATGAGGTCAGAGAGAAGTAAAGCACAAAAAATGTAGATGGTATGTAAAATAAGCCTACATACATGTAGTGTAAGTACAGCGATCACTTCTTAATGCCTCCCCTCTGCATCCACACACATACATCACGAATCAGTACTGTCTGTGGGAAACACAACACTCCTTGCTGTCTTGTCAGTCGGGCCACAGCAGATACATGTTTCAACCTGGAGGGTGTAGAATTGCAGAATTGGAAAAGGACCATCAGAGTCAATAGTCCAGTCCCCGGCATTGCCTGAATCTTTTGCCTAGCCCAGTGGGGCTTGAACCCATGACCTTGAGGTTAAGAGTCTCATGCTGTACTGACTGAGCTTTGCTTCAGAGTCAGTCTTGATATCTACGAGGCAAGTATTTGGCCTTTAATGTATTATGATAGTCAGTCCAGCTGGGTGTTGTTACATCTGATTTATTTAAAATAATTTAGATTGGTTGTTGGAAATATTTTTGCGCTTATTATTTGTGCATATGCCAGGTTGGCAGACTTATGCACACACCCATACCTAAGTGACCACTGAAGAAGGCCTTTTTTTCAAAAAGTGTTTGTTTCTGTCTATCTAGCTATACATACACACCCCCTGGGCTTTGACATCAGGACCTCCTGTTAAAGAGCAGGTAATAATGGTAGTGGTGGTAGTGGTGATGGTGATAATCGTGTTTATCATGGAGCTACAACAGTTCATTTTAATTTTGTTCTCTCAATTTGCTTGCTGTCATTATACATACCTGCTGACTCTGTATATGCATCTGATGAAGCAGAACTCTAGTCCATGAAAACTTACACCATCCTTCCTAACATGCTTTAGTCTTAAAAGTGCCACAAGACTCTGGTTTTTTTCTCTTTTTTTACTGCGACAGGCTATTACGGCTCCTCTCTGGAAGCTGTGTTTTAACAGTTGCTTGTAGAGCAGCCCTGAGACTCCAGGAGCGCCAACATTTCTCCCAAATAATTGCATGCGTTCCAACTTTTCCAGTTTTGCGTTTCAGATCCAAGAGAAACTCACTTGCTTTCTTCTCTGCCTTGGTTTTTGTTTGTTTGGTCTTCTGCCTCCTCATCTTTTCACCTACACTTCCCAAACAGAAAACGCAGTAATGCTTTGTGCCTTTCCCCAGACACATACGCCTGGACATCAAGAATATTCCTCCTCACCAGTATTCCAGATGCCGAGGACTTCGGCCCGACAGCCCTCAGCTCCTCCTGTGCAGCTTCCACACAGCAACCACCAGGGCCCGGGGCTCTGCTACAACACCAGCTCCACTGAGGACCTGCAGCCGGGTCACTCGTCGGCCTCTCTCATCAAAGCAATCCGAGAGGAGCTCCTCCGCCTCTCTCAGAAACAGACCGTTGTGCAGAACTTCCACAGCTGATTTGCCATGTCGCTGCAAATCTGCCAAGTGTATCTGCTTCCCGTGGAAGCTAGACTCACAGGAAATCAGCAGGAGCCCTGTTCTTCTGTCAGAGGAATGAGCGTGTACAATACAAGAGAAATGGGGCACGGTGAGAAAGAACTCTGCAGAATTGGCAGCAGCGCAAGATAGAAATTCGTTCTTGAGGGTGAGGGAAACCTGGGAAGATGTAACAAGCATTGGGCTTGTGTGTCTTTGATTGGGATCTTTGGTTGGGACTGTTTCGATGACAGTTCTGGTCTAGAAGCCAAGCGCTGCAAGAGATGGCAAAGCCATCCCCTAACAGAGCAATGCACGAGACTCCATGTTTGAAGAAGGAAAGTGAAGTTTGCAAGATGGAGTTATAGCTGTTTTCTCATGAGAGACTGCAAGAGTCTGATGGTTTCAAACACCCCGAAGAAGGTTGGCCGTGTGTGCTGCTGATAAGTGTCACTTCGAATACACAAGAAGCCGTGTTGATCCTGTGCAAGCAATTACTTTAAAGAAAGCATTGTTAAGACTCCACAAATAAAAGACTTGGAGCCACCTGTTAACAAACCGGAACAATAATAGTTGTTGTTAAATATTGCTCTGTGCTTCCAAATGGAGCCGTTCTCTGCACTCTCCCTTGTTGTTCTTCTGGTGCTGAAGCTTCAAAATGTCCCTTCATCCTGATGTTTGCAAAGTTGAAATGATGGCCTTTTTTAAAACAAAAACAAAACCCTAACTAACTAACTAACAAAAAAACCAAGGATATAGTCATTTGTATTCATTCAGGCTGAGAGAGAAAAACAATTCTCCTTTTTTAAAAAAAGAAAGTAAAGACTTACTTGGTATTCATAATTGATAGGTGGAAATAGGAGGGGATGGAAATGTTTAAGGCAGTTTCACAAGTGACATGAAGACACTATTCTACATGGTGAGGACATCTCAACACCTGCATTAATGACACTGAAATTACACCTCAGGCAGTGGGGGAAAGGTGATGTACAAATGCTTTAAATAAACACAACTGGCTCCAGTTTTGTGATGAAAGAACATCAGAGAGCCCCTAGCTAGCCCATTGCCATTCCATTTTTCTGCCTCCTTCCCACCTTACAGTGGGAGCCGGTGTGGTGTATTGGTCAAGAGCAGTGGACTCGTAATCTGGTGAACCGGGTTTGCTTCCCCGCTCCTCCACATGCAGCTGCTGGGTGACCTTGGGCTAGTCACACTTCTCTAAAGTCTCTCAGCCCCACTCACCTCAGTGTTTGTTGAGGGGGAGGAAGGGAAAGGAGATTGTTAGCCGCTTTGAGACTCCTTAGGGAAGTGTTAAAGTGGGATATCAAATCCAAACTCCAACTCCTCCTCCTCTTCTTCTGCTTCTAACCTGAAAGGTGTATGCCAACAAGGGGAGAACATGGAATGTGTACATTTAATGTGCCTCCACGCTATTTCAAGTAGGTCACCTTCCCTTTGGCCCCATCCTCTGCTGCAGAAAACCAAGAGCCTTTCATATTGAAGCATTTCCCCACTCCTAATTCTCATCATTATTACCCGGGCATACTTGCATCCAGAACTCATTGGAGCTCAGTTCCGGCACCTCTCAGGTGGGCACCATTGCCATTCTAAGAGGACAAGGGAGGTGTTCATAGTGTATTCCAGCTCCTCTTTTTCTAGAAAAATAGTACTGATCATTACCATTTAAAAAGAGAGAAGCAAATGCACCATCTTTCAGATGCTGCACATACTCCCAAGGGGTGAGCCTAGTTAATTGCTTCATCTTCAGAAAGGGTGGAGACAAGTCTGTTCAAGATTATATTTGTCCACGGCTGACCCAACTAGCTATGAAACACTGGATGGGAATGTCAATCCACTTCCTCATTGGTGCCTCAGTTTTAAAATGAGCATCTTCTAAGAGACGGTAAGCCAGTGGACAGCATTCACGTGGCAGGAAAGAGGCAGAGAGTTTACACGAGAGCCAGCCCACGTGTGCAACCAGGTATACAACTGATGGGGAGCTAAAGCTGATCTTGGTTCTCAGGTTAGTGAAATGTAAGGTATACATGGTACCAGACATGCTTCATTCACTTCATTCATTTCTTCCCTTAAAAAAGTCATTTCCCCCACACTGTATTTTTAAAGTGTATTCTTTAGACATGTTAGGTATTCACTTGAAATGCAATGTTAGTGGAGGCTGATCTGTTAGGGCAAATGGGGCACTGCCCCACCAACCTCAGTCTGCTCTCAGCCAGCCCCTGCTTGCCTTCTTACTTGCAACCAGCCCAGAAGGTAGCACTGCCTGTTATCTTCATCCTCTATAGAGTCAGTGTTGCTCTTGCGGAACTCAGCAGGGAAGAGGATGGGGACAAAACTGGAATTAGTTTTGCTCCGCCTGTCGTTGGCTCTGGCTCCACCTACTGGTGGCCTCCCAGCCTTCCACCCTACCCACCAAAATGGGCACCAGCCCCGACTGATAGTAACATGCAAATTGGCCTTGAAAGGCAGTCTTAACATCACTTGTGAAAACTCCCTTTGTGTTTAAGCTGGGGAGGAGGGGGTGGTAGATTAAGCTTTTGTGTCAATTTGCCAAAAGGTCACGAATGCAGAAGTGCCGCGTTTCTTATGAGACTTAAAAGCGGCAAGTCTGTAGTTTGAAATGAGACGAGCAGAAGAGGCCAACCAGGATGATATCACAACACCAGCACTAGTTTGTCATAAACCACCCTCTGTATTTGGGTTCTTGATGAAGCCTACAAATAAAGTGTTAACCTTGTGATGAAAAAAAGGACCATTTTAGAATAACAAAAGCTTAGATTTCACCATTAGATGCAACCTCTGCATTTGTACGTGTTCCTACTGATAATGACGGTACATGCCATCCAGGCACTAGTTTTTACAGAATTTTAATTTTATTGCTAGTTGTGAGGTGTAATTTACTGTCCTACAGCCATTGCTTAATTGTAACCTGCGTAATAATAACGAGTGGAACTTCTAACTAAATTATTTTCTTTGTTGGAGTGTATTTTTTCCCGTTTTTGTTTTTTAACTTAGACTAAATTAAAGCTAAAGCAGTGGCACAAAGACAGTCGGAAGCAGTTATTTGTGTGGAGGTGTGGCTTCAATGCATTTACTGTCTTAAGGTATTAATGAATGAACTGATGGTCTACCCCTTTGCTTGATTCACCAGTGTGTTTAACCTTGCCTTGTTGATTTTTGAAAACGCACCCCACATTGAATACCTTGACACACGCACCCTCCACTAATGTGTTTGGAGCAAGAGTCCCAGGGCATCTTGGTTCAATCAAACAGAAGGAGCTGATTCACATATCTTTTGCTGGTAGATTTGGTTCCTTTCCCATGGATACCATTGGCGCCCTCTACACGAGCTCTGAGATCCATGTGACAAATAATACCAATCTGTAGGCTGGGGAAATTGAGATTGCTGAGCTCTTTGATGAAAATCCTATTCAGGGCTGTCTTAAGCATATGTGGCACCGGGGTGCAAAGATCCGCCTGGCGCCCCCCCCCCCAAGATTGCTCAGTCCTAGGCGCGCAGGAGGGCGGAGCCTGCCAACCACCTCAGTGTCTGGCTGGCTCGGTTGCCCCCAAACGCGCGGCACTCCAACCAACAGGCAGGCTCTTCCCAGGACTCGACTCTCAGCCTGGCGCCCTCTGGTGCCTTTCACCCCTAGCCCCTATAGGTAAGACGGCCCTGATCCTGTTGCCTAAGAGGGGCTGATTCATCATAGGTTGAAAATAGATGTATAGAATGAAGAACAGGCACAAGAAGCCAAGGCTGTAATCACATTAATATCCAATATTATCAAAAGCATGCAAAAAGTAATTTTAAGTCAATGGCAACACTCAGGCGCAACTTCATAACCCATGGTAATGAGAGCATGGATGAATGATGTAGCCATCTCTCCTTCCTTGACTCTCCTCTCTGCTGGTCATGTTCCAGTCTTGGTATGAAGATATGAAGATCCTTGCTGGTATTAAGCTTATTATCTTGGTTTGTTAACTAATCTTAGCCCTAAGTTCCTTGGTTCTTAGGTAAAGGGAAATGCTGATGATGCAAACCAGGATCTCTGTGCTGAAGCTGGTATGCAATGGATGGAGGGAAGAGCCATAGGCACAGCCACAGACGAATATACAGATGTGGCCAAAGTCAGTTTGTGGCGATATACTAAGGTGAATCCCATCAGTTAGCATGGAAGTGGCTAGCAAAGAGGTGTCATTAACCTATAGTTAATGACAAAGTCAGCTCAGGCTAGATACTCATGCACACTAAGTATATAACAAGGATGAAAGGACTTTGCTTTGACATCCACAAAGTGGGTGATCGGTTGGTCCTAAGTTGGTTTAGCTGTCTGGAGTAGAGTTAATAAACTTTTCACCATACATTCCAGTTGGGTGGTATATAGCACTCTAAATGTACATTTACTTTAATTACGGGTTCTTCCTGTTGTGTGTTTGATAAAATACCTTGCGTGACACACTTAATTGCTGTTCAAGATAGTAACGTTGAAATCCTGCCTATGTGACTTTTTATGCACACACAAGACTGTGGTATAAATAAAATATATAAGTTTTGCTTCTCTGAAAGAAATAAAAACGGGTATAGAATCCTCAGTAGGATAGTTTTAAATTATTCAAAATATCTATTCCTGATATTTGTGGGAGGAGAGAAGGGGGGGGGAAAGGTGTGGGAAATATTCTATAAATATATATATATATATTTCTTGAGCTATCAAATTCCACCAGTGTTCCTTAATAGAAGCATTTGAATTGGGTGTTTTTTTAAATCAGGCCATTTGGTTTAGTAGTGTTGTGTATACTATCTGAATGCAACATTTATAGTATTTATCCAGAAAGAGCACTTGTTCTCACTTCTATTAATAAGCAGAGCATTCTGCATGTGCTAGAACTTTGCTAACTGTGTAGGCAGAGCTGCCCACGATGCTGTTCACATGTGAGTGAGTGTGCTCTGTGCACAAAATTTTTGGGGATCGAAATAATATTTGGAAGTCATATATAGCAGTAGAATGGGAGTCCAAACAGCTAGTTGGGTTTCATCTTGAAGTCCATAGTTCTTTGCCACAACAAAGTGATGTACTTCGAACATGGAATTGGTGGGTGGGTTTCTCACCACTGACTTCAACATCAAGGATTGGTCCGGGGGGGGGGGGGAGTATACCCCAAGGTTAAAATAGCCCCTACTCGCATAATGTTTTGTGCACATGAAAATCATTGAAGAACTTTCCTCAACATATCTCCAAGTTTAACTCCCTTTGTTACCAACTCATTTGTTACACTGAGAGTAAGGGCCAAGTGAGGCATCACTCAGGAGGTTGGTGTAACGCAGGGGTAGGCAACCTAAGGCCGGTGGGCCAGATGCGGCCCAGTCACCTTCTCAATCATGCCCACGATCGGTCCGGGAATCAGCATGTTTTTACATGAGTAGAATGTGTGCTTTTATTTAAAATGCATCTCTGGGTTATTTGTGGGGCATAGGAATTTGTCCACCCCCCCCCCCAATATATAGTCTGTCCCACCACATGGTCTGAGGGACAGTGGACCAGCCCCCGGTTGAAAAAGGTTGCTGACCCCTGGTGTAACGTATCTACATTATTAAAATTGAAATTTTTCTAGGCCACAGATCTCAGCTAAGGATCAATTAAAATCTCTGGTGCCCACTTAAAATCTCTTAGGGAGTGGGAAAGCAGTTTAGGCATGGGATTGAGTGGGCAAATAGTCCAGGGGGTGGGAAGAGTTAAGTAGCCCCCTTTTCACTCATACCAAACTCCCATTGCCATTTCTTCACTGAATTTGTGGCCTCATTTTAAAAGCAGCATTGGAAGACTTGCCAGCATCTGTGCAACATCAAGACTGGCTCTAGCTATTCACAGTATTTCAATGGAATTGCAATGTTTCCGTGGCCTTTCTTTTTTTCCAGGCTCTCAGCACTTGCCACCCTTTCTGAGGAAGTTAACCTTATGTACCGGTATTCTCTTTGCGTTTAGCCTGCGCACAAAAGAAGTCCTTTTGGTTGCCAGTTTTCATCTCTGTGCTGAGCTTCCAAAGGGCAATCATTCTAAATTAAGTGGCTCAGACTGTTCAGTGGAAACCCCACAGAATCATCTTTCAGATCCAAATGTGGAGGTGAGGAGTTCACCAGCAACAGAGGTTAACAGGAAGGCTAAGAGAGATTCTTGTGACATGTACCTTTTGGGCACTTTTAGAAATAATTAATGATGACACGACAATACTTTTTTTGTAATAAATTAGGGACTGAAGAACAATATAAAATTTTGTCTCTTCCCCCATCCCAACTTACTGATTATTGGTTTAGAGACAAACATTTCAAGAAAGAGATTTACAGAGTGGAAAAGATTCCAGGTGGAACGAATATGATGAAGGCTTTTGGCTGTGTATATCGTAAGAGGAGCAAGTGAAGGAAATGAGCATGATTGAACTTTGAGAAGATGGCAGCAGCAATCCTAACCACTTTCCACCTCACTTTTGTGAGGTGGGTGTAGGAGCCAGGGGGATTGTAACTAAAGACTTCGTGCAAAACTTTCTTTGGAAGAAAATAGTGTATGTTTGCCTTATTGAAAAAGGAACAAGAGGTCATGTATTCTATATGTAGCAAAATCTTCTGTTTAGTGAGTCTACATTAGTTCTATGCACACTCCCAACCCAGGGACAACCGACCCCAAATCTGTCCCCAAATTAATTCAGGCACATGGCTAATGTTTAACCCTAAAATATGGTTGAGATGGGTTGTGGGAAGATGACCCCCCCAGGACTGAATTCCAGTGTCCCCTTTCCAGACAGGACTTCCCATAGCCCATTCTCAAGGTCCTGTTGCTATGGTAACCCCCCAAATCTCCACTCAGAATGGGTTTTGTCCATATTATTGCATCATACATCTTAGGGCAGTACTTTAGGGCACTGCCAAATTGAGCTTCAGTTTGTCCACATTCAGTTTGTCACTGATCTGTGACGCTGAAGGAAACCTTCCATGGCCAACTGGACTGAGGTGAGTGTGGTCAGGATTGTGGCATCAAGCTCCATCTTTCCATATGATTTCTCCTAGTTGTTTGGTGTTCAGGTTACAGCAGCATAGCAGACAGTCTACAGTGGTACCTCGCGTTAAGTACTTAATTCATTCCGGAGGTCCGTTCTTAACCTGAAACTGTTCTTAACCTGAAGCACCACTTTAACTAACAGGGCCTCCCACTGCCGCCGGGCCGCCAGAGCACAATTTCTGTTCTCATCCTGAAGCAAAGTTCTTAATCTGAAGCACTATTTCAGGGTTAGCGGAGTCTGTAACCTGAAGCGTATGTAACCTGAGGTACCACTGTATAGGACTCTGAGGGACACCATAAGACAATAGCCATACAGTAGTATGAAGCAGAAGGCCCACTCTGAAAATTTCCTCCAGGGTGTATCAGAGCCACAGCAAAACTGGTCCTCAAGCTTCACCGCTACCAAAAGGAAATCAAAGTTATAAAAAGCCACAGAGAAGTCCAGCAGAACCAACAGGGACAAACTGCCCCAGTCCAGTTCCTGGTGTAGCTCGTCACACAGGACAGCCAAGGTTATTTCAGTCCCAAACATTGGCCAGAAACCTGATTTACATGGTTAGATAGAGTTCAAACCAACTTTACTGAGTGCAAAGCCTTGATATAGTTATTCCATGAAACAATCACTCTTAGTTGAAGTTTCAAACTTGGCTACATTCCAGCTGATCAGGTGCAACTGGGTCTTGATCTATAGCTCTTTGTACCTCAGTAATGAGATGTAAATTAACCCCACACCTGATTTCATTCCATTTAGGCCTGGGTGCTTAAACTCTGCCCCCAGCTGTAAGGCAAACTCACATGCCCATTCACATGTCAATTACCGGTATCTCCTGCGTTCATGTGATGAAAAGAGTGTGCAAATATGTCCTTGCTGCAATGGTGAGTTTTTTGTGTTTGTTTTTAACTAGACTCTATCACTTCTCAGCTGTGTACTGGGCAAATCTGTGTCCCAAGCTAACTTATGTGGTGGAGCACAACTAGAAAACAGTACTGTGCACTGAAAATTGAATATATATTTACTGCCAAGTCACTTGACATATTCCCTGATTTATGCTGGGCTTTTGGTGCAGCAAAGTGTGTGCTTTTTACCTCCAGGAGAAAATAAAATGCAGCATGTCAAATAAGACCTAGTTGCTCCATTCAAAAAACCGCAAAAAAAAAAAAGATTTACACACAGAAACACTAGTTCTCAGATATTAGAGTTGTGGTTCAGCCTTTATGTAGGGTGGGTTAGATTTTGATTCAGAGAAACATTGAACACTAATGACTTTCTCCTCAGCGAGAACTAGGCTATAGTGACGGGCATTTCTCTATACATAATGATTTGTCTGTGACAGATAACACACAACAGGTTATAAGGAGGCTATCAGGCAAATATTTGTGATTCTCTTTTAAATGTATGGTTCTGTTTTTAAAAATGGGAGTCAGAAGGGTTATTTTGCTTCCCTATACAGTGGTACCTCGGGTTAAGTACTTAATTTGTTCTGGAGGTCTGTTCTTAACCTGAAACTGTTCTTAACCTGAAGCACCACTTTAGCTAATGAGGCCTCCTGCTGCTGCGCCGCTGGAGCATGATTTCTGTTCTCATCCTGAAGCAAAGTTCTTAACCTGAAGCACTATTTCTGGGTTAGCGGAGTCTGTAACCTGAAGCGTATGTAACCTGAAGTACCTCTGTATTGTAGTCTTATTGCCAACAACGTGAAAACAAAGTTTCCTTGCTCTTTAAAACATCACCGTGAATGCCGCAGATTTAAAAAAAATAGTGAATAGACCATATTTTTTGGGCGGGGTGGGTGGCAGTTTCTGTATGGCAGTTGAGAAATGAGCTGAAGTAGAATGGAAACACAATTAAGTTGTTGTGCAAGCATCTGATCTTGTGTTTACTGTACAGCAGAAGCAGGTTAGGGTGGGGGGACCTTTAGCTTTCTAAAAAAGAACCAAGAAATATTTCCTCATTTACACAGTGCCTGTCTTGGGTTCATACAAAGAGAGAAAGCCGCTGACCATTCAAAATGTCACAGCATGTGTCATCAGAAGTAAATGCTGGCTAGCTCAAGGTTTACAGATTCTCCATCCCAGTTTCAGAGGGTGTAAATTGTTCTTTTCACAACTATGACAGAAACCAGGGCACACATATTTGACAGACCAGCTACAAGAAGGAACGAGGATTTTCTTCTACAGGCTTGGGAAGTTACAGGAAATTTTATAAAAACAATAAAGCATATCTTGGCCATGCTTTGTTCCTCAACTTAGGCCCTTTTTATGAAGCCATGAATAATGTCCGTTTTCTGTACTTAGCAGAGCAGGCTAAGTTACTTTCTTCATCCCCTTGTTTCATCCTGTACGACAGAAAGATATAACGAGCTGTAAGCTTAGCCAAGTGTTATGCTTCCAAATATTTGGGTTCATCAGGTCTGAGCTTCATGAGTTTATCAATGCAGAGAAGGATAAGCGTGAGGAACCAGAGACTCCACCCGACAGCTGCAGCGATCCAGCCATATTCATCCACTCCAAACTGACAACATCTGGAGGCCTCCGAGCAGAAACTGACATCTGATGACAGAGAAAGAGAAGAGAGCCTGTCTTGCTTTGGTGATATATATACTGTATATGACTTTCTGCTGGTACGACACAAAAGGTAGGTTGAACCTTGAATGTCTTACCAATATGGAGGTCACCTCACTGCAGATTGTACTCTGTACACAAAGGATAGCGACCAAACCATTTTATTTAGAATAACTTAAAATAAGCAGGGGAGCAGCCAACCAGGATTCTGTCTTCCTATCTATTCTTGCATCGAAAGGAGTTGGGTGACCCTAGGGGTCCCTTCCACCTCTATGCTTCTGTGATCCTTCAGCTGCCTCTGGGCTCCACCACTCCTGAGCTTGGTGTAAAACCTGGATACCAGACTCTTGGGAACTGGAACATACAAAACGTCGTGAGGGTGACATAGCCACAGCAGTGAAGGGGCAGAAGGAGGCAAGCACTTGGCAGCAATGAATACCTGACCGTGCCTTACACCCTGACTCCTGGATTACATTAACTAAAAGCCCTACAACGAACGAATGAATTTATTATTTCGGTCACAGACCAGTTCCAGCCTACATACAATATCAAGGAAGTCATAAAACACGATAGGGATACATTTGCATTTGCAATTAGGTACAACACAGATATAGCAACAGTTAATCTAGATATAGATATATATAAATTAAAACTTAGTCACTAACATATAACCTAAAATTATCACTTAAGGCCTTAATCATTATGATAGCACAGCTTGTTCCCTAAGTTTTATGGCAATCAAACAGATTTTGGCTACCCTTAATGTGATCTCAAGATCCTTGTCCTCTACCAGGGATTTTAGACATTGAAGTTCAGATTCATTTGGAGATAGCAGGGGTAATAAATACCGAGCGTATATCCCCGTAGAAACGGCAGTGTAACAAGGCATGAGAGACAGTTTACACTACAACGATTTCTAACACCACACTGCTTTTTCAGAATGTACTGCCACCATGCGTGGCATTACATTTGGGTTCCGTAAGAAAGGTTGCTCACATTCTGAACACTGGAAACACAAGTAATGATACTTACGAGGACATAAGTCTGAAGAGTTGGAAGAGTGTCCGTCGGTCGCTAGAAAATAAGAGAAAGCTATGCTTTAGACTGAGAAATCTGAGAACAGATTTAGATTCCTACCTTGGGAAAGCTGAGGAAGTGCCTTCTCCATCTCCTACACGGAGACAACATCCCTAAAGAATTCCTTGATCATGTGCTCATTATTTTTTGTTCCTATGAAAAGGTCAGATCTCAAGAGCTCTCTGAATTCACGGTAGCTGCCTTGCTGGAGAGTGAAAATATGCACTCCATGCTTATTGCCGTCCTCCTCATACACTTCTAAACACTGTTCTGCACCATATATATGCATGGGGTACCTCCCAACTCTACAATTATGTGATTCTGTGACTGAAAGCACACCCAACTCACATTCAAAGCACATGGCTTTCCCCCCAAGAATCCTGGCAACAGTGGTCTGTTAAGAGTGCTGGAAGTATGGCCCTGTGGGAGAGGAAACTACAGTTCCCAGAATCCTTTGGGAGAAACCATGTACTTTCAGTGTGCATTGGGTGTGCTTTAAATGTATGGTGCGGGTGTGCACAGTCTTGTGAGTGCGCATGTTGTGATTAAGTAACTGCCCAACCAGTTATTGATTGATTGATTGATTTTTGAAATTAAGCAATCACAAATTACTAACATGGAAAGTGCAAAGGTAGGGTGGCCTTAGTCCCAGTCATGAACACAGAGAAATGGAACTACTTCATGGGTTGCTGCTGCAGTGCTCACAGGTGCACTGCCTGATTTCTGCAGCCTTTCATTTCTATCCTCCTTAAATTGGACTGGGATGGTTAACTCTGGATTCCCAAACTGCGCTCTCAGGAAAATCCCTCCCCAAAGAGATTAGGCTTGGGGTGGGTTGGGGAAGCAAAAACACTTTTTGAACCAATATCCTGGATTTGAGGGGGGTAATTAGTCTGCATGCGTGTGCCTGGTTGCAGGGAAAGTGTGCCCATCTTCAAGGTGCCGCAAACAGCTTCTCATTTGCAAATGTGCCCATTGGGCCCCCTCTGGTCTGCTCTTGACTGGCAGCAGCTCTTTGTGGTTTGGGGGGGGAGGAGCTTTCCTAGCTCCTGAAACCTGACCCTATTTTTTTTTTTTAAAAAAGCACCCCAAGATTCCAGGGATAGGAAACACAGAACCTTCTGTATTCAAGGCACGTCCTGCCCCACTTAGCCACCGCCTTCCCATTTTTGCACTTCCCATTGCAAAGCTTTAAAACCTTGCCCTAATATAACAGGCATACATGGCTTCCCTAGGTGCCATGTTGAGCCTTTCTAAGCATTTTCCCTATGTGAAATATCTTTAGCCAAGACACCCTGGCCTTTGGTTTATCAAGCCTGATTTTTCATTGTATGTGACAATTTAATATTTTTTAAAATAAATTTAAAAACATGCCTTTTTCCAAAGTAGCATTCGTTGCATTGATACCTAACGAAGGTATTTTAAAAACAAAAACGAAAACAAATTCCTTTTCTTGAGGATGACAGTAAGACAGCACATGCATTTCTAAACACAAGCCCCTCGCCCACTACTAAGCCACATAGATTGCCAACTTCGCTCCCACACACCTGTGCAACAATATCCCAACTACAACCGTAAGTTGTGACAAATCAGAAAAGGATGAATCACCTTTCGCAAGCGAATTCTGGCAAGCAGAGGACAGCAAGAGGATGGCAACAGCAATCCAGGTTAGCAGTTCCATCCCTGAATTTTGGCCCCTGGCCCCCAATCCTTGTGCTGATCAGAACTGAAGCCTCTGTCAGGAAGGAGAGAGGTGACTGTAGCAATTCAGTGCAAAGTCAAATGCCTTGTCCAGACCGGTGGGTGGAGAAAATTAACTTCCTGCTGTGCCGCTCAGACACCTTGAATTCACCTACTGGCAGGTGAGTTTAACCCAAACATGAAACAAACAGCCCATCCTCCCAGGCTGTTGTGATCCCTGAGGCTTTTAGGGATGTTAATAGCAAAAAGCAAAACACTCCTTTCCTTGCATTTGGCAGCAGTTCTACTTCTCTGGGAAGCTGCTAATTTGAACACATGCTATTCCTAAGGAGATTTAGATATTATTTATCAGTACAGGAGGGAAACGGCATGTAAGTTGTACTCCCTGATGAAAACCGAGAACTCACAATGCTTTGGGTTCCACTAATACATAACTGAAAAGGACAGCAAAGGAGAATTCAGCGGTATTTAAATGCACAATAGACTCACTTATAGGTCAATATGAAAATTTAGAATGCTGTTTATCAACTATTTACTTTGATTTAATTAAAAATACAGGACAACTCACTTCTGTGAGTAAAATGGTGCCCAGGTGGCTTGTGTGCCAGGGATGGATGGTGACCATTGGGATTGGCAGGGCAGAAGGTAGAGAAACTAAGAGGATGTGAAGTCAGAGCCACCATCTGATTGGCTCTAAATAAGAGGCAGGCGGGGGGGGGGGCAGGCTGAGCCTCCAAGCAGCTTGCCTGCTGAGTCTGCTGCCTGGCTGCCAATGTTGCCGGGCAACTTCAAGGCCTGCTACACTCCGTTCTTCAAGTTCTTCATCTATAAACCAAGTTGGGGCAAGGTAGTCCTTCCAAGAGAAGGCAGTCCCCTATAGAGGACAGATCCTGGGTTGAATGTCCAATCATGGTTGACAAAACAGTGATCTGTGCCTTTATTCTCACCAGTTTCCACTGCTTGCTGGATTAGGCCAATGGCCCAGAGTATCTAGCATTCTGTTCTTTCTGTGGCCAACCAAATCCCACAAGCAGGACCTGCTCATTGGCCCAAAGCAACCAGAGAGATATTACCTCTGGTACTGGAGGTAATATAACAATCACGTTTATTGACTTATTTGCTATGGCCTTATCCATCATGAATTTATCTAAAATTCATGAATTTAGGGAAGGGCCATATCTCAGTGGTAGAGCATCTGGCTTGCATGTCTTGAAGGTCCCAGGTTCATCTCCAGGTAGGGCTAGGAGAAGCAACAGCCTCAAACCCTAGAGAGCCCTTTCCAGTCAGTGTAGACCAGGCTTTTTCAACACCTGGGTCTCCAGGAGTTGTTGGACTACAACTCCCTTATTCCCTGACCACCGGTCCTGCTAGCTCCTACAACTCCTGATGGGAGTTGTAGTCCAACAATATCTGCAGTTCCAAGGTTGAGAAAGGCTGGTGCAGACAACACTGAGCAGGATGGATCAATGGCAAAAGGCACCCTCCTATATTCCTAAGTTCCTAAAGCACTTTAAGAAATGACCATAACTACATATTGTGGTAGCAACATGTGAAGATGTGGGTGGGGAATTCTGCTCCCCACCTCTGGCTACACACAGCAGGAATCTAGGATGAGACAATGTAGACAGAACAGCTGTTCTGTTCAAACTGTTTGGTAGCTTAAAAGGAAATATTATTCATGAAAATGTTGACATTTTTGTAATTGCGACTTTAGCCCAGCTACTTCAAGTCTTTTCTTACATGAGTCAATATTTGTCTATGGATCAGTATGGAAATGTTTTTGTATATTTAGAATTAACCTTCAGTGTTTGGTGTTACAGGTCAGTTTTATTTTCTATTTAAACTTCTAAGGAAGTTGTGGCAGCCTCCACCCAGCCTCTGATGGCCTGTTCTTGCTGGGTCTGCCTTTCTGTTTGTTGATATTCAAACTGGATTAGGACGGCTTTTATTCCTCTTCTGAGTATGTTATACACCAGTCATCTTTCCACAGCTGCTTATTAAGCATGAACTAACATTAACATTCATCTTCTGCAGTTGTGAGCAGAGGATCCATGGTTCCCCTTCCTTCCCTCCTCCGTGGCTCGCTTTTAAACAGCAAAGCGGGAGAAGAGCCGCTGAGTGGGGAAGAGAGAGGGACAGAGAGCCTGCTTCTTTAAAGGAGCAAAGTGGGAGAGGAGAGGAGCCTTCTTCCCTTAAACCCCTCTTCTGCATTATTAGCAGCATCCTTCTCCACACACCCCACGCGTGCTCCTTGTCCCTTGAGTGCTTTTCCTTCCCTCCCCACTTAAAACGTGGTTACAAAGCACGGATCCACATGGATCCTCAGGATTTTTGCACTGGGTCACCCCAAATTCACCATCAGATCACATAGCATGTCCATGGCTACATCTTGCACCAAAACAATCACGCACCCACTGTTGCCTGGGGCCGCAGTGGTGCAAAAACGTGGTTATAAAGCATGGATCCACATGGATCCTCAGGATTTTTGCATTGGGCTACTCCAAACTCACTGTCAGATCACATGTCTGTGGCCACAGCATGAACCACAAAAATCATACATTCACTGTTTCGTTTAGAATATTTTTTTTCTTGTTTTCCTCCTCTAAAAACTACGTGCGTGTTATGGTTGGGTGCGTGTTATAGAGCGAAAAATACGGTATACACACACACACACATATAATACACACACACACACACACACATATATAAGCCTGCTTAGCCCAGGCTACTATTGGGGTGCCCTCTAGATGTTGTAGACTGCAACTCCCAGTATCCCTGGCTATTGGCCATGCTGGCTGGGAATGATGGGAGTTGTAGTCCAACTGGAGGGTGCAACATTGGCTACTCATGGCTTGACCCAGACATGTTCAGAAAAGGAAAGTTGCTGCTTGCGTTGATCAACCTCTTAGCTTTCTTCTTTGTACATGGAGGAGAGAGCTGTCAAAGGCTACTAACCACGATGGCTTATGCTCTGCCTCCACAACTGCAGCAATCAGGTCCTTCTTGCTGGTTTCCCACCGCCATCTGGCTGGCCACTGTGAGAACAGGATGCTGGGCTAGATGGACCATTGGCCTGATCCAGCAGGCTCTTTTTACATTCTGATGCTCTTACTGATGTTGAAAGGATTTCCATCTCCCAACAGCACGTTGCAGAACTGAAGGTGAACCTCATACATGCATGGATTATTTCATGGGAGGCACAGTCCCTTTCACCATATATTCATTGCCCATAACTTCTGACTCTATGGCTGCGCACACAACCTTGACTGGAACCCCCTGCCCCCCAAAACCCCCTATCACAATATATTTAAAGCACACCCCTCTGGAATCCCGTGAACTGTCATTTGTTATGAGTGCTGTAGTTTAGTGAGTGTGAACTACAGTTCCCAGCGATCTTTGGGGGAGATGTGTCCTTGGAATGTGCTTGGAATGTATGGTGGACACACAGCCTTTGAAAAGGATTTGCTGCCAGATTATCAGAATTGGATTGGAATCTATTATTATTATTATTATTATTATTATTATTATTATTATTATTATTTATTTTTTCCCACCCATCTGACAGGGATATAAGGATATCCTTATATAGATATAAGGATATAAGGATGCAATAAAACATTAAACATTGAAAACTTCCTTCAGAGCTTTGGTATTGCATGAGAGCGCAGGGGACAGCCTGCAACCTGTGGCCTCTTTTGCAACCTGCTCCCCTTTCTCTTTCCTAGCAGCCATTGTAAAGCGCTGCCTGGAATAAGAGATGGGTTGAAGCACAGTGCTGATCACACATGTTGCATGCAGTTCATCCCAGGCTTAACCCCCTTTGCCAGGGAATGCAGTGACAGGGCAGAGCTAGATGGATTAATGGTCTAACTCAATATAAGGCAACGTCTTCCATGATTCTCAGGAGGAGCGTGACTGCCTCCCTCTTGGGTGATTTTTCTTCTTCTTACTTCAGGCAACTGCGACCTCAGGCATACCAACCACCTTTTTGCCCTTAACCTGGTTTAATGGGATGTAGCCTAAACAAATTGGGATGGAGCTCTATGTACAAGCACATCACACCTTGTTGGGGCAACAACAGACATACCGAAGAGATTTTTAAAAAAGCCTTCTCTTCAGGACACTCTCCCGCTGTCACAAGGCAGTTGAACAAGAAGCGCTGCATCTGTTATTTGGCTATAAAATGGGTGTGAGCTGTTGACGTTTTGGGTTGAAGAAGGAGAGGAGCACAGCTCCCTATAACTCGCCACATTCCACAGCATTACAGCGGTACCTCGGGTTACAGACGCTTCAGGTTACAGACTCTGCTAACCCAGAAATAGTACCTCGGGTTAAGAACTTTACCTCAGGATGAGAACAGAAATCGTGCTCCGGCGGCACGGCGGCAGCAGGAGGCCCCATTAGCTAAAGTGGTGCTTCAGGTTAAGAACAGTTTCAGGTTAAGTACGGAGCTCCAGAACGAATTAAATTCTTAACCCGAGGTACCACTGTAATCTGTTTCCACTTAGCCTAACTCTGATATGAGAAGTTAACAGCCAGGAGAAAATGGCTCAAAGCAGCAGACTTTGGCAACAGAGGGCGGGAGGGAGGTTTTGCTCCCCTCCCTATATGCTACTTTTTAAGAATAAAAATAATAACGACCCATTATATAGCTGAACAAACAAGGTCACATTTACATGTACGTATACCACTTCAACAGTTTCTGGCATTCACTAAACTGGGAGCCGTAGGCTCATGAGGTCCGCATGCATGACAAACTACAGTTCCCAGCAGTTGCAGCCTGTGGGGCAGCACAGGTGGGACTCCATTGCTCTCCCAGCTTCCCAGCACCGTGGGTCACTGCTGCTAACCAAGAGACAGAGGTGGGAAGTGCAGGGAACATGGCTTTTTAGATACGAAATGGAGGAGGCACCATCTTGTCCCTTGCCTGAGGTAGCAAAATGTCTTGGGGTGGCTCTGGTAGTGAACTGTGTTTGGGGATGCTTTCATGAAGAAGGTCTGGGAAGCTGCCTTATACTGAGTGAAACCAATGGTTCATTTGGCTCTGTCCTGTCTACAATAACTGGAATTGGCTCCCAGGGTTTCAGGGATGGGAACTTGTCCCCCCTGCCCCATGTTGTAAGACTACAACTCCCATTATCCCTGACCATTGGCTATGCTAGCAGGCACCAATAAGAGCTGGAATCTGACAGTATGTGGAGGACCACCAGCAGTTTGATGGAGGTCTTTCATTCCTGTATGTGTGAGCTAACAGTGTTCTTCAGCCCCAGGTCCCCAGAGGGAACTACATTTCCCATCATCCATAAACTGGCTGTGATTGATAGGAGATGTGGTCCAACAACATCTGATCTAACATATTTGGCAACAATCACTTCCCCCAGTGTCTTCTCCTAAGAAGGAAAGGAGACCTGACTTCTCTATCCCAAACTTCTAGGCGGACTTTTGCAGGGTGATGCCTTCTCCTTCTCCAGTTCCTGTTTTCATTCTGCAATGGCCTTTCCCAATATTGGGTCTGCAGATGTTTTGGAAGTACAACTCGCATCATCCCTGAACATTGGCTATGCTGGCTAGGAATGATGGGAATTGTAGTCTGACAACAGCTGGGGACCCAGAGATGGAGAAGGACTGCTGCGAGGTGAGAACTGCAGAGAGATTGAAGAAGCAGAGGTATTTGTCTTCTGTTCTGCTGCATCTGCTTATAGAACAGGACAACCACCACCACCCCAACACACACATTGAGAGGGAATGGTTGTGTTTGTAATGGCAACACACACACACACACACACACACACACACACTGTGCTGACACAACACTGTTAGTTGTTATCTCACAGATCTGACGTGAGAGGTTTAGATGGAGCAGCATGGCTCCTGATATTTCCACTCAATAACTGTAAGGAAAGGTCTCTCTGGTCTGGCCAGGACCAGTTTAGCTGTCCTGAGGACACATGCCTAGAAACTGCAGCTCACCCCAGTGTTTCAGTTGGAGCTCTGTCAAGCTGGAAACAGTTTCCGCATTCATTCAGGCTGCGCAGAGAGAAAAGAAACTGAAGAGCAGGTGACTGAGGTGAGATCTTGGTGTGGATAACTAGCGGCAATTCTCAGAGGGGCATAGCCACTTCTCTGCATTCGCAGTGCCTATTGAATTTTCCTAAAGAGGAAAAATCACCTCAACATATGGATCCCGGATGTTTTCTTCTTCTTCTCCCATTCAGAAGCAAATGGTCTCTCCTCTCTCCCCCAATGAATAACGAAAGCTTTGATTAAATAGCTAAAGATGTATTTTGAAACCAGCAATTAACATCTAACAGCACAGGATTCCAAGGCTCTTTAATTGCTGGTGTGCTTGATCAAATTATAACCTCGGTACGAAGAAGCGAACAAGAGGCTAGCAGAAATGAATGTGAATGATTATTGCTTTTCATAAACTGATGTGGATGAGGGATATGAATTGCATTTTAATCCAGAGGTGAGGAGCGATATGGGATCAGTTTAGCAATATTTATTCTTGAACTCTGCATGTGTGGAAGACAGCCCATGGACTTAAGAGGCTGCCTTTGTGCTCTTAGCATCCTTGAGGGTGCTTTGGATATGTGTAGTAAAGTCAAAATCTCAGGCGAATTACATTTATTGTCGAGTATATCCTCTTCATGCAGGGAAGAATCATAGCTTGGTGGCAGAGGGCATGCTTTGCATCCACAAAGCCCAGATTTAGGTCCTAGTATCATCCATTAAAAGGAGCAGATATCAGATGATGGTAAAAAAGGTATTCCTGAGACTATAGAGAACAGCTGAGTCAGATTAGACAGTACTGGCAGAGAGGGGCACATATTACGACCCAGTATAGAGCAGCTTCTTGGGATTTTACTTCTGTATGTTGGCTGTGGATTGTGCCCTTAACCATTAAGGATGAATGTCTGGTAAATTTCAGTTTCAAAGTTTCTAGTCCTTGTAACCGTATACTTTAATTCTACTTATCTTAATTTTCTGATACTGCTCTATAAAGCAAAAGCCTCTCTAAATGTTTTTATTATTATTATTTTAAATACATATTAAGTTTGAAGCTGAGATGCCAGGATGGGCTTAAGATACTGAAAATGGGGGATGTGATAGGTTGATGGAAACTCATGAAGGAATCTGGACTTCATTCCTAGAATGCTCTGTTTAAAAGAGTGAAGAAAGTACATGGGTGCCCTTGACTCTCCACAACTCTCTGCCCTGCTATCCCTTCTTTCTCAGTTTTGTTGATTTGTTTTGTAGTAGTGGAGGAGAGAAGGGATGGGGTGGGGTGTGATCCTTAAAATGTCGGAATAGTCTTTAAACGCCCATTCACGATCCTATATTGAGCATTTAGGGTGCACACCTTATTTCTGTTATTTTGGGTCGTTAATATTGTGTGTTTAAATGTTGGAACTCACCCTGGGACTTTGGAGAGAATGGCAGGTAATAAATTTGGTAATAGCAACACCAATTAATAAAAGTAATAACGACAACAACAACAATTTATTTAACTTATTTGGAATCTGATAAAACCATGGATAAGGAGCCTGATAGCAAGCCCCTTCCCTTTTTTAAAAGCCCCCAATTATTGTCCTTCGCATGGCCATTCTGTGCCATGGTCTGGTGGTGCACTATGCCACAACCTTGCTGAAATTAAACAGTTCCTGGTCTGGTTAGTGACTGGATGGAAGGGTCTGGAATAACACAATCCGAAACTCTACTTTTCCAAGGCTCCTGACCACGTGCAGAGTCCTATGCAGGGACAATTGCATGCATGTAAACACTGTTCTGGCATGCAAAGGAATAAATGCAGGCGAGGGTCATCTAGTCTTGTTTTGTCTACTTGGGCTGGTAGCTGTTAGGGTGTGAAACCTAAGACGCTGGCAAGTTAGCAATGTCATGTAACTTTAAGTAGTCAAGCTCGTTAAGTTGTTAAGTTGCTCAGTATATAAAGAGTGTTTGTTTCTCTGTGTGTGGGGCGTGAAGCAAAAATGTCCGAAAGCTCCGGAGGTGTTTCTGTTATCTTTCTGCAATAAACCTGTCTTTGGAAAGACAGGCTTCCCTGTGTCGTTATTTCTTTGCTGCTGAGACTCTGAAGCTTGTACTGCAACAAGAATCTCTGCACTGGACTTAATTAATGCTCTGCAAAGAGAGCTGTTGCTGGTGGCGCAGCGGAAGCGTTTACTGGACCAGGACACAAACTCTCTTAGTAGCATCTCTCCATGGTCTCAGGCACAGCCTGCCCCCTCCTTACCTGCTACCTGATCCCTTTTAACTGGGGATGCCATGAACTGAAGCTGAGAGTTTATGGATGCCAGTGGTGTGTTGTACCATTGAGCTTATAGTTCCTCACCAAATTTATGTAGATTAATTCAATGATGCTCTAGGATCCCTGCTCTGGGCTGGGGGTGAACACTTAATTGCGAACTCAGCTGATGCGTGCCAAAACATCATGGTAGCCAAAGTGGGGCCAAGAGGAAGTTTTCCACAGGCTCCCAAGTTTGCAAAAGTACACAGAAATCTTCAGGTGAAAGAACTTAACGGGTCAAATGCCAATAACCCAAAATAAGACCAGTGAGAAGGGCTGAGCATTCCACCCTGCAGTGTTTTGCTTCAGGTGAAACTTGTGAGCTTCTGATTCTGAACAGCTGCATGAATGAAAGTTAAATGATGGTTAGGGCAGATTACAGGCAGCATGGATGGAAAATCGCTGAGGGTCTTACAGGCCTTGACAGGCAGCCTTCTCCTGCTCTGTTTTCCAAGGTAAAGAGTCATGGAAGCTCCTCAATGCTGCGTGTCTGCCTCCTTCCCTGAAGGGGATGCTGCGACACCCCAGTTCTTCTGCCAAATTTCTCCCAGAACCCTCTTGTTCCTCTTCCTTGCAGAAGCAGGAATGGGATGGAAAGGAAAGGAAAGCTTTTGGGAGGCGTGGAGGAAGTTGCTACAGAGCAGGCCCTCTTTTTATACCTGCTTTCCCTCAGGGTTTGTTCTCTTCTTTTGACACCTCCCCATTCTTACGCAGCTAGGAAGTTTGCAGCATGAGGGGTGGCAAGCAATTTAAATAACAAGCCTGGGAGGGGAAATCACAGGCCACAGGCTCCCAAGAGAATCTAATAGTGAATACTAGTGATTCATTCAGATTCTGAAATATACTTTCCAGTGCTATCCTAAGCTTTTGCTGAATATTGGTTCTTTAAAAATTGCATGTTAGGGCATAGGAAGAAACTTGCAATATTTTTCTAGATGTGGGCAACATTCACATTAATTTAAGGAAGGGCTGTCTCTGATATTCTTTCCCCCAAAATTATGCCTTATTGTAGTAAGACACCAGAATGAAAATTGAATTTTTAAATATATGTGCTTAACCCTCAGTCTTTTAAAAATATGCCTTTACTTATTAATCAGCTATAGCCTTACTTGATTAATCTACTAGTCATGTGACTTAAACCTTACAGTCTTAATTTTTAAAAACTAGCACCTGTTCTGGTGTATACTGAATTGGCGCTCCTATCTTTTCTTGGAAAAGTATTGCTGTCTACCTCAGAGATAGAGAATCTGTTGTTGTTTTGAGCTACGACTCTCAACATCCCTGACCTTTGCCATGCTGGCTGCGGCTGATGGGAGTTGGAGTCTAAACATCTGGAAGGCCACATGTTCACACACCTGCTCTGCTTTATATGGGAAAATGGATCTTGCATACTGGAATTCTAAATAATTTTATTTTACTATGTGCTTGAGAGAGAGAGAGAATATAAGTGTGTGTGTGTGTGTGTGTGTGTGTATATATATATATATATGAGAATTCATTATACATTTAATCATGTCCATTAATTTCAGTGGGTCGAATCTGAGTAGGGTTAAGCTTGGATGCAACCCTGTTGATACTACCGTAGCAAAACATCTTTCTTGGTCAGTGCTACCAGCCCTCATGGAGGGAGCTTGCAGTCCTTATACAGAGCTATTTTTTTCAGCATTTCTCTCAATATCCCCCACAGAAGAAGAACATGCAAGATGGCGTCGGTGTTCAGGAGCGAAGAGATGTGCCTGTCGCAGCTTTTCCTACAGGTGGAGTCTGCCTATTGCTGCGTGGCAGAGCTTGGAGAGCTGGGCCTGGTTCAGTTCAGAGATGTGAGTCGACATGGGAACCTGTGGGGTGGCGAAGTGGTGTTGGTTGCACTCCCAAGAACCAGCAGCAAGGGTTAGAAGGTTCTTCAGAAGGTTTTCTTGCACTTATATGTACGCAGTGCCTTTTCTGTCACCATTCAGCCCCATGTAGAGTGGATTGCTATAGTCTAGATGTGAGGTTACCAGATCGTGCACTGCTGTAGCCAGGCTATCCTGGTTCAGGAAGGGCTAAACTGGACATAGGCTCTCCTGGCCACTGAGGCTACATGGACCTCAAGAGACAGCAGTGGCTCTAGGACATATGAACCTGTTTTTTCAGGGGCAACTCCATCTAGAGTTGTCTACCCAGTTTCTCCATCTTGTTGCAATTCAGCCTCAGTTTATTGGCCCTCATCTACTTCATTATGGACACCAAAACACCTTTCTTGGGGCTCGTCCACACTTCCTGCTTTTCCTGTGCCTAGAAAGCATGGGTCCGAGAGCGGTCTTCAGTGCTGCATCAGAGCAAAAAACAATCCAGACAAAACCCAGATTGCTGTTTGCTCTGATTGAGCGCTAAAGAACAGTTTTCGCTGGGGGAGAAGCAGCAGGACAAGATCAAGTGTGGTTAAGGCCCAAGACCAAACAGCCTCCTGATATTATAGAATCATAGAATTGTAGATCTGGGAGGCACCCTGAGGATCATCTAGGGCAACCCTCTGCAATGCAGGAATACGATGCTTGAAATGCTTCTCCCTCAGAAGTTCCTCCATCAGACAGTTGATCTGGGTTGCATACACGCAATGCATTTAACACACACACACGCACACACGCATACACCCCTCAAGGAATCCTGGGAATTGTACTTTCTTAAGAGTGTTGGGTATTGTAGCTGAAGTTCCCAGGATTCTTTGGGGAAAACATGATTTTCTCTAAATGTATGCTGCCAAGACCTGCCAAGGAAAATGAAGAATATATTTAGGTATGCGACAACGGTGGCAAGAGTTTTAATAGCACAAGGATGGAAGAATGATGAAATCCCGACAAAAGAACCGTGGCAAGAGAAATTGATGTGGAATTGGCAAAACTGACGCACAAACTACGTGACAAGGATAACTATGACTTTAAAGAAGAATGGGAACCTTTTACAAAGTATCTAAAGAATCAACAAAATGAGTTGGACTCCTTGGCAGGTTTTGAATAAACATACACCAATTTATTTGTTAACATAATAGATAGAGAGTCTTACACTTTTACAATATGCAGAGAACAATATGTGTTAATAAACCAGAAAGAGGAACTGAGGGAAGTCGTAGGAGGTAGGGAGGGAGGATATGTGGGGGTGGGAGGGAAAAATGTGGAAAAATATAATTGTTGAGATAATTTGTTATGTGAAAACTGTTAATAATTTTTTTTAAAAAATAAAATAAAAATAAATGTATGCTGTTCAACAGTGGAATTTGCTGCCAAGGAGTGTGGTGGAGTCTCCTACTTTGGAGGTCTTTAAGCAGAGGCTTGACAACCATATGTCAGGAGTGCTCTGATGGTGTTTCCTGCTTGGCAGGGGGTTGGACTCGATGGCCCTTGTGGTCTCTTCCAACTCTATGATTCTATGATTCTATGATTCTATGTGTATGCAGTCAATTTAAATCCTCACAGGAGTGAGTTTAACAGAGTTGTCACTCACCAACACCAGTGGCAGTTCTGCCCATCTTGGCTGTGACAAAAGGCAGTCTCTGCCTGGAAGCAGCTTGACACCAGTTAATATATGGGGTGGGAGCAGAAGGGGTAACAAAGTCTGGACCAGAAGGACAGGGCAGCCTCTGCCACAGAGTTCCTTCTCCTTTATTGGGAATGATAATGTCAGTGCTGGACTTTAGGCTCTCAAATTTCAGTGGCATCCTGCGCGGCGCTAAAATTCCTTCCCACCTCACACGCTCTGTTCTACAGCATTATTTTGGCACCCCTTGCAGAGCAGCGCCCAGTGGAAGTGCACGGGCTAAAACCACCTCTGCTTCAATCCATAGTGCCGAGGCGCTGTAAACAACTGCTTGCGGGATTTCGTACTCTGAAAGTTGTACTGTCTATGCATATACAGATGGAAAGATTTCAAGAACGTTAAGATTTGTCTGTAAGATTGGTCCAGGGACAGCCAGTCCTTTCAGATGAACTCTTTTAATTCATTTTGTTGTGGTTGGATTAATTTTTAATTATTATTTTTTTGCAAATACGTACAAATCAAAAATTACAAACCTGAAAAAGAAAAAAGAAATTAAGGTTACAAAAAAAGAAGAAAAGAGAAAAAGAAAAGCAAAAAGAAAAGCAGAAACATAAATAAATATCATATACTGATACTGTTAAATCTTAATAAAGAAAAAAGAAAATCATAAATAAAATGACATTAAGTTATTCATTATAAAACTAATACTTTACAGATCAAACACATATGTTTTAAACAATTAACTCTTCCGTGTCATCCATTTTCCTAATAAACTGACATTTCTTAAATATTTCAATTTTTTTCGTGTTTTTTGTTCTTTGGTCTTCCGTCAGTCTCACAACAGTTCATTATTCCTAATTGAAACTAACTTATCTGTATTTCAATGCATCACTCATTTTGGTATCAGGGAGTTTTTTTACTTTTGCAGGGTTACTAATTTTTATTATTAATATTTATTTAGTTGAATGCAAATGTGAACAGCTTCCAGCGAAAATTTGTGAATGAAGTCAGAAGATGCGAATCCCTGGAAAGGATCCTTCGTAAGTAGACTTGTAACTTTCTTCTTGTGCTGTTCTTCACTAAAATGAGCTGTGGAACAGGTTTCTGCTTTATAAAAAGAATAGTAACTCGGGGATATAGCAGTAAAAGATGCTGACTTTTTTTCTGAGAGGTTTTTTTTAGCATGTTAAAAAAAAATTTCCCCAGAAAGAGTGTTCAATTCCTGGTATCAGGGCATTTTCAGGACACTGTTCCCGCAGGTGGGTGTGGTTTCAGACCCCTTTCACAATGGATTTGTTTTGTAATTTACTAAACAGGCCATTAGTCACCACTGGGCTATCTCTTCCCTTGACATGGCCCACAGCAGTGAGCCACCAACCTTTTTGAGCCCATTTTGGGCCCATTTGCAAATGGGAGAAGTTGTTATAGATATCCTACACAGACCTCAAACAAATAATAATAATAATAATAATAAATAAATGTTATTTATACCCCGTCCTCCCCGGCCAGAACCGGGCTCAGGGTGGCTAACACCAGTAAAATTACAGTGAAAACATAATATAATGGGGGGGGGGGCATTTAAAATAGAGGTTAAAATGCAATTTAAAATGCAGCCTCATTTTAAAAGTAGTCCATAGATCAAAACCATAAGGGGAGGGAAACATAAGGGTCAGATTGAGTCCAAACCAAAGACCAGGCAGAACAGCTCAGTCTTGCAGGCCCTTCGGAAAGATGTCAGGTCCCGCAGGGCCCTAGTCTCTTGTGACAGAGTGTTCCACCAAGTCGGGGCCAGTACTGAAAAGGCCCTGGCCCTAGTTGAGACCAATCTAACCACCTTCCGACCTGGGACCTCCAAAATGTTGTCATTTGTGGACCTTAAGGTCCTCTGCGGGGCATACCAGGAGAGGCGGTCCCGTAGGTACGTGGGTCCTAGGCCACACCAAACACACCCAAACACACCCTATTTTATTGGCTACAACTGAATGCTTCTTTTGAGCTTCATTTCAGAGGGGTTGGGAGGGACCTTCTGGGAGCCAAGGAAGACCTCTGGGGGGTACATGCGCACCCGTGGGTACCATGTTGGCGACTCTTGATGCATAGTATAGCACTGTTTTACATTCAGGTGAAAATTAGATGGCACCTTTCTTTCTGGTTTGCTCACAGGCTTTCTGGAGAGTGAGATGGGGGATGATATAGTGCTTTTCAAGCCTGAAAAATGCCCAGAGACACCACTACCTCGAGAAATGATTGACTTAGAGGTAAGCAGTTTGGGACTGGTACATGCATGTGCCAGTCATGTGCTGGGGAAGTGTTGTGTGTGGCATTGGCAGTTGACCCACTATATATATTAGGAGAACCATATACTTAGAAATATAGAAATACACTGCAAGGTGTTGTATTTGTCCGTCTGAGTGTTGGGGGAGAAATCCAGAGTTAACAGTAGGGCAATGCTTTTGTTAGAAGCAAAAATAAACACGATGAAGCAGTGTGATGAACTACATTGAACGATGAATGGTGGCTGCAAATTCCTAGCGGATCTTGCAGCACAGGCTGTTTTAGGGTCCAGAGTTCTCCTAATTTTCTTAACTCATTCAGGCCGTAATCCTAAATCAGAATGGGGAAACTAGGGTTCTCCAGATAATGTTGGACCCAGCCTGCTCATTTTTTTGTGACATTTTTGTTGGTCTTCCAAAAAAGGCATTCCTAGTGGCTTTCCATCATGAGAACATATGAACATTATTGGATCATCAAGCTATAAAGTACTCTCTCTTATCTCTCCTGTATCTCTGGCATAATCTTTATTGATATCTTGTATAATGAGAAATGAAAAGGGACCTATGTCTTTCCTCAACACTGAGAGTAGCCAACTTGGTGCCTTCCATATGTTATTAGACTGTACCTCCCATTGTCCCTGACCATTGGCCATGCTGGCTGGGGCTGATGGGAGTTGGAGTCCAACATTATCTGGAGAAACCTAGTTTCCCCATTCTGATTTTAGGATTGCACCCTGAATGAGTTAAGAAAATTAGGAGAACTCTGGACCCTAAAACAGCCTGTGCTGTGAAATCTGCTAGAGATTCACCGTCACCATTCATCATTTTAGCTAATGTTGGTAAAGGAAGATTTGTTGTGTTTCCTGTTACTTGTTTTAGTGTCTACACATATCTTGAGTAATCCATGAATAATTCATTCTCGGGAACAGCGCTGAGATTTTAATATTCACGGCAAGATTGCCTAACATGCTGAGACGTATTTTGAAATGTTTACCGTGTAATAATCCATCTTTATAGTGATCTGTTTTGTCAGCAGTGAGGTGCATGAAAGAATAATTGGGCATGCCTTTTGTTTTGCTCTGGGTATAAACAGGGAGTTTTGGAGAAACTGGAGGCTGAGCTGGAGGAGGCTAACAAGAATCTGCAGGCACTGAGGCAGAACTTTCTGGAACTCACTGAACTGAAACATCTCCTGAAGAAAACGCAGGACTTCTTTGAGGTGACGTGATTTTCGAATACACTCTTGGCTTCTCGGAACATTCTACTGGTTGGAAGCAACCTCTTAATTATTTGTTTGAAGCCCTGTGGGAAACCTTGGGCCTGTGGGCAGAATGTGGCCCACCAAGCCTCTCTCTGTGGCCCTCAGAACTCTCCCCAGCCACACACCCTTCCTAGTCATGTCCTCCTTGAATGTTTTTGCCTGGCTGGGATGCGTACTTGAACTCTGAAAATGCTTCTTGCTTGCTTGAGTGGAGGCTAGAGAGAGAGCTGGGTGTAAGCCACACTTAAATCCATTAAACCCCTCCATTTTTGCCTATGTCTCTGGCCACCATTGACATTTGGCCCCCCGAAGGCTGCTCAGACAGGAATGTGGCCCTCAGGTGGCTAAATATGGTAGATGTGATAACTGCCCAAACAGAATTTTCCTGGCCACAATATGAACTTGGGATGAAAGAGCCCCAGCTCTCCATTTCAATGATCCTGATTATTCTGCTGCTTCACCCTCCTCTAGTCAGTCAGCTGCCCTGCTCAGCCGGTGCCCCCTTGCTTGGGCTCAGAAATTGCCTGCAGGAACTAAGGAATTCTGGGACTTGCAGCTCTTGAGAAAATACATCACATACGGCAGCATAATCTCTTTAATCTCTCAAACTCCCAAGTCTAGTTTTAATTGTTCTTTAAAAAATGCCTATGTGCTATAGTTTGATGAGGGTAAGGGACCCCTGACCATTAGGTCCAGTCATGGCTGACTCTCGGGTTGCAGCGCCCATCTCTTTATTGGCCGAGGGAGCCGGCGTACAGCTTCCGGGTCATGTGGCCAGCATGACTAAGCCGCTTCTGGCGAACCAGAGCAGCGCACGGAAACGCCGTTTACCTTCCCGCCGGAGCGGTACCTATTTATCTACTTGCACTTTGATGTGCTTTTGAACTGCTAGGTTGGCAGGAGCAGGGACTGAGTAACGGGAGCTCACCCTGTCGCGGGGATTGGAACCGCCGACCTTCTGATCAGCAAGTCCTAGACTCTGTGGTTTAATCCACAGTGCCACCCGCGTCCCTCTTTGATGAGGGTACAGAGGCTTATATATTTAGAGATCCCCAGCCTGGCTGATACCTCTCAGAACTACAGTTCCCAGGAAAGAACAAATGTCTGCTTAACTAGATGGCGCTCAACTCCAACTCCCATCATCCCTTGCCATTGGCTATGCTGGCTGGGGCTGATGGGAATTGGAGTTCAGCAATATCTGGAGGACCACAGGTTCCCTACCTCTACTCTGATAGTCGCCTTTTTGGTGCCAGGTTCAGACACATTTTAAATGATATTTTAATTGGAACTGCCTTTCTACCCACCTTAGCCTAATGTTTTTAGCCTTTCTTAAAAAAAAAACACTTTAGATTTGAAAAACCAAAATATTGTTTGTGGTTGGGTTTTGCTTTTAAACATCGTGTTCATGCGACGTCTGAATAGTTTTGTTCACATTTTTTGTACCTTACCCTGGAATCTCATGTTGAAGTGAGTGAGGTTCGTAAATATTTAAAATAATGATATATACATACACAAATCTTTCTGTTCCGTGAACCTTCAAATTAGACCTGTAGAATAAATTTAATTCCTGATTTCAGACGGAAACTAATTTGCCTGATGATTTCTTCAATGAAGACACCTCCGGGCTGTTGGAGTTAAGAAGCACACCTGCAGCCGTTGCTGCAAAACTGGGGTTAGTATCATTTATGCTGATTTATGTTCTCGCAGAAAGCTCAATATGTGGAACTAATTGAGAGAGTCAGGAAATCAGTCAGGAGGAGAAAGTCAGTGACACAGAGGAAAGGCACATGGTGGATCTACACACAGGGAGGAAACGTTATAAATAAATCAGAAATTAAATTGTTATGGCAGAAGGCTGGGAAAGGCACCTTTAGAGTGGAACCTCTATTTGCGACCATAATCTGTTCCGGAGGTCCATCCGGAGGTCGAAACGGGTCGCTGGGAGAGGCGCCATTGTGTGCAGGCGCAGGTGGCGATTGCCCGCTTCTGCGCATGTGCGAACGGCAATCACCGCTCCTGCACATACGCAAATGGCAGCAAACCCGCTGGTTACTTCCAGGTTTGCCGCAGTCGTGACTTGGGATGACTGTAAGAAGAGGCAGTGGTAGGTAGAGGTTCCACTGTTTTCTGTAGCAATAGACTTTAGTTTAACACAACTCTGGACACTTCATCAGTTGAAGAGTCTAGAATATTTTAACTAATCAACCTGATCTAGTTGAATGGCTAGCACCTTGAGGAGGATTTTTCTCTGATATTCCTAGCCCTAGATTTGTTGCTAAGTTGCAAACCTACCCTATATTTTATATGTTGGGAATAATTTGGGGAAGTATATTTAATCCTGAAGTCCCATGGTTATGTGGGAAACTACCAAAG
Organism: Podarcis vaucheri; assembly: GCF_965113315.1. Classification (NCBI taxonomy): domain Eukaryota; kingdom Metazoa; phylum Chordata; class Lepidosauria; order Squamata; family Lacertidae; genus Podarcis; species Podarcis vaucheri. Next base: position 51,961,838 of record NC_138748.1, read on the forward strand.
AAATGGCTGGCTGCCTGAATTTAAGAAGCACGGGGCTTGACTCACTCTCTAGTCTAGCTGAAAGAGTCCCCAGCAGCGTTTAAAAACACAAGTTTATGCAGGGTTTGTGAAGCATGGGAAATACAGGTTATTAGATCTTTAAATACCCCATTTTAGACACTTACAATATGCCCCTGCATTGCACCTCCATCTCTACCCCTTTTTCCATGAAGAGACTATACACTTTAGTAAGTTTAAATACAATACTTACAATACAATACAATACAATACAATACAATACAATACAATACAATACAATACAATACAATACAAATACAATACAATACAATAATTGGAGGTCTCATCCATGCACCAGCCAACGCTGCAACACAGGCAATAACTTCACAAGTACAAAACATAAATATGTGTAGTGCTTAGTGCGGAGAGGGTTGACTCGTGACATATCCTTTCTGTTTGTGTGACATGCAGATTCATAGCTGGCGTGATCAAAAGGGAAAGAATGGTGCCTTTTGAGCGTCTGCTGTGGAGAGCCTGCCGAGGAAATATCTACCTGAAGTTCAGCGAAATGGACACACCCCTGGAGGATCCTATCACTGTAGGTGGAGACGGTTTAAAAAACAAAACAACCAAAAAAAATTTGTCACTTCTGCTGTTGTGTTTGGTATGCGCAGCGCCATTAAATTGCAAGCGTAGTATTTCGTCGGCTGCGACTATTTTAAAATTCCACTTGGGTTGCATTTATTTTCTCCAGAAAGAAGAGATGAAAAAGAATGTGTTCATTATCTTCTATCAAGGGGAGCAACTCAGACAGAAAATCAAGAAGATTTGTGAAGGGTAAGGGGAAATGTGCTGTTGAGAAAGCAGTGCTGGCTGTAACGGAAGTGTTTTTTCCTATTGTGATAAACAAGAGATTGGGACAGGACTAAGAATCCTGTGCGGAGTGGTATTTCCTGCTTCTTGAGGTGAACCACAAAATCCCTCCCCCATCCACCCCCCTTATTCCACATACAGAAACCAACTGGAGCAACAGCTGAATCTTACTTTAGCACGGGGGGATGTGGGACAGCACCCTCCACCACACCTGAGGACAGCAAGATACTTAGTGGGGTGTGTTGCAGGCTGTGTAGCACATACAGCTTTTCCTTCCAACACCTCAATGCCTCACTCTGCCTAATGATAGGGCCGGTCGTGACTAAATAGGTTCGTCTCTCAAACCTGAGCATGAGGCAACCAGTCCACTTTGCAAAACTGTACCTCCTGCCTTTATCCCTCATCACTAGGTCATCTGCCTCATTTGTCTAATGGTAGGGCTGGCCAAGGCTAAGCCCCTGCGCACATCCTGCATTTTTAAACATGGTTCTTCCCCCAAAGAATCCCGAGAACTGTAATTTTTAAGGAGTTGTAGCTCTGTGAAGTGCAAACTACAGTTCCTGGGATTCTTTGGGGTGTTGTGTATGTTTTAAATGGGCTTTAAATGTGTATCCTCGGCCTTAATAAACCCATCTTATCATTCCCTGAGCAGTAGGAAACCAATCTACCAGGCAACATCCTACTTCCTAGCTCTAGCAGCCATTTTCTTTTTTCCTGTTTTTAAAAATACATTTTTATTAAATAAATTTTAACATAATCAAACATTTAAATTACATTTTACAATTTCCATTAAACCCCCCTCCCCGGCGACTTCTAGCAGTCATTTTCAATAACTTCTGACTCAACTTCAGGAAGAATTTGATGGTGCTATGAGCTGTTCGGCAGCACTGGGTTGGAAGGTGGTTGACTATCCTTCATTGGAGGTTTTTACCGTATTTTTCGCTCCATAAGACACACTTTTTTCCTCCAAAAAAGTAAGGGGAAATGTCTGTGCGTCTTATGGAGCAAATGTGTGGTCGATCGCTGGCTCCCTTTCTGGCCCCAGCCCCTTGCCCAGGCCTCCATTGTTGAATGTTCTGCAGACGGAGGCCGTTTGTTTCCCCAACGACACGTGACGGGCTGATTGGATTATCTGTCTGGATACTGTAGAAACAGGTCCCTTTCCTTTCCTAAAGAAGCTGTGAGCTGAACCCCACAAAAACAGGACTTTGCCCCTTTGCAAAGTGAGCTCAACAACTTTGAGCTGATCCACAAAGAGGGCTTTTCCCCTTTGCAAAAGAAGCTGCACAACTGTGATCTGATCCCCCCCAAAAAACAGGGCTTTCCCCCTTTCCTCCTCTAAAAACTAGGTGTGTCTTATGGTCAGGTGCGTCTTATGGAGCGAAAAATATGGTAAACAGAGGTTGGGTGGCCCATCTGTCAAGGAGTCATTAACTGTGATTCCTGCATTGCTGGGGTTTGGAGTTGATGACCCTTCCAGCAGCACAATTCTATGATTCTGTAGGTCAGAATCATGCCCAAACTGGGTGTGCGCTGCTGTAGTCCATTGGATATTCTGGCGCCTTGTTTTTGACAAGATGCAAATACAAATAGCTAATAGGCAATCTGAGACAGCAGTACAACTCCAGCAGTGCAAGAGCTTGCGGCTCTTGTTTTTACTGCTAGTTGTTTTTAATTAGTGTCATTGCTCTGCCAGTTTCATGCGTGGCAAATCCACACGCAGATCTATCAAAAAATATAAAGTGGAATAAAAAATAGTGGGTGTTACCTGCATCCTCCTCTCTTTAACTAGGAGGTGTTTAGAGGATGCTGACCACTTCAGCAGATCTATCCGCCTGAAAGGGGCTCCCCAGCGAATTCTCCTTGAGTTTTCTTCAGATCGCATGTGCCATTAGGGTAAAAGTGACATTCTGTATGCAAAAGGGCTGTTAGAAGATCAAAGCCAAGTTACTGTGATCGTGTGGGAAAAGTACCAAATCTGTGGGCTGCAGTAAAGAGGAATAATCTTTCAGGCACGATTTAAAAGTCTAATTTGAAGATGGGTTCAGAACTCAGAAGCATATGAAACGGAAATAATAATGAAAAAGGGCTAGGAGGCTTGAGGTTTTCTTTTCTTTCTTAGAATATTTTGTTGGAGATCCCATTTCAGAGTTGAAATTGGAGCAAAGATTAATTATTCTTTCGTAGCGCTTTCTGCCTAAAATCAAGGAGCAAAGTATTATTGACTTTGCCTTGTACTCTGGTTCATGCATATGCAAGGACTGTCTTGTAATCAGATGGTAGCTTGGCAAACAATAGACGGCCCTGCCAGTCCGTGCATTATGGGAGAAAAAGATGTGGTACTTCAGGCAAGCTTATTATGGCTACTGGGTACTCGTGATTAAGGGATGGGGCTGAAATTTGATTAGATTTGCATTTTAATGCGAGCCTGCCTGATACGCACTTTAGAAACAGCACACGAATCGAAATGTGGCTATCCTTTGAAATTTATGCTTTTCCAAATTTTGCCGCACAGTTCGCCAGCCAGAAAAAGAATTGTGCGAAAAGGTGTGTGTGTGTGTGTGTTAGGAGAAAGTGTGCATCAATGAAAATAGCCAAATCATTTGATTTAGGGGAAATTGCTTGCAAAAAAGTTACATATTAGGCAAAATGGCATATACAATGGGGAGAGATGCGCACCAAAACTCTTGCAAAATTTTGTCAGGACTTAAAAAAAGAAACCTACAAATTGATGTGGAAATGAGGTGACCCAAACTTCAGATGGGGGCGGGGGGATGTGAAACTAAATGAAAATGAGATTGACAGATTTGTTCATGCCTATTCCTGCTTAAAACGCCTGGTCATGCCGTACCATTGAAATAATTCTGTTTTGAGAAGGAAGGAACTTGGAGCATAATAATGTGTTACAGAGAACGTGAAGCGGCCACTGAAAACTCTGCCCCCCTGTGTGACCCAAGCCTTTGTTGTTTGGAGTGGAAAGCACCTCTGCTGTAGTTCTGCATGGAATGAACAAGCAGAGAGAAGCCTGTTCCCCAGGGTTCCATTACACTAGGAAAGCAAAGCCTTTGCAGACAAGGGTCTGTTTGACTTCCTAGTGGTTCCAATAAGTGCTAGGCAGGCAGGAACTGTTAGAGAGGGACATAAATGCTGCCCCTTGTCCCACTAAGGCAAAGGTTTACATACCCTCCAACATTTCTCCGATGAAAATAGGGATGTCTTATTCTTATTCTTATTCTCCACCCATCTGACTGGGTTAGCCCAACCACTCTTGGTGGCTTCCAACATATATAAAAACGTAATAAAACGTTAAATATTTTTTAAAAACTTTCTTATGCAGGTCTGCCTTCAGATGTCTTCTAAAAGCTGGTACAGTAGCTTCAGGTTGAGTGTTTTCAGGTTACGCTCTGCAGCAACCTGGAAGTAACGGAATGCGTTACTTCCAGGCTTCACCACTTGCGCATGCGCAGACTTTCAAAATGATGTCACTCACATGCGCGGAAGTGGCAAAACGCGACCCGCGCAGGTGCAGGTTGCGTTCACTTCAGGATGCGAATGGGGCTCCGGAACGGATCCCGTTCGCATCCAGAGGTACCTTATCTCCTTGGCTCAGGGGTTGGATAACAGCATACCCTCCAACAGTTTTCCAATGAAAATAGGGACATCCTAAGGAAAAACGGGACATTCTGGGATCAAATCATAAACTGAGATAGCTTCTGTAAATCTGGGACTGTCCCTGGAAAATAGGGACACTTGGAGCATCTGGGTTTAGGTCGCATTCACATGATACCACTTTAAACAGTCTTAACTTTCCCCAACGTATTCTGGGAGCTGTAGCTTGTTAAGGGTGCTGAGCGGCTTAACAATCAGAATCTCATCCCAGGGAACTGTGGGAATTGTAGCTCTGGGAGGAGAATAGGGACTTCCTAACAGCTCTCGGGACCCTTAACAAACTACAGCTCCCAGAATACTTTGAGGGAAGCTATGATAGTTTAACATGTTATCATGGTTCTTTAAATGAAAGTTATGAATGTGGCCTAAGTCCCTGACCCTGAGTGCACCAAGGATTATGCTTACTGTTGGGCCGCTAGGAGTCCAAGCACAGCCAAGTGAGTCAGTCACTCTTGTTTTCACCAAAGTCACCACAGAAGAATTGCTGTGATTACTAAGCAGCTTGATGGTGGCCCCTGTTGGCTTATCATTATTATGATAATTATTATTTTATCTATACCCCGCCCATCTGGCCGGGTTTCCCCAGCCGCTCTGGGCGGCTTACAGCACATTAAAAATGGTAAAACATTAGACATTAAAAATTTCCTGATACAGATGTCTTCTAAAAGTCAGATAGTTGTTTATTTCCTTGACATCTGATGGGAGGGCGTTCCACAGGGCGGGCGCCACCACCGAGAAGGCCCTCTGCCTGGTTCCCTGTGACCTCACTTCTTGCAGTGAGGGAACTGCCAGTAGGCCTTGTTTTCAGTATGTGACGAACACGGTTGTACAATGATTGTCACTGGCTTGTTTACGTCAACTTGTCCCCCCCCCCCAGGTTCCGTGCCACGGTGTACCCTTGCCCCGAGTCAGCTGGAGAACGCCGGGAGATGGCTGCTGGCGTGAACACAAGGATTGAGGATCTAAACACAGTAGGTCACCTTGGGTCTCGTTCCTGTGACTTAGTGGTAGGCCAGGCCTGGCCAGGGTTCTTCATGTATGTATGTCCTCTGTTCTCAGGTGATCACCCAAACCGAGTCCCATCGGCAGGGGCTACTGAAGGAGGCGTCAGTGAACCTGTGGAGTTGGGGGATCAAGGCGAAGAAAATGAAGGCCATCTACCACGTCCTGAATTTGTGCAACATCGACGTCACCCAGCAGTGCGTCATTGCTGAGATCTGGTTCCCCGTGGTGGACGCAGGCGGTGTAAAAAGGGCTCTGCATAAGGGAATGGTAAGGGGCTGGGCCTGGAATTCTTTAGCTGATTTCCAGAGGGTCCTCGCTAGCGTGCTCTGGGGGAATGACTGAGGGATACAGCAAAAGATCTCTTTTCTGGCAAAAGATCCTATGTTCCATGCCTAGAATCTCCATGTAGGTCTGATGAAGACCCTGGAGAGATGCTGTCAGCCAGCACAGACAAAGCGAGGTGGACCATGGTCGATATAAGGCAGGTTCCTTTGCATCTAATTAAGTCATTTACAAGGACCACTTGGATTAAGGGACCACCCATCATTAAGGGACCACTTAATGATGAGTAGACCAGGGCGATATCTGGTTTTCAGCATCATGATATATCACCAGCTAAGCATCATGATGGGATGCAGGTGGTGCTATGGGTTAAACCACAGAGCCTAGGACTTGCCGATGAGAAGGTCGGCGGTTTGAATCCCTGCGACGGGGTGAGCTCCCGTTGCTCGGTCCCTGCTCCTGCCCACCTAGCAGTTCGAAAGCACGTCAAAGTGCAAGTAGATAAATAGGTACCGCTCAGGCGGGAAGGTAAACGGCGTTTCCGTTCGCTGCTCTGGTTTGCCAGAAGTGGCTTAGTCACGCTGGCCACATGACCCGGAAGCTGTATGCCGGCTTCCTCGGCCAGTAAAGCGAGATGAGCGCCGCAACCCCAGAGTCGGTCACGACTGGACCTAATGGTCAGGTGTCCCTTTACCTTTAAGTACCATGATAAACCAACATACAGTATATCACAATGTCTGAAATAAAGATGGAGCTATGTAGAGGCATTGGCTGGCTTCACGGTTTTCCCCACATTGTGATTTCTGCATAGCGCGCACACATCATGATTCACGATAGGTAGCCAGGTCAAAAATTATGAACCTGATATGGCAATATGGGCTTCAGATCAGTTTGGGGTGGTATATCGCACAGCCTTAAGATGACATAGCCACTGTGGCAAGCAAATTCATTAATGAATTTGCTGGATCCTCTTTTAAAGCCTTCCATGCGTGAAATAGCACAGGGATAGACCTGAGCCGAACATTAATGTTTCAGTTTTGGGGAAGGCGGCATCCATATGTACCACAGGCAGGTCAGGTACACCCAGTGTGCTATGAGAGGGACCCAATCTCACCTCCCCACCACATGCAGCCTCTAAGGCAGTCTTCATCAAGCAGGTGTTTCAGACTACACAGGTGTGCCGACTGTTTTGGATGGAACTGGTAGTCCCAAATATCTGGAGGGCACCAGCTTGGCAAAGACTGCCCTGAGCTCATCCGAACCCGCCCATGATTGCTGTATATTTTGCAGGTAGTATTCCATGGCACAAAAGTATTTCTATGAAGTGGGAGAGAGCGGGGGAAGGGTTGTTTGAGAAGAAGAAAACAGCTGTTGTCAGCTTCACAATAGCTAATTTTGGAAACATCGGAAAACAAATGTCCCTGATGCTGGGGAAATGAAGCTCAAAATGGAATAATCTGCAGTATTTGCTGACAGTAGCCATTTCCGTTTTCTGGTGTGTGTGTGGTTTATTTTTTTATTTATTTCTGTACCATTTTAGTGCTGTCTGACCTTCACTCTGCTGCATAAGCTCCTATTTTTAATATATAAACTAGTGTTTGGGCCCAGTTGATGGATGTAGAGGTGGCTTCTGAGATACTAGGGTGAAAGTGGGGGACAGTGTCCTAAAGGATTCTGTCTTCATTTGTTCATTAAAATATTTTGCATTTTAATTTGTTGTTGTGTCTAGCACTTTTTACCTTCTGGATAAAATGAGTTTGGGACTCTGCAGAAATACTTTAAATATATAACTCTTCTGAGCAATGTCCCCCCTCCCCCGTAATCCTAGGTCACATCAATGCTACAGATCAGCCTACTGGGTTTTCCTGTACAAAGAACCCTGGAAAGTGAAGTTTAGCCAAAGCACTTGTGATGTGTGTCACAAACACATTGACATTCTGCTGAAGGGTTTGATTCCCTTGGCAGCTATTAAAAAACTCTTTGAAAATGCTCGCGGGAGGGGGGGGGACGTTTTAAAGCTCACAATGGAAAATTCTGGTTTCGGTTCTACAGTACCATCTGGTGTCACAGTGTTAGAATGCATTTATAATGTTTTATTTTTACTAATGTAGCTGAGTCCTGGATTAGCTTTGCTGTAGGTATTTTATGTCGTAGATATTTATCCAATTTTTTTTGCAGATGTTTATACATTTGTTTCATAAAATTTATACTGGACTTGATTGTTAAAAAAACAAAACCACCACAGTAAAATTATCCATAAAAAGATCTAATGACATTAATTTAAAACATTCAGAAAATTAAAATAAACAATAAACTGAAAACAGATTAAAACACGCATCAACTTTCTGAATATCTGGGTAGGCTTGTCTAAACGGAAATGTTTTTAGCAGGTACCCAAAAGAGTTGAGTGAAGGCATCTGCCTGATATCAGTAAGCCGGGAGTTCCAAAGTCTAGGTGCTCCCACACTAAAAAACAACAGCACCTGAGTTCTTACAAATGCAGGACAGATATTATGTCTAGCAGTGCCAGTTCCGCAGATTGAAGTGGTTGAGTGAGCATAGGTGGGGTAGGATCCTAATCGCCATCTATCTGATTGCAGGAACGTAGCGGCTCTACAATCAACCCAATCCTGACTGCGATACAAACCAAGATGTCTCCTCCTACCTTTAACAGGACCAATAAGTTCACTTTGGGTTTTCAGACTATTGTAGATGCCTATGGCGTGGGTAATTACAGGGAACTTAATCCAGGTAAACGGACTCTGTTCTATTTTTAGCTGTAGCTTGGTGGGGTTTTTTTTTAGGATTCAAGGTTTAAAATGAAATGCAAGGTGCTTTTATTCCTCTGTCGGTTCCTATTGCTTCAACTTAAACCAGGGCTGCTTGCCTGAAATGCAGCGACATTTGGGTTTCTGTAGATTGAATGGGGTTTTTTTTCAGAAGGGGGGGGGGGAAGCAACATGGATATGTTCTGTTTATTGCAAGCCATTATTGTAAGGGGGTGAACAAAAAGCGCTGTCAGCAAGGCAAATGTTTCTTTACAGGACATTCAGTGCAATCACCAGTGCCAGGTTTTCAGAACAGAATCTCACCAATCATCAATTATAATGAATTTTTGGTAATGAAAATTCCCATCCTCCCGCTTGCACAAAAAGAGGCTTCACTGTGATGTATAACAGTGCCACCTGGTGATTCCAATTACCGTATTTTTTGCTCTATAAGACTCACTTTCTCCCTCCTAAAAAGTAAGGGGAAATGTGTGTGCGTCTTATGGAGCGAATGCAGGCTGCACAACTATCCCAGAAGCCAGAACAGCAAGAGGGATTGCTGCTTTTACTGCGCAGAGATCCCTCTTGCTGTTCTGGCTTATGAGATTCAGAATATTTTTTTTCTAGTTTTCCTCCTCCAAAAACTAGGTTCGTCTTGTGGTCTGGTGCGTCTTACAGAGCGAAAAATACGGTAGTTCTCACGGGCTAATTTACTTTATTTGCTGGAACCAGTACTCAAATTATGGGCTTTAATGAAACCCACAATGCTGCCTCTCTAATTTTAGGCAAATCCTGCACCCCCCTGTAACTTTTGAGACTGTTTTTTTAAAAAAGGTGTCAGGCCACTCTATAATTCAATCACCAAATGCATTTGGCTTTTTCTCGCTGGCATGTGGTGAGATTGGCATTACCTCCAGGGAGCCTGAGAAACGGATTTCCCAGTGCCACCAAATGGGGCTCCCTATGCTGGGAAATGGGAGTTCCCAGTGCTCCTTGGCTCAACAACCCACTTCCTTTCAAGGAATGACCTTAACGCCTTTCTCTGTCCCACAGCCCCCTACATTTTAATCACCTTCCCTTTTCTGTTTGCGGTGATGTTTGGCGATTGTGGCCACGGGGCTGTCATGCTGGCCTTTGCTCTCTGGATGGTCAGCAACGAGAAGGCCCTCTTAGCCCAGAAAACTGACAATGAGGTGAGTGGCCTGTATGCTGGCGGCAGCCTTCAAAGGTTTCGCTCCAGGGAGAGAGAAATAATTCATTTCCAAACAGTAATTTGAAGTGGGGATTGGGAAAGGAGGGTGATGACAAGTTCTTCCAAATGGCTCTTCATATACTGTAGGGATAAAGGTAAAGCTAAAAGGACCCCTGACCATTAGGTCCAGTCGTGGCCGACTCTGGGGTTGCGGCGCTCATCTCACTTTACTGGCCGAGGGAGCCGGTGTACAGCTTCCGGGTCATGTGGCCAGCATGACTAAGCCGCTTGTGGCGAACCAGAGCAGCACACGGAAATGCTGTTTAACTTCCTGCCGGAGCAGTACCTATTTATCTACTTGCACTTTTTGGTGTGCTTTCAAACTGCTAGGTTGGCAGGAGCAGGGACCGAGCAACAGGAGCTCAGCCCGTCGCAGGGATTCGAACCGCCGACCTTCTGATCGGCAAGTCCTAGGCTCCGTGGTTTAACCCACAGCACCACCCGCGTCCCACACTGTAGGGATAGGGAACCATTTTCACACACCTCAGGGCCACATGCCCTTCTGGGCAATCTTACGGGGGCCAGGAGTGGGCGGAGCAACAAATGCAAATTTTACACAGCAGGTCAGTTTCTACACACAAGGACACTCTTCCTCCCTCCCTCCAGGCAAGCAAGAAGATTACCAGAGTTCAAGGACACTTTCCAACCAGGCCAAAACACACCAGGGGAGTGTAGCTAGGCTAGCGATGGGAAGAGTTCAGAGGGCCAGAAAGTGAGCCCTAGAGGGCCACATTTAGTCTGAGGCTTGCCAGCCCTTGTATGCTGCTCCTGATATTCTCTTTGCCCTGGCAATCGCCCCGTGCAGATCTGGAACACCTTTTTCAGCGGTCGCTACCTGATCCTCCTCATGAGCATCTTCTCCATCTACACCGGCTTCATCTACAACGATTGCTTCTCCAAGTCGTTCAATATATTTGGGTCTTCCTGGTCTGTCCGCCCCATGTACAGCGGCGGGAACTGGACGTAAGTGGCAAGCTGGGTCCTTGTGAGCCAACCTAGATGCTACCCTAAATGTGTGATGGCCGCAGAAAATGGCAGCCGCTAATAATAATAATAATAATAATAATAATAATAATAATAATAATAATAAATTTATTATTTATACCTCACCCATCTGGCTGGGATTCCCCAGCCACTCTGGGTGGCTTTCAACAGAATATTAAAATACAATAATCTATTAAACATTAAAAGCTTCCCTAAACAGGGCTGCTTTCAGATGTCTTCTAAAAGTCTGGTAGTTGTTTTTCTCTTCATCTACAACGATTGCTTCTCCAAGTCGTTCAATATATTTGGGTCTTCCTGGTCTGTCCGCCCCATGTACAGCGGCGGGAACTGGACGTAAGTGGCAAGCTGGGTCCTTGTGAGCCAACCTAGATGCTACCCTAAATGTGTGATGGCCACAGAAAACGGCAGCCGCTAATAATAATAATAATAATAATAATAATAATAATAATAATAATAAATTTATTATTTATACCTCACCCATCTGGCTGGGATTCCCCAGCCACTCTGGGTGGCTTTCAACAGAATATTAAAATACAATAATCTATTAAACATTAAAAGCTTCCCTAAACAGGGCTGCTTTCAGATGTCTTCTAAAAGTCTGGTAGTTGTTTTTCTCTTTGACATCTGGTGGGAGGGCATTCCATAGGGTGGGTGCCACTACCAAGAAGGCCCTCTGCCTGGTTCCCTGTAACTTGGCTTCTCGTAGCGAGGGAAGCACCAGAAGACCCTCGGCGCTGGACCTCAGTGTCCTGGTAGAACGACAGGGATGGAGACGCTCCTTCAGGTATACTGGACCGAGGCCGTTTAGGGCTTTAAAGGTCAGCATCAACACTTTGAATTGTGCTCGGAAATGTACTGGGAGCCAGTGTAGGTCTTTCAAGACTGGTGTTATATGGTCTCGGTGGCCGCTCCCAGTCACCAGTCTAGCTGCTGCATTCTGGATTAGTTGTAGTTTCCAGGTCACCTTCAAAGGTAGCCCCACATAGAGCGCATTGCAAATGTACTGTTGTTGTGTCTCCCTCGCCCTTCCACAATGTCTTCTGGATTATTCCTCGGGTTGCAACCATCCTCATTTCCCTGCTCCACACCAGCAGTGTCCAGGGGTGCAGAGCAGGAGCAGAGAAATAGTGAGGGGCAAACTCCCTTTGCCTCAATTCAGAACGGGTTTGGCTAATGCAAAGTGGTTAGCAATGGTTTGGGGTTACTGTTTCTTCAAGCATCAAGCAATGGGGAAAGCCCATCTCACTCCTGTGGGAAACCTAAGCAAATCACGTTTCTCTCTTCATCCGTAGGGAAGAAATTGTTCATAAGTCAGATACCCTCCAGCTGGATCCGGCAGTGGCAGGAGTTTTCTCTGGAAACCCCTATCCTTTTGGAATTGATCCGGTAATCAGAACTCCTCCTGCCATTCATCTGGCAGTGGGTCATGGCGGAGGGAAGAGGGGTGATCTGTTGGTTGGGCCAATCTAAGATTTCTGGGAAAATAACAGATGGTAGCAAGTAGCAGATTGGGGTAACCAGCTCTGCTTTCTGTGTCTTTTTAACAGCTGAAGGATAAGCAGAAATTCAGCATGTGAAGGGTCTAGCCCAGGCATAGGCAAACTTGGCCCTCCAGTTGTTTTGGGACTACAACTTCCATCATCCCTAGCTAACAGGACCCAGTGGTCAGGGATGATGGGAGTTTTAGTCCCAAAACATTTGGAGGGCTGAGTTTGCCTATGCCTGGGCTAGCCTTTGCTGTGCTGGGGAAAAGCTTTTGCTTGTTGAATTTCTACCTGCCACTCAGCTGATCAAAGCATAGCACTACGTCCGTGTCTTGCTGGGTCAACTTCTCTTGGAGGCAATTTAGCGAAATGCATTTACTGAGCCTTCCCCAACTTGCCCTGGTTGGATTGCAGCTCCCATCAGAGTTGGCAAAACACACCATGTGTTTGTAATGAAATTCAAAGTTTTACTCAGAAATTGTTTGTATTGGAATACATGAAATATTTTAGTGCAGGGCAACTCAGTAACGTACGCTTCCCTCACATCCAGTTACCTGGGAGGAGCCCCATACGATGCAATGAGACTTAACTCCTGAATGGACATGTGCAGATATTTATGAATGAGCTTTCTTCCCTGCCCCTCCCCATAAGTCCTTGATTACAACCACAAAACCATTCGGTCACAACAACATCAACATACAGTTATAAAAGGAAGTGGGGACAGCAAAACCCTTCCAACCAGAACAGAAATAGTACAGATTGAACAAAAGACCTTAATCGCTAAATGCCAGCGGTGAAGTGTTATGTCTTAGGCATGTAAGCAGAAGCTGTGCAAGAAAAGTTAAACCCACACCTCTGTGTGGAATGACTTCTGCAATTCAGGGGCTGCCACAGAGAAAACACTCTCCTGGGCTGCCAATCCCCATGTTTCCAAGGATTAGCTTTTAAGGGGGGAAAACAATGGCACTGTAAATTGGAAATGTCAATCTGCATTCTGCATTAACTGATGCTGGTTAACATTTTAGAAATGGAACAATGGAGTAGCGAATTTCCCCCCATTTTCTTCCCCACATCATTGCTGCCTCCCATCAAAAGAACTCCACCTTGTTGAGGCTATTTGAAGCAAGCAGGAGAGAGCTTCCCAATTAACGTCTTAATGGTGTCGGCCAAGTATCTGGTCACTAGATGGCAGCCTTGGTTGCAAGTAAACCCTCCTCCTTGGAGACCCTTCTAGCGGCAGTCATACAGCGGCGGACTTTGGGTGGCGCTGCATAGGCCTCATCCTGTTTCAGTCCATCAGTCATATTTGCCTATTTCAGCCAGACTGGTCCATAGGTTTACCAAGACACAAACAGTACAATTGAAAACAGTGGAGAAACATACACGAGGAATATGCATTCAGCACCTCCCCTCTCACATCCTCTGTGAATGCTAGGATAACATCGCCAGTGACTGATTGTGTTCAGCATTAGTGGGAAAGGGGCTCTATGAAGGGAATGTGTGAAGCTAGAGGCAGGCCCTTCTGCTGGCAGTGATCCTGTCATTCATCAGGATTGGGGGGCGAGCGCGGGCGGTGAGGTTGAGGGACAGAGATGGGAGGACCTGTCAGTTTCTCTTCTCCCCATTTCTCGGCTTTCTGGTCTTAAATTCAGTTCTCCGCATTTCTGAGGCAATTTTGCATTTTTTTAAAAAAAATATATCTTCACGAAAATCAGTTACCGTTTTGATACAAATTTCTCCTCAAAGAGACATTTTTGTATGCAGTTTTGACTCACCTTTTTACAAAGCAATTCCCCCTAACATCATTAATGCAATTTTGACTACTGCATTCATTTTAATACGCACTTTCCTTTAATATATGCAAATATTGGAGACCTGCACCACAAAATTCAGATAAGCGCAAATTTCAAAGCATATCTGTGTTTTGGTTTGCATACTGTTTTGGATTCAACCAATTTACTTTTAAATGCAAATCAGATTGAATTTCTCCCTAGTTTGGAGCTATGATCCCTCACGGGCATGTACATCTGCAGGGTGCTTCTGCCCCCAAGCCCAGCTCTCCGTTGACCTTGCTGCCTCCTCTTCGCCCCACTCTATCCCAGTTCTGGAGAGCAGCAGTATTGCTGCCAGAACAGCACTGCTACAACACTCACCCCATGCTGCTCCCATTTCATTATGTTCACATGTCTTCTTTCCTGTTTCTCCAAGATCTGGAACATTGCAAGCAACAAGTTGACGTTTTTAAACTCCTACAAAATGAAGATGTCTGTTGTCATGGGAATCACGCACATGGTCTTTGGGGTAATACTCAGTCTCTTCAACTACATGTAAGTTTAAATGTCCCATGCTTAATTTATATGTTGCTTGTTGTAGTATACAACTGTGATTCATTTGTAGGTTTCCTGAACTGTAATCCTTTTTTTGCTGTTCTGCCTTGGAGATCTTGCTGTTTCCCAGGCCCAGATGCCTTGGTTCTTCATTTGTGATCTCTTTGCTCTCCCTATTTTCATTTGACCATATCTTCAGTGTCCGTATCCCTCATGTAGGAGAATGTTGGGCTTCACTCCTCAGTGTTGCTGAGAGACTGAATTAATTAAACTCTGCCAAGAGAGGCTCCCTTAATTACCACTCCAGACTGACCAATATTTTAAGATTGCAGGAAGTAAAGCTACCTTCTTAGTGATTTGGTCAAGGCATCAGATTGGAATAATGACTTGCAGTTTCTGGAGTTTAAAGGCTTTATTCATGCAGGAACTATTTGCAAGATGGGTGGAGACAGGAGAGAAATAGCAGACATCTTTTCTGGATGAATAGCAAACAAGATGACTCAGCTTTTAGGGGTGGAGTTAACTTCTGGCTAGATTGCTACATAAGCAGTGTCCTCTGGTTGTTTAAAACAACACATGCATTAATTAGAACCTTAAGAGAAGGAAGCATACTGCTTTCCTCCAACAAATTCTTCTTCTTCTTACAAACAATCACCAATCTCCATGTTGTTGAGCACTTTCAGGAAGGTGAAAGCCATCCCACCACCAATTATCATCTCATTGACTTGATCCAGTATGTTTTGGGTCAGCTGAATCTTATCTTGAACTTCAGCACTTCCAAGGATTGGTAGGAAGGGTCACTCTGGACTTTCTAGAGCAGCCTTTTTTCAACCTTGGGTCCCCAGATGTTTTTGAGCTACATCTCCCATCATCATTGACCACGGGCCATCCTAGCTAGGAATGATGGGTGTTCTAATTCAACATTTGGTGACCCAAGGTTGAGAAAAGCTGCTCTAGATCTTTAGCAAAATATTCAAGTTCTTTCTTTATCAGGAAACCAGCAGCTTTGAGGTAGATTGAATCCAACCATGGTACTGTGAGCTCTCTGTGCAGTTCCGAAAGCACCAATGATAAAATCATCTCCTAGTTTAGAAAGTGATGCTCTGAAATCACCTATCTTTGCTGAATCAGCCTTGATTCGGTATCTTCCTCTTTCCCTTCCTCTTCTGCATGGAATCAGAGGTTTCCCTGAAGAGTGACTGAGCTAGTTTCAGGATCAGAATCAGCTGCTTCCACCTCTGAACCCACACAGTCTTCCAGGAACAAGGCATCCCTGTCAAAGTCCTGCGGCTACAGGCTGCAAGGAGAATTTCTCAGGCATAGGAACTCCACTAAATCACCCCAGGTGACTCATCAGTACCACAGACCTATCTCTGTGGTCCAAGCAATGCTTGATGGTTGGGACAGCTGCCCTGAATCTCTGGTGCTTGGTTAATTTGTTGTCCTTCATTGGGACATTGAAGTCAACCTGCATGACCATGTGCTTGCCCTTCACGTTCACATTGTCCAGGATGGGCTTAGTAGAGAGACTTTTTCTCATCAGAAGATGCTGGCTCAGTCTTGCTTGACCAAACGATTGCAGCCTCTTCTTCCTTCATTGGGTACAGTTGAAAAGAGCAATCCACGTGTCACTTGTTTTCCAAGTACTTTGCAAGATCGGTAGTATCTGGTACTTTGCAGAAGCAGGATGTTCCTATCTTTGCTGGCCACAGTCTGATGTATTACAACAGAAGCACCTAGGAAGCAATCTGCCTTATCTTGGCTTCCTGTTTTTACTGACTGTTAGAAACGGTTGCACTAGACTTCATTTAAGCTGGCAAAAAGTGAGAGCAAGGCATATGTGGGGGGGAAAGCCATTGATTATAGATGTATGTAAAGCTAACAATCAAGAAAGCTGGATTGTAATTTTATTTCAAGATCAAATCAGTATTATTTTGATCGGTTGTCGCGGGGCTCCTAAAAGGCCCATAGGCCTATTTAGTGATCCGGCACTGTCTGGTGGCTTCACCTTACCAGAATAAACCAACTGGTGATTTAATATGGCCCGATTGTCCTCCTTCCTTCCACATCATCCTGTAAATCAGCTTTCTCCAACAGGCTGCCTTCTAGATGTTGTAGGGCTACAACTCCCACCATCATCTCCATCTAGAATAGCCAATGGCCAAGAGGAATGATGGGAGGAGTCCAATAATGTCTGGAGGACACCACACTGTGGGAAGCTGCTGCAAACTCTCTTCGCTTCCACACTGATGTTTTTTCCTTCTCTTGGCTCCTGTCTTCCCAGATATTTCAGGCAAACCCTCAACATCATCCTGCAGTTCATCCCACAGATGATTTTCATCCTCTGCTTGTTTGGTTACCTGGTTTTCATGATTATTTTCAAGTGGTGCCAATACGGTGTTGCTGACGCCCAAGACGCCCCAAGCATCCTCATCCATTTTATCAACATGTTTCTGTTCAGTTACAGTGATGAGACAAATGCTCCTCTGTATGTGCATCAGGTATGGTCTCCTTTCTCTTTTGCTAAGAACTTTGTTCTTGAGGAAGTACACTTTAGCCAAGCGTAGATTTTTATAGGCTAACCTTTTTTTAAAATAACCGAGGGTGGGGTGGGGGTTCACAAATTAAGTTAAGATAAAATTCTGGCTGAGACTGACGGGAGTTTTAGTCTAAAATATTTGAGGGGCACCAGGTTTGGAAGGCTGGTTTAGGGTTATTTTTGACTATATGTCATGGACTAAGGAGGATTCAGAGCTTAGGGCTGCCAGATTTTCCCGGACATTACTGAGATTTCAAAGGCAGAATTGATGTCCAGGGGGAATTTCTGAAAGGTGGTGCTTTGTCCTGGATCTTAGGCAATTGAAAAATTGTGGGGGTTTTTGTAAAAAGAAGAAGAAGAAAAGCTGCTGGTTTTTATTTTTGAAATATGGCCACCCTAATGTAGCTCTGTGTGTTGGAAACGGTATATTTTCCTGCTGTAGAGCCCTGGATCTGCCAGTACTGGAAAAGGGGTTCTTGCCTTATAAAAACGAGATGTTGAGAAAGCAGGCAAGCAGAGACTTCAGGTGAAACAGATAAACTTCATTTTGTTCAGAAAGCTTAATCTCAGAGTAATGAAAATGAGAACAAAACAACCCAGCCCGTTTCACGACAGACTTTTATGTGCCCTGTAAATGGCACAGAATCACTCAGTTCCAGGTTACAAATTAAAAGTACATACATGAGCTTGCAAGTAGCAGGTTGGCAAATGCTCTTGATTTATGAGCACGCTCTTGAGGAAGGAGAATACAGGCAGCATGCATGGCAAACCATCTTAAATCAAAGCACAGTTTGAAAGTTGCGAAACATTTCCCCAAAGAGTCCTAATTAATCATGTTGGTAAGGCAGCTTCAACGTTCAGTGGTTTCCCAGGATATGTTTCTGTTTCTCAAATAGCAATTTCATTGATCTTCAGCCAGAATAGTTGAGTTCTTCAGAACACATAGGGCCATTTCTTTTAACAAAACTGTATTGCCAAATCATAGCTCCTTCCCTCAAGGTAAAATAAGCTTCCTTACATGGGTCTCACCTGCACCATACATTTAAAGCAGTATCATACCACTTTAAACAATCATGGTTCACACACCCTGAGTATTAAACCACTCAGAATTGGAGCTCTCAGTGAGCCAGTGTGTTATTTTCCAATATCACAGCAGAATTGCATTTTTTGAAAAAAGATAACTGACACCAAATTTTCCTTTAAGCAGGTGTGGGTGGGTGGTGTGTATTGCTTATCTAACTATCTTATTTCCTTCCTTCCTTGTAGCAAGAAGTACAAACCTTCCTGGTAATTTTTGCCCTGATTTCTGTTCCTTGGATGCTTTTGATTAAACCTTTCATCCTTCGAGCCAATCACCAGAGAGCTCAGCGTATGGTAAGAATAAAGGTCTCTTGAGACATTTGGCCTCCTGGCTAGAGGTAAAGGCAGTCTTGGGTTGAGTGAGATGAGCTGGAGATTTTGTAGCAAAGGTTTGCAGATCTCATGGTTTGCAAGTCATTAGAAAACCAGGTTCTGAAAACACAGAATTGTAGTACTGGAAGAAACCTTGTAATTCAACTAATCCAACCCCTTTCCAGTGGAGGGAGTCTGCTGCTACAGCATCTGCGATAGGTGATCAACCAGACTGATTGGAATTGAAAAGAGGATATATCAATTATACTAATCTTCTAGACACATAGCTTGTGTGGATTAACAACAAAGGAAAAATGGCTGGCGCCTGTTTCTAAAGCACAGGGGTTTGCAATCCATTCAGCAGGAGAAAGCCCTATTAGCAGAGTTAAAACTCACAAGTTTATGCAGCAGCATAGCATCAGTAATATATAGGCTATGCATTGAGGTGGTCTTGGCTGAAAGATGGTGGCTTAACCAATAGCTATGCAATAAACTTCATTTTTGAACAAAAGGCTGAGTCCGCTTCTCTAACTTTCTGTCTGCTAGGCTCATATAAAAAGCAGCTTTCTAAATTCAGTCCATTTGAAAACTATTATAATGCAACCCAAACATTAAACCACTGGAAGAGACTTGCTAACAAGTGCCTGGTTCCCCTCCACCCCACCCCGCCACAATATATGCAGTATTAATTTCTTAGATGGGTGGTGATTTCATTCAAAGATTATTTTCACTGCCCTGTAATTCATTGTTTCGCCATCTAAAGTACATTTAGACATTCCCCATAGCAACTGACTACTAATGAGCCCATTTGTCAGCCAAAGCCTTATTCAATAATAAGAACGTTTTTTGTAGCTTGTTAAGATGTGAAATTGATGTCTGGTGAAAATTTTGACAGTGAGGCGACAGAAAAATGGATTGCCTGATGCATGTATACAGAAATCGGTTGATTACTATGCAATCAAAGGACATAGTCTCTTTAAACCAGGACTGGGGAGCCTCAGACTCAGGGGGCCAAATGAGAACCTCCTGGTTCCTCTATCCAGCTCTCAGGTTTCTCCTCAGGACAAGCTCCCCATCAGACCTTCTCCAGACCTAGCTTGACTGCTTCTGCCTGACTGCAGTGTGTGTGTGTGTGTGTGTGTGTGTGTGTGTGTGTGTGTGTGTGTTGAAAGCTCTTGTCTTTAAGGGGCTATAATGTAGCCAACTGCACTGAGGTAAGAATTGCATCTTGAAGGAGCGTCTCCACCCACATTGTTCAGCCCAGACACTGAGGTGTCCAGCTCCGAGGGTCTTCTCACTGAGAAGTGAGGTTACAGGGAACCAGGCAGAGGGCCTTCTCAGTGGAGGCACCCGCCCTGTGAAACGCCCTCCCATCAGATGTCAAGGAAATAAACAACTATCTTACTTTTAGAAGACATCTGAAGGCAGCCCAGTTTAAGGAAGTTTTTAATGTTTGATCTTTTATTATGTTTTTAATATTCTGTTGGGAGCTGCCCAGAGTGGCTGGGGAAACCCAACCAAATGGGCGAAGTATAAATAATAAATTATTATATTATTATCCATTGCCCAGCCCACCCCTGGCAGGCAGGTCCTGGAAGCTTGACCACAAGAATTAGGGGGCCTTGGGCTGAATGGGGGTACCAACCTGTGATTTAGATGAAATATTATTATTTTAAAAAACTATTTCTGCAAAAAAAAGTCTTACCTTTTGCTGGATCTGCTCGTTTTGGAGACCCACGTACACTGACAAAAGTCGTTCTCTGTTTTGCTTCTCTTAAGCTGGCTTCCCCTGAGCTGTCGGAGAGCCCCACTGGGGATATTGAGGTGGAGATCATTAAGTCTGACTATCCTAAGAAGCCAGTCCAAGAAGACCACAGTGATGGCGTTCACCATGGCGGGCATGAGGACCATGAGGAAGAGGTAGGGGCAACCAAAAGTAGGGGAGGAAGAGGTAGGGCTGGAGAAACTCCCCTATGGGGGAGGGGACATGGTTTCTGCATTTTGAGGCTTTTTAGTTAAGAAGAAAGGGATGCAGGAAACTATGTATGCTGTGGGGAAAGTGAATTGGGAGAGGGTTTGTTTTTCTCCCTCCCTCGTAGCACTAGAACCCGGGGTCCTCCCCTGAAGCCGATTCTACTGTTTTGCATATATTCAATAAAACAATCCAATGAACATTAATAAACTAACCATGCGCTGATGTACAGTTACTAACATGAGACTGCATTTGTTTTGTTTTGTTTTGTTTGTTTATCAATGCCTCATGAAGCTGATTAATGTGAGCTTCAGGACAGACAAAAGGAGGCGCCTCTTCACACAGCATGTAGGACACTTTCAGCCAACGTGTTTGAAGAATTGCTTGCAGAGGTTATATGGCATCACTGTCAAAGGGCCGTTATCCTGTGTGTGTGTGTGTGTGTGTGTGTGTGTGTGTACACACACACACACACACACACACACCCCTATATAGCTAGAGATATACAAGCAGACACTAGCAGCTTTGTCTCCAACGTTGCTCAGGAATTCTAGAACACACACACACACACACACACACACACACACACACACACACACCATTGCAGATTTGAAAGGGTCTGTCTTAATTCAACATGGTGTCCAGTTGGATCCAAATGTAGATGAAAAGCCAACAGCATTAGTGTGATTAAGGAATGAAGGGAGTATTTGTAGCAGGTGTTTTGTTTGAAAAACAAATTCAAAATATTTAGCGGAGAACCGGTTATGTAGTTTTTAAATTCTTTTATTTATTAAATTTTAGTAATAAAGAAAAAGAAAAAGAAATGCACCCTACAGGTGCAAAAACATACAAAAATAAGGCGACTATTTACATACACATACACGTAAATACTTCGCACCCCCGTATCTTCTCACCACCACACCCTTTGACCCCCCCCCAAAAACCATCTCTACTTCCTTATCTTATAGATTCGATACTATCATTGCAATTTTTAAATTTTGATCTTCAAGTTCTTCATGAATCATACCCCAGTAGGTCTTGGTTTTTTCGCAGCTCCACCAGATATGGAACAATGTTCCTTCCATTTTTCCATATTTCCAGCATAAATTCGACTTCTGTTTATAAATTTTGGCAAGCTTTGATGGTGTTAGGTACCACCTGAAAAACGTTTTCTTGAAGTTTTCTTTTATGGTGTAGCAAGCGGTGAACCTAATATCTATACCCCAGAGCTTTTCCCACTGTTCCAAATATATCGTATGGCCGATGTCTTGAGCCCACTTTACTACCACCTCTTTAACTACTTCTTCTTGTGGGTCCCAATCTAATAATAGATTGTAAACCTTTGGTGATGTTTTCTTATTGCTTTTCAATAGTACATTGTGCAATTTCAATTCTTCTGTGCCAAATCCTTGGTTATGTAGTTCTTTGGGTGCTCCTGGCCACAATATAGATGTCATTTCCCCCCTTTAAAATCTCTTTCAGTTCAACTTTGGAGACGTCTTTGTTCACCAGGCTATTCACACCATCGAATATTGCCTGGGTTGCATTTCCAACACAGCTTCGTACCTTCGGCTCTGGGCGCTGAGCTTGGCTCATGCACGTGAGTTTTTCATTTGTGGTGCTCACTGTGTTTTATGTCTCTGAATCGCAGAGTTGGAAGGGAGCCTGACGATCATCTAATCCAACCCCTTGAAGTGCAGGAATATGCAGTTGTCCCTTACAGGGATTGAACCTGTTTTGGCATGGGATGAGAGAATACTAATACTAGGCATCTCTGCAGAGTAGGTGTTGGGAACCTGGTAACGACCAAGCATTGCTGGACTCCAGTTCTCATCAGCCCTTGATGAAACTCAGTCCAACAACATCTGGAGGGCCACAGGTTCCTCATCCCGCCCAGAGATTCTTTGAACCACCAGCAGATTATTAGGAACTCAGTGACAATGTACAAGGAAGGTCATACTGCATTCAACTAAGTTTTACTCAGAATAGAGTCATTGACATGAATGGATCTAACTTATCCATGTTCATTGATTTCAACAGGTCTACTCTAAGCAAAGCTTAGTTGAATACTACCCACAGGCGCATTTAAGCTAAAAGTGAGCCTAAAGATGGGGAGTGTTTTTTCAACGTTTTGGGCATTGCCAAGAAAACACCACCACCCTTCTGGGGCAATTTGGTGGTGCTTGTATTGAGAGGAGGTTCACCCACATAGTCCGAGGGTGGATCAGTGGTCCAGCTGACTGGTTCAACCAAATGACTGATGCAGGGAGCAGTGCCCTCGCTCGGAGTTTGCTTTGTTCACTCTTGGTGATGTCATTGGAAAGCCAGTTCTGATCAGTTACAGAGCTGTGATGCCATCATGTTCAATATTGGTTGGGCGCACTCTTTAAGAACAGAGCCCTAGACAGGAAAAATAACGGCACTGGTTCATCAACAAAGAAAGTAGAAAGTGGCAGATATTGTTGTATTACAAAGGTTGAAGCTCCATCCACTGCTAGCATGTGGCCCCTGGGAGTTTGCCCAGAAAGGAATTCGGCCCTCTGGCTACAACAGGTTCTGGCCTTCATGGGGGTGGGGGGAACAGAGGGGAGCTGTGACTTACTCTTATTAGGGGGATCTCCTGCCAGAATGGTCTTTATTGTCTTGCTGTTCATGGCTGTTTCTTGCGTGACATTTGCCTCTGTAATCTCTTCCCCCCAGTGTGGTGTAGTGGTTAAGAGCGGTGGACTTGTAATCTGGTGAACCGGGTTCGTGTCTCCGCTCCTCCACATGCAGCTGCTGGGTGACCTTGGGCTAGTCCAGGGGTCTGCAACCCGCGACTCCGGAGCCGCATGTGGCTCTTTTACACCTTTGCCGCGGCTCCGGGGCAGATACTAGCGAGGGGAGGAGGCACATTGTGCACCCCGACACTCCCCACTGTGGCGGACGCTGTACTGGCTGTGACGTCGCATGGGGGCAGTGCGTGCGTTAGTCACGCACTGTCCTGACGTCACCTTTCCGCCCGCTGTCAGATCAGACATTAAGGTAAGAAACAATATATGCAGTGTTATATTTGTTTTAAATGTCGCAATGGTTTTGCGGCTCCCAGTTTTTTTTCCTTCGGAAACGGGTCCAAGTGGCTCTTTTTGTCTTAAAGGTTGCAGACCCCTGGGCTAGTCACACTTCTCTGAAGTCTCTCAGCCCCACTCACCTCACAGAGTGTTTGTTGTGGGGGAGGAAGGGAAAGGAGAATGTTAGCCGCTGTGAGACTCCTTTGGGTAGTGAGAAAGCGAGATATCAAATCCAAACTCCTCTTCTTCTCCAGAGCTCTCAGAGGTCCTCTGGGGCCAGGTGCTGATCATCTCATTCCACTCCAGTGGCAACTGGGTAGGACTCATCGTAATCTTCGTCCTCTTTGCCGTCTTTGCTGCTCTGACTGTAGCCATTTTACTGATCATGGAGGGCCTCTCTGCCTTCCTGCATGCCCTGAGACTTCACTGGTAGGTAACCTGGGTGCATTTGAGTAGGAAAAGGGTTGACAAAGAAATAACAAAAGGGAGTAGTTTGCAAATGGATCGCTGTGGTTTCCCCACATCCCCAGTTGGCTCAGTGATAGGAGAGAACTTGGGAGAGTTGTGGCGTTTCTTGCAACGTTTAGTTTATTTACAATTATACAAGTTGAGCATAGGCGGAGGTGATCGGTGATACACATTGCTACCAAGGAGTAGATCTGCTACCTTATATTGGATCTCCAGAGAGAGAGCTGTACGCCGGCTCCCTCGGCCAATAAAGTGAGATGAGCGTCACAACCCCAGAGTCGGTCACGACTGCACCTAATGGTCAGGGGTCCCTTTACCTTAGGATAGAAATAATAAACTTGACCGGTGGTCCACAGACCTCAGGGGGTCTGTGTAACCCACCCAGTGGGTCTGTGGCACCATTCACATAACAAAAACTACCATAGCTGTATGTAGGGGGGTCCATGGCTTGGCTTTTGAAAAACAAAAGACTGGCTTCTACCTGGCTTTTGTACGCTGACGATGCGATACTCCTATCCCGAACAAGAATAGGCTTAAATAGGCTCATAGATGAATTCTCAGCATACTGTAGAAGAGAGCAACTTGCAATAAACTATCAGAAAACCAAAATCATGGTTTTTGCAAGGAAACACAGACAGTACAGCTGGAGGATGGATAACCAGACAATTGAACAAGTCAAAGCCTTCAAATATCTGGGTATCGTTTTCCAGTCGACCGGGTCCTGGGATGTCCACCAAAAATGTGCCAAAGAAAAAGCTGCTCAAAGCATCAAGATGCTGTCCCGCTTCTTCTATACGAAGGGGGGCAGATACATCCCAGCAGCCCTTGAAGTTTATCAAGCAAAACCTCTGGCGCAGTTATTGTACGGGGCGCAAATCTGGACGGGGACCCATTGCTCCAGTCTTGAAACTGTCCAGTCCAAATTTCTAAGGCAAATACTCGGTGTCCCCCCCCTGTGTTCCAAACGCAGCATTGCGACTCGAGGCCTGCCTTCCATCTGTGGAAACTCGGACCTGGCAGAGAACATTTAATTATTGGCTTCGTCTTAATCTGAATCCTCCTGGTCTACTGCCGTTAGTAATGCAAGATCCTTACGAAAGCAAGTGGTTTAAAACTGTGCATAAAAAACTCCTTACATGCGGTCTGCACTCACAGTCCCTACTATCAATGGGCCTCATCAAAGCAAAGAGTCTAATAGGCCAGCGCCTGAAAGACATCGAACGACAAAACAACCTGACTATCTTAAAGAAACTGTGCCCATGGTATACCTACTTTCCCCCTTCTCATTTTGACTCTCCAGCCTCATATTTGTCTAAACTAACCATCCCAAAATACAGACGCGCCTTTACATTGGCCAGATGGGATGTTCTTCCCTCTGCTGTACTCGAAGGTCGTTACCAAAAGACCCCATTTGAAAAACGACTCTGCCCATGTGGAGATGGTAACACGGAAACAGTGTCCCACGTCCTTTTTTCTTGCCCTCTTTACAAAGACCTAAGGAATGAGATTATTACTCCACTCATTCTCTCCAACCCCGGCCGTTCAACAGACATTACACTGCATTTTCTATTATCTGATACGAACAGTCAGATAACAGAGAAGGTCGCGAGGTACATCGAGAGAGCTGTGAAATTTAGGGCCACCATCTGAGTGACAGACCTGTTCACCCGACGGACCTCCTTTTGTCTGTTCTTTTCTTCCTTTTATCCCTATTCTCATTTTTAATTTTTGTACAGCTGTGGCCTGTTGGCTTTGCTAATAAAGTTTTGATTTGATTTGATTTGATTTGATTTGAGAACTGCTGAGTTAGATTAAACTAACCACTCACTGAACACAGAACCCTGTTTATTTTACATGCCTTTCTTTCCCCTTCCATTAGGGTGGAGTTCCAGAACAAATTCTACTCTGGGGCAGGATATGCATTTGTACCATTCTCCTTTAAAGCCATCATAGAACGAACAGAAGACTGAAACCCACTTACAGCATGGAGATCTAAAACTTTCAAGATTGCTTCTCCTCTTCTTCCTAACTCTCAAGATTAGCTTCTTCCTCCTCCAGCCGCAAGGGAAAGTTGTTCAGCTTCAGGAATACTTCACAATATTTCCCTCTATAAACCATTGTAAAAACAAACAAGCACGTGAGTCAGTGGTTTATTTAAAAAGAAAGATGTACCACCCAAGGTTTCTTTCACCTCTGCACTCATTTTGTTCAGTGTTACTCTGCTCCATGCGAAAGGAGTCTGCAATTTGGACCTAGCAAAGTCGTAAACAAGTTTATGTTCCATTTCAGATTGCAGGTATGGAGACGCACACGATTGGATTCTCCTCCATACAAACATGGGGGGACTGGACCGTCTACATCAGTGGTTCTCAACCTGTGGGTCCTCAGATGTTGTTGGACTACAACTCCCATCATCCCTGATCTCTGGCCTTGATAGCTAGGGGTGATGGGAGTTGTAGTTCAACAATATCTGGGGACCCACAGGTTGAAAAAGACTGGTCGACATAAAAGACTAAGGGCCAAGGATATGTTGCAATGGAGTTTCATGTTTGGAGCCCCTGTTGAAATTTTCTTTTTCTAAAAAGCAGCTGCAAGGCCAGGGCATATGGGGGATAGTGACTGACCCTCCCCAACAGAGACACAGATCCTCACCCACCCTTGGGGATCCAGTAGCCACATGGGACTTAAATGTTTCAGCCTGCAAGCTTTTCTTTCTGTGAGTAATCACAGTTGGATGACTGGGGGTCTGATCCAAATTGGGATCCCCTCCTGTGAGTCCCCATAGTTGCTTTTGCAAAATAATAAAAGCATTGAGGGTTCAAAAGAGGCAGCTCCCAGTGCAATATGTAGTTTGGCCCTTAATGTCAGGGGAAAGCATTCTAGCCTAGCCCTTGCCCATCCTGCCAGTTTTCAAGGTGCAGGGCACATTTGTTGTATAGAGGAGCATTTAAGCATCTGCGCTCTCTTCTGTATTCTGAAGTGGTACAGCCCAGACATAGATTTGCCATCTCAATGAGAACTAGGACCTTGGTTTCTGCAAATGTAATACTTCCCAACTTTGCTGTGCAACATGCTTTTCTGCTGTGCCACACCCAGCCAGGAGGCAGACTTGTGTTGAACTGCAAGACCAAAGTGTGATGCCTCCTATAGATTTTGGCTCCCCAAAATCCAGTACAGTAATAACATGCACTTCTGGTTAGCAAGGGATGCTAGGGAACTCTGCTACAAATTGAAATGGCTGGCGGATTTGCATTTCTGCTGGACGATTTAATGGCAACTGGACAATTTCATTGAGAGTTCAGAAATCCTTTCCTTGCACAGCAGGATTCAGGAGTACTATATATGCAGATTAAGCTGCCTGTGTTGCAGTGACATCAGTGTGTCATGTCATGCAAGGACAGAGCAATCCAGTGCATGCTTTTCTGGCATTGTAGGTTGCTACCCAAGGCTTGCTCAGACAGAGAACGCCTGGCTGGTGTCATAGGTGATGCTGTTAGAGCATCTTGCTGGTCCAGGAGGCATTTGTACATGGCCAGCATAGCGACAATGCTTGTTAAGCATCTGGAGAGCTCAGCAAAAACCTTGGGGAGTTCTGCAGAAGAAACAGCCAATCTAGAATCTCAAGCAGGTTATGGATCAGTCAGAAAGTTCATAAAAGGCTAGGCCTGCAGAATCTTTTCCAGAGTGGAACCAGGTGGCTTTATCCATATCTAGTGCTTAGCTATAGAAGTCAAGCAACTATAACCTAAGTAACTGCATAGACTAGAAACAAGCTCAGAAGTTGCAGCTTTCCCTGCTGTTGGGCTGCAATGATGGGAGAAGCAACCTGCCAATATTCTCCCTTCTGCATAACTCTTAAAGGCACATCAAACCTTTACTATATTTCCATTAGACAAAGATGAGGAACTTGTATCCTAGGCTTGCCATAATTTTTTGAGGGGGGTGGGGTGGACAAAGTTGTTGAGCTTTTTGCGTAAAAATCTAAAAGCAAACTGAAGCTCCTGCCAACCTAGCAGTTCGGAAGCACGCAGTGCAAGTAGATATATAGGTACTGCTCCGACGGGAAGGTAAATGGTGTTTCCATGTGCTGCTCTGGCTTGCCAGAAGCGGCTTAGTCATGCTGGCCACATGACTCAGAAGCTGTCTGCTGGCTCCCTTGGTCTATAGAGCAAGATGAGCGCCACAACCCCAGAGTCGTCCGCCACTGGACCTAACGGTCAGGGGTACCTGTACCTGTACCAGTGTGGTGTAGTGGTTAAGAGCGGTAGTCACGTAATCTGGGGAACCGGGTTCGCGTCTCCGCTCCTCCACATGCAGCTGCTGGGTGACCTTGGGCCAGTCACACTTCTGTGAAGTCTCTCAGCCCCACTCACCTCACAGAGTGTTTGTTGTGGGGGAGGAAGGGAAAGGAGAATGTTAGCCGCTTTGAGACTCCTTAAAGGGAGTGAAAGGCGGGATATCAAATCCAAACTCTTCTTCTTCTTCTACCTTTTTAGGTAATTTGCCAAAATTGACATTTCCGGTGTTCAAATCCCGGCTATGTAACCCTGCACAACATCACACCTCCTATAAGCAGAAGTAGGTATTACTGTGTTTAATAGGGACATAATTCTTGGTAGCTACTCCTAGGTCGAGAGCTAACAGACTCCTATCTTTCATTTCCTGCTCTTCCGCACACTAGCGTACAGTTAGGGATCCAGGGATCCCATCTCATTTGAAACCCTCTCTTCATAATATTTATGGCATCTGGTGGTAACACACATGAACTATCATGTGGCATGTTGAAACCCATTGACAAAAACCAAGGGCTGCAACAAGCCATTACTTCTCTACTCGCAGAATAATACTTTGTGGATATAGCTTCATATCCTAGTGTTAAACTTTTATTTCTCCATGGAAGACAGCTGTTGAAGCGTCCTATGTATTTTCATTAGAAAGTCAAAACTGCTTGTTCATTGATTTGGTAGCATAAATGAATAAATTGCTCAAAACCAACTCAGGTGTGGCTGTCTCTCTTGCCAACTCATGAAGATTTTACCCCCCAAAAGCATGTTTAGATATTGAAGTTGATCAGGTTACCAAATGGCCAGTAATCCTCTTACAAGATCACATTTCTTTATCCTGGCAACTGAAGAACACAAACAGGATTCAGGAATGACTGAGTGTTTTCAGCATGTAAACATAACTTCATTGTAAGAACCTGCATATTATCTTAATTGTTCCACAGCTTAACATTAAACTAGCTGGAGATTTTCCCACACATCACCATGAGGAACAGTCTGATCTGGATCATAAACTATTAAATGTAGATGTAAAAAAGAGGGCTTACCAGCTGCAGACCAGAAACAAATACTTCCTCTCTTCTCTTCCCTCTTTGAATAAGATAAATCAATAGCCCTATTGCACCTGAAAGATGAACACATTTATAACCAACTTAAGGTGCTGCAAGATTCTGCTGTTTTTGCAGGCACAGTCTATCACAGTCACCCCTCTGGAAACCCTTTTATACGGGATTAGCGCTTTTATAAAGTGCCACATAATATTTGTTCCATACTTGCAATAAATGAACTGTTCAGTGTGGCAGCACCTGTTTTTCTAGAACTCCCTCCTTAACAATATTAGACAGGGCCTTCATTATACTATTTTCGATGTCTGCTAAAAACTTCATTTAAGCAAGCCTACTCAACCATTGCATTTTATTATGTAAATTTGTTTTTAAAGCCTGTTGACTTTATCTACGGGCGGCATTCAGTTTATTATTCCTGTTAGTGGGAGGCCATGCAAATAATTCTGCTAGTGCCATGTGGCTTTCCCTTCTCTCCTCCCCTTGTGTGTCCCCAGGGCCCCTCAAAATTGGATCAGGTGGAGATCAGCTGAACCCCCCCCAAAAAAAAGCATGGCAGGGAGAGGGCAGATTGTTCCGTCTGTGAAGCTGAAAAGCTTGTGCTGATGGAACGACTATCCACAGTGCTTTGTTGAATTCCTCCCTGTATTTATTGGGTGTTACCCAACTAGGTTTTACTCAAAGTAGACCTATTTAACTTAATAGACCTACATTAGTAATGTTCATCTGTTTTGATGGGTCTACTCTACATAGTTGAATACCACTCATTATGCCTTCACAAGTCTGGTTTTGTTGCCATCTTCCATATTTTATACCATTTCATGTGAACCTATTTAGTAAGCTGTATATAAATCTTGCTAAATAAATGTGGAACGGTGGAAGCTGTTTTATATCGAGTATGAATCAATATTGACTACACTAGCTGGCAGCTAACCAGACCTCCTGCTGCCGCCTAAATCTTTGGGAAAGCCAACGAACCGGGTGGTCAGGTAGCAGGTCTAAAAGGGCTTCATTCTTCCGTGTTGTCCCTCTGTTCTAGCTCGATATCCCTGATCTTCCAGAACACAATCTGCAAAGAAGAAATACCACACGAAGGGGGTAGAAAGGCAGAGTGAAAAGGGATATCCCATTTCTGTTATTTGAGCTGATGCCCTGCGCGCTGGATTGTTCATGAATGATACAGGAACATAGCAACCTGCCTTATACTGAAACAGACCATCAAGACATCTAGCTCAGTTCGCCTACACTGAATGGCAGGAGCTCCCAGGGTTTCAGGTAATGGACATCCCCAGCCCTACCTGGAGATACCAGGGATTGAACCAGAGGCCTTTTGCACATCCATAGTAAGGATCGGGGATAAATTTTATTCAGATTTAGTAACTTTATGCTTTCTGGAACAATACGAAAATAGAAACATAGCCGTCCTTTGAAAATCACGCTTCTCTGAACTTTGTGGCGCAAAATTTAGCTGCAGTCCTGTATCTGCCCTGTAGTTTCTTATGGAATACTGTGTTTTGATGTGTATTCCACACACCCCCAAAAGCAGTTTTGATCCAAATTGAGCAAAACAAAAAAGCTAGCAGAATTTTAAGCCAGTAATGTGTACACAGGGACACTGGTGGCGCTGTGGTCTAAACCACTGAGCCTCCTGGGCTTGCTGATCAGAAGGTCGGCGGTTTGAATCCCCGCGGTGGGTTCAGCTCCCGTTGTTCGGTCCCTGCTCCTGCCAACTTAGCAGTTCGAAAGCACGTCAAAGTGCAAGTAGATAAATAGGTACCGTTTCCGGCGGGAAGGTAAACGGCGTTTCTGTGCGCTGCTCTGGTTTCGGTGTCGTGTTGCACCAGAAGCGGCTTAGTCATGCTGGCCACATGACTCAGAAAAACTGTCTGCGGACAAACGCCGGCTCCCTTGGCCAGTAAAGCAAGATGAGTGCCGCAACCTCAGAGTCGTCTGCGACTGGACTTAACTGTCAGGGGTCCTTTACCTTTACTTTTACCTAATGTGTACACAGCCCAAGACTTTAGACGCAGCTACTCTCAATGCTACCAGACAGCACATCCTCCCTTCCCCTCCTTTTTATTGGCATTGCAAGGTTTTGTTGCAATGGTTTCTTTCCAAAGGATTGGACTTTAAGTGGGGGGAAAGCTGGATGGAACCGAATGTGTGTGCGAAGGCCAAGGCCTGCTACAAAGCTTGTTTAATCTCCCCCGAACCCCAACATTTCAAATGCATGGAAGTCCTACAACATGGAGTAGCTTTTCCCATCCTGGTGTCCTTCACATGCTGTTGACAATGACCAACATCACCCCATGATGTCTGGGGCTGATGGGAGTTGGAGTCCCACAGTGGCTGCAAGGCACCATTAAAGGTGAGCATGTTCTCAAGTGATGTTGCAGATTCATCAAAATCCTGGCCGAGTACATTAAATAGGACAGAAGCGGGCAACAAAGTCTAGGGGCACATATTGAAGTCGCCACACTTCCCACCTCAGTAGCTTGCACACATGGGTCTCCTATGCATAGGAAACATTTCGCTGCAGCAAAAATCACTGCCCTTGCCAGCTGACAGTCTGCCATGGGGCAGGGACATCAAACCTGTGGCTCTTCTGTTTACTGCTGCATTGGTCAAGCTGGTGTAGCTCAGTGGAATACAGCATGAGGCTTTTAATCTCAAGTCATGGGTTCAAGCCCCACATTGGGCAAAAGATTCCTGCATTGCACATGACCCTCATGGTCACTTCCATCTCTACAATTCTATGACTACAGCTTCCATCATCCTTGACTATTCACCAGGCTGATGGTAACTGGGGACCAATAAGAAATGGACGACTACAGGTTGCCCATTGCTGCCCTAGGCTAAGGCTGGCTTGGCCTTCTCGTCAGTTCACCAGGACTAACCCACCAGTTTTCTTTAGTAGGCTGCCCAAAGCAGCTGCACGAACAGGAAATTCGGATGGCTAAGGAGTTTGTACTTTTGCAATTGTACTGTAGTCCCTTCTCCGGTTTCCTTCGGTCAACAATAGTGAGCGCTGCTCTTTTCAAGAGGTGGTGATGATGGGGTGGGGGAGGGTGGCTGGTGATGGTGACTCACGGAAATCCAGCCTCCTCATCCCCATTAGAAGTGTGTTTCCTTGAATTGATAAACGTAGCCTATGATTATACCCTCGTTCAGATACTGCAGGTGTAATAGCCACCTGCTCACTTTCTCAAAAAAGCCAAGGTAATAATTGCTCTGAAAAATCTTAAACCTGACATCTCCCACAAGACAAGAGGCAGAGATTTTAAAGCACGGAGTACTTCAGGCTATGAAGAAAGCCACCACAAAGCTGCAGCAAGCGCAATCGACCCACGAAAAGGTGTGTATTTGAAAAGAAGCGGGGAACAAAATTTCTCCATTTGGTAATTGAAAGGTAAGAAACTTTTACTGCGGAAGCAGAACAAGTCAGGTGCTTGAATAGTTGTTCAATTAACAAATGAGGACTTAGCATTAACTAATAAACTCGTGTGGCAGACTGGTTAGCATGCTGGAGAGAGCTGGATTCAAAGCAACACTCAGCTGTGAAGTTTGAGCTAGACATGCTATCTATCTGCCCAGCCAGCTCTCAAGGCTGCTGGGAGAATATTAAACAGGATGAACAAACCATGAAGATCTCCCTCTGTTCCTTTTTAAAAAACGTAACTAACTAAGCATTGAATGGCTGTTAGCAATCCTGTGCATATTTACTCAGAACTAAATCACATTGAGTTCAATGAGCCCTACTTCCCAGGAAACTGGGTGCAGGATTGCATCCTAAATAAAAAACCTCTGCTAAACATTGCCGCGCTCCCACGTTCCTGCTGTGATTTTCCTGTCTCTTCAGTTACTGCGAGATTTTCAAATTATACCAACATGCATGCAGTTATCAATTTATAAGAAACTTGCTATTGTTCTTGCCCAAGGCAGAAGGAGGGAGGGGAGATGATGACTTCATTTGGATTTTTAAACTGTGCTTAATGCATTAGATGTTTTTTTGCAAAAGAGTACCCAATCCAGATGGCGATCATGGAGTACTGTGTCCAGTTCTGGGCACCACAATTCAAGAAGGACACTGACAAACTGGAACGTGTCCAGAGGAGGGCAACCAAAATGGTCAAAGGCCTGGAAACGATGCCTTATGAGGAACGGCTAAGGGAGCTGGGCATGTTTAGCCTGGAGAAGAGGGGGTTAAGGGGTGATATGATAGCCATGTTCAAATATATAAAAGGATGTCTCACAGAGGAGGGAGAAAGGTTGTTTTCTGCTGCTCCAGAGAAGCGGACACGGAGCAATGGATCCAAACTACAAGAAAGAAGATTCCACCTAAACATTAGGAAGAACTTCCTGACAGTAAGAGCTGTTCGACTGCCAAGGAGTGTGGTGGAGTCTCCTTCTTTGGAGGTCTTTAAGCAGAGTCTTGACAACCATATGTCAGGAGTGCTCTGATGGTGTTTCCTGCTTGGCAGGGGGTTGGACTCGATGGCCCTTGTGGTCTCTTCCAACTCTATGATTCTATGATTCTATGATTCTATGCTGGGGAAGCATCACAGAACAACTGATAAAGCAGAATTATGTGTGGACTGTCCAGTATAAATGCACCACTAATGTCCTATACTTTTATCAATAGCATGTTCCAGAACACCCCTCGCACCAGTCTGAAGGGTTCGAGGATCTATAGCTGCTCATCCCTATCACTAGAGGCAAGGATGAAGAAACTGTGCCTGCCTTGCCTTGTGTCATGCACAGCTGCAATAGCTGAGGAAAGGGGTCTTGCTCTTTGCAATAGGATTGTTGTTGTTGTTGTTGTTGTTGTTGTTGTTGTTGTTGTTGTTGTTGTAAGTTTGGTGAAACGGAAGGCAGTATGGCCGAGTCCCTTCTAATTCCAGAGTGGATTCAATTGCTGGAACAGCCAGACCAGCTTCTTGGCCATGACCCTCTAAGTCTGGGTCACTAAGGTTAAAAAAAGGAAGTGTGCCAGAAAGCAAATGGGTCGGGCCTTCTCCCTCCCTCAACTGTCTATTAAAAAGACAAAAGACGGAGTTGAGGTTTGTGAGCTAGAAGATAGAAGCAGGCTGCAGGCTGGGCAGCCGAGAGTCAGAACAATGCCTGATTTCTGCTGGGGTCGAAAGCTGCGGCTATGGGGGAAGCAAGACCCTTTTGGGGTGTTAATGCTGTGCACCCCTCTAACTGTAGGCTCAGGATGTATATATGTGTAAATAAGCCATATATCCTAATGACACCACAGTCTCCGCAGTTGCACATTCTGAGGAAACTGAACCATGGGTAAATGCCTGGAATGTCACACTGCTCTGAGATCAAGTGTGCTTATACAGATACATATACAAATTTAATAAATACAAATAATAATAATAATAATAATAATAATAATAATAATAATAATACAGATACTTGTTATATGATTAATGATTGCCGAGACACAAATCTTGCCACACCTCCCTATGCCTGGCGTATACTAAAGAGATTAACCTGGGACATAAACTATATCACCAACTGCCAAGGACCGGGGTGGGGTGGGGTAGGAAACATCCTTTCCCTACAACATATGTCTTACCGGTATATCTAAGTCTCTTCATGAGCTAACCTGGACCGAATCTTGGGACCTTAATGCACTTAATATTCAATAAATATCAGCAGTCTATGAACATTTAAAGCACTAATGCCACAAATTCAGTTCGTGAAATGTTGGTTTACTATCATCCTCTTCTCCCTTTTTAGCCGTAAAGGGAAACCAATTCATTATCCAGCCGAAACCTCAATATACTAATATAATTTGAAGATGGATGACAAGGAGAAAGAAGGAGCGGGCGACATTGCCCTGGAGGAAATGGGAACTCAGAAACAGGAGCCAAAGATAGGTAATCTACTTCTGGGCATTCTTTTCTTTCTCTACCCATAATAGGCTTGGAGTTCTTGACTAACCTTCCATCCAAGTTCTGATAGACAACCGCAGCTGAGGACCTTCTAGAGTTGTGTTTCTATTGTTTCCCAAAGAGGTGTGCTAAGTGTGTTGATCTGCTGGGGTTGGTGGAAGTGGTAGTCTGAAACATCTGGAAGGAACCATTGAGGAAGGATGTTGTTGACTAAATCCCGCCTGATTCTCAAGTCCACTGGTAGCTTCAGTCACTCCTCTGGTGGTCTGAGTTCCCCTATGTTTATTCTTGCCTCTGTAGTGTGGAGTTGTCCATGCTTCATTCTAAATCTGAAATGACATTTTGCACAAATAAGACAAAGGGAATAATGTTATCAACCAACTGGCCAAATTCAGTACTTAAAATTACTAAATTCAAAAACAGGAATTGGTAGATCTGTTTCTTTCTATTCTGGGCCATTTTCTCCATGTTTAACCCATACTTTTGTTCCATTTCTGTAAAAATAAATAAATGTATAATTAAAGATCCTCCCAAAATGTATATGTAAATATGTATTTTGATGTATTTAAGTTATCAATACCAGCATTGCAACTTTGAGAAAGGAGCAAAATCCAATAGACAGCTGAATCTTGGCTTGCACATTAATCCAAGAAGCACAAATCTGGTCGTTTCATCAAACAATTTGCAAAGGCTAAATTGCTCAAGCATCCCTATATAAAAGTGTCCATAAATGAGAACTGAAGTGGTGGGTGGAGAGAGAGAGAACCAGTTGTGGGGAAATACACATTTCAAATTTTGCAAGCAAATAGAGTTAGAATTTGCCTCAGGATCCTTCCCCCTTTCCAAATTCATTTCGGCTCTATTTTCTGCCCCCAGGGCGATTCTGCTGATTTCGCCTCCTCCCTAATCTTCAAAGATTCTGGCAGCTAAAAGATCTAATTCCATTTAAGCTAGTAGAACGTTTTGTGCTCTTGAAAACTCCCCGAGCTTTCCTGATCGTTTCACACAGCAGCTTGATAGCAAGCCAGTTCTCTTTTGTAAGGCTGCAGACTCTGTGTGGATAGTGTCCATATATAGATTAATCACTAGGTGGCACTAGACTCAGCTGTACTGGGGTGGAGCCAGGAATTTCCTGTTGCTGTTCCGTTCTTGCTGGAAAGGGACAATAAAGTTCTTGTTTATACCCTCTTGGCTTGGGTGTTCCGTAAGCCTTCCACAACAGTGGCATTACTACTACTAACACTGCCTCTCTTTCTTAACGTTTTAGAGCAGAAAACGTTTACGGTGGAAGAAGCTGTAGAAACGATTGGCTTTGGGAGGTTCCACATTGCACTCTTTTTGATCATGGGCAGCACTGGTGTAAGTTTCTAATTCTGAAAATATTCGTTTATGTGCAACATTTTGAAAGAATAGTTTTATAAAGCATACGGATTTGAGAGGTGGTTTTTGACCACTTACCTTTAGGAACATTACTCATGTGTATGAGCAGAACATTTAAACTTAAAACAATTAGTTAGCCAAGTTCAAAATGCCATCCCTTGCATCATCATCATCAATATCATCATCATTTTATTTATACCCTGCCCATCTGACTGGGTTGCCTCATCCACTCTGGGAATCTTACAGCATATTAAAAAAACATAATGAAACATTAACTTCCAGATACAGGGCTGCCTTGTATGTCTTCTAAAAGTTGCACAGTTCTTTATCTCCTTGACATCTGAAGGGAGGGTGTTCCAAAGGGAGGGTGCCACTACTGAGAAGGCCCTGTGCCTGGCATTAAAGTGGAAACTTTGGGACTGGGCTGTGCAGCTTTATTGCAAATTATCCAGCCTGAGGATTCCAGCAGTAACAGCAACAGAAACAAGGCAGGCAAATTCTACTTCTAGATTATAAAATACATAGTCGAGTTCAAAAATGGAGTCTCTACTTGAGTGAAGACCAGAGAGATTTCCGTCTGCCTCAGAATCATGGTGGGAAAGGGGCTGAGTTTTGAGACAAGGGGAAGTAGAAAGGATTAAACCCTTTTGCCTTTTTCCCACCAGAGAATTCAAGGGAAGTGACCTCACACAGTGCCTTCTCTAGTAATCAGGAACTCTGAGTCTTAACCCCTTCATATCCTTATTTAACAAACATGCATTTTTAGATTTTGGCTGCAAATCCCCACAGTTTACACACTGAGGTTTCTTTTCAGTGGCTAAATCAGCACATATCATTTGTTTTCCCCCACCCCACTAGATCTCATCTGATCAACATATATCTAAAAGAACAAACAGCCCTAACTTTTGAATTACAGGAAAACAGTTGCAGAGTCAATTAACCTAACCTACAGAAGCAGAGTACAGTGGTACCTCGGGTTAAGTACTTAATTTGTTCCGGAGGTCCGTTCTTAACCTGAAACTGTTCTTAACCCGAAGCACCACTTTAGCTAATGAGGCCTCCTGCTGCTGCGCCACCGGAGTACGATTTCTGTTCTCATCCTGAAGCAAAGTTCTTAACCCGAGGTACTATTTCTGGGTTAGTGGAGTCTGTAACCTGAAGCGTACGTAACCTGAGGTACCACTGTATAGCCTTCCATGCCATGTGACAATTGCAGCATTCTCCAACCTGCTGCCTTCTCTTGGGTGTTGTCGGACTGCAACTCTCATCATCCCTGACCATTGGCCATGCTCCTTGAGACTGATGAAAGTTGGAGTCCAACAAGAAATGAAGGGCACCAGCTTTGGGAAGGCTGTGATAGGGGATGGTCTCAGGCAGAGCGTCTTAGTGTGTGTCACAGTCCTGTGGTGCCAGCCAGGGCAGAGTTCAGTGGAGGGGGAAGCCAGCCAACCAGCTGAGTCTCAGGGGTTTACTTGCCTGAAGGCAGAGTCCGTATACAAGATTCAGTCCAATTCTAAGGTCAGGAGGATCTCAGCTCATGCAGTCAGACGATCCGGGGGTCAAGAAAGCCAAGGGTCCAAGGTCACGAGAACCAAGAAGCAGCAAGGTCTGGTCAGGAATGACAAATCTTGTTTCCAGCAACTGAGTGAGGCTGGAAACCCTGCTGAAGAAAGCTGGAGCCAGCTGGTTCTCATCAGGAGCAAGAAGGCTGATCAGTAGCAGGTGGAGTCCCTTTGCCTTCTGCTCCTTCAAGTGAAGCTGACTTTTGGCCCATGGCAGTATGAGAACTTGGGGGAGAACTTGTTTTTATTGTCTGTGAAATGGTGGAAAGTTTGCCTGTGTACTGTACTTTTCCGTGTATAAGACTATGTTTTTTTATTTAAAAATTATGCTAAAAAGTGTGGGTCGTCTTATACATGGATAGTGGACGCTTGATTGGTTGCTTCTGTGGCTGTCAGCAGCTATTGGGCATGTTATTGGTTGCTGCGTCAAGGCCTAGTGCTGATTGGCTGACACTGTGGCAATTGGCAATTGGGCTGGCAATTGGCGGCAAGGGGACAGACGAGAGGCGGGTTTTGCGCTGTGTGCGGGTGAGCGATTTTTGGCAATCCCCCTCCAAAAAATGCTCAACAACTCTGAGCCATCTCTTAAATTCTTAAATTTGAGTCCCCCAAAATAGGAGGCTTCTTATACATGGGGGCATCTTATAAACGAAAAAAAATATGGTAAGTGCATGTGCTTATCCCTGAAGGTGGCTGAGGCCATGGAGATAATGTTGATCGCTGTGGTGGGTCCTGTCATCCGCTGCGAGTGGCAACTTGGAAACTGGCAAGTGGCTTTAGTGACAACAGTGAGTAGAGTTTCTAACTTTTCTTCTAGGTTGATAAAGGTGGGGAAAGAAGCTGTAGAAAAAGCATTTGCCTCCACTGAATAGCCATCTAGCTAGGAACATTTGTGTTGTATCTTCCCTGCCCCTGTGTATTTTGATATGTCAATAATAACATCCTTTCTGGTCCAATTCTCACATTATGCTCTAGGGAGGGAGAGGAAAAAATATTTCAGTTCACAGTATGCAAACTCAAATGCAGTCGTCCTTTGCACTTCTCCAAATATTGCAATTTAGTTCTTGAAGCAAGTAATGTGTAGAAAAATGCATATAGCAGTTATAGTGTGTGTGTGTGTGTAACATTTCTGCAAACAATTTTCCCTACTACAGAGCATTTTGCACACAGTTTTTCCCTAATACAAAGTGCATCGTATTAGGGAAAATTGTTTGCAGAAATGTTTGTATTAGGAGAAAATAGCGCTAAAATGCTGATAAACCGTCACAATAACGTTTTACAAAAGGAATTGTAGTCACAATTAATTCTTTTGGTTTTGCGGTATACTGGACAATTTACATATACTAACTGGAAAATTGTTTAAGTGATTATGTGATTGGAAATTTGATTAACTGATTAAATGAGTGTTCAGTATGTGCATTATGGTTTAGTAGAATATGGAAGAATTTGCTGGGAAGTTTAATTATATGGATATGAATACAAAGGGGAAATCTGACTTTCTTATAATGCGAGAGAAAAAAGATTAAAAGTTGGATAGAGGAGAGTATGAGAATATACAGGTGGCAATGGAGGATATAAAGGACATTTTCTCTAATGAATGAAAAAAATATGAAGACGGGAGAGAGGAAAAAGAATTTTAAGAGAAAATAAGCTAGAGAAGCTGAGAAATCTAAGCAAGGAGAGGAGAGCATTAAGGAGCTATTTCATGAGAGAGATTCAAGATTAATGGAAAAATTAATGAAGTATCAGAAGCAATTAAAAGCGATGATAAAAAGTTCAAGAGGCTCAGAAAGAGGTTCAGACACAAGAGGAGGCAGGGAGAAAATTAAGGAAGTGATTGATTAGGATGCAATAGCTGGTTGAGAGATTGCTATTGAACAACACCTACGCAGACGTGATGTTAGTAAATTACAGGCAAAGGCTGAATTCATAGATTTAGAATTAAGACACATGAATTTGAAGCTGAGAGGAGTTCTGGAGGAAAGAGAAGGGGATGATTTGGTTGGTTGGAGGCAATATTCAGGGGGTTCTTAGAAATAGATGAGGGTTGCAAAACTGGCACTGAAAGCGCATCTAAGATGAACTCAAGACATGCAAAAAAGAACAAGCTGGTTAGATGGCAGATGCTGGGTGGATAGAGAGTGTTAAAGTAAAGATGCAGCATTAAAGAAAAGAAGAACTGGAACAGCATTAAAAACTGGCAGTCATCACCCTGAAGTACTTGCAAATGCAGTCGTACCTTGGAAGTCGAACGGAATCAGTTCTGGAAGTCCATTCAACTTCCAAAACGTTCGAAAACCAAGTCACAGCTTCTGATTGGCTGCTGGAAGCTCCTGCAGCCAATCAGAAGCTGTGGAAGCCCCGTCGGATGTTTGGGTTCCAAAAGAACGTTCGCAAACCAGAACACTCACTTCTGGGTTTGCGGCGTTTGGGAGCCAAAACGTCCGAGTTCCAGGGCGTTCGGGATCCAAGATACAACTGTATAAGTTCAGAGTTAAGATTTCTAACAATATGCTTGAGACAGAAAACCCATCCTAGATGGCACTCTCCCTTTTGTCTGATTGCCCAATAATTTACCAAGATTCATTTATTTCCAATCCCTTCAGATGGTGTTTTTTGGCTATATGATATCCAGTGTCATCTTTGGAGTTCTAGCTGATAGATACGGCCGCTGGAAAGTAAGTGATGCTCTGTCTTGGTTGGGTCTCCGATTTAAAACTAGGGAAAGTTGCCATTACCTTTTACTGCTTCTGTGTTTTTAACGCCAGTCTGACATGTAGGGATGTAGCAGGATACATTTCTCCCAATCAACATAGGAAGTAATTTATTTATTTTGCAATCCTTTTTTACACCATATCAGACTGAGATCTTTTTATGCTATGCTGTCTAGGATCACTATAACTGAGGATCCCAGGGATTGAACTTCGGGCCTTTTGCAGCCAAAGCATGTGATGTAGTAGTAGTAGTAGTAGTAAAAAATCTATTACTTATCCCCACTCATCTGCCTAGGCCTCCCCAGCCACTCTGGGCAGCTCCCAACAGAATATTAAAAACACGATAAAACATCAAACATTAAAAACTTCCCTAAACAGGGCTGCCTTCAGATGTCTTCTAAAAGTCAGATAGTTGTTTATTTCCTTGATATCTGGTGGGAGGGCGTTCCACAGGGTGGGTGCCACCACCGAGAAGGCCCTCTGCCTGGTTCCCTGTAACCTCACTTCTCGTAGTGAGGGAATAGTATAAGGAAATACAGCACCCACATAATTTGCTG
Source organism: Podarcis vaucheri (assembly GCF_965113315.1). Classification (NCBI taxonomy): domain Eukaryota; kingdom Metazoa; phylum Chordata; class Lepidosauria; order Squamata; family Lacertidae; genus Podarcis; species Podarcis vaucheri. The sequence continues at coordinate 52,003,384 of NC_138748.1, forward strand.
TAAGTATGATCAGTTCTTTCCACACATAATAACAACAACAACAACAACAACAACAACAGCAACAACAACAACAACAACATAATTTTATTATTTGTACTGAGCTCATCTGACTGGGATGCCCAAGCCTTCCCCACCCAGGGCTGCCTTCCGATGTTTTCTAAATAGCCCCATCGCTATTGTACAACTGAGAATGTTGAGCAATGGATGGATGGCCCTAGGCAACATTAAATCAGCACAGTTCAATACTGTCTCAATGTTGAGTTTTGCTTGGGTGTCAGCTGACCTCCTTTCTCTGTCTGCCCTTTCAGATTTTGTTCATCTCTTTCATTTGGGGAGCCTATTTCTCCTTGCTGACATCGTTTTCCCCTTCCTACATCTGGTTCGTCTTCCTCCGGACCATGGTGGGATGCGGAGTCTCTGGCCATGCTCAAGGGTAATGTTGTGTTGCAAACAGCACGGGAGTAGGAGCATCAGCAGATGACAGCTGAGAACGCCACATCGGGCAGACAGATTATCCATATCAACGCGTACTTGCTGATCACTCAGTTTTGCGGTTAGGGAGGTGCTTCTGGTTCTGCGGCTGCTCTGGGAAACTCAGGTTGCAGTGAGGCACAAGCTACCTTGTACTGAGGGCTTATCCACACTTCCTCTCATCCTGCTGCTTTCTACCAGGGAAAACTGCTCTTTAGTGCTCAATCGAAGCAATGGAAATTGGGTTTCTGCAGATTGCCATTTGTTCCGATTTAAAGCTAAAGAGCAGGTTTTTCTTGGGAAAGGAGCGGGGCAAAGGGAAAACCATGCAGACCCATGCCTTCTAGACACAGGACAAGTGATAGGGTTAGGGTTAGTATTGCCTACACTGACTGGCAGCAGCTCTTCAGGGTTTCAGAGATGCCAGGGATAGAATGGGGAACCTTCTCCATGCAAGGCAGATTCTCTACTACTGAGCTATGGCTCTTCCCCCATATCATCAACTCTGTGAAGTTTTGGTGCATTAGGTAATTCATATACAGGTTTGCCCAGGGCAAAGTGTCCTCTGGTGTACTGTAACAGAGATGGATTTAGGGGAGCACGTCTGGTTTGGTTACATTGGGTGCAGGGCATCAGGGACACTGCAGCTATGATGTTGAATGGAATGCAAGAGGTGGGGGCACCAAATTTTGGCATCGCACAGGGTGCCACTGAAATTTGAGACCCCGAGGTCCATTCCTGGCTGTGATGGACTTTCTGGCTATACTGGAAGCTCTAACGACAGGGCTTGAGTGGGTCTAAGGTAAAGGTAAAGGTACCCCTGACCATTAGGTCCAGTCGTGGCAGACTCTGGGGTTGCGGCGCTCATCTCGCTTTATTGGCCAAGGGAGCCGGTGTACAGCTTCCGGGTCATGTGTCCAGCATGACTAAGCCGCTTCTGGCGAACCAGAGCAGCACACGGAAACGCCGTTTACCTTTCCGCGGGAGCGGTACCTATTTATCTACTTGCACTTTGATGTGCTTTCAGACTGCTAGGTTGGCAGGAGCAGGGACCGAGCAACGGGAGCTCACCCTGTTGTGGGGATTCGAACCACTGACCTTCTGATCAGCAAGTCCTAGGCTCTGTGGTTTAACCCACAGCACCACCCATGTCCCTTGAGTGGGTCTAGCCATCTTTAAATTCGCACAATGCCCCAGACTGATAGGGGCACTGTAAATGCAGTAAGATATTAGGTTGGGGGTAAATTGAAAGGAGGACTAGGTTGAGCTACCAGGCACTGCTTGGAGTGCTGGGTCAATGTTTTTTTTTTTAAGTGGGTGAGGGTCCAGGGAGCAGACATTAGCAGTAGGCCAAATCAGCTGCTCAAGAACGTCTGGAGTGATGCTAGCTATCTTCCTATACATATCTAACTATTGCATACCAAGTGAGCAGAATGCAGGAACAGGCACTGCCAGTCACAGAATCACAACTTGGGCCAGCTGGAACTATGGAAATAAACTTGGATATGGCTTATATATTTCTTTGTCTCTCTGTAACTTTTCTCTCTCTTCTTCTTCTTCTTCTTCTTCTTCTTCTTCTTCTTCTTCTTCTTCTTCTTCTTCTTCTTTAGGCTTATAATAAAAACAGAATTTCTGCCTACAAAATACCGAGGCTATATGTTACCGTTATCGCAGGTAAGCTAGAAGTTATGCTCACTGAAAAACAAAATGTGGAAATTGCTGCAAGTTTGTTTTGGCTAAGTCTGGCTCACAGCCGTGTGTTCTGGGTGACTGCAGGTATATTTGCATCTATGGTTGTCTTCAGGTGTGTCACATGAGGCCTGTTTTTGAACACGCACACCAGCTCAAATTTGAAAGACTCAATATGAAAAAAATCACCTCAGGATTTTCTGTGTTTGCTTCCACATGCCCCAGAATTGCACAATTTCCTACTTCTGTCTGTGAAATATCTCCATCGTCTATCTGTGTTGCTACCCTTTGCATCATGAAATGTGTGCACCTTTATCCAGGGAATAAATTTATTCTCCAATAAATTGGATGCTCCATATATCACATTCTGAGAAAGTCTGGCAGCTGACATTCAACCTTCCAGGGCCAAGTTGATGAGTACATTGCTTACTTTATCAAAATCCGTATTGACAGTTTCCTAGTCGGAAGCCAGAGCACATAACTAAATCTCTTTGCTTAATAATATTTTATGTGGCAACAGCAGCTTGGAGGAAATCATGAATGCTGATGTGACTGTGTGATGCTAAAACAAATAATGAGAAGAGAATCCCATCACCTTGTGTTTTAACCTCTGTTTTCCCCCCATTTGACAGGTGTTTTGGTTGGCAGGCTCCTTATTAATTATTGGACTCGCGTCAGTGGTTAACCCAACCATTGGGTGGCGGTGGCTAATACGAATTGCCTCTCTGCCAGGCATTGTTCTCCTCCTAGCATTTAAGGTTTGGAAGACTTACAACCAAGTTACTAGTATACACAGTTACATTCTGCTGTGGGCTAAGTCATGTAAAATGCCTGAGCATGCTTGCTGATCTGATCAGTCTTTGGCTGTGTCCAGTCAGACAAACCTATCTGGAAATTGTGGATATAGCCAGCAGCAAATTCCATTATCATAGCAGCACATTTCCCAGGACGTCTTCTGACTAATTATGTGTGGTCCACCCTTGCCCCATGTCCTCACGTGGGCGGAAAAAGTGTGGTGTGAATTGACCAACACAGTGTCTTTGTATTAATGTTGCTGTGAGTTCTATAAGCTTGCAAGAGATGCTGAGTAAAATCTGCTCTTTATGTTAGTAAGAACTTGGCAAGAAGACTGTAACATGCCAGGTGATGCTAGAAGCTCTGCCACTTAACTTTTCTAACCTGTTTGCCTTTGCAGTTTATCCCCGAGTCTGCTCGCTATAATGTGTCTTGCGGGAATGACAAAGCTGCTCTTGCAACGCTGCAGTGGATTGCTAAGATGAACCGATCTGTTATGCCTGAAGGAAAGTTGGTAGAGCCCACTGATGTAAGATTCAGAATACTGCCATGGTACAGACTGATCAGATGACAAAAAACAAGGAGCTCCTCTCAGTCCTCAACCCTTTCATGCCCTCCTTCCTTACTTTGGATAGGTCAACACAGTTAACCTACTTTGCAGTACAGTGGTACCTCAATGGACTTCTCACTTAAATCCGGGGGTGGGGGGGAAGGTTCCCACCGCTGATTTAGGGCAATTTCATTGGTTCTTAGTTTTATTTAGCTTTATTTCAGGTGCTCACAGACAGGACACAGAGATGATGTCCTTCCCCTGTATCAGGGCCAGTCCCAGATGAGGAAGAAGCGCAAGAGAAACACAGCAGCTTCCCTGGTGCTCCACAAACACACATACACTTCTACAGAGCCAGTGTGGTGTAGTGGTTAAGAGTGGTGGACTCGTAATCTAGGGAACTGGGTTCGCTTCCCCGCTCCTCCACATGCAGCTGCTGGGTGACCTTGGGCCAGTCACACTTCTCTGAAGTCTCTCAGCCCCACTCACCTCACAGTGTGTTTTTTGTGGGGGAGGAAGGGAAAGGAGAATGTTAGCCGCTTTGAGACTCCTTTGGGTAGTGAGAAAGCGGGATCTCAAATCCAAACTCTTCTTCTTCTACTACTACTACTAGCCTTTAGGCAGCGGCCCACAGGTCTGAGCCCTACAGAGCAGCTGCGGCAACAGTAGGGCCCCTCCCCTCTTCTGGCTTACATGCTCTCCTCTGAGACTTCTCCTGCAGGGAAGTCATTGCTGCTCTTCCCTTTTCAAGCCCCTCCTAGTTCTAGGAGGTGGTGGGACCTGTCTCTCGCCTGAACCATCCCTTCTTCCTCCATCATGTCCTGTGTGCCTTACTCGAACTGCCCTGACTCTCCCTTCTCCCCTGGCTCCTGTCTTGCACATCCCATAAATCGCTGGTCCCCTTGCTTGGGTCCCCCGACTCCGCCACAAACTCTTCACAGCCCTGCCGTTCCCTGACACCCTGCCCTTTGTCTCCAGCACCTGGTATACAAAAGTATGCTACCTCTGTATATTTTGTTGTCATGGCTAATTGCTGTTGACAGATACATCCTCCACAAATCTTTCCACTTTGCTAGATGGCATGGATTCTACCCCTGAAACTGCCTCCAAGCTTGGGGCTTCAGAATTGCAGACTTCAGGGCTTCAGCCACACATTCCCAGTGTGTTTCATGCTGTTCCTTTTCCATTCTTTTCAGGAAAGAAGGGGTAGGTTCAAAGACCTAATGGATCCCAAGTACTTACGGACCACTTTGCAAATATGGATTATATGGTAAATGTGTTTGATTTGCTTCTTTCAGATGACAATGCATAAGCAAATTGAAATCGATGGAATCGGTCAAGGGAGTAGGCTCAGATGCAGCCTAAGGATCAAAGCTATTATTCAGAAACTAGTCAGTCAGAATGGGAGAAAATTGGTTATGGTAATTGAACTCACAATTCCCTTTTTTCCCCATTTCATGAAAAGGACTATATTCTGCCAGCTACCTCTGTGTTGCAGGCAGAGGGACCAGAATTGCAGCTAATGACATTCCACTTTAAATCTATTGCTCTCTCTCTCTCTCTCTTTTATAATTTGGGAAAGTAAATGTGGATAAAAGATGAATACAAAACAGATTATAAGACTGTATGAGAAGCACTTGTATATGTCTAGATCCTTTGAAATGGTGCTATTGTATAGAATTACAGTGCAAACGCTGCGTGCCAGAAATTCAGTCCGTGATCTTTGTTGGACATGTCATTTAGCTGTTTAAACATGCCCCCATGCCCACACACTCTGAATTCTGCTAAATGCATTGTTATAGCTGCGAGACATAGTGGTACGTACACAGCAAACCTGTCCATGCATTTGGGGCAAAATGAGCTTGCTTTATCTTGCAGTGTTGCAACCTGTCATTGGACTCCCAGTCCCTTCATTGCTCAAGTTGGGGTTTTTTGCTCATCTGTCTAAAAAGTGGCTCATGGGTTCAGGGTGGAGGGAACTAGAAAAGGGACTTAGTCTTGGTAGAATCCCCAATACATGCTAGCATGTGAACAGAACCTTTGCCAATCTGGCCATATGTTCAAAATTCTGCTCCAATAGACTATTCAATGTCCAATGATCAAGACATTTAGAGCTGATGTGTTATACAGTCTTCATGTAGAAGTGTAAACCTGTAAGAGAGTTATATGTCCATGCATAGATAGGTTCACATACATAGACATTGCATGTAACATTTTACCTCTACCCAGGAGGGATTTCATAGAACCATAGAATTGTAATAAATGGGGAGCTGCCACAGAGAAGGCCCTGCTGTGGGCCCTGCCCCCTGGACCACACCCATCAGCAAATCCCCCCCCCATGGATCTTAAGGCCAGAGCTAGTTGATATTGGGGGAGAGAATTTTCAAAGTACTTTGGCCCCAAAGCATTTGTACATCTTGAATTGCACCTGGTAGCTCATGAGTAGTCAGAGCAATGTTTTTAAGATTGGTACCGCATGGTCCCAACCTGCTGCCCCACTCAGCAGCTGCATTTTGCACCAGCTGTAGCTTCCAGATTATGTTTGCAGGCAGGCATGCATGCACAGAATATATGGCAGTGCTTCAAGGGGGACGGCACCAGAACTTGATGCCAGGCTGTCCAGGAATGGCCATAGCTAGCAAAACCGGCTGGAGATGGATGTAAGCACTTCTTGCCACCCAAACCACTTGGTCCTCTACTGACAGATTTTAACTGAGGAGCATTCTTAGGCTACATATCTGTTCCTTTAGGCCATAGGTTTCTCTAGGGGAGTGCAACAGATTCCTGGGCAGGAGAACCAGCCACCCAGAGTATGTCTGTCTCATCCAGCCTATCACTGCCTTCAGGCCGCTACCACATTTAAAGCCTTGTGCAAGCAAGGAGCAGGGAAGGGCCACATGTTTTTGGGTGTTTGGATGTTGCTTTCCCCTCCTTTTGAAACTGCAGGTTTTTTCATTAAACCTGCCAATGTCTTAATCTGTTTATAATTGGTTTGCAAATACTCAACAAACCATTTCTACTCCTTTCTAAAAATAAATAAATGTTATCTTGATTTCTTATTCTCTCAATATAAATTAATTTTTTTTTAAAAAAATTGTCCAGTAGCACCTTAGAGGCCAACTAAGTTTGCTCTGGGTATAAGCTTTTGTGTGCATGCACACTTCTTCAGACGTTCAGATTACTTTCCCGGTTAGTTTCACCATTTCTGTGTAGTCCATTAACTTCTGTATCTATTCTTCTCTCGTCGGGGCCTCTTCTTCCTTCCATTATTTGGCAAATAACATTCTTGCAGCAGTGGTTGCATACATAAATAAATTTCTATACTGCTTGGGTAGTTCTGATCCCATAATTCCCAAAAGAAAAGCTTCTGGGTTTTTTTAAATAAATGTTATCTTAAACATCTTTTTCAGTTCATTATATATCATTTCCCAGTAAGCTTTAACTTTATTACAAGACCACCAAATATGAAAAAGGTACCTTCTTTCTCTTTACATTTCCAGCACATATTTGATTTGGATTTATACATTTTTGCCAATCTACTAGGTGTTAGCTACCATCTATAAAACATTTTCATATAGTCTTCTCTTAAACTATAACATGCTGTAAATTTTTTATCTACGTTCCATAAACATTCCCATTCTTCCATTTCTATTATGACCAATATCTATTGCCCAGTGTATCATTGAGGATTTCACTTGTTTATCCTTTGTCTCCCATTCCAATAACATATTATACATTTTAGACATCACTTTAACAGGACTCTTTCTAGTTGTAATGTTTGTTCCCCAACCCCCCAACCCCACTTCATATCCTTTTAAAATACTCCATTCAGGTGGTGATATTGAACATCCATGAGATAATCACTAGGTTGAAGAATTTAACATTTTGGCATCTACTACAATGGAACTAGGATTTATTTGTAATTGTTTAAAAGTGCTCCAGAGGTGTAATTTAATAGCAGGCCTTGTTTCCATATTGTAGCACAGAGCTGTTTTATGAATTGCAATTATTTTCAGATCCCACAGTAGTTAAGCTCTGCGTGTTATTAACTGGCTGAATAGCTGTCGCAATGCCCTCAATTCCTCTCCTTTCTAACATTTCCCCCTCTTTTTCATAGGCTTGGGATATCCTTTGCTTATTATGGTATCATCCTGGCCAGTGCAGAGTTGCTGGAGAAGAATCTGGTTTGTGCCACAGGGGGAGGAGGAACCAGCAAAGGGGATGAGTTGGGGGATTATTCTGAGGAGATCCACAGCCCGTGCCTCTGTCATCACTTCGCCCCGTCCGATTACCAGATCATGATCATCAGCACAATTGGAGAGATCGCATGTAACGTCTCCTGCTCTATCTATTTAAAAACAGGGTGTGGGTAAATCTCTAAAGCAGAGGCAGAGAAGCTGTGGCCCTCCAGATAATACTGGACTCCAGCTCCCATCAGCCCAAGCCAGAATGGCCAGCAGTCAGGAATGATGGGAGTTGTGGTCCAACAGAATCTGGAGGGCTACATCTTCCCCACCTCTGTTCTAAAGGTCACAGAACAGGAGCTACAGACCCACACAAAGGAATCTTAGGAAGTGTACAGGGAGGGCTAATTTACTTTTTATTTTCACTAGCTATCATCATTGCAACGTTTAAAAGGCTGTATGCACAATAAAGTTGTGGCCATTTTTAATCAGAGCATTGTTGGTTTACGTTTGTACTGTCCCACCTCACACATTATTAGGCCAGAGACGCTGTGACTGGGACCATGTCTCCATTTCCCTTTTCAATGTGCTCTCAAGAAAATAAATCTGTGGCCCTTTTGCCACTTTTCCTTTCCCCCCCATTAACTCCGGTAGTGTATATGTCCAAAACATTCCCAGTAATCACAGAGAAGTAATAAAGCAAATACTGTAGCTGTTGAAAGTGTCTTCCCTGAGGCTGGAGTGGGGCAGGTATAAACACAGCATAATAGCTCAGTCGGGTCATTTGATTCTGCAGCCT